>NW_026535823.1:1288333-1932500 GCF_028551555.1 Melozone crissalis
ATTCGATTGCAAGCTGTTTTGGACAACTTTCTTTCTCATCTTGCAAAACACTCGGCAGACCTCCGTGCAGCCTCTAGAACACGATGGGAGATGTTTTCTGTGCTGGCACAGTTTCTCCTTGCCAGACAGAGTGGAAAAGCTTTTTGCTAAGATGTAGACGAGAAGAGAGGCTAAAGACGAAGGTCCGGTGCTCTGCAGAGCTCAGCACAGCACCCGGGCCTCTTTCGGCAGAAGACACACACCGCAGAGCACTGTGAGCGGCAGAATCGTCTTTGCGCGAAGAAGCAGCTTCTTCGTCTCCGGGAGACGGAGAGAGCGGCAGCTTCGCAAAGGTGATGAAACAAGCTGTACAACACTGCGATGGTGTGCGCAGCTTGCCAAGTGAGAGAAAACAGTACCTGACCACTCTCCTGCCTTTTCTATTCACATGAACATTCGATTGCAAGCTGTTTTGGACAACTTTCTTTCTCTTCTTGCAAAACACTCGGCAGACCTCCGTGCAGCCTATAGAACACGATGGGAGATGTTTTTAGTGCTGGCACAGTTTCTCCTTGCCAGACAGAGTGGAAAAGCTTTTTGCTAAGATGTAGACGAGAAGAGAGGCTAAAGACGAAGGTACGGTGCTCTGCAGAGCTAAGCACCGCTCCCGGACCTCTTTCGGCAGAAGGCGCACACTGCAGAGCACTGTGAGCGGCAGAATCGTCTTTGCGCAAAGAAGCAGCTTCTTCATCTCCGGGAGCCGGAGAGAGCGGCAGCTTCGCAAAGGTGATGAAACAATCTGTACAACACTGCGATTGTGTGCGCAGCTTGCCAAGTGAGAGAAAACAGTACCTGACCACTCGCCTGACTTTTCTAGTCACATGAACATTCGATTGCAAGCTGTTTTGGACAACTTTCTTTCTCTTCTTGCAAAACACTCGGCAGACGTCCGTGCAGCCTCTAGAACACGATGGGAGATGTTTTTAGTGCTGGCACAGTTTCTCCTTGCCAGACAGAGTGGAAAAGCTTTTTGCTAAGATGTAGACGAGAAGAGAGGCTAAAGACGAAGGTACGGTGCTCTGCAGATCTAAGCACCGCTCCCGGACCTCTTTCGGCAGAAGTCGCACACCGCAGAGCACTGTGAGCGGCAGAATCGTCTTTGCGCGAAGAAGCAGCTTCTTCGTCTCCGGGAGCCGGAGAGCGGCAACTTCGCAAAGGTGATGAAACAAGCTGTACAACACTGCGAGTGTGTGCGCAGTTTGCCAACTGAGAGAAAACAGTACCTGACCACTCTCCTGCCTTTTCTAGTCACATGAACATTCGATTGCAAGCTGTTTTGGACAACTTTCTTTCTCTTCTTGCAAAACACTCGGCAGACCTCCGTGCAGCCTCTAGAACACGATGGGAGATGTTTTTTGTGCTGGCACAGTTTCTCCTTGCCAGACAGAGTGGAAAAGCTTTTTGCTAACATGTAGACGAGAAGAGAGGCTAAAGACGAAGGTACGGTGCTCTGCAGAGCTAAGCACCGCTCCCGGACCTCTTTCGGCAGAAGGCGCACACCGCAGAGCACTGTGAGCGGCAGAATCGTCTTTGCGCGAAGAAGCAGCTTCTTCGTCTCCGGGAGCCGGAGAGAGCGGCAAGTTCGCAAAGGTGATGAAACAAGCTGTACAACACTGCGATTGTGTGCGCAGCTTGCCAACTGAGAGAAAACAGTACCTGACCACTCTCCTGCCATTTCTATTCACATGAACATTCGATTGGAAGCTGTTTTGGACAACTTTCTTTCTCTTCTTGCAAAACACTCGGCAGACCTCCGTGCAGCCTCTAGAACACGATGGGAGATGTTTTTTGTGCTGGCACAATTTCTCCTTGCCAGACAGAGTGGAAAAGCTTTTTGCTAAGATGTAGACGAGAAGAGAGGCTAAAGACGAAGGTACGGTGCTCTGCAGAGCTAAGCACCGCTCCCGGGCCTCTTTCGGCAGAAGGCGCACACCGCAGAGCACTGTGAGCGGCAGAATCGTCTTTGCGCGAAGAAGCTGCTTCTTCGTCTCCGTGAGCCGGAGAGAGCGGCAACTTCGCAAAGGTGATGAAACAAGCTGTACAACACTGCGATGGTGTGCGCAGCTTGCCAACTGAGAGAAAACAGTACCTGACCACTCTCCTGCCTTTTCTATTCACATGAACATTCGATTGCAAGCTGTTTTGGACAACTCTCTTTCTCCTCTTGCAAAACAATCGGCAGACCTCCGTGCAGCCTCTAGAACACGATGGGAGATGTTTTTTTTGCTGGCACAGTTTCTCCTTGCCAGACAGAGTGGAAAAGCTTTTTGCTAAGATGTAGACGAGAAGAGAGGCTAAAGACGAAGGTACGGTGCTCTGCAGAGCTAAGCACCGCTCCCGGACCTCTTTCGGCAGAAGGCGCACACTGCAGAGCACTGTGAGCGGCAGAATCGTCTTTGCGCAAAGAAGCAGCTTCTTCGTCTCCGGGAGCCGGAGAGAGCGGCAGCTTCGCAAAGGTGATGAAACAAGCTGTACAACACTGCGATTGTGTGCGCAGCTTGCCAACTGAGAGAAAACAGTACCTGACCACTCTCCTGCCTTTTCTATTCACATGAACATTCGATTGCAAGCTGTTTTGGACAACTTTCTTTCTCTTCTTGCAAAACACTCGGCAGACCTCCGTGCAGCCTCTAGAACACGATGGGAGATGTTTTTTGTGCTGGCACAGTTTCTCCTTGCCAGACAGAGTGGAAAAGCTTTTTGCTAAGATGTAGACGAGAAGAGAGGCTAAAGACGAATGTACGGTGCTCTGCAGAGCTAAGCACCGCTCCCGGACCTCTTTGGGCAGAAGGCGCACACCGCAGAGCACTGTGAGCGGCAGAATCGTCTTTGCGCGAAGAAGCAGCTTCTTCGTCTCCGGGAGCCGGAGAGAGCGGCAAGTTCGCAAAGGTGATGAAACAAGCTGTACAACACTGCGATTGTGTGCGCAGCTTGCCAACTGAGAGAAAACAGTACCTGACCACTCTCCTGCCTTTTCTATTCACATGAACATTCGATTGCAAGCTGTTTTGGACAACTTTCTTTCTCTTCTTGCAAAACACTCGGCAGACCTCCGTGCAGCCTCTAGAACACGATGGGAGATGTTTTTTGTGCTGGCACAGTTTCTCCTTGCCAGACAGAGTGGAAAAGCTTTTTGCTAAGATGTAGACGAGAAGAGAGGCTAAAGACGAAGGTACGGTGCTCTGCAGTGCTAAGCACCGCTCCCGGACCTCTTTCGGCAGAAGCCGCACAGCGCAGAGCACTGTGAGCGGCAGAATCGTCTTTGCGCGAAGAAGCAGCTTCTTCGTCTCCGGGAGCCGGAGAGCGGCAACTTCGCAAAGGTGATGAAACAAGCTGTACAACACTGCGATTGTGTGCGCAGCTTGCCAACTGAGAGAAAACAGTACCTGACCACTCTCCTGCCTTTTCTATTCACATGAACATTCGATTGGAAGCTGTTTTGGACAACTTTCTTTCTCTTCTTGCAAAACACTCGGCAGACCTCCGTGCAGCCTCTAGAACACGATGGGAGATGTTTTTTGTGCTGGCACAGTTTCTCCTTGCCAGACAGAGTGGAAAAGCTTTTTGCTAACATGTAGACGAGAATAGAGGCTAAAGACGAAGGTACGGTGCTCTGCAGTGCTAAGCACCGCTCCCGGACCTCTTTCGGCAGAAGGCGCACACCGCAGAGCACTGTGAGCGGCAGAATCGTCTTTGCGCGAAGAAGCAGCTTCTTCGTCTCCGGGAGCCGGAGAGAGCGGCAGCTTCGCAAAGGTGATGAAACAAGCTGTACAACACTGCGATTGTGTGCGCAGCTTGCCAACTGAGAGAAAACAGTACCTGACCACTCTCCTGCCTTTTCTATTCACATGAACATTCGATTGCAAGCTGTTTTGGACAACTTTCTTTCTCTTCTTGCAAAACACTCTGCGGACATCCGTGCACCTTCTAGCACACGGTG
Source organism: Melozone crissalis (assembly GCF_028551555.1). Taxonomy (NCBI): domain Eukaryota; kingdom Metazoa; phylum Chordata; class Aves; order Passeriformes; family Passerellidae; genus Melozone; species Melozone crissalis. The sequence goes on from NW_026535823.1 coordinate 1,292,313, forward strand.
GGAGATGTTTTTTGTGCTGGCACAGTTTCTCCTTGCCAGACAGAGTGGAAAAGCTTTTTGCTAAGATGTAGACGAGAAGAGAGGCTAAAGACGAAGGTACGGTGCTCTGCAGAGCTAAGCACCGCTCCCGGACCTCTTTGGGCAGAAGGCGCACACCGCAGAGCACTGTGAGCGGCAGAATCGTCTTTGCGCGAAGAAGCAGCTTCTTCGTCTCCGGGAGCCGGAGAGAGCGGCAACTTCGCAAAGGTGATGAAACAAGCTGTACAACACTGCGATTGTGTGCGCAGCTTGCCAAGTGAGAGAAAACAGTACCTGACCACTCTCCTGCCTTTTCTATTCACATGAACATTCGATTGCAAGCTGTTTTGGACAACTTTCTTTCTCTTCTTGCAAAACACTCGGCAGACCTCCGTGCAGCCTCTAGAACACGATGGGAGATATTTTTTGTACTGGCACAGTTTCTCCTTGCCAGACAGAGTGGAAAAGCTTTTTGCTAAGATGTAGACGAAAAGAGAGGCTAAAGACGAAGGTCCGGTGCTCTGCAGAGCTCAGCACAGCACCCGGGCCTCTTTCGGCAGAAGACACACACCGCAGAGCACTGTGAGCGGCAGAATCGTCTTTGCGCGAAGAAGCATCTTCTTCGTCTCCGGGAGCCGGAGAGAGCGGCAGCTTCGCAAAGGTGATGAAACAAGCTGTACAACACTGCGATTGTGTGCGCAGCTTGCCAACTGAGAGAAAACAGTACCTGACCACTCTCCTGCCTTTTCTATTCTCATGAACATTCGATTGCAAGCTGTTTTGGACAACTTTCTTTCTCTTCTTGCAAAACACTCTGCGGACCTCCGTGCAGCTTCTAGCACACGATGGGAGATGTTTTTTGTGCTGGCACAGTTTCTCCTTGCCAGACAGAGTGGAAAAGCTTTTTGCTAAGATATAGACGAGAAGAGAGGCTAAAGACGAAGGTACGGTGCTCTGCAGAGCTAAGCACCGCTCCCGGACCTCTTTGGGCAGAAGGCGCACACCGCAGAGCACTGTGAGCGGCAGAATCGTCTTTGCGCGAAGAAGCAGCTTCTTCGTCTCCGGGAGCCGGAGAGAGCGGCAACTTCGCAAAGGTGATGAAACAAGCTGTACAACACTGCGATTGTGTGCGCAGCTTGCCAAGTGAGAGAAAACAGTACCTGACCACTCTCCTGCCTTTTCTATTCACATGAACATTCGATTGCAAGCTGTTTTGGACAACTTTCTTTCTCTTCTTGCAAAACACTCGGCAGACCTCCGTGCAGCCTCTAGAACACGATGGGAGATGTTTTTTGTGCTGGCACAGTTTCTCCTTGCCAGACAGAGTGGAAAAGCTTTTTGCTAAGATGTAGACGAGAAGAGAGGCTAAAGACGAAGGTCCGGTGCTCTGCAGAGCTAAGCACAGCACCCGGGCATCTTTCGGCAGAAGACACACACTGCAGAGCACTGTGAGCGGCAGAAACGTCTTTGCGCGAAGAAGCAGCTTCTTCGTCTCCGGGAGCCGGAGAGAGCGGCAGCTTCGCAAAGGTGATGAAACAAGCTGTACAATACTGCGATTGTGTGCGCAGTTTGCCAACTGAGAGAAAACAGTACCTGACCACCCTCCTGCCTTTTCTATTCACATGAACATTCGATTGGAAGCTGTTTTGGACAACTTTCTTTCTCTTCTTGCAAAACACTCGGCAGACCTCCGCGCAGCCTCTAGAACACGATGGGAGATGTTTTTTGTGCTGGCACAATTTCTCCTTGCCAGACAGAGTGGAAAAGCTTTTTGCTAAGATGTAGACGAGAAGAGAGGCTGACGACGAAGGTACGGTGCTCTGCAGAGCTGAGCACCGCTCCCGGGCCTCTTTCGGCAGAAGGCGCACACCGCAGAGCACTGTGAGCGGCAGAATCGTCTTTGCGCGAAGAAGCAGCTTCTTCGTCTCCGTGAGCCGGAGAGAGCGGCAACTTCGCAAAGGTGATGAAACAAGCTGTACAACACTGCGATGGTGTGCGCAGCTTGCCAACTGAGAGAAAACAGTACCTGACCACTCTCCTGCCTTTTCTATTCACATGAACATTCGATTGCAAGCTGTTTTGGACAACTTTCTTTCTCTTCTTGCAAAACACTCGGCAGACCTCCGTGCAGCCTCTAGAACACGATGGGAGATGTTTTTTGTGCTGGCACAGTTTCTCCTTGCCAGACAGAGTGGAAAAGCTTTTTGCTAAGATGTAGACGAGAAGAGAGGCTAAAGACGAAGGTACGGTGCTCTGCAGAGCTAAGCACCGCTCCCGGACCTCTTTGGGCAGAAGGCGCACACCGCAGAGCACTGTGAGCGGCAGAATCGTCTTTGCGCGAAGAAGCAGCTTCTTCGTCTCCGGGAGCCGGATAGAGCAGCAAGTTCGCAAAGGTGATGAAACAAGCTGTACAACACTGCGATTGTGTGCGCAGCTTGCCAAGTGAGAGAAAACAGTACCTGACCACTCTCCTGCCTTTTCTATTCACATGAATATTCGATTGCAAGCTGTTTTGGACAACTTTCTTTCTCATCTTGCAAAACACTCGGCAGACCTCCGTGCAGCCTCTAGAACACGATGGGAGATGTTTTCTGTGCTGGCACAGTTTCTCCTTGCCAGACAGAGTGGAAAAGCTTTTTGCTAAGATGTAGACGAGAAGAGAGGCTAAAGACGAAGGTCCGGTGCTCTGCAGAGCTCAGCACAGCACCCGGGCCTCTTTCGGCAGAAGACACACACCGCAGAGCACTGTGAGCGGCAGAATCGTCTTTGCGCGAAGAAGCAGCTTCTTCGTCTCCGGGAGACGGAGAGAGCGGCAGCTTCGCAAAGGTGATGAAACAAGCTGTACAACACTGCGATGGTGTGCGCAGCTTGCCAAGTGAGAGAAAACAGTACCTGACCACTCTCCTGCCTTTTCTATTCACATGAACATTCGATTGCAAGCTGTTTTGGACAACTTTCTTTCTCTTCTTGCAAAACACTCGGCAGACCTCCGTGCAGCCTATAGAACACGATGGGAGATGTTTTTAGTGCTGGCACAGTTTCTCCTTGCCAGACAGAGTGGAAAAGCTTTTTGCTAAGATGTAGACGAGAAGAGAGGCTAAAGACGAAGGTACGGTGCTCTGCAGAGCTAAGCACCGCTCCCGGACCTCTTTCGGCAGAAGGCGCACACTGCAGAGCACTGTGAGCGGCAGAATCGTCTTTGCGCAAAGAAGCAGCTTCTTCATCTCCGGGAGCCGGAGAGAGCGGCAGCTTCGCAAAGGTGATGAAACAATCTGTACAACACTGCGATTGTGTGCGCAGCTTGCCAAGTGAGAGAAAACAGTACCTGACCACTCGCCTGACTTTTCTAGTCACATGAACATTCGATTGCAAGCTGTTTTGGACAACTTTCTTTCTCTTCTTGCAAAACACTCGGCAGACGTCCGTGCAGCCTCTAGAACACGATGGGAGATGTTTTTAGTGCTGGCACAGTTTCTCCTTGCCAGACAGAGTGGAAAAGCTTTTTGCTAAGATGTAGACGAGAAGAGAGGCTAAAGACGAAGGTACGGTGCTCTGCAGATCTAAGCACCGCTCCCGGACCTCTTTCGGCAGAAGTCGCACACCGCAGAGCACTGTGAGCGGCAGAATCGTCTTTGCGCGAAGAAGCAGCTTCTTCGTCTCCGGGAGCCGGAGAGCGGCAACTTCGCAAAGGTGATGAAACAAGCTGTACAACACTGCGAGTGTGTGCGCAGTTTGCCAACTGAGAGAAAACAGTACCTGACCACTCTCCTGCCTTTTCTAGTCACATGAACATTCGATTGCAAGCTGTTTTGGACAACTTTCTTTCTCTTCTTGCAAAACACTCGGCAGACCTCCGTGCAGCCTCTAGAACACGATGGGAGATGTTTTTTGTGCTGGCACAGTTTCTCCTTGCCAGACAGAGTGGAAAAGCTTTTTGCTAACATGTAGACGAGAAGAGAGGCTAAAGACGAAGGTACGGTGCTCTGCAGAGCTAAGCACCGCTCCCGGACCTCTTTCGGCAGAAGGCGCACACCGCAGAGCACTGTGAGCGGCAGAATCGTCTTTGCGCGAAGAAGCAGCTTCTTCGTCTCCGGGAGCCGGAGAGAGCGGCAAGTTCGCAAAGGTGATGAAACAAGCTGTACAACACTGCGATTGTGTGCGCAGCTTGCCAAGTGAGAGAAAACAGTACCTGACCACTCTCCTGCCTTTTCTATTCACATGAACATTCGATTGCAAGCTGTTTTGGACAACTTTCTTTCTCTTCTTGCAAAACTCTCTGCGGACCTCCGTGCAGCTTCTAGCACACGATGGGAGATGTTTTTTGTGCTGGCACAGTTTCTCCTTGCCAGACAGAGTGGAAAAGCTTTTTGCTAAGATGTAGACGAGAAGAGAGGCTAAAGACGAAGGTACGGTTCTCTGCAGAGCTAAGCACCGATCCCGGACCTCTTTGGGCAGAAGGCGCACACCGCAGAGCACTGTGAGCGGCAGAATCGTCTTTGCGCGAAGAAGCAGCTTCTTCGTCTCCGGGAGCCGGAGAGAGCGGCAACTTCGCAAAGGTGATGAAACAAGCTGTACAACACTGCGATTGTGTGCGCAGATTGCCAAGTGAGAGAAAACAGTACCTGACCACTCTCCTGCCTTTTCTATTCACATGAACATTCGATTGCAAGCTGTTTTGCACAACTTTCTTTCTCTTCTTGCAAAACACTCGGCAGACCTCCGTGCAGCCTCTAGAACACGATGGGATATGTTTTTTGTGCTGGCACAGTTTCTCCTTGCCAGACAGAATGGAAAAGCTTTTTGCTAAGATGTAGACGAGAAGAGAGGCTAAAGACGAAGGTCCGGTGCTCTGTAGAGCTCAGCACAGCACCCGGGCCTCTTTCGGCAGAAGACACACACTGCAGAGCACTGTGAGCGGCAGAATCGTCTTTGCGCGAAGAAGCAGCTTCTTCGTCTCCGGGAGCCGGAGAGAGCGGCAGCTTCGCAAAGGTGATGAAACAAGCTGTACAACACTGCGATTGTGTGCGCAGCTTGCCAACTGAGAGAAAACAGTACCTGACCACTCTCCTGCCATTTCTATTCACATGAACATTCGATTGGAAGCTGTTTTGGACAACTTTCTTTCTCTTCTTGCAAAACACTCGGCAGACCTCCGTGCAGCCTCTAGAACACGATGGGAGATGTTTTTTGTGCTGGCACAATTTCTCCTTGCCAGACAGAGTGGAAAAGCTTTTTGCTAAGATGTAGACGAGAAGAGAGGCTAAAGACGAAGGTACGGTGCTCTGCAGAGCTGAGCACCGCTCCCGGGCCTCTTTCGGCAGAAGGCGCACACCGCAGAGCACTGTGAGCGGCAGAATCGTCTTTGCGCGAAGAAGCTGCTTCTTCGTCTCCGTGAGCCGGAGAGAGCGGCAACTTCGCAAAGGTGATGAAACAAGCTGTACAACACTGCGATGGTGTGCGCAGCTTGCCAACTGAGAGAAAACAGTACCTGACCACTCTCCTGCCTTTTCTATTCACATGAACATTCGATTGCAAGCTGTTTTGGACAACTCTCTTTCTCCTCTTGCAAAACAATCGGCAGACCTCCGTGCAGCCTCTAGAACACGATGGGAGATGTTTTTTGTGCTGGCACAGTTTCTCCTTGCCAGACAGAGTGGAAAAGCTTTTTGCTAAGATGTAGACGAGAAGAGAGGCTAAAGACGAAGGTACGGTGCTCTGCAGAGCTAAGCACCGCTCCCGGACCTCTTTCGGCAGAAGGCGCACACTGCAGAGCACTGTGAGCGGCAGAATCGTCTTTGCGCAAAGAAGCAGCTTCTTCGTCTCCGGGAGCCGGAGAGAGCGGCAGCTTCGCAAAGGTGATGAAACAAGCTGTACAACACTGCGATTGTGTGCGCAGCTTGCCAACTGAGAGAAAACAGTACCTGACCACTCTCCTGCCTTTTCTATTCACATGAACATTCGATTGCAAGCTGTTTTGGACAACTTTCTTTCTCTTCTTGCAAAACACTCGGCAGACCTCCGTGCAGCCTCTAGAACACGATGGGAGATGTTTTTTGTGCTGGCACAGTTTCTCCTTGCCAGACAGAGTGGAAAAGCTTTTTGCTAAGATGTAGACGAGAAGAGAGGCTAAAGACGAATGTACGGTGCTCTGCAGAGCTAAGCACCGCTCCCGGACCTCTTTGGGCAGAAGGCGCACACCGCAGAGCACTGTGAGCGGCAGAATCGTCTTTGCGCGAAGAAGCAGCTTCTTCGTCTCCGGGAGCCGGAGAGAGCGGCAAGTTCGCAAAGGTGATGAAACAAGCTGTACAACACTGCGATTGTGTGCGCAGCTTGCCAACTGAGAGAAAACAGTACCTGACCACTCTCCTGCCTTTTCTATTCACATGAACATTCGATTGCAAGCTGTTTTGGACAACTTTCTTTCTCTTCTTGCAAAACACTCGGCAGACCTCCGTGCAGCCTCTAGAACACGATGGGAGATGTTTTTTGTGCTGGCACAGTTTCTCCTTGCCAGACAGAGTGGAAAAGCTTTTTGCTAAGATGTAGACGAGAAGAGAGGCTAAAGACGAAGGTACGGTGCTCTGCAGTGCTAAGCACCGCTCCCGGACCTCTTTCGGCAGAAGCCGCACAGCGCAGAGCACTGTGAGCGGCAGAATCGTCTTTGCGCGAAGAAGCAGCTTCTTCGTCTCCGGGAGCCGGAGAGAGCGGCAGCTTCGCAAAGGTGATGAAACAAGCTGTACAACACTGCGACTGTGTGCGCAGCTTGCCAACTGAGATAAAACAGTACCTGACCACTCTCCTGCCTTTTCTATTCACTTGAACATTCGATTGGAAGCTGTTTTGGACAACTTTCTTTCTCTTCTTGCAAAACACTCGGCAGACCTCCGTGCAGCCTCTAGAACACGATGGGAGATGTTTTTTGTGCTGGCACAGTTTCTCCTTGCCAGACAGAGTGGAAAAGCTTTTTGCTAAGATGTAGACGAGAAGAGAGGCTAAAGACGAAGGTACGGTGCTCTGCAGTGCTAAGCACCGCTCCCGGACCTCTTTCGGCAGAAGGCGCACACCGCAGAGCACTGTGAGCGGCAGAATCGTCTTTGCGCGAAGAAGCAGCTTCTTCGTCTCCGGGAGCCGGAGAGAGCGGCAGCTTCGCAAAGGTGATGAAAAAAGCTGTACAACACTGCGATTGTGTGCGCAGCTTGCCAACTGAGAGAAAACAGTACCTGACCACTCTCCTGCCTTTTCTATTCACATGAACATTCGATTGCAAGCTGCTTTGGACAACTTTCTTTCTCTTCTTGCAAAACACTCGGCAGACCTCCGTGCAGCTTCTAGAATACGATGGGAGATGTTTTCTGTGCTGGCACAGTTTCTCCTTGCCAGACACAGTGGAAAAGCTTTTTGCTAAGATGTAGATGAGAAGAGAGGCAAAAGACGAAGGTACGGTGCTCTGCAGAGCTATGCACAGCTCCCGGGCCTCTTTCGGCAGAAGACACACACTGCAGAGCACTGTGAGCGGCAGAATAGTCTTTGCGCGAAGAAGCAGCTTCTTCGTCTCCGGGAGCCGGAGAGAGCGGCAGCTTCGCAAAGGTGATGAAACAAGCTGTACAACACTGCGATTGTGTGCGCAGTTTGCCAACTGAGAGAAAACAGTACCTGACCACTCTCCTGCCTTTTCTATTCACATGAACATTCGATTGCAAGCTGTTTTGGACAACTTTCTTTCTCTTCTTGCAAAACACTCGGCAGACCTCCGTGCAGCCTCTAGAACACGATGGGAGATGTTTTCTGTGCTGGCACAGTTTCTCCTTGCCAGACAGAGTGGAAAAGCTTTTTGCTAAGATGTAGACGCGAAGAGAGGCTAAAGACGAAGGTACGGTGCTCTGCAGAGCTAAGCACCGCTCGCGGGCGTCTTTCGGCAGAAGGCGCACACCGCAGAGCACTGTGAGCGGCAGAATCGTCTTTGCGCGAAGAAGCAGCTTCTTCGTCTCCGGGAGCCGGAGAGAGCGGCAGCTTCGCAAAGGTGATGAAACAAGCTGTACAACACTGCGATTGTGTGCGCAGCTTGCCAACTGAGAGAAAACAGTACCTGATCATCTCCTGCCTTTTCTATTCACATGAATATTCGATTGCAAGCTGTTTTGGACAACTTTCTTTCTCTTCTTGCAAAACACTCGGCAGACCTCCGTGCAGCCTCTAGAACACGATGGGAGATGTTTTCTGTGCTGGCACAGTTTCTCCTTGCCAGACAGAGTGGAAAAGCTTTTTTCTAACATGTAGACGAGAAGAGAGGCTAAAGACGAAGGTACGGTGCTCTGCAGAGCTAAGCACCGCTCCCGGACCTCTTTCGTCAGAAGGCGCACACCGCAGAGCACTGTGAGCAGCAGAATCGTCTTTGCGCGAAGAAGCAGCTTCTTCGTCTCCGGGAGCCGGAGAGCGGCAACTTCGCAAAGGTGATGAAACAAGCTGTACAACACTGCGATTGTGTGCGCAGTTTGCCAACTGAGAGAAAACAGTACCTGACCACTCTCCTGCCTTTTCTATTCACATGAACATTCGATTGCAAGCTGTTTTGGACAACTTTCTTTCTCTTCTTGCAAAACACTCGGCAGAGCTGCGTGCAGCCTCTAGAACACGATGGGAGATGTTTTTTGTGCTGGCACAGTTTCTCCTTGCAAGACAGAGTGGAAAAGCTTTTTGCTAAGATGTAGACGAGAAGAGAGGCTAAAGACGAAGGTACGGTGCTCTGCAGAGCTAAGCACCGCTCCCGGGCCTCTTTCGGCAGAAGGCGCACACCGCAGAGCACTGTGAGCGGCAGAATCGTCTTTGCGCGAAGAAGCAGCTTCTTCGTCTCCGGGAGCCGGAGAGTGCGGCAGCTTCGCAAAGGTGATGAAACAAGCTGTACAACACTGCGATTGTGTGCGCAGCTTGCCAACTGAGAGAAAACAGTACCTGACCACTCTCCTGCCTTTTCTATTCACATGAACATTCGATTGCAAGCTGTTTTGGACAACTTTCTTTCTCTTCTTGCAAAACACTCGGCAGACCTCCGTGCAGCCTCTAGAACACGATGGGAGATGTTTTTTGTGCTGGCACAGTTTCTCCTTGCCAGACAGAGTGGAAAAGCTTTTTGCTAAGATGTAGACGAGAAGAGAGGCTAAAGACGAAGGTACGGTGCTCTGCAGAGCTAAGCACCGCTCCCGGATCTCTTTCGGCAGAAGGCGCACACCGCAGAGCACTGTGAGCGGCAGAATCGTCTTTGCGCGAAGAAGCAGCTTCTTCGTCTCCGGGAGCCGGAGAGAGCGGCAGCTTCGCAAAGGTGATGAAACAAGCTGTACAACACTGCGATTGTGTGCGCAGCTTGCCAACTGAGAGAAAACAGTACCTGACCACTCTCCTGCCTTTTCTATTCACATGAACATTCGATTGCAAGCTGTTTTGGACAACATTATTTCTCTTCTTGCAAAACACCTGGCAGACCTCCGTGCAGCTTCTAGAACACGATAGGAGATGTTTTCTGTGCTGGCGAAGTTTCTCCTTTCCAGACAGAGTGGAAAAGATTTTTGCTAACATGTAGACGAGAAGAGAGGCTAAAGACGAAGGTACGGTGCTCTGCAGAGCTAAGCACAGCTCCCGGGCCTCTTTCGGCAGAAGACGCACACTGCAGAGCACTGTGAGCGGCAGAATCGTCTTTGCGCGAAGAAGCAGCTTCTTCGTCTCCGGGAGCCGGAGAGAGCGGCAGCTTCGCAAAGGTGATGAAACAAGCTGTACAACACTGCGATTGTGTGCGCAGCTCGCCAACTGAGAGAAAACAGTACCTGACCACTCTCCTGCCTTTTCTATTCACATGAACATTCGATTGCAAGCTGTTTTGGAGAACTTTCTTTCTCTTCCTGCAAAATACTCGGCAGACCTGCCTGCAGCCTCTAGAACACGATGGGAGATGTTTTTTGTGCTGGCACAGTTTCTCCTTGCCAGACAGAGTGGAAAAGCTTTTTGCTAAGATGTAGACGAGAAGAGAAGCTAAAGAAGCAGGTATGGTGCTCTGCAGAACTAAGCACAGCTCCCGGGCCTCTTTCGGCAGAAGACACACACTGCAGAGCACTTTGAGCGGCAGAATCGTCTTTGCGTGAAGCAGCAGCTTCTTCGTCTCCGGGAGCCGGAGAGAGCGGCAACTTTGCAAAGGTGATGAAACAAGCTGTACAACACTGCGATTGTGTGCGCAGCATGACAACTGTGAGAAAACAGTACCTGACCACTCTCCTGCCTTTTCTATTCACATGAACATTCAATTGGAAGCTGTTTTGGACAACTTTCTTTCTCTTCTTGCAAAACACTCGGCAGACCTCCGTGCAGCCTCTAGAACACGATGGGAGATGTTTTCTGTGCTGGCACAGTTTCTCCTTGCCAGACAGAGTGGAAAAGCTTTTTGCTAAGATGTAGACGAGAAGAGAGGCTAAAGACGAAGGTACGGTGCTCTGCAGAGCTAAGCACAGCTCCCGGACCTCTTTCGGCAGAAGACACACACTGCAGAGCACGGTGAGCGGCAGAATCGTCTTTGCGCGAAGAAGCAGCTTCTTCGTCTCCGGGAGGCAGAGAGAGCGGCAGCTTCGCAAAGGTGATGAAACAAGCTGTACAACACTGCGATTGTGTGCGCAGCTTGCCAACTGAGAGAAAACAGTACCTGACCACTCTCCTGCCTTTTCTATTCCCATGAACATTCGATTGCAAGCTTCTTTTGGACAACTTTCTTTCTCTTCTTGCAAAAGACTCGGCAGACCTCCGTGCAGCCTCTAGAACACGATGGGAGATGTTTTTTGTGCTGGCACAGTTTCTCCTTGCCAGACAGAGTGGAAAAGCTTTTTGCTAAGATGTAGACGAGAAGAGAGGCTAAAGACGAAGGTACGGTGCTCTGCAGAGCTAAGCACCGCTCCCGGGCCTCTTTCGGCAGAAGGCGCACACCGCAGAGCACTGTGAGCGGCAGAATCGTCTTTGCGCGAAGAAGCAGCTTCTTCGTCTCCGGGAGCCGGAGAGAGCGGCAACTTCGCAAAGGTGATGAAACAAGCTGTACAACACTGCGATTGTGTGCGCAGCTTGCCAACTGAGAGAAAACAGTACCTGACCACTCTCCTGCATTTTCTAATCACATGAACATTCGATTGCAAGCTGTTTCGGACAACTTTCTTTCTCTTCTTGCAAAACACTCGGCAGACCTCCGTGCTGCTTCTATAACACGATGGGAGATGTTTTCTGTGCTGGCAAAGTTTCTCCTTGCCAGACAGAGTGGAAAAGCTTTTTGCTAAGATGTAGACGAGAAGAGAGGCTAAAGACGAAGGGACGGTTCTCTGCAGAGCTAAGCACAGCTCCTGGGCCTCTTTCGGCAGAAGGCGCACACCGCAGAGCACTGTGAGCGGCAGAATCGTCTTTGTGCGAAGAAGCAGCTTCTTCGTCTCCGGGAGCCGGAGAGAGCGGCAGCTTCGCAAAGGTGATGAAACAAGCTGTACAACACTGCGATTGTGTGCGCAGCTTGCCAACTGAGAGAAAACAGTACCTGACCACTCTCCTGCCTTTTCTATTCACATGAACATTCGATTGGAAGCTGTTTTGGACAACTTTCTTTCTCTTCTTGCAAAACACTCGGCAGACCTCCGTGCAGCCTCTAGAACACGATGGGAGATGTTTTCTGTGCTGGCACAGTTTCTCCTTGCCAGACAGAGTGGAAAAGCTTTTTGCTAAGATGTAGACGAGAAGAGAGGCTAAAGACGAAGGTACGGTGCTCTGCAGAGCTAAGCACCGCTCCCGGGCCTCTTTCGGCAGAAGGCGCACACCGCAGAGCACTGTGAGCGGCAGAATCGTCTTTGCGCGAAGAAGCAGCTTCTTTGTCTCCGGGAGCCGGAGAGAGCGGCAGCTTCGCAAAGGTGATGAAACAAGCTGTACAACACTGCGATTGTGTGCGCAGCTTGCCAACTGAGAGAAAACAGTACCTGACCACTCTCCTGCCTTTTCTATTCACATGAACATTCGATTGCAAGCTGCTTTGGACAACTTTCTTTCTCTTCTTGCAAAACACTCGGCAGACCTCCGTGCAGCTTCTAGAACACGATGGGAGATGTTTTCTGTGCTGGCACAGTTTCTCCTTGCCAGACAGAGTGGAAAAGCTTTTTGCTAAGATGTAGATGAGAAGAGAGGCTAAAGACGAAGGTACGGTGCTCTGCAGAGCTAAGCACAGCTCCCGGGCCTCTTTCGGCAGAAGACACACACTGCAGAGCACTGTTAGCGGCAGAATAGTCTTTGCGCGAAGAAGCAGCTTCTTCGTCTCCGGGAGCCGGAGAGAGCGGCAGCTTCGCAAAGGTGATGAAACAAGCTGTACAACACTGCAATTGTGTGCGCAGCTTGCCAACTGAGAGAAAACAGTACCTGACCACTCTCCTGCCTTTTCTATTCGCATGAACATTCGATTGCAAGCTGTTTTGGACAACTTTCTTTCTCTTCTTGCAAAACACTCGGCAGACCTCCGTGCAGCCTCTAGAACACGATGGGAGATGTTTTCTGTGCTGGCACAGTTTCTCCTTGCCAGACAGAGTGGAAAAGCTTTTTTCTAACATGTAGACGAGAAGAGAGGCTAAAGACGAAGGTACGGTGCTCTGCAGAGCTAAGCACCGCTCCCGGACCTCTTTCGTCAGAAGGCGCACACCGCAGAGCACTGTGAGCGGCAGAATCGTCTTTGCGCGAAGAAGCAGCTTCTTCGTCTCCGGGAGCCGGAGAGCGGCAACTTTGCAAAGGTGATGAAACAAGCTGTACAACACTGCGATTGTATGCGCAGTTTGCCAACTGAGAGAAAACAGTACCTGACCACTCTCCTGCCTTTTCTATTCACATGAACATTCGATTGAAAGCTGTTTTGGACAACTTTCTTTCTCTTCTTGCAAAACACTCGGCAGACCTCCGTGCAGCCTCTAGAACACGATGGGAGATGTTTTTTGTGCTGGCACAGTTTCTCCTTGCAAGACAGAGTGGAAAAGCTTTTTGCTAAGATGTAGACGAGAAGAGAGGCTAAAGACGAAGGTACGGTGCTCTGCAGAGCTAAGCACCGCTCCCGGACCTCTTTCGGCAGAAGGCGCACACCGCAGAGCACTGTGAGCGGCAGAATCGTCTTTGCGCGAAGAAGCAGCTTCTTCGTCTCCGGGAGCCGGAGAGAGCGGCAGCTTCGCAAAGGTGATGAAACAAGCTGTACAACACTGCGATTGTGTGCGCAGCATGACAACTGTGAGAAAACAGTACCTGACCACTCTCCTGCCTTTTCTAATCACATGAACATTCGATTGCAAGCTGTTTTGGACAACTTTCTTTCTCTTCTTGCAAAACACTCGGCAGACCTCCGTGCAGCCTCTAGAACACGATGGGAGATGTTTTTTGTGCTGGCACAGTTTCCCCTTGCCAGACAGAGTGGAAAAGCTTTTTGCTAAGATGTAGACGAGAAGAGAGGCTAAAGACGAAGGTACGGTGCTCTGCAGAGCTAAGCACCACTCCCGGACCTCTTTCGGCAGAAGGCGCACACCGCAGAGCACTGTGAGCGGCAGAATCGTCTTTGCGCGAAGAAGCAGCTTCTTCGTCTCCGGGAGCCGGAGAGAGCGGCAGCTTCGCAAAGGTGATGAAACAAGCTGTACAACACTGCGATTGTGTGCGCAGCTTGCCAACTGAGAGAAAACAGTACCTGACGACTCTCCTGCCTTTTCTATTCACATGAACATTCGATTGGAAGCTGTTTTGGACAACTTTCTTTCTCTTCTTGCAAAACACTCGGCAGACCTGCGTGCAGCCTCTAGAACACGATGGGAGATGTTTTCTGTGCTGGCAAAGTTTCTCCTTGCCAGACAGAGTGGAAAAGCTTTTTGCTAACATGTAGACGAGAAGAGAGGCTAAAGACGAAGGTACGGTGCTCTGCAGAGCTAAGCACAGCATCCGGACGTCTTTCGGCAGAAGGCGCACACCGCAGAGCACTGTGAGCGGCAGAATCGTCTTTGCGCAAAGAAGCAGCTTCTTCGTCTCCGGGAGCCGGAGAGAGCGGCAACTTCGCAAAGGTGATGAAACAAGCTGTACAACACTGCGATTGTGTGCGCAGCTTGCCAACTGAGAGAAAACAGTACCTGACCACTCTCCTGCCTTTTCTATTCACATGAACATTCGATTGCAAGCTGTTTTGGACAACTTTCTTTCTCTTCTTGCAAAACACTCGGCAGACCTCCGTGCAGCCTCTAGAACACGATGGGAGATGTTTTCTGAGCTGGCAAAGTTTCTCCTTGCCAGACAGAGTGGAAAAGCTTTTTGCTAAGATGTAGACGAGAAGAGAGGCTAAAGACGAAGGTACGGTGCTCTGCAGAGCTAAGCACCGCTCCCGGACCTCTTTCGGCAGAAGGCGCACACCGCAGAGCACTGTGAGCGGCAGAATCGTCTTTGCGCGAAGAAGCAGCTTCTTCGTCTCCGGGAGCCGGAGAGAGCGGCAGCTTCACAAAGGTGATGAAACAAGCTGTACAACACTGCGATTGTGTGCGCAGCATGACAACTGTGAGAAAACAGTACCTGACCACTCTCCTGCATTTTCTAATCACATGAACATTCGATTGCAAGCTGTTTTCGACAACTTTCTTTCTCTTCTTGCAAAACACTCGGCAGACCTCCGTGCAGCCTCTAGAACACGATGGGAGATGTTTTTTGTGCTGGCACAGTTTCTCCTTGCCAGACAGAGTGGAAAAGCTTTTTGCTAAGATGTAGACGAGAAGAGAGGCTAACGACGAAGGTACGGTGCTCTGCAGAGCTAAGCACCGCTCCGGAATCTCTTTCGGCAGAAGGCGCACACCGCAGAGCACTGTGAGCGGCAGAATCGTCTTTGCGCGAAGAAGCAGCTTCTTCGTCTCCGGGAGCCGGAGAGAGCGGCAGCTTCGCAAAGGTGATGAAACAAGCTGTACAACACTGCGATTGTGTGCGCAGCTTGCCAACTGAGAGAAAACAGTACCTGAACACCCTCCTGCCTTTTCTATTCACATGAACATTCGATTGCAAGCTGTTTTGTTCAACTTTCTTTCTCTTCTTGCAAAACACTCGGCAGACGTCCGTGCAGCCTCTAGAACACGATGGGAGATGTTTTCTGTGCTGGCACAGTTTCTCCATGCCAGACAGAGTGGAAAAGCTTTTTGCTAAGATGTAGACGAGAAGAGAGGCTAAAGACGAAGGTACGGTGCTCTGCAGAGCTGAGCACCGCTCCCGGGCCTCTTTCGGCAGAAGGCGCACACAGCAGAGCACTGTGAGCGGCAGAATCGTCTTTGCGCGAAGAAGCAGCTTCTTCGTCTCCGGGAGCCGGAGAGAGCGGCAACTTCGCAAAGGTGATGAAACAAGCTGTACAACAGTGCGATTGTGTGCGCAGCATGACAACCGTGAGAAAACAGTACCTGACCATTCTCCTGCATTTTCTAATCACATGAACATTCGATTGCAAGCTGTTTTGGACAACTTTCTTTCTCTTCTTGCAAAACACTCGGCAGACCTCCGTGCAGCCTCTAGAACACGATGGGAGATGTTTTCTGTGCTGGCACAGTTTCCCCTTGCCAGACAGAGTGGAAAAGCTTTTTGCTAAGATGTAGACGAGAAGAGAGGCTAAAGACGAAGGTGCGGTGCTGTGCAGAGCTAAGCACCGCTCCCGAATCTCTTTCGGCAGAAGGCGCACACCGCAGAGCACTGTGAGCGGCAGAATCGTCTTTGCGCGAAGAAGCAGCTTCTTCGTCTCCGGGAGCCGGAGAGAGCGGCAGCTTCGCAAAGGTGATGAAACAAGCTGTACAACACTGCGATTGTGTGCGCAGCTTGCCAACTGAGAGAAAACAGTACCTGACCACTCTCCTGCCTTTTCTATTCACATGAACATTCGATTGGAAGCTGTTTTGGACAACTTTCTTTCTCTTCTTGCAAAACACTCGGCAGACCTCCGTGCAGCCTCTAGAACACGATGCGAGATGTTTTTTGTGCTGGCACAGTTTCTCCTTGCCAGACAGAGTGGAAAAGCTTTTTGCTAAGATGTAGACGAGAAGAGAGGCTAAAGACGAAGGTACGGTGCTCTGCAGAGCTAAGCACCGCTCCCGGGCCTCTTTCGGCAGAAGGCGCACACCGCAGAGCACTGTGAGCGGCAGAATCGTCTTTGCGCGAAGAAGCAGCTTCTTCGTCTCCGGGAGCCGGAGAGAGCGGCAACTTCGCAAAGGTGATGAAACAAGCTGTACAACACTGCGATTGTGTGCGCAGCTTGCCAACTGAGAGAAAACAGTACCTGACCACTCTCCGGCCTTTTCTATTCACATGAACATTCGATTGCAAGCTGTTTTGGACAACTTTCTTTCTCTTCTTGCAAAACAATCGGCCGACCTCCGTGCAGCCTCTAGAAGACGATGGGAGATGTTTTCTGAGCCGGCAAAGTTTCTCCTTGCCAGACAAAGTGGAAAAGCTTTTTGCTAAGATGTAGACGAGAAGAGAGGCTAAAGACGAAGGTACGGTGCTCTGCAGAGCTAAGCACCGCTCCCGGACCTCTTTCGGCAGAAGGCGCACACCGCAGAGCACTGTGAGCGGCAGAATCGTCTTTGCGCGAAGAAGCAGCTTCTTCGTCTCCGGGAGCCGGAGAGAGCGGCAGCTTCGCAAAGGTGATGAAACAAGCTGTACAACACTGCGATTGTGTGCGCAGCATGACAACTGTGAGAAAACAGTACCTGACCACTCTCCTGCATTTTCTAATCACATGAACATTCGATTGCAAGCTGTTTTGGACAACTTTCTTTCTCTCTTGCAAAACATTCGGCAGACCTCCGTGCAGCCTCTAGAACACGATGGGAGATGTTTTCTGTGCTGGCACAGTTTCTCCTTGCCAGACAGAGTGGAAAAGCTTTTTACTAAGATGTAGACGAGAAGAGAGGCTAACGACGAAGGTACGGTGCTCTGCAGAGCTAAGCACCGCTCCGGAATCTCTTTCGGCAGAAGGCGCACACAGCAGAGCACTGTGAGCGGCAGAATCGTCTTTGCGCGAAGAAGCAGCTTCTTCGTCTCCGGGAGCCGGAGAGAGCGGCAGCTTCACAAAGGTGATGAAACAAGCTGTACAACACTGCGATTGTGTGCGCAGCTTGCCAACTGAGAGAAAACAGTACCTGACCACTCTCCTGCCTTTTCTATTCACATGAACATTCGATTGCAAGCTGTTTTGGTCAACTTTCTTTCTCTTCTTGCAAAACACTCGGCAGACCTCCGTGCAGCCTCTAGAACACGATGGGAGATGTTTTTTGTGCTGGCACAGTTTTTCCTTGCCAGACAGAGTGGAAAAGCTTTTTGCTAAGATGTAGACGAGAAGAGAGGCTAAAGACGAAGGTACGGTGCTCTGCAGAGCTGAGCACCGCTCCCGGGCCTCTTTCGGCAGAAGGCGCACACCGCAGAGCACTGTGAGCGGCAGAATCGTCTTTGCGCGAAGAAGCAGCTTCTTCGTCTCCGGGAGCCGGAGAGAGCGGCAAGTTCGCAAAGGTGATGAAACAAGCTGTACAACACTGCGATTGTGTGCGCAGCATGACAACTGTGAGAAAACAGTACCTGACCACTCTCCTGCATTTTCTAATCACATGAACATTCGATTGCAAGCTGTTTTGGACAACCTTATTTCTCTTCTTGCAAAACACTCGGCAGACCTCCGTGCAGCCTCTAGAACACGATGGGAGATGTTTTCTGTGCTGGCACAGTTTCCCCTTGCCAGACAGAGTGGAAAAGCTTTTTGCTAAGATGTAGACGAGAAGAGAGGCTAAAGACGAAGGTGCGGTGCTGTGCAGAGCTAAGCACCGCTCCCGAATCTCTTTCGGCAGAAGGCGCACACCGCAGAGCACTGTGAGCGGCAGAATCGTCTTTGCGCGAAGAAGCAGCTTCTTCGTCTCCGGGAGCCGGAGATATCGGCAGCTTCGCAAAGGTGATGAAACAAGCTGTACAACACTGCGATTGTGTGCGCAGCTTGCCAACTGAGAGAAAACAGTACCTGACCACTCTCCTGCCTTTTCTATTCACATGAACATTCGATTGGAAGCTGTTTTGGACAACTTTCTTTCTCTTCTTGCAAAACACTCGGCAGACCTCCGTGCAGCCTCTAGAACACGATGGGAGATGTTTTTTGTGCTGGCACAGTTTCTCCTTGCCAGACAGGGTGGAAAAGCTTTTTGCTAAGATGTAGACGAGAAGAGAGGCTAAAGACGAAGGTACGGTGCTCTGCAGAGCTAAGCACCGCTCCCGGGCCTCTTTCGGCAGAAGGCGCACACCGCAGAGCACTGTGAGCGGCAGAATCGTCTTTGCGCGAAGAAGCAGCTTCTGCGTCTCCGGGAGCCGGAGAGAGTGGCAACTTCGCAAAGGTGATGAAACAAGCTGTACAACACTGCGATTGTGTGCGCAGATTGCCAACTGAGAGAAAACAGTACCTGACCACTCTCCTGCCTTTTCTATTCACATGAACATTCGATTGCAAGCTGTTTTGGACAACTTTCTTTCTCTTCTTGCAAAACACTCGTCAGACCTCCGTGCAGCCTCTAGAACACGATGGGAGATGATTTCTGTGCTGGCACAGTTTCTCCTTGCCAGACAGAGTGGAAAAGCTTTTTGCTAACATGTAGACGAGAAGAGAGGCTAAAGACGAAGGTACGGTGCTCTGCAGAGCTGAGCACCGCTCCCGGACCTCTTTCGGCAGAAGGCGCACACCGCAGAGCGCTGTGAGCGGCAGAATCGTCTTTGCGCGAAGAAGCAGGTTCTTCGTCTCCGGGAGCCGGAGAGAGCGGCAAGTTCGCAAAGGTGATGAAACAAGCTGTACAACACTGCGATTGTGTGCGCAGCATGACAACTGTGAGAAAACAGTACCTGACCATCTCCTGCATTTTCTAATCACATGAACATTCGATTGCAAGCTGTTTTGGACAACCTTATTTCTCTTCTTGCAAAACACTCGGCAGACCTCCGTGCAGCCTCTAGAACACGATGGGAGATGTTTTCTGTGCTGGCAGAGTTTCCCCTTGCCAGACAGAGTGGAAAAGCTTTTTGCTAAGATGTAGACGAGAAGAGAGGCTAAAGACGAAGGTGCGGTGCTGTGCAGAGCTAAGCACCGCTCCCGAATCTCTTTCGGCAGAAGGCGCACACCGCAGAGCACTGTGAGCGGCAGAATCGTCTTTGCGCGAAGAAGCAGCTTCTTCGTCTCCGGGAGCCGGAGAGAGCGGCAAGTTCGCAAAGGTGATGAAACAAGCTGTACAACACTGCGATTGTGTGCGCAGCATGACAACTGTGAGAGAACAGTACCTGACCACTCTCCTGCATTTTCTAATCACATGAACATTCGAT
Organism: Melozone crissalis; assembly: GCF_028551555.1. NCBI lineage: Eukaryota > Metazoa > Chordata > Aves > Passeriformes > Passerellidae > Melozone > Melozone crissalis. Next base: position 1,311,711 of record NW_026535823.1, read on the forward strand.
TGCAAGCTGTTTTGGACAACCTTATTTCTCTTCCTGCAAAACACTCGGCAGACCTCCGTGCAGCCTCTAGAACACGATGGGAGATGTTTTCTGTGCTGGCAGAGTTTCCCCTTGCCAGACAGAGTGGAAAAGCTTTTTGCTAAGATGTAGACGAGAAGAGAGGCTAAAGACGAAGGTGCGGTGCTGTGCAGAGCTAAGCACCGCTCCCGAATCTCTTTCGACAGAAGGCACACACCGCAGAGCACTGTGAGCGGCAGAATCGTCTTTGCGCGAAGAAGCAGCTTCTTCGTCTCCGGGAGCCGGAGAGAGCGGCAGCTTCGCAAAGGTGATGAAACAAGCTGTACAACACTGCGATTGTGTGCGCAGCTTGCCAACTGAGAGAAAACAGTACCTGACCACTCTCCTGCCTTTTCTATTCACATGAACATTCGATTGCAAGCTGTTTTGGACAACTTTCTTTCTCTTCTTGCAAAACACTCGGCAGACCTCCGTGCAGCCTCTAGAACACGATGGGAGATGTTTTTTGTGCTGGCACAGTTTCTCTTTGCCAGACAGGGTGGAAAAGCTTTTTGCTAAGATGTAGACGAGAAGAGAGGCTAAAGACGAAGGTACGGTGCTCTGCAGAGCTAAGCACCGCTCCCGGGCCTCTTTCGGCAGAAGGCGCACACAGCAGAGCACTGTGAGCGGCAGAATCGTCTTTGCGCGAAGAAGCAGCTTCTGCGTCTCCGGGAGCCGGAGAGAGTGGCAACTTCGCAAAGGTGATGAAACAAGCTGTACAACACTGCGATTGTGTGCGCAGATTGCCAACTGAGAGAAAACAGTACCTGACCACTCTCCTGCCTTTTCTAATCACATGAACATTCGATTGGAAGCTGTTTTGGACAACTTTCTTTCTCTTCTTGCAAAACACTCGGCAGACCTCCGTACAACTTCTAGAAAACGATGGGAGATGATTTCTGTGCTAACACAGTTTCTCCTTGCCAGACAGAGTGGAAAAGCTTTTTGCTAAGATGTAGACGAGAAGAGAGGCTAAAGACGAATGTACGGTGCTCTGCAGAGCTAAGCACCGCTCCCGGACCTCTTTCGGCAGAAGGCGCACACCGCAGAGCACTGTGAGCGGCAGAATCGTCTTTGCGCGAAGAAGCAGCTTCTTCATCTCCGGGAGCCGGAGAGAGCGGCAACTTCGCAAAGGTGATGAAACAAGCTGTACAACACTGCGATTGTGTGCGCAGCTTGCCAACTGAGAGAAAACAGTACCTGACCACTCTCCTGCCTTTTCTAATCACATGAACATTCGATTGCAAGCTGTTTTGGACAACTTTCTTTCTCTTCTTGCAAAACACTCGGCAGACCTCCGTGCAGCCTCTAGAACACGATGGGAGATGTTTTTTGTGCTGGCAACGTTTCTCCTTGCCAGACAGACTGGAAAAGCTTTTTGCTAAGATGTAGACGAGAAGAGAGGCTAACGACGAAGGTACGGTGCTCTGCAGAGCTAAGCACCGCTCCGGAATCTCTTTCGGCAGAAGGCGCACACAGCAGAGCACTGTGAGCGGCAGAATCGTCTTTGTGCGAAGAAGCAGCTTCTTCGTCTCCGGGAGCCGGAGAGAGCGGCAGCTTCGCAAAGGTGATGAAACAAGCTGTACAACACTGCGATTGTGTGCGCAGCTCGCCAACTGAGAGAAAACAGTACCTGAACACTCTCCTGCCTTTTCTATTCACATGAACATTCGATTGCAAGCTGTTTTGGTCAACTTTCTTTCTCTTCTTGCAAAACACTCGGCAGACCTCCGTGCAGCCTCTAGAACACGATGGGATATGTTTTCTGTGCTGGCACAGTTTCCCCTTGCCAGACAGAGTGGAAAAGCTTTTTGCTAAGATGTAGACGAGAAGAGAGGCTAAAGACGAATGTACGGTGCTCTGCAGAGTTAAGCACCGCTCCGGACCTCTTTCGGCAGAAGGCGCACACCGCAGAGCACTGTGAGCGGCAGAATCGTCTTTGCGCGAAGAAGCAGCTTCTTCGTCTCCGGGAGCCGGAGAGAGCGGCAGCTTCGCAAAGGTGATGAAACAAGCTGTACAACACTGCGATGGTGTGCGCAGCTTGCCAACTGAGAGAAAACAGTACCTGACCACTCTCCTGCCTTTTCTATTCACATGAACATTCGATTGGAAGCTGTTTTGGACAACTTTCTTTCTCTTCTTGCAAAACACTCGGCAGACCTCCGTGCAGCCTCTAGAACACGATGGGAGATGTTTTTTGTGCTGGCACAGTTTCTCCTTGCCAGACCGAGTGGAAAAGCTTTTTGCTAACATGTAGACGAGAAGAGAGGCTAAAGACGAAGGTACGGTGCTCTGCAGAGCTGAGCACCGCTCCCGGGCCTCTTTCGGCAGAAGGCGCACACCGCAGAGCACTGTGAGCGGCAGAATCGTCTTTGCGCGAAGAAGCAGCTTCTTCGTCTCCGGGAGCCGGAGAGAGCGGCAACTTCGCAAAGGTGATGAAACAAGCTGTACAACACTTCGATTGTGTGCGCAGCTTGCCAACTGAGAGAAAACAGTACCTGACCACTCTCCTGCCTTTTCTAATCACATGAACATTCGATTGCAAGCTGTTTTGGACAACTTTCTTTCTCTTCTTGCAAAACACTCGGCAGACCTCCGTGCAGCCTCTAGAACACGATGGGAGATGTTTTCTGAGCTGGAAAAGTTTCTCCTTGCCAGACAGAGTGGAAAAGCTTTTTGCTAAGATGTAGACGAGAAGAGAGGCTAAAGACGAAGGTACGGTGCTCTGCAGAGCTAAGCACCGCTCCCGAACCTCTTTCGGCAGAAGGCGCACACCGCAGAGCACTGTGAGCGGCAGAATCGTCTTTGTGCGAAGAAGCAGCTTCTTCGTCTCCGGGAGCCGGAGAGAGCGGCAGCTTCGCAAAGGTGATGAAACAAGCTGTACAACACTGCGATTGTGTGCGCAGCATGACAACTGTGAGAAAACAGTACCTGACCACTCTCCTGCATTTTCTAATCACATGAACATTCGATTGCAAGCTGTTTTGGACAACTTTCTTTCTCTTCTTGCAAAACACTCGGCAGACCTCCGTGCAGCCTCTAGAACACGATGGGAGATGTTTTTTGGGCTGGCACAGTTTCTCCTTGCCAGACAGACTGGAAAAGGTTTTTGCTAAGATGTAGACGAGAAGAGAGGCTAAGGATGAAGGTACGGTGCTCTGCAGAGCTAAGCACCGCTCCGGAATCTCTTTCGGCAGAAGGGGCACACAGCAGAGCACTGTGAGCGGCAGAATCGTCTTTGCGCAAAGAAGCAGCTTCTTCGTCTCCGGGAGCCGGAGAGAGCGGCAACTTCGCAAAGGTGATGAAACAAGCTGTACAACACTGCGATTGTGTGCGCAGCTTGCCAACTGAGAGAAAACAGTACCTGACCACTCTCCTGACTTTTCTATTCACATGAACATTCGATTGCAAGCTGTTTTGACCAACTTTATTTCTCTTCTTGCAAAACACTCGGCAGACCTCCGTGCAGCCTCTAGAACACGATGGGAGATGTTTTTTGTGCTGGCACAGTTTCTCCTTGCCAGACAAAGTGGAAAAGATTTTGCTAACATGTAGACGAGAAGAGAGGCTAAAGACGAAGGTACGGTGCTCTGCAGAGCTGAGCACCGCTCCCGGGCCTCTTTCGGCAGAAGGCGCACACCGCAGAGCACTGTGAGCGGCAGAATCGTCTTTGCGCGAAGAAGCAGCTTCTTCGTCTCCGGGAGCCGGAGAGAGCGGCAACTTCGCAAAGGTGATGAAACAAGCTGTACAACACTGCGATTGTGTGCGCAGCTTGCCAACTGAGAGAAAACAGTACCTGACCACTCTCCTGCCTTTTCTAATCACATGAACATTCGATTGCAAGCTGTTTTGGACAACTTTCTTTCTCTTCTTGCAAAACACTCGGCAGACCTCCGTGCAGCCTCTAGAACACGATGGGAGATGTTTTCTGAGCTGGAAAAGTTTCTCCTTGCCAGACAGAGTGGAAAAGCTTTTTGCTAAGATGTAGACGAGAAGAGAGGCTAAAGACGAAGGTACGGTGCTCTGCAGAGCTAAGCACCGCTCCCGAACCTCTTTCGGCAGAAGGCGCACACCGCAGAGCACTGTGAGCGGCAGAATCGTCTTTGTGCGAAGAAGCAGCTTCTTCGTCTCCGGGAGCCGGAGAGAGCGGCAGCTTCGCAAAGGTGATGAAACAAGCTGTACAACACTGCGATTGTGTGCGCAGCATGACAACTGTGAGAAAACAGTACCTGACCACTCTCCTGCATTTTCTAATCACATGAACATTCGATTGCAAGCTGTTTTGGACAACTTTCTTTCTCTTCTTGCAAAACACTCGGCAGACCTCCGTGCAGCCTCTAGAACACGATGGGAGATGTTTTTTGGGCTGGCACAGTTTCTCCTTGCCAGACAGACTGGAAAAGGTTTTTGCTAAGATGTAGACGAGAAGAGAGGCTAACGATGAAGGTACGGTGCTCTGCAGAGCTAAGCACCGCTCCGGAATCTCTTTCGGCAGAAGGGGCACACAGCAGAGCACTGTGAGCGGCAGAATCGTCTTTGCGCGAAGAAGCAGCTTCTTCGTCTCCGGGAGCCGGAGAGAGCGGCAGCTTCGCAAAGGTGATGAAACAAGCTGTACAACACTGCGATTGTGTGCGCAGCATGACAACTGTGAGAAAACAGTACCTGACCACTCTCCTGCATTTTCTAATCACATGAACATTCGATTGCAAGCTGTTTTGGACAACTTTCTTTCTCTTCTTGCAAAACACTCGGCAGACCTCCGTGCAGCCTCTAGAACACGATGGGAGATGTTTTCTGTGCTGGCAGAGTTTCCCCTTGCCAGACAGAGTGGAAAAGCTTTTTGCTAAGATGTAGACGAGAAGAGAGGCTAAAGACGAAGGTGCGGTGCTCTGCAGAGCTAAGCACCGCTCCCGAATCTCTTTCGGCAGAAGGCGCACACAGCAGAGCAGTGTGAGCGGCAGAATCGTCTTTGCGCGAAGAAGCAGCTTCTTCGTCTCCGGGAGCCGGAGAGAGCGGCAGCTTCGCAAAGGTGATGAAACAAGCTGTACAACACTGCGATGGTGTGCGCAGCTTGCCAACTGAGAGAAAACAGTACCTGACCACTCTCCTGCCTTTTCTATTCACATGAACATTCGATTGCAAGCTGTTTTGGACAACTTTCTTTCTCTTCTTGCAAAACACTCGGCAGACCTCCGTGCAGCCTCTAGAACACGATGGGAGATGTTTTTTGTGCTGGCACAGTTTCTCCTTGCCAGACAGAGTGGAAAAGCTTTTTGCTAAGATGTAGACGAGAAGAGAGGCTAAAGACGAAGGTACGGTGCTCTGCAGAGCTAAGCACCGCTCCCGGACCTCTTTCGGCAGAAGGCGCACACCGCAGAGCACTGTGAGCGGCAGAATCGTCTTTGCGCGAAGAAGCAGCTTCTTCCTCTCCGGGAGCCGGAGAGAGCGGCAACTTCGCAAAGGTGATGAAACAAGCTGTACAACACTGCGATTGTGTGCGCAGCTTGCCAACTGAGAGAAAACAGTACCTGACCACTCTCCTGCCTTTTCTATTCACATGAACATTCGATTGCAAGCTGTTTTGGACAACTTTCTTTCTCTTCTTGCAAAACACTCGGCAGACCTCCGTGCAGCCTCTAGAACACGATGGGAAATGTTTTTTGTGCTGGCACAGTTTCTCCTTGCCAGACAAAGTGGAAAAGCTTTTTGCTAAGATGTAGACGAGAAGAGAGTCTAAAGAGGAAGGTACGGTGTCTGCAGAGCTGAGCACCGCTCCCGGGCCTCTTTCGGCAGAAGGCGCACACCGCAGAGCACTGTGAGCGGCAGAATCGTCTTTGCGCGAAGAAGCAGCTTCTTCGTCTCCGGGAGCCGGAGAGAGCGGCAACTTCGCAAAGGTGATGAAACAAGCTGTACAACACTGCGATTGTGTGCGCAGCATGACAACTGTGAGAAAACAGTACCTGACCACTCTCCTGCATTTTCTAATCACATGAACATTCGATTGCAAGCTGTTTTGGACAACTTTCTTTCTCTTCTTGCAAAACACTCGGCAGACCTCCGTGCAGCCTCTAGAACACGATGGGAGATGTTTTCTGTGCTGGCAGAGTTTCCCCTTGCCAGACAGAGTGGAAAAGCTTTTTGCTAAGATGTAGACGAGAAGAGAGGCTAAAGACGAAGGTGCGGTGCTCTGCAGACCTAAGCACCGCTCCCGAATCTCTTTCGGCAGAAGGCGCACACCGCAGAGCACTGTGAGCGGCAGAATCGTCTTTGCGCGAAGAAGCAGCTTCTTCGTCTCCGGGAGCCGGAGAGAGCGGCAGCTTCGCAAAGGTGATGAAACAAGCTGTACAACACTGCGATGGTGTGCGCAGCTTGCCAACTGAGAGAAAACAGTACCTGACCACTCTCCTGCCTTTTCTATTCACATGAACATTCGATTGCAAGCTGTTTTGGACAACTTTCTTTCTCTTCTTGCAAAACACTCGGCAGACCTCCGTGCAGCCTCTAGAACACGATGGGAGATGTTTTTTGTGCTGGCACAGTTTCTCCTTGCCAGACAGAGTGGAAAAGCTTTTTGCTAAGATGTAGACGAGAAGAGAGGCTAAAGACGAAGGTACGGTGCTCTGCAGAGCTAAGCACAGCACCCGGGCCTCTTTCGGCAGAAGGCGCACACCGCAGAGCACTGTGAGCGGCAGAATCGTCTTTGCGCGAAGAAGCAGCTTCTTCGTCTCCGGGAGCCGGAGAGAGCGGCAACTTCGCAAAGGTGATGAAACAAGCTGTACAACACTGCGATTGTGTGCGCAGCTTGCCAACTGAGAGAAAACAGTACCTGACCACTCTCCTGCCTTTTCTATTCACATGAACATTCGATTGGAAGCTGTTTTCGACAACATTCTTTCTCTTCTTGCAAAACACTCGGCAGACCTCCGTGCAGCCTCTAGAACACGATGGGAGATGATTTCTGTGCTGGCACAGTTTCTCCTTGCCAGACAGAGTGGAAAAGCTTTTTGCTAAGATGTAGACGAGAAGAGAGGCTAAAGACGAAGGTACGGTGCTCTGCAGAGCTAAGCACCGCTCCCGGACCTCTTTCGGCAGAAGGCGCACACCGCAGAGCACTGTGAGCGGCAGAATCGTCTTTGCGCAAAGAAGCAGCTTCTTCATCACCGGGAGCCGGAGAGAGCGGCAACTTCGCAAAGGTGATGAAACAAGCTGTACAACACTGCGATTGTGTGCGCAGCTTGCCAACTGAGAGAAAACAGTACCTGACCACTCTCCTGCATTTTCTAATCACATGAACATTCGATTGGAAGCTGTTTTCGACAACATTCTTTCTCTTCTTGCAAAACACTCGGCAGACCTCCGTGCAGCCTCTAGAACACGATGGGAGATGATTTCTGTGCTGGCACAGTTTCTCCTTGCCAGACAGAGTGGAAAAGCTTTTTGCTAAGATGTAGACGAGAAGAGAGGCTAAAGACGAAGGTACGGTGCTCTGCAGAGCTAAGCACCGCTCCCGGACCTCTTTCGGCAGAAGGCGCACACCGCAGAGCACTGTGAGCGGCAGAATCGTCTTTGCGCAAAGAAGCAGCTTCTTCATCACCGGGAGCCGGAGAGAGCGGCAACTTCGCAAAGGTGATGAAACAAGCTGTACAACACTGCAATTGTGTGCGCAGCTTGCCAACTGAGAGAAAACAGTACCTGACCACTCTCCTGCCTTTTCTATTCACATGAACATTCGATTGCAAGCTGTTTTGGACAACTTTCTTTCTCTTCTTGCAAAACACTCGGCAGACCTCCGTGCAGCCTCTAGAACACGATGGGAGATGTTTTTTGTGCTGGCACAGTTTCTCCTTGCCAGACAAAGTGGAAAAGCTTTTTGCTAAGATGTAGACGAGAAGAGAGTCTAAAGAGGAAGGTACGGTGTCTGCAGAGCTGAGCACCGCTCCCGGGCCTCTTTCGGCAGAAGGCGCACACCGCAGAGCACTGTGAGCGGCAGAATCGTCTTTGCGCGAAGAAGCAGCTTCTTCGTCTCCGGGAGCCGGAGAGAGCGGCAGCTTCGCAAAGGTGATGAAACAAGCTGTACAACACTGCGATTGTGTGCGCAGCTTGCCAACTGAGAGAAAACAGTACCTGACCATCTCCTGCATTTTCTATTCACATGAATATTCGATTGCAAGCTGTTTTGGACAACTTTCTTTCTCTTCTTGCAAAACACTCGGCAGACCTCCGTGCAGCTTCTAGAACACGATGGGAGATGTTTTCTGTGCTGGCACAGTTTCTCCTTGCCAGACAGAGTGGAAAAGCTTTTTGCTAAGATGTAGACGAGAAGAGAGGCTAAAGACGAAGGTACGTTGCTCTGCAGAGCTAAGCACCGCTCCCGGACCTCTTTCGGCAGAAGGCGCACACCGCAGAGCACTGTGAGCGGCAGAATCGTCTTTGCGCAAAGAAGCAGCTTCTTCGTCTCCGGGAGCCGGAGAGAGCGGCAACTTCGCAAAGGTGATGAAACAAGCTGTACAACACTGCGATTGTGTGCGCAGCTTGCCAACTGAGAGAAAACAGTACCTGACCACTCTCCTGACTTTTCTATTCACATGAACATTCGATTGCAAGCTGTTTTGACCAACTTTATTTCTCTTCTTGCAAAACACTCGGCAGACCTCCGTGCAGCCTCTAGAACACGATGGGAGATGTTTTTTGTGCTGGCACAGTTTCTCCTTGCCAGACAAAGTGGAAAAGATTTTGCTAACATCTAGACGAGAAGAGAGGCTAAAGACGAAGGTACGGTGCTCTGCAGAGCTGAGCACCGCTCCCGGGCCTCTTTCGGCAGAAGGCGCACACCGCAGAGCACTGTGAGCGGCAGAATCGTCTTTGCGCGAAGAAGCAGCTTCTTCGTCTCCGGGAGCCGGAGAGAGCGGCAACTTCGCAAAGGTGATGAAACAAGCTGTACAACACTTCGATTGTGTGCGCAGCATGACAACTGAGAGAAAACAGTACCTGACCACTCTCCTGCCTTTTCTAATCACATGAACATTCGATTGCAAGCTGTTTTGGACAACTTTCTTTCTCTTCTTGCAAAACACTCGGCAGACCTCCGTGCAGCCTCTAGAACACGATGGGAGATGTTTTCTGAGCTGGAAAAGTTTCTCCTTGCCAGACAGAGTGGAAAAGCTTTTTGCTAAGATGTAGACGAGAAGAGAGGCTAAAGACGAAGGTACGGTGCTCTGCAGAGCTAAGCACCGCTCCCGGATTTCTTTTGGCAGAAGGCGCACACCGCAGAGCACTGTGAGCGGCAGAATCGTCTTTGCGCGAAGAAGCAGCTTCTTCGTCTCCGGGAGCCGGAGAGAGCGGCAGCTTCGCAAAGGTGATGAAACAAGCTGTACAACACTGCGATTGTGTGCGCAGCATGACAACTGTGAGAAAACAGTACCTGACCACTCTCCTGCATTTTCTAATCACATGAACATTCGATTGCAAGCTGTTTTGGACAACTTTCTTTCTCTTCTTGCAAAACACTCGGCAGACCTCCGTGCAGCCTCTAGAACACGATGGGAGATGTTTTTTGGGCTGGCACAGTTTCTCCTTGCCAGACAGACTGGAAAAGGTTTTTGCTAAGATGTAGACGAGAAGAGAGGCTAACGATGAAGGTACGGTGCTCTGCAGAGCTAAGCACCGCTCCGGAATCTCTTTCGGCAGAAGGGGCACACAGCAGAGCACTGTGAGCGGCAGAATCGTCTTTGCGCGAAGAAGCAGCTTCTTCGTCTCCGGGAGCCGGAGAGAGCGGCAGCTTCGCAAAGGTGATGAAACAAGCTGTACAACACTGCGATTGTGTGCGCAGCTTGCCAACTGAGAGAAAACAGTACCTGACCACTCTCCTGCCTTTTCTATTCACATGAACATTCGATTGGAAGCTGTTTTGGTCAACTTTCTTTCTCTTCTTGCAAAACACTCGGCAGACCGCCGTGCAGCCTCTAGAACACGATGGGAGATGTTTTTTGTGCTGGCACAGTTTCTCCTTGCCAGACAGAGTGGAAAAGCTTTTTGCTAAGATGTAGACGAGAAGAGAGGCTAAAGACGAAGGTACGGTGCTCTGCAGAGCTGAGCACCGCTCCCGGGCCTCTTTCGGCAGAAGGCGCACACCGCAGAGCACTGTGAGCGGCAGAATCGTCTTTGCGCGAAGAAGCAGCTTCTTCGTCTCCGGGAGCCGGAGAGAGCGGCAACTTCGCAAAGGTGATGAAACAAGCTGTACAACACTGCGATTGTGTGCGCAGCATGACAACTGTGAGAAAACAGTACCTGACCACTCTCCTGCATTTTCTAATCACATGAACATTCGATTGCAAGCTGTTTTAGACAACTTTCTTTCTCTTCTTGCAAAACACTCGGCAGACCTCCGTGCAGCCTCTAGAACACGATGGGAGATGTTTTCTGTGCTGGTAGAGTTTCCCCTTGCCAGACAGAGTGGAAAAGCTTTTTGCTAAGATGTAGACGAGAAGAGAGGCTAAAGACGAAGGTGCGGTGCTCTGCAGAGCTAAGCACCGCTCCCGAATCTCTTTCAGCAGAAGGCGCACACAGCAGAGCAGTGTGAGCGGCAGAATCGTCTTTGCGCGAAGAAGCAGCTTCTTCGTCTCCGGGAGCCGGAGAGAGCGGCAGCTTCGCAAAGGTGATGAAACAAGCTGTACAACACTGCGATGGTGTGCGCAGCTTGCCAACTGAGAGAAAACAGTACCTGACGACTCTCCTGCCTTTTCTATTCACATGAACATTCGATTGCAAGCTGTTTTGGACAACTTTATTTCTCTTCTTGCAAAACACTCGGCAGACCTCCGTGCAGCCTCTAGAACACGATGGGAGATGTTTTTTGTGCTGGCACAGTTTCTCCTTGCCAGACAGAGTGGAAAAGCTTTTTGCTAAGATGTAGACGAGAAGAGAGGCTAAAGACGAAGGTACGGTGCTCTGCAGAGCTAAGCACCGCTCCCGGACCTCTTTCGGCAGAAGGCGCACACCGCAGAGCACTGTGAGCGGCAGAATCGTCTTTGCGCGAAGAAGCAGCTTCTTCATCTCCGGGAGCCGGAGAGAGCGGCAACTTCGCAAAGGTGATGAAACAAGCTGTACAACACTGCGATTGTGTGCGCAGCTTGCCAACTGAGAGAAAACAGTACCTGACCACTCTCCTGCCTTTTCTATTCACATGAACATTCGATTGCAAGCTGTTTTGGACAACTTTCTTTCTCTTCTTGCAAAACACTCGGCAGACCTCCGTGCAGCCTCTAGAACACGATGGGAAATGTTTTTTGTGCTGGCACAGTTTCTCCTTGCCAGACAAAGTGGAAAAGCTTTTTGCTAAGATGTAGACGAGAAGAGAGTCTAAAGAGGAAGGTACGGTGTCTGCAGAGCTGAGCACCGCTCCCGGGCCTCTTTCGGCAGAAGGCGCACACCGCAGAGCACTGTGAGCGGCAGAATCGTCTTTGCGCGAAGAAGCAGCTTCTTCGTCTCCGGGAGCCGGAGAGAGCGGCAACTTCGCAAAGGTTATGAAACAAGCTGTACAACACTGCGATTGTGTGCGCAGCATGACAACTGTGAGAAAACAGTACCTGACCACTCTCCTGCATTTTCTAATCACATGAACATTCGATTGCAAGCTGTTTTGGACAACTTTCTTTCTCTTCTTGCAAAACACTCGGCAGACCTCCGTGCAGCCTCTAGAACACGATGGGAGATGTTTTCTGTGCTGGCAGAGTTTCCCCTTGCCAGACAGAGTGGAAAAGCTTTTTGCTAAGATGTAGACGAGAAGAGAGGCTAAAGACGAAGGTGCGGTGCTCTGCAGACCTAAGCACCGCTCCCGAATCTCTTTCGGCAGAAGGCGCACACCGCAGAGCACTGTGAGCGCCAGAATCGTCTTTGCGCGAAGAAGCAGCTTCTTCGTCTCCGGGAGCCGGAGAGAGCGGCAGCTTCGCAAAGGTGATAAAACAAGCTGTACAACACTGCGATGGTGTGCGCAGCTTGCCAACTGAGAGAAAACAGTACCTGACCACTCTCCTGCCTTTTCTATTCACATGAACATTCGATTGCAAGCTGTTTTGGACAACTTTCTTTCTCTTCTTGCAAAACACTCGGCAGACCTCCGTGCAGCCTCTAGAACACGATGGGAGATGTTTTTTGTGCTGGCACAGTTTCTCCTTGCCAGACAGAGTGGAAAAGCTTTTTGCTAAGATGTAGACGAGAAGAGAGGCTAAAGACGAAGGTACGGTGCTCTGCAGAGCTAAGCACAGCACCCGGGCCTCTTTCGGCAGAAGGCGCACACCGCAGAGCACTGTGAGCGGCAGAATCGTCTTTGCGCGAAGAAGCAGCTTCTTCGTCTCCGGGAGCCGGAGAGAGCGGCAAGTTCGCAAAGGTGATGAAACAAGCTGTACAACACTGCGATTGTGTGCGCAGCTTGCCAACTGAGAGAAAACAGTACCTGACCACTCTCCTGCCTTTTCTATTCACATGAACATTCGATTGGAAGCTGTTTTCGACAACATTCTTTCTCTTCTTGCAAAACACTCGGCAGACCTGCGTGCAGCCTCTAGAACACGATGGGAGATGATTTCTGTGCTGGCACAGTTTCTCCTTGCCAGACAGAGTGGAAAAGCTTTTTGCTAAGATGTAGACGAGAAGAGAGGCTAAAGACGAAGGTACGGTGCTCTGCAGAGCTAAGCACCGCTCCCGGACCTCTTTCGGCAGAAGGCGCACACCGCAGAGCACTGTGAGCGGCAGAATCGTCTTTGCGCAAAGAAGCAGCTTCTTCATCACCGGGAGCCGGAGAGAGCGGCAACTTCGCAAAGGTGATGAAACAAGCTGTACAACACTGCGATTGTGTGCGCAGCTTGCCAACAGAGAGAAAACAGTACCTGACCACTCTCCTGCCTTTTCTATTCACATGAACATTCGATTGCAAGCTGTTTTGGACAACTTTCTTTCTCTTCTTGCAAAACACTCGGCAGACCTCCGTGCAGCCTCTAGAACACGATGGGAGATGTTTTTTGTGCTGGCACAGTTTCTCCTTGCCAGACAAAGTGGAAAAGCTTTTTGCTAAGATGTAGATGAGAAGAGAGTCTAAAGAGGAAGGTACGGTGTCTGCAGAGCTGAGCACCGCTCCCGGGCCTCTTTCGGCAGAAGGCGCACACCGCAGAGCACTGTGAGCGGCAGAATCGTCTTTGCGCGAAGAAGCAGCTTCTTCGTCTCCGGGAGCCGGAGAGAGCGGCAGCTTCGCAAAGGTGATGAAACAAGCTGTACAACACTGCGATTGTGTGCGCAGCTTGCCAACTGAGAGAAAACAGTACCTGACCATCTCCTGCATTTTCTATTCACATGAATATTCGATTGCAAGCTGTTTTGGACAACTTTCTTTCTCTTCTTGCAAAACACTCGGCAGACCTCCGTGCAGCTTCTAGAACACGATGGGAGATGTTTTCTGTGCTGGCACAGTTTCTCCTTGCCAGACAGAGTGGAAAAGCTTTTTGCTAAGATGTAGACGAGAAGAGAGGCTAAAGACGAAGGTACGTTGCTCTGCAGAGCTAAGCACCGCTCCCGGACCTCTTTCGGCAGAAGGCGCACACCGCAGAGCACTGTGAGCGGCAGAATCGTCTTTGCGCAAAGAAGCAGCTTCTTCGTCTCCGGGAGCCGGAGAGAGCGGCAACTTCGCAAAGGTGATGAAACAAGCTGTACAACACTGCGATTGTGTGCGCAGCTTGCCAACTGAGAGAAAACAGTACCTGACCACTCTCCTGACTTTTCTATTCACATGAACATTCGATTGCAAGCTGTTTTGACCAACTTTATTTCTCTTCTTGCAAAACACTCGGCAGACCTCCGTGCAGCCTCTAGAACACGATGGGAGATGTTTTTTGTGCTGGCACAGTTTCTCCTTGCCAGACAAAGTGGAAAAGATTTTGCTAACATGTAGACGAGAAGAGAGGCTAAAGACGAAGGTACGGTGCTCTGCAGAGCTGAGCACCGCTCCCGGGCCTCTTTCGGCAGAAGGCGCACACCGCAGAGCACTGTGAGCGGCAGAATCGTCTTTGCGCGAAGAAGCAGCTTCTTCGTCTCCGGGAGCCGGAGAGAGCGGCAACTTCGCAAAGGTGATGAAACAAGCTGTACAACACTTCGATTGTGTGCGCAGCATGACAACTGAGAGAAAACAGTACCTGACCACTCTCCTGCATTTTCTAATCACATGAACATTCGATTGCAAGCTGTTTTGGACAACTTTCTTTCTCTTCTTGCAAAACACTCGGCAGACCTCCGTGCAGCCTCTAGAACACGATGGGAGATGTTTTTTGGGCTGGCACAGTTTCTCCTTGCCAGACAGACTGGAAAAGGTTTTTGCTAAGATGTAGACGAGAAGAGAGGCTAACGATGAAGGTACGGTGCTCTGCAGAGCTAAGCACCGCTCCGGAATCTCTTTCGGCAGAAGGGGCACACAGCAGAGCACTGTGAGCGGCAGAATCGTCTTTGCGCGAAGAAGCAGCTTCTTCGTCTCCGGGAGCCGGAGAGAGCGGCAGCTTCGCAAAGGTGATGAAACAAGCTGTACAACACTGCGATGGTGTGCGCAGCTTGCCAACTGAGAGAAAACAGTACCTGACCACTCTCCTGCCTTTTCTATTCACATGAACATTCGATTGCAAGCTGTTTTGGACAACTTTCTTTCTCTTCTTGCAAAACACTCGGCAGACCTCCGTGCAGCCTCTAGAACACGATGGGAGATGTTTTTTGTGCTGGCACAGTTTCTCCTTGCCAGACAGAGTGGAAAAGCTTTTTGCTAAGATGTAGACGAGAAGAGAGGCTAAAGACGAAGGTACGGTGCTCTGCAGAGCTAAGCACCGCTCCCGGACCTCTTTCGGCAGAAGGCGCACACCGCAGAGCACTGTGAGCGGCAGAATCGTCTTTGCGCGAAGAAGCAGCTTCTTCATCTCCGGGAGCCGGAGAGAGCGGCAACTTCGCAAAGGTGATGAAACAAGCTGTACAACACTGCGATTGTGTGCGCAGCTTGCCAAGTGAGAGAAAACAGTACCTGACCACTCTCCTGCCTTTTCTATTCACATGAACATTCGATTGCAAGCTGTTTTGGACAACTTTCTTTCTCTTCTTGCAAAACACTCGGCAGACCTCCGTGCAGCCTCTAGAACACGATGGGAAATGTTTTTTGTGCTGGCACAGTTTCTCCTTGCCAGACAAAGTGGAAAAGCTTTTTGCTAAGATGTAGACGAGAAGAGAGTCTAAAGAGGAAGGTACGGTGTCTGCAGAGCTGAGCACCGCTCCCGGGCCTCTTTCGGCAGAAGGCGCACACCGCAGAGCACTGTGAGCGGCAGAATCGTCTTTGCGCGAAGAAGCAGCTTCTTCGTCTCCGGGAGCCGGAGAGAGCGGCAACTTCGCAAAGGTGATGAAACAAGCTGTACAACACTGCGATTGTGTGCGCAGCATGACAACTGTGAGAAAACAGTACCTGACCACTCTCCTGCATTTTCTAATCACATGAACATTCGATTGCAAGCTGTTTTGGACAACTTTCTTTCTCTTCTTGCAAAACACTCGGCAGACCTCCGTGCAGCCTCTAGAACACGATGGGAGATGTTTTCTGTGCTGGCAGAGTTTCCCCTTGCCAGACAGAGTGGAAAAGCTTTTTGCTAAGATGTAGACGAGAAGAGAGGCTAAAGACGAAGGTGCGGTGCTCTGCAGACCTAAGCACCGCTCCCGAATCTCTTTCGGCAGAAGGCGCACACCGCAGAGCACTGTGAGCGCCAGAATCGTCTTTGCGCGAAGAAGCAGCTTCTTCGTCTCCGGGAGCCGGAGAGAGCGGCAGCTTCGCAAAGGTGATAAAACAAGCTGTACAACACTGCGATGGTGTGCGCAGCTTGCCAACTGAGAGAAAACAGTACCTGACCACTCTCCTGCCTTTTCTATTCACATGAACATTCGATTGCAAGCTGTTTTGGACAACTTTCTTTCTCTTCTTGCAAAACACTCGGCAGACCTCCGTGCAGCCTCTAGAACACGATGGGAGATGTTTTTTGTGCTGGCACAGTTTCTCCTTGCCAGACAGAGTGGAAAAGCTTTTTGCTAAGATGTAGACGAGAAGAGAGGCTAAAGACGAAGGTACGGTGCTCTGCAGAGCTAAGCACAGCACCCGGGCCTCTTTCGGCAGAAGGCGCACACCGCAGAGCACTGTGAGCGGCAGAATCGTCTTTGCGCGAAGAAGCAGCTTCTTCGTCTCCGGGAGCCGGAGAGAGCGGCAACTTCGCAAAGGTGATGAAACAAGCTGTACAACACTGCGATTGTGTGCGCAGATTGCCAACTGAGAGAAAACAGTACCTGACCACTCTCCTGCCTTTTCTATTCACATGAACATTCGATTGGAAGCTGTTTTCGACAACATTCTTTCTCTTCTTGCAAAACACTCGGCAGACCTCCGTGCAGCCTCTAGAACACGATGGGAGATGATTTCTGTGCTGGCACAGTTTCTCCTTGCCAGACAGAGTGGAAAAGCTTTTTGCTAAGATGTAGACGAGAAGAGAGGCTAAAGACGAAGGTACGGTGCTCTGCAGAGCTAAGCACCGCTCCCGGACCTCTTTGGGCAGAAGGCGCACACCGCAGAGCACTGTGAGCGGCAGAATCGTCTTTGCGCAAAGAAGCAGCTTCTTCATCTCCGGGAGCCGGAGAGAGCGGCAACTTCGCAAAGGTGATGAAACAAGCTGTACAACACTGCGATTGTGTGCGCAGCTTGCCAACAGAGAGAAAACAGTACCTGACCACTCTCCTGCCTTTTCTATTCACATGAACATTCGATTGCAAGCTGTTTTGGACAACTTTCTTTCTCTTCTTGCAAAACACTCGGCAGACCTCCGTGCAGCCTCTAGAACACGATGGGAGATGTTTTTTGTGCTGGCACAGTTTCTCCTTGCCAGACAAAGTGGAAAAGCTTTTTGCTAAGATGTAGACGAGAAGAGAGTCTAAAGAGGAAGATACGGTGTCTGCAGAGCTGAGCACCGCTCCCGGGCCTCTTTCGGCAGAAGGCGCACACCGCAGAGCACTGTGAGCGGCAGAATCGTCTTTGCGCAAAGAAGCAGCTTCTTCGTCTCCGGGAGCCGGAGAGAGCGGCAGCTTCGCAAAGGTGATGAAACAAGCTGTACAACACTGCGATTGTGTGCGCAGCTTGCCAACTGAGAGAAAACAGTACCTGACCATCTCCTGCATTTTCTATTCACATGAATATTCGATTGCAAGCTGTTTTGGACAACTTTCTTTCTCTTCTTGCAAAACACTCGGCAGACCTCCGTGCAGCTTCTAGAACACGATGGGAGATGTTTTCTGTGCTGGCACAGTTTCTCCTTGCCAGACAGAGTGGAAAAGCTTTTTGCTAAGATGTAGACGAGAAGAGAGGCTAAAGACGAAGGTACGGTGCTCTGCAGAGCTAAGCACCGCTCCCGGACCTCTTTCGGCAGAAGACACACACTGCAGAGCACTGTGAGCGGCAGAATAGTCTTTGCGCGAAGAAGCAGCTTCTTCGTCTCCGGGAGCCGGAGAGAGCGGCAACTTCGCAAAGGTGATGAAACAAGCTGTACAACACTGCGATTGTGTGCGCAGCTTGCCAAGTGAGAGAAAACAGTACCTGACCACTCGCCTGACTTTTCTAGTCACATGAACATTCGATTGCAAGCTGTTTTGGACAACTTTCTTTCTCTTCTTGCAAAACACTCGGCAGACCTCCGTGCAGCCTCTAGAACACGATGGGAGATGTTTTTAGTGCTGGCACAGTTTCTCCTTGCCAGACAGAGTGGAAAAGCTTTTTGCTAAGATGTAGACGAGAAGAGAGGCTAAAGACGAAGGTACGGTGCTCTGCAGAGTTAAGCACCGCTCCGGACCTCTTTCGGCAGAAGGCGCACACCGCAGAGCACTGTGAGCGGCAGAATCGTCTTTGCGCGAAGAAGCAGCTTCTTCGTCTCCGGGAGCCGGAGAGAGCGGCAGCTTCGCAAAGGTGATGAAACAAGCTGTACAACACTGCGATTGTGTGCGCAGCTTGCCAACTGAGAGAAAACAGTACCTGACCACTCTCCTGCCTTTTCTATTCACATGAACATTCGATTGCAAGCTGTTTTGGACAACTTTCTTTCTCTTCTTGCAAAACACTCGGCAGACCTCCGTGCAGCCTCTAGAACACGATGGGAGATGTTTTTTGTGCTGGCACAGTTTCTCCTTGCCAGACAAAGTGGAAAAGCTTTTTGATAACATGTAGACGAGAAGAGAGGCTAAAGACGAAGGTACGGTGCTCTGCAGTGCTAAGCACCGCTCCCGGACCTCTTTCGGCAGAAGGCGCACACCGCAGAGCACTGTGAGCGGCAGAATCGTCTTTGCGCGAAGAAGCAGCTTCTTCGTCTCCGGGAGCCGGAGAGAGCGGCAGCTTCGCAAAGGTGATGAAACAAGCTGTACAACACTGCGATTGTGTGCGCAGCTTGCCAACTGAGAGAAAACAGTACCTGACCACTCTCCTGCCTTTTATATTCACATGAACATTCGATTGCAAGCTGTTTTGGACAACTTTCTTTCTCTTCTTGCAAAACACTCTGCGGACATCCGTGCACCTTCTAGCACACGGTGGGAGATGTTTTTTGTGCTGGCACAGTTTCTCCTTGCCAGACAGAGTGGAAAAGCTTTTTGCTAAGATGTAGACGAGAAGAGAGGCTAAAGACGAAGGTACGGTGCTCTGCAGAGTTAAGCACCGCTCCCGGACCTCTTTGGGCAGAAGGCGCACACCGCAGAGCACTGTGAGCGGCAGAATCGTCTTTGCGCGAAGAAGCAGCTTCTTCGTCTCCGGGAGCCGGAGAGAGCGGCAACTTCGCAAAAGTGATGAAACAAGCTGTACAACACTGCGATTGTGTGCGCAGCTTGCCAAGTGAGAGAAAACAGTACCTGACCACTCTCCTGCCTTTTCTATTCACATGAACATTCGATTGGAAGCTGTTTTGGACAACTTTCTTTCTCTTCTTGCAAAACACTCGGCAGACATCCGTGCAGCCTCTAGAACACGATGGGAGATATTTTTTGTACTGGCACAGTTTCTCCTTGCCAGACAGAGTGGAAAAGCTTTTTGCTAAGATGTAGACGAGAAGAGAGGCTAAAGACGAAGGTCCGGTGCTCTGCAGAGCTCAGCACAGCACCCGGGCCTCTTTCGGCAGAAGACACACACCGCAGAGCACTGTGAGCGGCAGAATCGTCTTTGCGCGAAGAAGCAGCTTCTTCGTCTCCGGGAGCCGGAGAGAGCGGCAGCTTCGCAAAGGTGATGAAACAAGCTGTACAACACTGCGATTGTGTGCGCAGCTTGCCAACTGAGAGAAAACAGTACCTGACCACTATCCTGCCTTTTCTATTCTCATGAACATTCGATTGCAAGCTGTTTTGGACAACTTTCTTTCTCTTCTTGCAAAACACTCTGCGGACCTCCGTGCAGCTTCTAGCACACGATGGGAGATGTTTTTTGTGCTGGCACAGTTTCTCCTTGCCAGACAGAGTGGAAAAGCTTTTTGCTAAGATGTAGACGAGAAGAGAGGCTAAAGACGAAGGTACGGTGCTCTGCAGAGCTAAGCACCGCTCCCGGACCTCTTTGGGCTGAAGGCGCACACCGCAGAGCACTGTGAGCGGCAGAATCGTCTTTGCGCGAAGAAGCAGCTTCTTCGTCTCCGGGAGCCGGAGAGAGCGGCAACTTCGCAAAGGTGATGAAACAAGCTGTACAACACTGCGATTGTGTGCGCAGCTTGCCAAGTGAGAGAAAACAGTACCTGACCACTCTCCTGCCTTTTCTATTCACATGAACATTCGATTGCAAGCTGTTTTGGACAACTTTCTTTCTCTTCTTGCAAAACACTCGGCAGACCTCCGTGCAGCCTCTAGAACACGATGGGAGATGTTTTCTGTGCTGGCACAGTTTCTCCTTGCCAGACAGAGTGGAAAAGCTTTTTGCTAAGATGTAGACGAGAAGAGAGGCTAAAGACGAAGGTCCGGTGCTCTGCAGAGCTAAGCACAGCACCCGGGCCTCTTTCGGCAGAAGACACACACTGCAGAGCACTGTGAGCGGCAGAATCGTCTTTGCGCGAAGAAGCTGCTTCTTCGTCTCCGGGAGCCGGAGAGAGCGGCAGCTTCGCAAAGGTGATGAAACAAGCTGTACAATACTGCGATTGTGTGCGCAGTTTTCCAACTGAGAGAAAACAGTACCTGACCACTCTCCTGCCTTTTCTATTCACATGAACATTCGATTGGAAGCTGTTTTGGACAACTTTCTTTCTCTTCTTGCAAAACACTCGGCAGAACTCCGCGCAGCCTCTAGAACACGATGGGAGATGTTTTTTGTGCTGGCACAATTTCTCCTTGCCAGACAGAGTGGAAAAGCTTTTTGCTAAGATGTAGACGAGAAGAGAGGCTAAAGACGAAGGTACGGTGCTCTGCAGAGCTGAGCACCGCTCCCGGGCCTCTTTCGGCAGAAGGCGCACACCGCAGAGCACTGTGAGCGGCAGAATCGTCTTTGCGCGAAGAAGCAGCTTCTTCGTCTCCGTGATCCGGAGAGAGCGGCAACTTCGCAAAGGTGATGAAACAAGCTGTACAACACTGCGATGGTGTGCGCAGCTTGCCAACTGAGAGAAAACAGTACCTGACCACTCTCCTGCCTTTTCTATTCACATGAACATTCGATTGCAAGCTGTTTTGGACAACTTTCTTTCTCTTCTTGCAAAACACTCGGCAGACCTCCGTGCAGCCTCTAGAACACGATGGGAGATGTTTTTTGTGCTGGCACAGTTTCTCCTTGCCAGACAGAGTGGAAAAGCTTTTTGCTAAGATGTAGACGAGAAGAGAGGCTAAAGACGAAGGTACGGTGCTCTGCAGAGCTAAGCACCGCTCCCGGACCTCTTTCGGCAGAAGGCGCACACCGCAGAGCACTGTGAGCGGCAGAATCGTCTTTGCGCAAAGAAGCAGCTTCTTCGTCTCCGGGAGCCGGAGAGAGCGGCAGCTTCGCAAATGTGATGAAACAAGCTGTACAACACTGCGATTGTGTGCGCAGCTTGCCAACTGAGAGAAAACAGTACCTGACCACTCTCCTGCCTTTTCTATTCACATGAACATTCGATTGCAAGCTGTTTTGGACAACTTTCTTTCTCTTCTTGCAAAACACTCGGCAGACCTCCGTGCAGCCTCTAGAACACGATGGGAGATGTTTTTTGTGCTGGCACAGTTTCTCCTTGCCAGACAGAGTGGAAAAGCTTTTTGCTAAGATGTAGACGAGAAGAGAGGCTAAAGACGAAGGTACGGTGCTCTGCAGAGCTAAGCACCGCTCCCGGACCTCTTTGGGCAGAAGGCGCACACCGCAGAGCACTGTGAGCGGCAGAATCGTCTTTGCGCGAAGAAGCAGCTTCTTCGTCTCCGGGAGCCGGAGAGAGCAGCAAGTTCGCAAAGGTGATGAAACAAGCTGTACAACACTGCGATTGTGTGCGCAGCTTGCCAAGTGAGAGAAAACAGTACCTGACCACTCTCCTGCCTTTTCTATTCACATGAATATTCGATTGCAAGCTGTTTTGGACAACTTTCTTTCTCATCTTGCAAAACACTCGGCAGACCTCCGTGCAGCCTCTAGAACACGATGGGAGATGTTTTCTGTGCTGGCACAGTTTCTCCTTGCCAGACAGAGTGGAAAAGCTTTTTGCTAAGATGTAGACGAGAAGAGAGGCTAAAGACGAAGGTCCGGTGCTCTGCAGAGCTCAGCACAGCACCCGGGCCTCTTTCGGCAGAAGACACACACCGCAGAGCACTGTGAGCGGCAGAATCGTCTTTGCGCGAAGAAGCAGCTTCTTCGTCTCCGGGAGCCGGAGAGAGCGGCAGCTTCGCAAAGGTGATGAAACAAGCTGTACAACACTGCGATGGTGTGCGCAGCTTGCCAAGTGAGAGAAAACAGTACCTGACCACTCTCCTGCCTTTTCTATTCACATGAACATTCGATTACAAGCTGTTTTGGACAACTTTCTTTCTCTTCTTGCAAAACACTCGGCAGACCTCCGTGCAGCCTATAGAACACGATGGGAGATGTTTTTTGTGCTGGCACAGTTTCTCCTTGCCAGACAGAGTGGAAAAGCTTTTTGCTAAGATGTAGACGAGAAGAGAGGCTAAAGACGAAGGTCCGGTGCTCTGCAGAGCTCAGCACAGCACCCGGGCCTCTTTCGGCAGAAGACACACACCGCAGAGCACTGTGAGCGGCAGAATCGTCTTTGCGCGAAGAAGCAGCTTCTTCGTCTCCGGGAGCCGGAGAGAGCGGCAGCTTCGCAAAGGTGATGAAACAAGCTGTACAACACTGCGATGGTGTGCGCAGCTTGCCAAGTGAGAGAAAACAGTACCTGACCACTCTCCTGCCTTTTCTATTCACATGAACATTCGATTACAAGCTGTTTTGGACAACTTTCTTTCTCTTCTTGCAAAACACTCGGCAGACCTCCGTGCAGCCTATAGAACACGATGGGAGATGTTTTTTGTGCTGGCACAGTTTCTCCTTGCCAGACAGAGTGGAAAAGCTTTTTGCTAAGATGTAGACGAGAAGAGAGGCTAAAGACGAAGGTACGGTGCTCTGCAGAGCTAAGCACCGCTCCCGGACCTCTTTCGGCAGAAGGCGCACACTGCAGAGCACTGTGAGCGGCAGAATCGTCTTTGCGCAAAGAAGCAGCTTCTTCATCTCCGGGAGCCGGAGAGAGCGGCAGCTTCGCAAAGGTGATGAAACAATCGGTACAACACTGCGATTGTGTGCGCAGCTTGCCAAGTGAGAGAAAACAGTACCTGACCACTCGCCTGACTTTTCTAGTCACATGAACATTCGATTGCAAGCTGTTTTGGACAACTTTCTTTCTCTTCTTGCAAAACACTCGGCAGACCTCCGTGCAGCCTCTAGAACACGATGGGAGATGTTTTTTGTGCTGGCACAGTTTCTCCTTGCCAGACAGAGTGGAAAAGCTTTTTGCTAAGATGTAGACGAGAAGAGAGGCTAAAGACGAAGGTACGGTGCTCTGCAGAGCTAAGCACCGCTCCCGGACCTCTTTGGGCAGAAGGCGCACACCGCAGAGCACTGTGAGCGGCAGAATCGTCTTTGCGCGAAGAAGCAGCTTCTTCGTCTCCGGGAGCCGGAGAGAGCAGCAAGTTCGCAAAGGTGATGAAACAAGCTGTACAACACTGCGATTGTGTGCGCAGCTTGCCAAGTGAGAGAAAACAGTACCTGACCACTCTCCTGCCTTTTCTATTCACATGAATATTCGATTGCAAGCTGTTTTGGACAACTTTCTTTCTCTTCTTGCAAAACACTCGGCAGACCTCCGTGCAGCCTCTAGAAGACGATGGGAGATGTTTTCTGTGCTGGCACAGTTTCTCCTTGCCAGACAGAGTGGAAAAGCTTTTTGCTAAGATGTAGACGAGAAGAGAGGCTAAAGACGAAGGTCCGGTGCTCTGCAGAGCTCAGCACAGCACCCGGGCCTCTTTCGGCAGAAGACACACACCGCAGAGCACTGTGAGCGGCAGAATCGTCTTTGCGCGAAGAAGCAGCTTCTTCGTCTCCGGGAGCCGGAGAGAGCGGCAGCTTCGCAAAGGTGATGAAACAAGCTGTACAACACTGCGATGGTGTGCGCAGCTTGCCAACTGAGAGAAAACAGTACCTGACCACTCTCCTGCCTTTTCTATTCACATGAACATTCGATTACAAGCTGTTTTGGACAACTTTCTTTCTCTTCTTGCAAAACACTCGGCAGACCTCCGTGCAGCCTATAGAACACGATGGGAGATGTTTTTTGTGCTGGCACAGTTTCTCCTTGCCAGACAGAGTGGAAAAGCTTTTTGCTAAGATGTAGACGAGAAGAGAGGCTAAAGACGAAGGTACGGTGCTCTGCAGAGCTAAGCACCGCTCCCGGACCTCTTTCGGCAGAAGGCGCACACTGCAGAGCACTGTGAGCGGCAGAATCGTCTTTGCGCAAAGAAGCAGCTTCTTCATCTCCGGGAGCCGGAGAGAGCGGCAGCTTCGCAAAGGTGATGAAACAATCGGTACAACACTGCGATTGTGTGCGCAGCTTGCCAAGTGAGAGAAAACAGTACCTGACCACTCGCCTGAGTTTTCTAGTCACATGAACATTCGATTGCAAGCTGTTTTGGACAACTTTCTTTCTCTTCTTGCAAAACACTCGGCAGACGTCCGTGCAGCCTCTAGAACACGATGGGAGATGTTTTTAGTGCTGGCACAGTTTCTCCTTGCCAGACAGAGTGGAAAAGCTTTTTGCTAAGATGTAGACGAGAAGAGAGGCTAAAGACGAAGGTACGGTGCTCTGCAGAGTTAAGCACCGCTCCCGGACATCTTTCGGCAGAAGGCGCACACCGCAGAGCACTGTGAGCGGCAGAATCGTCTTTGCGCGAAGAAGCAGCTTCTTCGTCTCCGGGAGCCGGAGAGAGCGGCAACTTCGCAAAGGTGATGAAACAAGCTGTACAACACTGCGAGTGCGTGCGCAGCTTGCCAAGTGAGAGAAAACAGTACCTGACCACTCTCCTGCCTTTTCTAGTCACATGAACATTCGATTGCAAGCTGTTTTGGACAACTTTCTTTCTCTTCTTGCAAAACACTCGGCAGACCTCCGTGCAGCCTCTAGAACACGATGGGAGATGTTTTTTGTGCTGGCACAGTTTCTCCTTGCCAGACAGAGTGGAAAAGCTTTTTGCTAACATGTAGACGAGAAGAGAGGCTAAAGACGAAGGTACGGTGCTCTGCAGTGCTAAGCACCGCTCCCGGACCTCTTTCGGCAGAAGGCGCACACCGCAGAGCACTGTGGCGGCAGAATCGTCTTTGCGCGAAGAAGCAGCTTCTTCGTCTCCGGGAGCCGGAGAGAGCGGCAGCTTCGCAAATGTGATGAAACAAGCTGTACAACACTGCGAATGTGTGCGCAGCTTGCCAACTGAGAGAAAACAGTACCTGACCACTCTCCTGCCTTTTCTATTCACATGAACATTCGATTGCAAGCTGTTTTGGACAACTTTCTTTCTCTTCTTGCAAAACACTCTGCGGACATCCGTGCACCTTCTAGCACACGGTGGAAGATGTTTTTTCTGCTGGCACAGTTTCTCCTTGCCAGACAGAGTGGAAAAGCTTTTTGCTAAGATGTAGACGAGAAGAGAGGCTAAAGACGAAGGTACGGTGCTCTGCAGAGCTAAGCACCGCTCCCGGACCTCTTTGGGCAGAAGGCGCACACCGCAGAGCACTGTGAGCGGCAGAATCGTCTTTGCGCGAAGAAGCAGCTTCTTCGTCTCCGGGAGCCGGAGAGAGCGGCAAGTTCGCAAAGGTGATGAAACAAGCTGTACAACACTGCGATTGTGTGCGCAGCTTGCCAAGTGAGAGAAAACAGTACCTGACCACTCTCCTGCCTTTTCTATTCACATGAACATTCGATTGCAAGCTGTTTTGGACAACTTTCTTTCTCTTCTTGCAAAACACTCGGCAGACCTCCGTGCAGCCTCTAGAACACGATGGGAGATATTTTTTGTGCTGGCACAGTTTCTCCTTGCCAGACAGAGTGGAAAAGCTTTTTGCTAAGATGTAGACGAGAAGAGAGGCTAAAGACGAAGGTCCGGTGCTCTGCAGAGCTCAGCACAGCACCCGGGCCTCTTTCGGCAGAAGACACACACCGCAGAGCACTGTGAGCGGCAGAATCGTCTTTGCGCGAAGAAGCAGCTTCTTCGTCTCCGGGAGCCGGAGAGAGCGGCAGCTTCGCAAAGGTGATGAAACAAGCTGTACAACACTGCGATGGTGTGCGCAGCTTGCCAACTGAGAGAAAACAGTACCTGACCACTCTCCTGCCTTTTCTATTCACATGAACATTCGATTGCAAGCTGTTTTGGACAACTTTCTTTCTCTTCTTGCAAAACACTCGGCAGACCTCCGTGCAGCCTCTAGAACACGATGGGAGATGTTTTTTGTGCTGGCACAGTTTCTCCTTGCCAGACAGAGTGGAAAAGCTTTTTGCTAAGATGTAGACGAGAAGAGAGGCTAAAGACGAAGGTACGGTGCTCTGCAGAGCTAAGCACCGCTCCCGGACCTCTTTCGGCAGAAGGCGCACACTGCAGAGCACTGTGAGCGGCAGAATCGTCTTTGCGCAAAGAAGCAGCTTCTTCGTCTCCGGGAGCCGGAGAGAGCGGCAGCTTCGCAAAGGTGATGAAACAAGCTGTACAACACTGCGATTGTGTGCGCAGCTTGCCAACTGAGAGAAAACAGTACCTGACCACTCTCCTGCCTTTTCTATTCACATGAACATTCGATTGCAAGCTGTTTTGGACAACTTTCTTTCTCTTCTTGCAAAACACTCGGCAGACCTCCGTGCAGCCTCTAGAACACGATGGGAGATGTTTTTTGTGCTGGCACAATTTCTCCTTGCCAGACAGAGTGGAAAAGCTTTTTGCTAAGATGTAGACGAGAAGAGAGGCTAAAGACGAAGGTACGGTGCTCTGCAGAGCTAAGCACCGCTCCCGGGCCTCTTTCGGCAGAAGGCGCACACGGCAGAGCACTGTGAGCGGCAGAATCGTCTTTGCGCGAAGAAGCAGCTTCTTCGTCTCCGTGAGCCGGAGAGAGCGGCAACTTCGCAAAGGTGATGAAACAAGCTGTACAACACTGCGATGGTGTGCGCAGCTTGCCAACTGAGAGAAAACAGTACCTGACCACTCTCCTGCCTTTTCTATTCACATGAACATTCGATTGCAAGCTGTTTTGGACAACTCTCTTTCTCCTCTTGCAAAATAATCGGCAGACATCCGTGCAGCCTCTAGAACACGATGGGAGATGTTTTTTGTGCTGGCACAGTTTCTCCTTGCCAGACAGAGTGGAAAAGCTTTTTGCTAAGATGTAGACGAGAAGAGAGGCTAAAGACGAATGTACGGTGCTCTGCAGAGCTAAGCACCGCTCCCGGACCTCTTTGGGCAGAAGGCGCACACGGCAGAGCACTGTGAGCGGCAGAATCGTCTTTGCGCGAAGAAGCAGCTTCTTCGTCTCCGGGAGCCGGAGAGAGCGGCAAGTTCGCAAAGGTGATGAAACAAGCTGTACAACACTGCGATTGTGTGCGCAGCTTGCTAAGTGAGAGAAAACAGTACCTGACCACTCTCCTGCCTTTTCTATTCACATGAACATTCGATTGCAAGCTGTTTTGGACAACTTTCTTTCTCTTCTTGCAAAACACTCGGCAGACCTCCGTGCAGCCTCTAGAACACGATGGGAGATGTTTTTAGTGCTGGCACAGTTTCTCCTTGCCAGACAGAGTGGAAAAGCTTTTTGCTAAGATGTAGACGAGAAGAGAGGCTAAAGACGAAGGTACGGTGCTCTGCAGAGCTCAGCACAGCACCCGGGCCTCTTTCGGCAGAAGACACACACCGCAGAGCACTGTGAGCGGCAGAATCGTCTTTGCGCGAAGAAGCAGCTTCTTCGTCTCCGGGGGCCGGAGAGAGCGGCAGCTTCGCAAAGGTGATGAAACAAGCTGTACAACACTGCGATGGTGTGCGCAGCTTGCCAACTGAGAGAAAACAGTACCTGACCATCTCCTGCCTTTTCTATTCACATGAACATTCGATTGCAAGCTGTTTTGGACAACTTTCTTTCTCTTCTTGCAAAACACTCGGCAGACCTCCGTGCAGCCTATAGAACACGATGGGAGATGTTTTTAGTGCTGGCACAGTTTCTCCTTGCCAGACAGAGTGGAAAAGCTTTTTGCTAAGATGTAGACGAGAAGAGAGGCTAAAGACGAAGGTACGGTGCTCTGCAGAGCTAAGCACCGCTCCCGGGCCTCTTTTGGCAGAAGGCGCACACCGCAGAGCACTGTGAGCGGCAGAATCGTCTTTGCGCGAAGAAGCAGCTTCTTCGTCTCCGGGAGCCGGAGAGAGCGGCAACTTCGCAAAGGTGATGAAACAAGCTGTACAACACTGCGATTGTGTGCGCAGATTGCCAACTGAGAGAAAACAGTACCTGACCACTTTCCTGCATTTTCTAATCACATGAACATTCGATTGGAACCTGTTTTGGACAACTTTCTTTCTCTTCTTGCAAAACACTCGGCAGACCTCCGTGCAGCCTCTAGAACACGATGGGAGATGTTTTTTGTG
Source organism: Melozone crissalis (assembly GCF_028551555.1). Classification (NCBI taxonomy): domain Eukaryota; kingdom Metazoa; phylum Chordata; class Aves; order Passeriformes; family Passerellidae; genus Melozone; species Melozone crissalis. The sequence continues at coordinate 1,339,935 of NW_026535823.1, forward strand.
CTGGCACAGTTTCTCCTTGCCAGACAGAGTGGAAAAGCTTTTTGCTAAGATGTAGACGAGAAGAGAGGCTAAAGACGAAGGTACGGTGCTCTGCAGAGCTAAGCACCGCTCCCGGACCTCTTTCGGCAGAAGGCGCACACCGCAGAGCACTGTGAGCGGCAGAATCGTCTTTGCGCAAAGAAGCAGCTTCTTCGTCTCCGGGAGCCGGAGAGAGCGGCAGCTTCGCAAAGGTGATGAAACAAGCTGTACAACACTGCGATTGTGTGCGCAGCTTGCCAACTGAGAGAAAACAGTACCTGACCACTCTCCTGCCTTTTCTAGTCACATGAACATTCGATTGCAAGCTGTTTTGGACAACTTTCTTTCTCTTCTTGCAAAACACTCGGCAGACCTGCGTGCAGCCTCTAGAACACGATGGGAGATGTTTTTGGTGCTGGCACAGTTTCTCCTTGCCAGACAGAGTGGAAAAGCTTTTTGCTAAGATGTAGACGACAAGAGAGGCTAAAGACGAAGGTACGGTGCTCTGCAGAGCTCAGCACAGCACCCGGGCCTCTTTCGGCAGAAGGCGCACACCGCAGAGCACTGTGAGCGGCAGAATCGTCTTTGCGCGAAGAAGCAGCTTCTTCCTCTCCGGGAGCCGGAGAGAGCGGCAGCTTCGCAAAGGTGATGAAACAAGCTGTACAACACTGCGATTGTGTGCGCAGCTTGCCAACTGAGAGAAAACAGTACCTGACCACTCTCCTGCCTTTTCTATTCACATGAATATTCGATTGCAAGCTGTTTTGGACAACTTTCTTTCTCTTCTTGCAAAACACTCGGCAGACCTCCGTGCAGCCTCTAGAACACGATGGGAGAGGTTTTTCGTGCTGGCACAGTTTCTCCTTCCCAGACAGAGTGGAAAAGCTTTTTGCTAAGATGTAGACGAGAAGAGAGTCTAAAGACGAAGGTACGGTGCTCTGCAGAGCTAAGCACAGCTCCCGGGCCTCTTTCGGCAGAAGGCGCACACCGCAGAGCACTGTGAGCGGCAGAATCGTCTTTGCGCGAAGAAGCAGCTTCTTCGTCTCCGGGAGCCGGAGAGAGCGGCAGCTTCGCAAAGGTGATGAAACAAGCTGTACAACACTGCGATTGTGTGCGCAGCTTGCCAACTGAGAGAAAACAGTACCTGACCACTCTCCTGCCTTTTCTATTCACATGAACATTCGATTGCAAGCTGTTTTGGACAACTTTCTTTCTCTTCTTGCAAAACACTCGGCAGACCTCCGTGCAGCCTCTAGAACACGATGGGATATGTTTTTTGTGTTGGCACAGTTTCTCCTTGCCAGACAGAGTGGAAAAGCTTTTTGCTAAGATGTAGACGAGAAGAGAGGCTAAAGACGAAGGTACGGTGCTCTGCAGTGCTAAGCACCGCTCCCGGACCTCTTTCGGCAGAAGCCGCACAGCGCAGAGCACTGTGAGCGGCAGAATCGTCTTTGCGCGAAGAAGCAGCTTCTTCGTCTCCGGGAGCCGGAGAGAGCGGCAGCTTCGCAAAGGTGATGAAACAAGCTGTACAACACTGCGACTGTGTGCGCAGCTTGCCAACTGAGAGTAAACAGTACCTGACCACTCTCCTGCCTTTTCTATTCACTTGAACATTCGATTGCAAGCTGTTTTGGACAACTTTCTTTCTCTTCTTGCAAAACACTCGGCAGACCTCCGTGCAGCCTCTAGAACACGATGGGAGATGTTTTTTGTGCTGGCACAGTTTCTCCTTGCCAGACAGAGTGGAAAAGCTTTTTGCTAAGATGTAGTCGAGAAGAGAGGCTAAAGACGAAGGTACGGTGCTCTGCAGTGCTAAGCACCGCTCCCGGACCTCTTTCGGCAGAAGGCGCACACCGCAGAGCACTGTGAGCGGCAGAATCGTCTTTGCGCGAAGAAGCAGCTTCTTCGTCTCCGGGAGCCGGAGAGAGCGGCAGCTTCGCAAAGGTGATGAAACAAGCTGTACAACACTGCGATTGTGTGCGCAGCTTGCCAACTGAGAGAAAACAGTACCTGACCACTCTCCTGCCTTTTCTATTCACATGAACATTCGATTGCAAGCTGTTTTGGACAACATTATTTCTCTTCTTGCAAAACACTTGGCAGACCTCCGTGCAGCTTCTAGAACACGATAGGAGATGTTTTCTGTGCTGGCGAATTTTCTCCTTTCCAGACAGAGTGGAAAAGCTTTTTGCTAACATGTAGACGAGAAGAGAGGCTAAAGACGAAGGTACGGTGCTCTGCAGACCTAAGCACAGCTCCCGGGCCTCTTTCGGCAGAAGACGCACACTGCAGAGCACTGTGAGCGGCAGAATCGTCTTTGCGCGAAGAAGCAGCTTCTTCGTCTCCGGGAGCCGGAGAGAGGGGCAGCTTCGCAAAGGTGATGAAACGAGCTGTACAACACTGCGATTGTGTGCGCAGCTTGCCAACTGAGAGAAAACAGTACCTGACCACTCTCCTGCCTTTTCTATTCACATGAACATTCGATTGCAAGCTGTTTTGGACAACTTTCTTTCTCTTCCTGCAAAATACTCGGCAGACCTGCCTGCAGCCTCTAGAACACGATGGGAGATGTTTTTTTGCTGGCACAGTTTCTCCTTGCCAGACAGAGTGGAAAAGCTTTTTGCTAAGATGTAGACGAGAAGAGAAGCTAAAGAAGCAGGTATGGTGCTCTGCAGAGCTAAGCACAGCTCCCGGGCCTCTTTCGGCAGAAGACACACACTGCAGAGCACTTTGAGCGGCAGAATCGTCTTTGCGTGAAGCAGCAGCTTCTTCGTCTCCGGGAGCCGGAGAGAGCGGCAACTTTGCAAAGGTGATGAAACAAGCTGTACAACACTGCAATTGTGTGCGCAGCTTGCCAACTGAGAGAAAACAGTACCTGACCACTCTCCTGCCTTTTCTATTCACATGAACATTCGATTGGAAGCTGTTTTGGACAACTTTCTTTCTCTTCTTGCAAAACACTCGGCAGACCTCCGTGCAGCCTCTAGAACACGATGGGAGATGTTTTCTGTGCTGGCACAGTTTCTCCTTGCCAGACAGAGTGGAAAAGCTTTTTGCTAAGATGTAGACGAGAAGAGAGGCTAAAGACGAAGGTACGGTGCTCTGCAGAGCTAAGCACAGCTCCCGGACCTCTTTCGGCAGAAGACACACACTGCAGAGCACGGTGAGCGGCAGAATCGTCTTTGCGCGAAGAAGCAGCTTCTTCGTCTCCGGGAGGCAGAGAGAGCGGCCGCTTCGCAAAGGTGATGAAACAAGCTGTACAACACTGCGATTGTGTGCGCAGCTTGCCAACTGAGAGAAAACAGTACCTGACCACTCTCCTGCCTTTTCTATTCCCATGAACATTCGATTGCAAGCTGTTTTGGACAACTTTCTTTCTCTTCTTGCAAAACACTCGGCAGACCTCCGTGCAGCCTCTAGAACACGATGGGAGATGTTTTCTGTGCTGGCACAGTTTCTCCTTGCCAGACAGAGTGGAAAAGCGTTTTGCTAAGATGTAGACGAGAAGAGAGGCTAAAGACGAAGGTATGGTGCTCTGCAGAGCTAAGCACCGCTCCCGGGCCTCTTTCGGCAGAAGGCGCACACCGCAGAGCACTGTGAGCGGCAGAATCGTCTTTGCGCGAAGAAGCAGCTTCTTCGTCTCCGGGAGCCGGAGAGAGCGGCAGCTTCGCAAAGGTGATGAAACAAGCTGTACAACACTGCCATTGTGTGCGCAGCTTGCCAACTGAGAGAAAACAGTACCTGACCACTCTCCTGCCTTTTCTATTCACATGAACATTCGATTGCAAGCTGTTTTGGACAACTTTCTTTCTCTTCTTGCAAAACACTCGGCAGACCTCCGTGCAGCCTCTAGAACACGATGGGAGATGTTTTCTGTGCTGGCACAGTTTCTCCTTGCCAGACAGAGTGGAAAAGCTTTTTTCTAACATGTAGACGAGAAGAGAGGCTAAAGACGAAGGTACGGTGCTCTGCAGAGCTAAGCACCGCTCCCGGACCTCTTTCGTCAGAAGGCGCACACCGCAGAGCACTGTGAGCGGCAGAATCGTCTTTGCGCGAAGAAGCAGCTTCTTCGTCTCCGGGAGCCGGAGAGCGGCAACTTCGCAAAGGTGATGAAACAAGCTGTACAACACTGCGATTGTGTGCGCAGTTTGCCAACTGAGAGAAAACAGTACCTGACCACTCTCCTGCCTTTTCTATTCACATGAACATTCGATTGCAAGCTGTTTTGGACAACTTTCTTTCTCTTCTTGCAAAACACTCGGCAGACCTCCGTGCAGCCTCTAGAACACGATGGGAGATGTTTTTTGTGCTGGCACAGTTTCTCCTTGCCAGACAGAGTGGAAAAGCTTTTTGCTAAGATGTAGACGAGAAGAGAGGCTAAAGACGAAGGTACGGTGCTCTGCAGAGTTAAGCACCGCTCCCGGACCTCTTTCGGCAGAAGGCGCACACCGCAGAGCACTGTGAGCGGCAGAATCGTCTTTGCGCGAAGAAGCAGCTTCTTCGTCTCCGGGAGCCGGAGAGAGCGGCAACTTCGCAAAGGTGATGAAACAAGCTGTACAACACTGCGATTGTGTGCGCAGTTTGCCAACTGAGAGAAAACAGTAGCTGACCACTCTCCTGCCTTTTCTATTCACATGAACATTCGATTGCAAGCTGTTTTGGACAACTTTCTTTCTCTTCTTGCAAAACACTCGGCAGACCTCCGTGCAACTTCTAGAACACGATGGGATATGTTTTTTGTGCTGGCACAGTTTCTCCTTGCCAGACAGAGTGGAAAAGCTTTTTGCTAAGATGTAGACGAGAAGAGAGGCTGACGACGAAGGTACGGTGCTCTGCAGAGCTAAGCACGGCTACCGGATCTCTTTCGGCAGAAGACGCACACCGCACAGCACTGTGAGCGGCAGAATCGTCTTTGCGCGAAGAAGCAGCTTCTTCGTCTCCGGGAGCCGGAGAGAGCGGCAGCTTCGCAAAGGTGATGAAACAAGCTGTACAACACTGCAATTGTGTGCGCAGCTTGCCAACTGAGAGAAAACAGTACCTGACCACTCTCCTGCCTTTTCTATTCACATGAACATTCGATTGCAAGCTGTTTTGGACAACCTTATTTCTCTTCTTGCAAAACACTCGGCAGACCTCCGTGCAGCCTCTAGAACACGATGGGAGATGTTTTTTGTGCTGGCACAGTTTCTCCTTGCCAGACAGAGTGGAAAAGCTTTTTGCTAAGATGTAGACGAGAAGAGAGGATAAAGACAAAGGTACGGTGCTCTGCAGAGCTAAGCACCGCTCCCGGGCCTCTTTCGGCAGAAGGCGCACACCGCAGAGTACTGTGAGTGGCAGAATCGTCTTTGCGCGAAGAAGCAGCTTCTTCGTCTCCGGGAGCCGGAGAGAGCGGCAGCTTCGCAAAGGTGATGAAACAAGCTGTACAACACTGCGATTGTGTGCGCAGCTTGCCAAGTGAGAGAAAACAGTACCTGACCACTCTCCTGCCTTTTCTATTCACATGAACATTCGATTGCAAGCTGTTTTGGACAACTTTCTTTCTCTTCTTGCAAAACACTCGGCAGACCTCCGTGCTGCTTCTATAACACCATGGGAGATGTTTTCTGTGCTGGCACAGTTTCTCCTTGCCAGACAGAGTGGAAAAGCTTTTTGCTAAGATGTAGACGAGAAGAGAGGCTAAAGACGAAGGGACGGTTCTCTGCAGAGCTAAGCACAGCTCCCGGGCCTCTTGCGGCAGAAGGCGCACACCGCAGAGCACTGTGAGCGGCAGAATCGTCTTTGCGCGAAGAAGCAGCTTCTTCCTCTCCGGGAGCCGGAGAGAGCGGCAGCTTCGCAAAGGTGATGAAACAAGCTGTACAACACTGCGATTGTGTGCGCAGCTTGCCAACTGAGAGAAAACAGTACCTGACCACTCTCCTGCCTTTTCTATTCACATGAACATTCGATTGCAAGCTGTTTTGGACAACTTTCTTTCTCTTCTTGCAAAACACTTGGCAGACCTCCGTGCAGCTTCTAGAACACGATAGGAGATGTTTTCTGTGCTGGCGAAGTTTCTCCTTTCCAGACAGAGTGGAAAAGCTTTTTGCTAAGATGTAGACGAGAAGAGAGGCTAAAGACGAAGGTACGGTGCTCTGCAGAGCTAAGCACAGCTCCCGGGCCTCTTTCGGCAGAAGACGCACACTGCAGAGCACTGTGAGCGGCAGAATCGTCTTTGCGCGAAGAAGCAGCTTCTTCGTCTCCGGGAGCCGGAGAGAGCGGCAGCTTCGCAAAGGTGATGAAACGAGCTGTACAACACTGCGATTGTGTGCGCAGCTTGCCAACTGAGAGAAAACAGTACCTGACCACTCTCCTGCCTTTTCTATTCACATGAACATTCGATTGGAAGCTGTTTTGGACAACTTTCTTTCTCTTCCTGCAAAATACTCGGCAGACCTGCCTGCAGCCTCTAGAACACGATGGGAGATGTTTTTTGTGCTGGCACAGTTTCTCCTTGCCAGACAGAGTGGAAAAGCTTTTTGCTAAGATGTAGACGAGAAGAGAAGCTAAAGAAGCAGGTATGGTGCTCTGCAGAGCTAAGCACAGCTCCCGGGCCTCTTTCGGCAGAAGACACACACTGTAGAGCACTGTGAGCGGCAGAATCGTCTTTGCGTGAAGAAGCAGCTTCTTCGTCTCCGGGAGCCGGAGAGAGCGGCAACTTTGCAAAGGTGATGAAAAAAGCTGTACAACACTGCGATTGTGTGCGCAGCTTGCCAACTGAGAGAAAACAGTACCTGACCACTCTCCTGCCTTTTCTATTCACATGAACATTCGATTGGAATCTGTTTTGGACAACTTTCTTTCTCTTCTTGCAAAACACTCGGCAGACCTCCGTGCAGCCTCTAGAACACGATGGGAGATGTTTTTTGTGCTGGCACAGTTTCTCCTTGCCAGACAGAGTTGAAAAGCTTTTTGCTAAGATGTAGACGAGAAGAGAGGCTAAAGACGAAGGTACGGTGCTCTGCAGAGCTAAGCACAGCTCCCGGACCTCTTTCGGCAGAAGACACACACTGCAGAGCACTGTGAGCGGCAGAATCGTCTTTGCGCGAAGAAGCAGCTTCTTCGTCTCCGGGAGCCAGAGAGAGCGGCAGCTTCGCAAAGGTGATGAAACAAGCTGTACAACACTACGATTGTGTGCGCAGCTTGCCAAGTGAGAGAAAACAGTACCTGACCACTCTCCTGCCTTTTCTATTCACATGAACATTCGATTGCAAGCTTCTTTTGGACAACTTTCTTTCTCTTCCTGCAAAACACTCGGCAGACCTCCGTGCAGCCTCTAGAACACGATGGGAGATGTTTTTGTGCTGGCACAGTTTCTCCTTGCCAGACAGAGTGGAAAAGGTTTTTGCTAAGATGTAGATGAGAAGAGAAGCTAAAGAAGCAGGTATGGGGCTCTGCAGAGCTAAGCACAGCTCCCGGGCCTCTTTCGGCAGAAGACACACACTGTAGAGCACTGTGAGCGGCAGAATCGTCTTTGCGTGAAGAAGCAGCTTCTTCGTCTCCGGGAGCCGGAGAGAGCGGCAACTTTGCAAAGGTGATGAAACAAGCTGTACAACACTGCGATTGTGTGCGCAGCTTGCCAACTGAGAGAAAACAGTACCTGACCACTCTCCTGCCTTTTCTATTCACATGAACATTCGATTGCAAGCTGTTTTGGACAACTTTCTTTCTCTTCTTGCAAAACACTCGGCAGACCTCCGTGCAGCCTCTAGAACACGATGGGAGATGTTTTTTGTGCTGGCACAGTTTCTCCTTGCCAGACAGAGTGGAAAAGCTTTTTGCTAAGATGTAGACGAGAAGAGAGGCTAAAGACGAAGGTACGGTGCTCTGCAGAGCTAAGCAAAGCTCCCGGGCCTCTTTCGGCAGAAGACACACACTGCAGAGCACGGTGAGCGGCAGAATCGTCTTTGCGCGAAGAAGCAGCTTCTTCGTCTCCGGGAGCCAGAGAGAGCGGCAGCTTCGCAAAGGTGATGAAACAAGCTGTACAACACTGCGATTGTGTGCGCAGCTTGCCAACTGAGAGAAAACAGTACCTGACCACTCTCCTGCCTTTTCTATTCCCATGAACATTCGATTGCAAGCTTCTTTTGGACAACTTTCTTTCTCTTCTTGCAAAAGACTCGGCAGACCTCCGTGCAGCCTCTAGAACACGATGGGAGATGTTTTATGTGCTGGCACAGTTTCTCCTTGCCAGACAGAGTGGAAAAGCTTTTTGCTAAGATGTAGACGAGAAGAGAGGCTAAAGACGAAGGTACGGTGCTCTGCAGAGCTAAGCACCGCTCCCGGGCCTCTTTCGGCAGAAGGCGCACAACGCAGAGCACTGTGAGCGGCAGAATCGTCTTTGCGCGAAGAAGCAGCTTCTTCGTCTCCGGGAGCCGGAGAGAGCGGCAGCTTCGCAAAGGTGATGAAACAAGCTGTACAACACTGCGATTGTGTGCGCAGCTTGCCAACTGAGAGAAAACAGTACCTGACCACTCTCCTGCCTTTTCTATTCACTGGAACATTCGATTGGAAGCTGTTTTGGACAACTTTCTTTCTCTTCTTGCAAAACACTCGGCAGACCTCCATGCAGCCTCTAGAACATGATGGGAGATGTTTTTTGTGCTGGCACAGTTTCTCCTTGCCAGACAGAGTGGAAAAGCTTTTTGCTAAGATGTAGACGAGAAGAGAGGCTAAAGACGAAGGTACGGTGCTCTGCAGTGCTAAGCACCGCTCCCGGACCTCTTTCGGCAGAAGGCGCATCCCGCAGAGCACTGTGGCGGCAGAATCGTCTTTGCGCGAAGAAGCAGCTTCTTCGTCTCCGGGAGCCGGAGAGAGCGGCAGCTTCGCAAAGGTGATGAAACAAGCTGTACAACACTGCGATTGTGTGCGCAGCTTGCCAACTGAGAGAAAACAGTACCTGACCACTCTCCTGCCTTTTCTATTCACATGAACATTCGATTGCAAGCTGTTTTGGACAACTTTCTTTCTCTTCTTGCAAAACGCTCTGCGGAGCTCCGTGCAGCTTCTAGAACAAGATGGGAGATGTTTTTTGTGCTGGCACAGTTTCTCCTTGCCAGACAGAGTGGAAAAGCTTTTTGCTAAGATGTAGACGAGAAGAGAGGCTAAAGACGAAGGTACGGTGCTCTGCAGAGCTAAGCACAGCTCCCGGGCCTCTTTCGGCAGAAGACACACACTGTAGAGCACTGTGAGCGGCAGAATCGTCTTTGCGCGAAGAAGCAGCTTCTTCGTCTCCGGGAGCCGGAGAGAGCGGCAGCTTCGCAAAGGTGATGAAACAAGCTGTACAACACTGCGATTGTGTGCGCAGCTTGCCAACTGAGAGAAAACAGTACCTGACAACTCTCCTGCCTTTTCTATTCACATGAACATTCGATTGCAAGCTGTTTTGGACAACTTTCTTTCTCTTCTTGCAAAACACTCGGCAGACCTCCGTGCAGCCTCTAGAACACGATAGGAGATGTTTTCTGTGCTGGCGAAGTTTCTCCTTGCCAGACAGAGTGGAAAAGCTTTTTGCTAAGATGTAGACGAGAAGAGAGGCTAAAGACGAAGGTACGGTGCTCTGCAGAGCTGAGCACCGCTCCCGGACCTCTTTCGGCAGAAGGCGCACACCGCAGAGCACTGTGAGCGGCAGAATCGTCTTTGCGCGAAGAAGCAGCTTCTTCGTCTCCGGGAGCCGGAGAGAGCAGCAGCTTCGCAAAGGTGATGAAACAAGCTGTACAACACTGCGATTGTGTGCGCAGCTTGCCAACTGAGAGAAAACAGTACCTGACCACTCTCCTGCCTTTTCTATTCACATGAACATTCGATTGCAAGCTGTTTTGGACAACTTTCTTTCTCTTCTTGCAAAACACTCGGCAGACCTCCGTGCAGCTTCTAGAACACGATGGGAGATGTTTTCTGTGCTGGCACAGTTTCTCCTTGCCAGACAGAGTGGAAAAGCTTTTTGCTAAGATGTAGACGAGAAGAGAGGCTAAAGACGAAGGTACGGTGCTCTGCAGAGCTAAGCACCGCTCCCGGACCTCTTTCGGCAGAAGCCGCACAGCGCAGAGCACTGTGAGCGGCAGAATCGTCTTTGCGCGAAGAAGCAGCTTCTTCGTCTCCGGGAGCCGGAGAGAGCGGCAGCTTCGCAAAGGTGATGAAACAAGCTGTACAACACTGCGATTGTGTGCGCAGCTTGCCAACTGAGATAAAACAGTACCTGACCACTCTCCTGCCTTTTCTCTTCACTTGAACATTCGATTGGAAGCTGTTTTGGACAACTTTCTTTCTCTTCTTGCAAAACACTCGGCAGACCTCCGTGCAGCCTCTAGAACACGATGGGAGATGTTTTTGTGCTGGCACAGTTTCTCCTTGCCAGACAGAGTGGAAAAGCTTTTTGCTAAGATGTAGATGAGAAGAGAAGCTAAAGAAGCAGGTATGGTGCTCTGCAGAGCTAAGCACAGCTCCCGGGCCTCTTGCGGCAGAAGACACACACTGTAGAGCACTGTGAGCGGCAGAATCGTCTTTGCGTGAAGAAGCATCTTCTTCGTCTCCGGGAGCCGGAGAGAGCGGAAACTTTGCAAAGGTGATGAAACAAGCTGTACAACACTGCGATTGTGTGCGCAGCTTGCCAACTGAGAGAAAACAGTACCTGACCACTCTCCTGCCTTTTCTATTCACATGAACATTCGATTGCAAGCTGTTTTGGACAACTTTCTTTCTCTTCTTGCAAAACACTCGGCAGACCTCCGTGCAGCCTCTAGAACACGATGGGAGATGTTTTTTGTGCTGGCACAGTTTCTCCTTGCCAGACAGAGTGGAAAAGCTTTTTGCTAAGATGTAGACGAGAAGAGAGGCTAAAGACGAAGGTACAGTGCTCTGCAGAGCTAAGCACAGCTCCCGGACCTCTTTCGGCAGAAGACACACACTGCAGAGCACGGTGAGCGGCAGAATCGTCTTTGCGCGAAGAAGCAGCTTCTTCGTCTCCGGGAGCCAGAGAGAGCGGCAGCTTCGCAAAGGTGATGAAACAAGCTGTACAACACTGCGATTGTGTGCGCAGCTTGCCAACTGAGAGAAAACAGTACCTGACCACTCTCCTGCCTTTTCTATTCCCATGAACATTCGATTGCAAGCTTCTTTTGGACAACTTTCTTTCTCTTCTTGCAAAAGACTCGGCAGACCTCCGTGCAGCCTCTAGAACACGATGGGATATGTTTTATGTGCTGGCACAGTTTCTCCTTGCCAGACAGAGTGGAAAAGCTTTTTGCTAAGATGTAGACGAGAAGAGAGGCTAAAGACGAAGGTACGGTGCTCTGCAGAGCTAAGCACCGCTCCCGGGCCTCTTTCGGCAGAAGGCGCACAACGCAGAGCACTGTGAGCGGCAGAATCGTCTTTGCGCGAAGAAGCAGCTTCTTCGTCTCCGGGAGCCGGAGAGAGCGGCAGCTTCGCAAAGGTGATGAAACAAGCTGTACAACACTGCGATTGTGTGCGCAGCTTGCCAACTGAGAGAAAACAGTACCTGACCACTCTCCTGCCTTTTCTATTCACATGAACATTCGATTGCAAGCTGTTTTGGACAACTTTCTTTCTCTTCTTGCAAAACACTCGGCAGACCTCCATGCAGCCTCTAGAACATGATGGGAGATGTTTTTTGTGCTGGCACAGTTTCTCCTTGCCAGACAGAGTGGAAAAGCTTTTTGCTAAGATGTAGACGAGAAGAGAGGCTAAAGACGAAGGTACGGTGCTCTGCAGTGCTAAGCACCGCTCCCGGACCTCTTTCGGCAGAAGGCGCATCCCGCAGAGCACTGTGGCGGCAGAATCGTCTTTGCGCGAAGAAGCAGCTTCTTCGTCTCCGGGAGCCGGAGAGAGCGGCAGCTTCGCAAAGGTGATGAAACAAGCTGTACAACACTGCGATTGTGTGCGCAGCTTGCCAACTGAGAGAAAACAGTACCTGACCACTCTCCTGCCTTTTCTATTCACATGAATGTGGAGAATATTGTTAATAAATGGTTAAGTGAGAAAAATCATCCTGACATAATGCCGCTGGTTAAGCTCGATAGGGAAGACAGCAGGCTCTGATTCAGTGACTGCTGACAGGCAAGAATGCCGGATGGCCTTGCTGCAACATGAGGAAAGGGAGGTGAGATTAGTCCTGAATATCTGCAGAATGTAACAGAAGAATAAGCACAAGAATGTAGAAGTAGGTGTAGTTGCTGATATGTAACTAACCAATCCTGAGCTCAACTTTTGCAATATGTATGAAGCTTATTAAGAACTATATTTAACCCGCCGTATTCGATCAATAAATCGGACTTGGATGAACCAACTGGTGTCTGGGTCTCCTTCCTCCGACAAATGGTGGAGAATGCAGGCAAAGGCAGCATTCTGAACGTTCGCTCTCTTGGATTATAAATTCGCCACGGTCGGGGAAGTTGGGTGAGAGTCCTTGCAGCCGGGACGGTGCCGGATTTTAAAAGCACCCTTGAGGATCACAAAGGTGACTCAAGTCTCTACGTGTCGCCTGAAGCCTGGAAGGCTGCAACAGCGCGCGCTGATATATAGGTATGTATAGGCAAGCGACATACGGTCCCTTCTCCTCATATTTAGATAGGCGAGGAGTAAAAGGGATAGATTTAAAAAAGGAATTACCAGGGTTATTAGCTTATGGTCATTCTAAAGGAATTTTTGCTAATCCCCATATATTTAATGAGATAGCAGAGTGGAAAAAGTTTGGGGATATCCTGTGGGATACAGTGTTAGATGATGATAAGTCAGCAAAGAATTTTGGCAAGTTATGGCGGGTGGTATATAACACGTTGCTTCAGCAGGTCTCTGAGAGAAAGGCAGCAGAAAGGGCGACAGAAGCTTATAAGAGGAATATAGGGTATGGTCGTGAGGATGATCCCCTGGCACCTTCTGTAACTCAGATATTTATGCCTAAGGGTCCCCAGCAAAATGGTGTGGAAAACTTTCCTTTAGATACAGTGGAGCCATCTGCACCCTTCCTGTCAGAGGGGGAGGGCGAGTTGGATGGTGGAGGTAGGAGCAAGCCAGCTTCGCCTCCGCCGCCAGCTTCAGGCGGGTCGGATGGTGGGGGTGGGAGCAAGCCAGCTTCGCCTCCGCCGCCAGCCTGGCCTCCGCCGCTTCCCCCGAGCGGGCCGGCTCCGGCGGGGGGGGGTCACTTCCCCCGCACGGGTCGTCTCCGGTTTCACTGTCAGCTCCAGCAGCGGGGGGGCCGCTTCCCCCGCGCGAGCCGGCTCCTGCTCCTCCGCCTTCCCCGTGCGAGAGCTCGGTCTCGGTACCGAAGTGCCAGCAGCATAGCACCCTTAAAAAGTCAGATCCCATCCCGGGGGCACACAGTGACCTATGGGGGGAGATGGCTAAACAGAGGAGGGAAGCTTGGGCTGCTGTGGCAAAAGAAGTAATACAAATGGGGGATGGCGAGGCGGTGGAAGTAGCTTCTAATCTTGCATGTCCGGTCACATACACACCACAATATGATGCACAGGGGGAACCTTACACATAATATAGTGGCATATACTCCCTTAGATTGGAAGTTGTTAGCCCAGTTACGTTCTACGGTTAGTCAGTTTGGAGTAAAAAGTGAACCTGTTAGGCAAATGCAAGAGTGTTAGCTACTTTATGGGAAAATTGGACTATTGAGGAAGCTTCAGAGCGAATGGCATTAATGCCAACAGCTTCACAGGCATTTATAGTAGATACTTTAAAGGAATTAGGATTAGGGTTACAAAGGCAAGCAGAGTCTACTCAAAATCAGGTGTTAGCTGCTCAGAATCAGGTGTTAGCTGCTCTTGCTCCTCTCCGAAGCGGCTCACTGGCGGACACGCAGAGCTCGAGACCGTTCATCAAGTGTTACCGATGCGGCAATGAGGGACATACGCGCCCAGACACAAGTAGCCGCCGTGACATCGGAGACACCAGCTGCTGCCGTAACATCACTGCACCTCCTGTCTGCAACAGCAACAGCAGAGAGCCTCGGTTTGGATTTATCAGCAGCAGTAGACGTCACACTAATGACGAACCGGCCTGAGAGGATACAAACTGGAGTAAAGGGTCCTCTTATGTTAAATGGATAAAGATGTGGAGCATTGTTATTAGGACGTTCTTCAATAACTATGCTGGGATTATTTGTATTGCCTGGTGTTATCGATGTGGATTATACAGGGGAAATACAAATCATGGTTTACACCCTTTATCCTCCTATTAAAATAACAAAAGGACAACGCATCGCACAATTGGTACCACTATCACAAATGACATCTGGTATACCATCATTTACTGGGCAAACACGGAATGAAAAAGGGTTTTGGCTCTACTGGTATTACACTTTTGACTGTGGATTTACAAAATAGACCAAAACAAAAGGTGGAAATTACCCATGGGCATCAAAGCATAACCCTTTATGGATTATTGGATACAGGAGCTATTACTGCTTTTACAGATGCTGGAAAGAAATCAAGGCGTACTGCTGTCACCTGGCAAGAAAAAGGACAATGGAAGCATCAACTTCTTACAGCAGATCCTGCAGATAGTTTACAAACTTTAGATTTGTTAGCAGTAGTATGGGCAGTGTCTAATCTACAGGAGCCTTTAAAGGTGGTCGCAGATTCTATGAAGTGAATAATAAACGATTGTATGAGTTACTGGTACAATTAAGGAAAGCTTTATGGGAGAGAAATGCAGCGTATTCTGTGATTCATATTAGGAGCCTTAAATGGTCTGAAGGTTTAGGAGAAGGGAATGAATGTGCAGATAAATTGGTTGCCTTACCCATTGATAACTCTTGTCCTATTGATAAGCATACATTGGCCAGAGAAGCACATAGTAGATATCATCAAAATACAAAGGGACTAGCAAAGCACTCTGAGCTGAGTTTGTTAGAAGCTAAGGCTATTGTTAGAGCATGTCCAACATGTAGTTATCATAATGGTGGAATAGGTTTAGGCATTGGAGTTAATCCTCGAGGTTTAGAAATAAATGAGAAGTGGCAAATGGATGTTACACATATAGCTAGATTTGGTAAAGTTAAGTGCGTGCATGTCACTATAGATACATATAGTCACTACATATGGGCTACGGCTCAGGCAGGAGAAAAAGCTACACATGTTATCAGGCACCTGTTAAGTTGTTTTGCTGTTATGGGAGTTCCAAGAAGCATCAAAACAGATAATGGTCGAGCTTATGTGTGTGCTAGGGTCCAGAAATTCTTGAATCAGTGGTCTGTTAGGCATGTGACAGGTATTCCACACTCTCCTACTGGATAGGCAATAGTGGAAAGAGCAAATGGTACCCTTAAGCAGTATATTGAGAAGCATCAAGATTTAACAGACCCACAATCATGCTTAGCTAAGGTTCTGTATGTGATCAATCATTTATGTATTTTTGGGGAAGACGATATCCCTCCTGCAATTAAACATCATCCGAGGTCAGGTCAGGAAATTAAAACTCGACTACAGGATTATGGGAAAAACCTGCAAAAGTATTATACTGGGGTCGGGGATATCTTTGTGTTTCCTCACCTACAGGACCTTTGTGGGTGCCTGCTAAGTGGACTAAACCTGTTTTTGATGCAGCCTCTAGTGGACCGCCTCACGGAAAAGGACAGGGAGTGACTGGGGAAGAAACTGCTTCTAGTCCTACGACCACTACTGTTACAGTTGAAGGGACACTTGAAAGCGGTGGACAGAGCACTGACATGTCACTATCGGACAGCCCAGGAGTTGATTGGTTTTATTGACTCATTATCAACTTTTCGTTTAGCAAATCTAACAAAGGAACATTGCCTTGACTGTTACAATCCACATTGTGCTGCCTGGATAGCCCTACATTGTGGGGGTTGTGATAGAACTTTTTGGATAGAACAATCATTATTACGGAATTTATGGTGTCATACTTGTGAGCACGAGCACACGTGGGGTAAAAACTGGCAAGACGAATTAAGGAGACAGATGGGACAAAATGCATATATAGCTTTAAATCTTTATGAGTCTCCTGAACAAAAAATTCTTGCTTATTATCGTTGGGAAGTACAATGTGTTGTAAATAGAATTAAGATTCAGAGTAAATCACATATAGTCTCTGTAAGGTGTAGGAAATTAGTTCCTTTAACACAACGTTCTATTGTAGGACCCTTCAGGGGGAATCCTGAAAGAGCACTAGACTGTTGCATTGAAAAGTTGCAAAAATTAAGTTTGCAAGTGACAGGACCAGTGAAATTAGGAGCAGCAAAACTGAAAACTGATAAGAAAAAGAAGGCTAGAAAGGGAACGACCTCTTCTAAATAAGGCTAATTAGTTTCTATGATTAGAACATTTTTAACAATTCAAACAATGAAAAAAAAAAAAAAAAAAAAAACAAACCACACTTTGCACTAAAGAAAGAGCTTGAACTATTAGCCTTATATAGTAAGAAAGGTGAAGAGGCTTTGCAAACACCATCATTAAACTGGTTGCATTGGATCGAAGAGACAGACTTTTATACTGGTCCTTACTTACATTCACTTCCTTGTTATGTTTGCAAAAGGGATGTTGATAAGTGCTATGCATGGATAGCTTTGCATTGTGCTGATTGCAATAAGGTTTATTGGTATTCACAGAGGACAGTAGGAATTTTATGGTGTCACCCTTGTTTTGGGAAGAGGATTCAATATTTTGTCTGGGTTAGAGCTCTTGAACAAAGCACTGGCCTGCCAGGAAGGGCAGGATTAGAGCTTTTTGAGAGTGCAGAACAAGTGGCTATAGCATATATTAGATGGAAGTTGCAGCAAGTACTTAGAGAGTTTGAAAATTACTAGTGCCTCACGCATCATAGCAGCTTGCTGTAAAGCTGATTTGCCTTTAAATCTACCAGACGCTATATCTGTAAGCAAGGATATTGATTTAGAATTAGACCAGTGTATTCAAAAACTAACTTAGGTCTCTATTAACCATTCTAACAAGTCAGATAAAAGACAGTAAAGAAAAGGAGAAAAATGTAGCTTGTTTTTATTATACTGCTGAATGCTGTAGCAATTAAAGCAGTAAGAATAACACATTTTAGTCAGCCAAGAGAAAATTTATGGGTAACACTTGCTAAACAGATTAACCAATCGTCGCTTTGTCTTAGTCTTGGAAGAGTTACTAACCCATTTCGAACATGCCTGGTAGGACTTCCAGTGTGGTCTCCTAGAGAATTTTGCAGTTTGATAAGTAATCGAACTTTATGCATGCGTAACATGTCAAATATCACACTGCCAGTGCAACAAGGGTATACTGCAGGTCAGAGTGATGGCTATCGCCAATGCTTACTAATCCAATCACTTAACACTTCTTTGCATTCTCCTCCTGAAGAATTGGATCTTTTTGGAAGTGCAAATGCCAGTATGCCTAACACCACAGCTGGAGGATGGTTCAGTTTCAAACCCTTAGATGCCCAGAATTTAAATCAACCTAAAGACACATGGGCCACCTTAGATTCATCCCTGAATTTGAGTGAATTCTCTCCACAGCATTACAGTCAATGTAACGGCACAAACATCACGGCACCAATGAAATTACCTACAGGAATATTTCTAATTTGTGGAGACAGGGTGTGGAATGGTGTACCAGCTAAACCACAGGGTGGACCCTGTTATTTGGGAAAATTGTCCTTGTTTCACCCTAATGTGTCCTTGCTAATGCAGCTCAGTCAAACATCAAACAGGAAAAGGCGTAGCATACATGACTTGGACTGCAGCCAGATTGGAGATCCAAAGTTTTGGGGTACATTCAGACAAGTAGTAGTTTCAACTATCTTACCAGGAGGATCTGCCAATAAAGCTATGAATTTAGCAAAACAATTAGGGTGCTGGACAAGAAATGAGCTGAACCAGACATCCCAAATTCTGGACATGATGACTGCAGATGTGCAAAGTGTTAACCATGCTGTTTTACAAAATAGAGCTGCTGTAGATTTTTTGCTCTTAGCACAAGGGCATGGATGTGAAGAATTTGAGGGAATGTGTTGTATGAATTTGTCTGATCATTCGGTGTCCATTCATACTAAGATAAAAGAACTACAACAGGGACTTCACAATCTCAAAGAAGAAGAAGGTTTAGGAATTGACGAATGGCTTAAAGGCTTAGGGCTTGGACCATGACTAAGGAACATTGTGACATATGCTATCGGCTTACTCGGTGTGATCTTAATGTTTTTGCTTATTTTGCCTTGTATTTTTACTAGTATTCAAAACATGGTTGGTCGTATGATAGCAAAAACTTGGCACACTAATCTCCTTGCTCAAAAAGAAAGCGGGGGAAATGTGGAGAATATTGTTAATAAATGGTTAAGTGAGAAAAATCATCCTGACATAATGCCGCTGGTTAAGCTCGATAGGGAAGACAGCAGGCTCTGATCCAGTGACTGCTGACAGGCAAGAATGCCGGATGGCCTTGCTGCAACATGAGGAAAGGGAGGTGAGATTAGTCCTGAATATCTGCAGAATGTAACAGAAGAATAAGCACAAGAATGTAGAAGTAGGTGTAGTTGCTGATATGTAACTAACCAATCCTGAGCTCAACTTTTGCAATATGTATGAAGCTTATTAAGAACTATATTTAACCCGCCGTATTCGATCAATAAATCGGACTTGGATGAACCAACTGGTGCCTGGGTCTCCTTCCTCCGACACATGAACATTCGATTGCAAGCTGTTTTGGACAACTTTCTTTCTCTTCTTGCAAAACACTCTGCAGACCACCGTGCAGATTCTAGAACATGATGGGAGATGTTTTCTGTGCTGGCGAAATTTCTCCTTGCCAGACAGAGTGGAAAAGCTTTTTGCTAAGATGTAGATGAGAAGAGAGGCTAAAGACGAAGGTACGGTGCTCTGCAGAGCTAAGCACAGCACCCGGGCCTCTTTCGGCAGAAGACACACACTGCAGAGCACTGTGAGCGGCAGAATCGTCTTTGCGCGAAGAAGCAGCTTCTTCGTCTCCGGGAGCCGGAGAGAGCGGCAGCTTCGCAAAGGTGATGAAACAAGCTGTACAACACTGCGATTGTGTGCGCAGCTTGCCAACTGAGAGAAAACAGTACCTGACCACTCTCCTGCCTTTTCTATTCACATGAACATTCGATTGCAAGCTGTTTTGGACAACTTTCTTTCTCTTCTTGCAAAACACTCGGCAGACCTCCGTGCAGCCTCTAGAACACGATGGGAGATGTTTTTTGTGCTGGCACAGTTTCTCCTTGCCAGACAGAGTGGAAAAGCTTTTTGCTAACATGTAGACGAGAAGAGAGGCTAAAGACGAAGGTACGGTGCTCTACAGAGCTAAGCACCGCTCCCGGACCTCTTTCGGCAGAAGGCGCACACCGCAGAGCACTGTGAGCGGCAGAATCGTCTTTGCGCGAAGAAGCAGCTTCTTCGTCTCCGGGAGCCGGAGAGAGCGGCAGCTTCGCAAAGGTGATGAAACAAGCTGTACAACACTGCGATTGTGTGCGCAGCTTGCCAACTGAGAGAAAACAGTACCTGACCATCTCCTGCCTTTTCTATTCACATGAATATTCGATTGCAAGCTGTTTTGGACAACTTTCTTTCTCTTCTTGCAAAACACTCGGCAGACCTCCGTGCAGCCTCTAGAACACGATGGGAGATGTTTTCTGTGCTGGCACAGTTTCTCCTTGCCAGACAGAGTGGAAAAGCTTTTTGCTAAGATGTAGACGAGAAGAGAGGCTAAAGACGAAGGTACGGTGCTCTGCAGAGCTAAGCACCGCTCCCGGGCCTCTTTCGGCAGAAGGCGCACACCGCAGAGCACTGTGAGCGGCAGAATCGTCTTTGCGCGAAGAAGCAGCTTCTTCGTCTCCGGGAGCCGGAGAGAGCGGCAGCTTCGCAAAGGTGATGAAACAAGCTGTACAACACTGCGATTGTGTGCGCAGCTTGCCAACTGAGAGAAAACAGTACCTGACCATCTCCTGCCTTTTTTATTCACATGAATATTTGATGCAAGCTGTTTTGGACAACTTTCTTTCTCTTCTTGCAAAACACTCGGCAGACCTCCGTGCAGCCTCTAGAACACGATGGGAGATGTTTTCTGTGCTGGCACAGTTTCTCCTTGCCAGACAGAGTGGAAAAGCTTTTTGCTAAGATGTAGACGAGAAGAGAGGCTAAAGACGAAGGTACGGTGCTCTGCAGTGCTAAGCACCGCTCCCGGACCTCTTTCGGCAGAAGGCGCACACCGCAGAGCACTGTGGCGGCAGAATCGTCTTTGCGCGAAGAAGCAGCTTCTTCGTCTCCGGGAGCCGGAGAGAGCGGCAGCTTCGCAAAGGTGATGAAACAAGCTGTACAACACTGCGATTGTGTGCGCAGCTTGCCAACTGAGAGAAAACAGTACCTGACAACTCTCCTGCCTTTTCTATTCACATGAACATTCGACTGCAAGCAGTTTTGGACAACTTTCTTTCTCTTCTTGCAAAACACTCGGCAGACCTCCGTGCAGATTCTAGAACATGATGGGAGATGTTTTCTGTGCTGGCGAAGTTTCTCCTTGCCAGACAGAGTGGAAAAGCTTTTTGCTAAGATGTAGACGAGAAGAGAGGCTAAAGACGAAGGTACGGTGCTCTGCAGAGCTAAGCACCGCTCCCGGACCTCTTTCGGCAGAAGGCGCACACCGCAGAGCACTGTGAGCGGCAGAATCGTCTTTGCGCAAAGAAGCAGCTTCTTCGTCTCCGGGAGCCGGAGAGAGCGGCAGCTTCGCAAAGGTGATGAAACAAGCTGTACAACACTGCGATTGTGTGCGCAGCTTGCCAACTGAGATAAAACAGTACCTGACCACTCTCCTGCCTTTTCTATTCACTTGAACATTCGATTGGAAGCTGTTTTGGACAACTTTCTTTCTCTTCTTGCAAAACACTCGGCAGACCTCCGTGCAGCCTCTAGAACACGATGGGAGATGTTTTTTGTGCTGGCACAGTTTCTCCTTGCCAGACAGAGTGGAAAAGCTTTTTGCTAAGATGTAGACGAGAAGAGAGGCTAAAGACGAAGGTACGGTGCTCTGCAGTGCTAAGCACCGCTCCCGGACCTCTTTCGGCAGAAGGCGCACACCGCAGAGCACTGTGGCGGCAGAATCGTCTTTGCGCGAAGAAGCAGCTTCTTCGTCTCCGGGAGCCGGAGAGAGCGGCAGCTTCGCAAAGGTGATGAAACAAGCTGTACAACACTGCGATTGTGTGCGCAGCTTGCCAACTGAGAGAAAACAGTACCTGACCACTCTCCTGCCTTTTCTATTCACATGAACATTCGATTGCAAGCTGTTTTGGACAACTTTCTTTCTCTTCTTGCAAAACACTCTGCAGACCACCGTGCAGATTTTAGAACATGATGGGAGATGTTTTCTGTGCTGGCGAAGTTTCTCCTTGCCAGACAGAGTGGAAAAGCTTTTTGCTAAGATGTAGATGAGAAGAGAGGCTAAAGACGAAGGTACGGTGCTCTGCAGAGCTAAGCACAGCACCCGGGCCTCTTTCGGCAGAAGACACACACTGCAGAGCACTGTGAGCGGCAGAATCGTCTTTGCGCGAAGAAGCAGCTTCTTCGTCTCCGGGAGCCGGAGAGAGCGGCAGCTTCGCAAAGGTGATGAAACAAGCTGTACAACACTGCGATTGTGTGCGCAGCTTGCCAACTGAGAGAAAACAGTACCTGACCACTCTCCTGCCTTTTCTATTCACATGAACATTCGATTGCAAGCTGTTTTCGACAACTTTGTTTCTCTTCTTGCAAAACACTCGGCAGACCTCCGTGCAGCTTCTAGAACACGATGGGAGATGTTTTCTGTGCTGGCGAAGTTTCTCCTTGCCAGACAGAGTGGAAAAGCTTTTTGCTAAGATGTAGACGAGAAGAGAGTCTAAAGACGAAGGTACGGTGCTCTGCAGAGCTAAGCACAGCTCCCGGGCCTCTTTCAGCAGAAGACACACACTGCAGAGCACTGTGAGCGGCAGAATCGTCTTTGCGCGAAGAAGCAGCTTCTTCGTCTCCGGGAGCCGGAGAGAGCGGCAGCTTCGCAAAGGTGATGAAACAAGTTGTACAACACTGCGATTGTGTGCGCAGCTTGCCAACTGAGAGAAAACAGTACCTGACCACTCTCCTGCATTTTCTATTCACATGAACATTCGATTGCAAGCTGTTTTGGACAACTTTCTTTCTCTTCTTGCAAAATAGTCGGCAGACCTGCGTGCAGCCTCTAGAACACGATGGGAGATGTTTTTTGTGCTGGCACAGTTTCTCCTTGCCAGACAGAGTGGAAAAGCTTTTTGCTAAGATTTAGACGAGAAGAGAAGCTAAAGAATCAGGTATGGTGCTCTGCAGAGCTAAGCACCGCTCCCGGACCTCTTTCGGCAGAAGCCGTACACCGCAGAGCACTGTGCGCGGCAGAATTGTCTTTGCGCGAAGAAGCCGCTTCTTCGTCTCCGGGAGCCGGAGAGAGCGGCAACTTCGCAAAGGTGATGAAACAAGCTGTACAACACTGCGATTGTGTGCGCAGCTTGCCAACTGAGAGAAAACAGTACCTGACCACTCTCCTGCCTTTTCTATTCACATGAACCTTCGATTGCAAGCTGTTTTGGACAACTTTCTTTCTCTTCTTGCAAAACACTCGGCAGACCTCCGTGCAGCCTCTAGAACACGATGGGAGATGTTTTCTGTGCTGGCGAAGTTTCTCCTTGCCAGACAGAGTGGAAAAGCTTTTTGCTAAGATGTAGACGAGAAGAGAGGCTAAAGACGAAGGTACGGTGCTCTGCAGAGCTAAGCACAGCTCCCGGGCCTCTTTCGGCAGAAGACACACACTGCAGAGCACTGTGAGCGGCAGAATCGTCTTTGCGCGAAGAAGCAGCTTCTTCGTCTCCGGGAGCCGGAGAGAGCGGCAGCTTCGCAAAGGTGATGAAACAAGTTGTACAACACTGCGATTGTGTGCGCAGCTTGTCAACCGAGAGAAAACAGTACCTGACCACTCTCCTGCCTTTTCTATTCACATGAACATTCGATTGCAAGCTGTTTTGGACAACTTTCTTTCTCTTCCTGCAAAATACTCGGCAGACCTGCGTGCAGCCTCTAGAACACGATGGGAGATGTTTTTTGTGCTGGCACAGTTTCTCCTTGCCAGACAGAGTGGAAAAGCTTTTTGCTAAGATTTAGACGAGAAGAGAAGCTAAAGAAGCAGGTACGGTGCTCTGCAGAGCTAAGCACCGCTCCCGGGCCTCTTTCGGCAGAAGGCGCACACCGCAGAGCACTGTGAGCGGCAGAATCGTCTTTGCGCGAAGAAGCAGCTTCTTCGTCTCTGGGAGCCGGAGAGAGCGGCAGCTCCGCAAAGGTGATGAAACAAGCTGTACAACACTGCGATTGTGTGCGCAGCTTGCCAACTGAGAGAAAACAGTACCTGACCATCTCCTGCCTTTTCTATTCACATGAATATTCGATTGCAAGCTGTTTTGGACAACTTTCTTTCTCTTCTTGCAAAACACTCGGCAGACCTCCGTGCAGCCTCTAGAACACGATGGGAGATGTTTTCTGTGCTGGCACAGTTTCTCCTTGCCAGACAGAGTGGAAAAGCTTTTTGCTAAGATGTAGACGAGAAGAGAGGCTAAAGACGAAGGTACGGTGCTCTGCAGAGCTAAGCACCGCTCCTGGGCCTCTTTCGGCAGAAGGCGCACACCGCAGAGCACTGTGAGCGGCAGAATCGTCTTTGCGCGAAGAAGCAGCTTCTTCGTCTCCGGGAGCCGGAGAGAGCGGCAGCTTCGCAAAGGTGATGAAAAAAGCTGTACAACACTGCGATTGTGTGCGCAGCTTGCCAACTGAGAGAAAACAGTACCTGACCACTCTCCTGCCTTTTCTATTCACATGAACATTCGATTGCAAGCTGTTTTGGACAACTTTCTTTCTCTTCTTGCAAAACACTCGGCAGACCTCCGTGCAACTTCTAGAACACGATGGGAGATGATTTCTCTGCTGGCACAGTTTCTCCTTGCCAGACAGAGTGGAAAAGCTTTTTGCTAAGATGTAGATGAGAAGAGAGGCTAAAGACGAAGGTACGGTGCTCTGCAGAGCTAAGCACAGCTCCCGGGCCTCTATCGGCAGAAGACACACACTGCAGAGCACTGTGAGCCGCAGAATAGTCTTTGCGCGAAGAAGCAGCTTCTTCGTCTCCGGGAGCCGGAGAGAGCGGCAGCTTCGCAAAGGTGATGAAACAAGCTGTACAACACTGCGATTGTGTGCGCAGCATGACAACTGAGAGAAAACAGTACCTGACCACTCTCCTGCCTTTTCTATTCACATGAACATTCGATTGCAAGCTGTTTTGGACAACTTTCTTTCTCTTCTTGCAAAACACTCGGCAGACCTCCGTGCAGCCTCTAGAACACGATGGGAGATGTTTTTTGTGCTGGCACAGTTTTTCCTTGCCAGACAGAGTGGAAAAGATTTTTGCTAAGATGTAGACGAGAAGAGAGGCTAAAGACGAAGGTACGGTGCTCTGCAGAGCTAAGCACCGCTCCCGGGCCTCTTTCGGCACAAGGCGCACACCGCAGAGCACTGTGAGCGGCAGAATCGTCTTTGCGCGAAGAAGCAGCTTCTTCGTCTCCGGGAGCCGGAGAGAGCGGCAGCTTCGCAAAGGTGATGAAACAAGCTGTACAACACTGCGATTGTGTGCGCAGCATGACAACTGAGAGAAAACAGTACCTGACCACTCTCCTGCCTTTTCTATTCACATGAACATTCGATTGGAAGCTGTTTTGGACAACTTCCTTTCTCTTCTTGCAAAACACTCGGCAGACCTCCGTGCAGCTTCTAGAACACGATGGGAGATGTTTTCTGTGCTGGCGAAGTTTCTCCTTGCCAGACAGAGTGGAAAAGCTTTTTGCTAAGATGTAGACGAGAAGAGAGTCTAAAGACGAAGGTACGGTGCTCTGCAGAGCTAAGCACAGCTCCCGGGCCTCATTCAGCAGAAGACACACACTGCAGAGCACTGTGAGCGGCAGAATCGTCTTTGCGCGAAGAAGCAGCTTCTTCGTCTCCGGGAGCCGGAGAGAGCGGCAGCTTCGCAAAGGTGATGAAACAAGTTGTACAACACTGCGATTGTGTGCGCAGCTTGCCAACTGAGAGAAAACAGTACCTGACCACTCTCCTGCATTTTCTATTCACATGAACATTCGATTGCAAGCTGTTTTGGACAACTTTCTTTCTCTTCTTGCAAAATAGTCGGCAGACCTGCGTGCAGCCTCTAGAACACGATGGGAGATGTTTTTTGTGCTGGCACAGTTTCTCCTTGCCAGACAGAGTGGAAAAGCTTTTTGCTAAGATTTAGACGAGAAGAGAAGCTAAAGAATCAGGTATGGTGCTCTGCAGAGCTAAGCACCGCTCCCGGACCTCTTTCGGCAGAAGCCGTACACCGCAGAGCACTGTGCGCGGCAGAATTGTCTTTGCGCGAAGAAGCCGCTTCTTCGTCTCCGGGAGCCGGAGAGAGCGGCAACTTCGCAAAGGTGATGAAACAAGCTGTACAACACTGCGATTGTGTGCGCAGCTTGCCAACTGAGAGAAAACAGTACCTGACCACTCTCCTGCCTTTTCTATTCACATGAACCTTCGATTGCAAGCTGTTTTGGACAACTTTCTTTCTCTTCTTGCAAAACACTCGGCAGACCTCCGTGCAGCCTCTAGAACACGATGGGAGATGTTTTCTGTGCTGGCGAAGTTTCTCCTTGCCAGACAGAGTGGAAAAGCTTTTTGCTAAGATGTAGACGAGAAGAGAGGCTAAAGACGAAGGTACGGTGCTCTGCAGAGCTAAGCACAGCTCCCGGGCCTCTTTCGGCAGAAGACACACACTGCAGAGCACTGTGAGCGGCAGAATCGTCTTTGCGCGAAGAAGCAGCTTCTTCGTCTCCGGGAGCCGGAGAGAGCGGCAGCTTCGCAAAGGTGATGAAACAAGTTGTACAACACTGCGATTGTGTGCGCAGCTTGTCAACCGAGAGAAAACAGTACCTGACCACTCTCCTGCCTTTTCTATTCACATGAACATTCGATTGCAAGCTGTTTTGGACAACTTTCTTTCTCTTCCTGCAAAATACTCGGCAGACCTGCGTGCAGCCTCTAGAACACGATGGGAGATGTTTTTTGTGCTGGCACAGTTTCTCCTTGCCAGACAGAGTGGAAAAGCTTTTTGCTAAGATTTAGACGAGAAGAGAAGCTAAAGAAGCAGGTACGGTGCTCTGCAGAGCTAAGCACCGCTCCCGGGCCTCTTTCGGCAGAAGGCGCACACCGCAGAGCACTGTGAGCGGCAGAATCGTCTTTGCGCAAAGAAGCAGCTTCTTCGTCTCCGGGAGCCGGACAGAGCGGCAACTTCGCAAAGGTGATGAAACAAGCTGTACAACACTGCAATTGTGTGCGCAGCTTGCCAACTGAGAGAAAACAGTACCTGACCACTCTCCTGCCTTTTCTATTCACATGAACATTCGATTGCAAGCTGTTTTCGACAACTTTCTTTCACTTCTTGCAAAACACTCGGCAGACCTCCGTGCAGACTCTAGAACACGATGGGAGATGTCTTCTGTGCTGGCAAAGTTTCTCCTTGCCAGACAGAGTGGAAAAGCTTTTTGCTAAGATGTAGACGAGAAGAGAGGCTAAAGACGAAGGTCCGGTGCTCTGCAGAGCTAAGCACAGCACCCGGGCCTCTTTCGGCAGAAGACACACACTGCAGAGCACTGTGAGCGGCAGAATCGTCTTTGCGCGAAGAAGCAGCTTCTTCGTCTCCGGGAGCCGGAGAGAGCGGCAGCTTCGCAAAGGTGATGAAACAAGCTGTACAACACTGCGATTGTGTGCGCAGCTTGCCAACTGAGAGAAAACAGTACCTGACCACTCTCCTGCCTTTTCTATTCACATGAACATTCGATTGCAAGCTGTTTTGGACAACTTTCTTTCTCTTCTTGCAAAACACTCGGCAGACCTCCGTGCAGCCTCTAGAAGACGATGGGAGATGTTTTCTGTGCTGGCACAGTTTCTCCTTGCCAGACAGAGTGGAAAAGCTTTTTGCTAAGATGTAGACGAGAAGAGAGGCTAAAGACGAAGGTACGGTGCTCTGCAGAGCTAAGCACCGCTCCCGGACCTCTTTCTGCAGAAGGCGCACACCGCAGAGCACTGTGAGCGGCAGAATCGTCTTTGCGCGAAGAAGCAGCTTCTTCGTCTCCGGGAGCCGGAGAGAGCGGCAGCTTCGCAAAGGTGATGAAACAAGCTGTACAACACTGCGATTGTGTGCGCAGCTTGCCAACTGAGAGAAAACAGTACCTGACCATTCTCCTGCATTTTCTAATCACATGAACATTCGATTGCAAGCTGTTTTGGACAACTTTCTTTCTCTTCTTGCAAAACACTCGGCAGACCTCCGTGCAACTTCTAGAACACGATGGGAGATGTTTTTTGTGCTGGCACAGTTTCTCCTTGCCAGACAGAGTGGAAAAGCTTTTTGCTAAGATGTAGACGAGAAGAGAGGCTGACGACGAAGGTACGGTGCTCTGCAGAGCTAAGCACCGCTCCCGGATCTCTTTCGGCAGAAGACGCACACCGCACAGCACTGTGAGCGGCAGAATCGTCTTTGCGCGAAGAAGCAGCTTCTTCGTCTCCGGGAGCCGGAGAGAGCGGCAGCTTCGCAAAGGTGATGAAACAAGCTGTACAACACTGCAATTGTGTGCGCAGCTTGCCAACTGAGAGAAAACAGTACCTGACCACTCTCCTGCCTTTTCTATTCACATGAACATTCGATTGCAAGCTGTTTTGGACAACTTTCTTTCTCTTCTTGCAAAACACTCGGCAGACCTCCGTGCAGCCTCTAGAACACGATGGGAGATGTTTTTGGTGCTGGCACAGATTCTCCTTGCCAGACAGAGTGGAAAAGCTTTTTGCTAAGATGTAGACGAGAAGAGAGGCTAAAGACGAAGGTACGGTGCTCTGCAGAGCTAAGCACCGTTCCCGGACCTCTTTCGGCAGAAGGCGCACACCGCAGAGCACTGTGAGCGGCAGAATCGTCTTTGCGCGAAGAAGCAGCTTCTTCGTCTCCGGGTGCCGGAGAGAGCGGCAGCTTCGCAAAGGTGATGAAACAAGCTGTACAACACTGCGATTGTGTGCGCAGCTTGCCAACTGAGAGAAAACAGTACCTGACCACTCTCCTGCCTTTTCTATTCACATCAACATTCGATTGCAAGCTGTTTTGGACAACTTTCTCTCTCTTCTTGCAAAACACTCGGCAGACCTCCGTGCAGCCTCTAGAACTCGATGGGAGATGTCTTTTGTGCTGGCACAGTTTCTCCTTGCCAGACAGAGTGGAAAAGCTTTTTGCTAACATGTAGACGAGAAGAGAGGCTAAAGACGAAGGTACGGTGCTCTGCAGAGCTAAGCACCGTTCCCGGACCTCTTTCGGCAGAAGGCGCACACCGCAGAGTACTGTGAGTGGCAGAATCGTCTTTGCGCGAAGAAGCAGCTTCTTCGTCTCCGGGTGCCGGAGAGAGCGGCAGCTTCGCAAAGGTGATGAAACAAGCTGTACAACACTGCGATTGTGTGCGCAGCTTGCCAACTGAGAGAAAACAGTACCTGACCACTCTCCTGCCTTTTCTATTCACATGAACATTCGATTGCAAGCTGTTTTGGACAACTTTCTTTCTCTTCTTGCAAAACACTCGGCAGACCTCCGTGCTGCTTCTATTCCACGATGGGAGATGTTTTCTGTGCTGGCACAGTTTCTCCTTGCCAGACAGAGTGGAAAAGCTTTTTGCTAAGATGTAGACGAGAAGAGAGGCTAAAGACGAAGGTACGGTGCTCTGCAGAGCTAAGCACCGCTCCCGGACCTCTTTCGGCAGAATGCGCACACCGCAGCGCACTGTGAACGGCAGAATCGTCTTTGCGCGAAGAATGAGCTTCTTCGTCTCCGGGAACCGGAGAGCGGCAACTTCGCAAAGGTGATGAAACAAGCTGTACAACACTGCGATTGTGTGCGCAGCTTGCCAACTGAGAGAAAACAGTACCTGACCACTCTCCTGCCTTTTCTATTCACATGAACATTCGATTGCAAGCTGTTTTCGACAACTTTCTT
This sequence comes from Melozone crissalis, assembly GCF_028551555.1. Taxonomy (NCBI): domain Eukaryota; kingdom Metazoa; phylum Chordata; class Aves; order Passeriformes; family Passerellidae; genus Melozone; species Melozone crissalis. The sequence goes on from NW_026535823.1 coordinate 1,369,058, forward strand.
TCTCTTCTTGCAAAACACTCGGCAGACCTGCGTGCAGCCTCTAGAACACGATGGGAGATGTTTTTTGTGCTGGCACAGTTTCTCCTTGCCAGACAGAGTGGAAAAGCTTTTTGCTAAGATGTAGACGAGAAGAGAGGCTAAAGACCAAGGTACGGTGCTCTGCAGAGCTAAGCACAGCTCCCGGACCTCTTTCGGCAGAAGGCGCACACCGCAGAGCACTGTGAGCGGCAGAATCGTCTTTGCGCGAAGAAGCAGCTTCTTCGTCTCCGGGAGCCGGAGAGAGCGGCAGCTTCGCAAAGGTGATGAAACAAGCTGTACAACACTGCGATTGTGTGCGCAGCTTGCCAACTGAGAGAAAACAGTACCTGACCACTCTCCTGCCTTTTCTAATCACATGAACATTTGATTGTAAGCTGTTTTGGACAACTTTCTTTCTTCTCTTGCAAAACACTCGGCAGACCTCCGTGCAGCCTCTAGAACACGGTGGGAGATGGTTTTTGTGCTGGCACAGTTTCTCCTTGCCAGACAGAGTGGAAAAGTTTTTGCTAAGATGTAGACGAGAAGAGAGGCTAACGACGAAGGTACGGTGCTCTGCAGAGCTAAGCACCGCTCCCGGATTTCTTTCGGCAGAAGGCGCACACCGCACAGCACTGTGAGCGGCAGAATCGTCTTTGCGCGAAGAAGCAGCTTCTTCGTCTCCGGGAGCCGGAGAGAGCGGCAGCTTCACAAAGGTGATGAAACAAGCTGTACAACACTGCGATTGTGTGCGCAGCTTGCCAACTGAGAGAAAACAGTACCTGACCACTCTCCTGCCTTTTCTATTCACATGAACATTCGATTGCAAGCTGTTTTCGACAACTTTCTTTCTCTTCTTGCAAAACACTCGGCAGACCTCCGTGCAGCCTCTAGAACACGATGGGAGATGTTTTCTGTGCTGGCACAGTTTCTCCTTGCCAGACAGAGTGGAAAAGCTTTTTGCTAAGATGTAGACGAGAAGAGAGGCTAAAGACCAAGGTACGGTGCTCTGCAGAGCTAAGCACAGCTCCCGGACCTCTTTCGGCAGAAGGCGCACACCGCAGAGCACTGTGAGCGGCAGAATCGTCTTTGCGCGAAGAAGCAGCTTCTTCGTCTCCGGGAGCCGGAGAGAGCGGCAGCTTCGCAAAGGTGATGAAACAAGCTGTACAACACTGCGATTGTGTGCGCAGCTTGCCAACTGAGAGAAAACAGTACCTGACCACTCTCCTGCCTTTTCTATTCACATGAACATTCGATTGCAAGCTGTTTTGGACAACTTTCTTTCTCTTCTTGCAAAACACTCGGCAGACCTCCGTGCAGCTTATAGAGCACGATGGGAGATGTTTTTTGTGCTGGCACAGTTTCTCCTTGCCAGACAGAGTGGAAAAGCTTTTTGCTAAGATGTAGACGAGAAGAGAGGCTAAAGACGAAGGTACGGTGCTCTGCAGAGCTAAGCACAGCTCCCGGGACTCTTTCGGCAGAAGGCGCACACCGCAGAGCACTGTGAGCGGCAGAATCGTCTTTGCGCGAAGAAGCAGCTTCTTCGCCTCCGGGAGCCGGAGAGAGCGGCAGCTTCGCAAAGGTGATGAAACAAGCTGTACAACACTGCGATTGTGTGCGCAGCTTGCCAACTGAGAGAAAACAGTACCTGACCACTCTCCTGCCTTTTCTATTCACATGAACATTCGATTGCAAGCTGTTTTGGACAACTTTCTTTCTCTTCTTGCAAAACACTCGGCAGACCTCCGTGCAGCCTCTAGAACACGATGGGAGATGTTTTCTGTGCTGGCACAGTTTCTCCTTGCCAGACAGAGTGGAAAAGCTTTTTGCTAAGATGTAGATGAGAAGAGAGGCTAAAGACCAAGGTACGGTGCTCTGCAGAGCTAAGCACCGCTCCCGGGCCTCTATCGGCAGAAGGCGCACACCGCAGAGCACTGTGAGCGGCAGAATCGTCTTTGCGCGAAGAAGCAGCTTCTTCGTCTCCGGGAGCCGGAGTGAGCGGCAGCTTCGCAAGGTGATGGAACAAGCTGTACAACACTGCGATTGTGTGCGCAGCATGACAACTGAGAGAAAACAGTACCTGACCACTCTCCTGCATTTTCTAATCACATGAACATTCGATTGCAAGCTGTTTTGGACAACTTTCTTTCTCTTCTTGCAAAACACTCGGCAGACCTCCGTGCAGCCTCTAGAACACGATGGGAGATGTTTTCTGTGCTGGCACAGTTTCTCCTTGCCAGACAGAGTGGAAAAGCTTTTTGCTAAGATGTAGACGAGAAGAGAGGCTAAAGACGAAGGTACGGTGCTCTGCAGAGCTAAGCACCGCTCCCGGGCTTCTTTCGGCAGAAGGCGCACACCGCAGAGCACTGTGAGCGGCAGAATCGTCTTTGCGCGAAGAAGCAGCTTCTTCGTCTCCGGGAGCCAGACTGAGCGGCAGCTTCGCAAAGGTGATGAAACAAGTTGTACAACACTACGATTGTGTGCGCAGCTTGCCAACTGAGAGAAAACAGTACCTGACCACTCTCCTGCCTTTTCTATTCACATGAACATTCGATTGCAAGCTGTTTTGGACAACTTTCTTTCTCTTCTTGCAAAACACTCGGCAGACCTCCGTGCAGCCTCTAGAACACGATGGGAGATGTTTTCTGTGCTGGCACAGTTTCTCCTTGCCAGACAGAGTGGAAAAGCGTTTTGCTAAGATGTAGACGAGAAGAGAGGCTAAAGACCAAGGTACGGTGCTCTGCAGAGCTAAGCACAGCTCCCGGGCCTCTTTCGGCAGAAGGTGCACACCGCAGAGCACTGTGAGCGGCAGAATCGTCTTTGCGCGAAGAAGCAGCTTCTTCGTCTCCGGGAGCCGGAGAGAGCGGCAACTTCGCAAAGGTGATGAAACAAGCTGTACAACACTGCGATTGTGTGCGCAGCTTGCCAACTGAGAGAAAACAGTACCTGACCACTCTCCTGCCTTTTCTAATCACATGAACATTCGATTGCAAGCTGTTTTGGACAACTTTCTTTCACTTCTTGCAAAACACTCGGCAGACCTCCGTGCTGCTTCTAGAACACGATGGGGGATGTTTTCTGTGCTGGCACAGTTTCTCCTTGCCAGACAGAGTGGAAAAGCTTTTTGCTAAGATGTAGACGAGAAGAAAGGCTAAAGACGAAGGTACGGTGCTCTGCAGAGCTAAGCACAGCTCCCGGATCTCTTTCGGCAGAAGGCGCACACCGCAGAGCACTGTGAGCGGCAGAATCGTCTTTGCGCGAAGAAGCAGCTTCTTCGTCTCCGGGAGCCGGAGAGAGCGGCAACTTCGCAAAGGTGATGAAACAAGCTGTACAACACTGCGATTGTGTGCGCAGCTTGCCAACTGAGAGAAAACAGTACCTGACCACTCTCCTGACTTTTCTAATCAAAAGAACATTCGATTGAAGGCTGTTTTGGACAACTTTATTTCTCTTCTTGCAAAACACTCAGCAGACCTCCGTGCCGCTTCTAGAACACGATGGGGGATGTTTTTGGTGCTGGCACAGTTTCTCCTTGCCAGACAGAGTGGAAAAGCTTTTTGCTAAGATGTAGACGATAAGAGAGGCTAAAGACGAAGGTACGGTGCTCTGCAGAGCTAAGCACAGCTCCCGGGACTCTTTCGGCAGAAGGCGCACACCGCACAGCACTGTGAGCGGCAGAATCGTCTTTGCGCGAAGAAGCAGCTTCTTAGCCTCCGGGAGCCGGAGAGAGCGGCAGCTTCGCAAAGGTGATGAAACAAGCTGTACAACACTGCGATTGTGTGCGCAGCTTGCCAACTGAGAGAAAACAGTACCTGACCACTCTCCTGCCTTTTCTATTCACATGAACATTCGATTGCAAGCTGTTTTCGACAACTCTGTTTCACTTCTTGCAAAACACTCGGCAGACCTCCGTGCAGCCTCTAGAACACGATGGGAGATGTTTTCTGTGCTGGCAAAGTTTCTCCTTGCCAGACAGAGTGGAAAAGCTTTTTGCTAAGATGTAGACGAGAAGAGAGGCTAAAGACGAAGGTCCGGTGCTCTGCAGAGCTAAGCACAGCACCCGGGCCTCTTTCGGCCGAAGACACACACTGCAGAGCACTGTGAGCGGCAGAATCGTCTTTGCGCGAAGAAGCAGCTTCTTCGTCTCCGGGAGCCGGAGAGAGCGGCAGCTTCGCAAAGGTGATGAAACAAGCTGTACAACACTGCGATTGTGTGCGCAGCTTGCCAACTGAGAGAAAACAGTACCTGACCACTCTCCTGCCTTTTCTATTCACATGAACATTCGATTGCAAGCTGTTTTGGACAACTTTCTTTCTCTTCTTGCAAAACACTCGGCAGACCTCCGTGCAGCCTCTAGAACACGATGGGAGATGTTTTCTGTGCTGGCACAGTTTCTCCTTGCCAGACAGAGTGGAAAAGCTTTTTGCTAAGATGTAGACGAGAAGAGAGGCTAAAGACGAAGGTACGGTGCTCTGCAGAGCTAAGCACCGCTCCCGGACCTCTTTCGGCAGAAGGCGCACACCGCAGAGCACTGTGAGCGGCAGAATCGTCTTTGCGCGAAGAAGCAGCTTCTTCGTCTCCGGGAGCCGGAGAGAGCGGCAGCTTCGCAAAGGTGATGAAACAAGCTGTACAACACTGCGATTGTGTGCGCAGCTTGCCAACTGAGAGAAAACAGTACCTGACCATCTCCTGCCTTTTCTATTCACATGAATATTCGATTGCAAGCTGTTTTGGACAACTTTCTTTCTCTTCTTGCAAAACACTCGGCAGACCTCCGTGCAGCCTCTAGAACACGATGGGAGATGTTTTCTGTGCTGGCACAGTTTCTCCTTAGCAGACAGAGTGGAAAAGCTTTTTTCTAACATATAGACGAGAAGAGAGGCTAAAGACGAAGGTACGGTGCTCTGCAGAGCTAAGCACCGCTCCCGGACCTCTTTCGTCAGAAGGCGCACACCGCAGAGCACTGTGAGCCGCAGAATCGTCTTTGCGCGAAGAAGCAGCTTCTTCGTCTCCGGGAGCCGGAGAGCGGCAACTTCGCAAAGGTGATGAAACAAGCTGTACAACACTGCGATTGTGTGCGCAGCTTGCCAACTGAGAGAAAACAGTACCTGACCACTCTCCTGCCTTTTCTATTCACATGAACATTCGATTGCAAGCTGTTTTGGACAACTTTCTTTCTCTTCTTGCAAAATACTCGGCAGACCTGCGTGCAGCCTCTAGAACACGATGGGAGATGTTTTTTGTGCTGGCACAGTTTCTCCTTGCCAGACAGAGTGGAAAAGATTTTTGCTAAGATGTAGACGAGAAGAGAAGCTAAAGAAGCAGGTATGGTGCTCTGCAGAGCTAAGCACAGCTCCCGGGCCTCTTTCGGCAGAAGACACACACTGTAGAGCACTGTGAGCGGCAGAATCGTCTTTGCGTGAAGAAGCAGCTTCTTCGTCTCCGGGAGCCGGAGAGAGCGGCAACTTTGCAAAGGTGATGAAACAAGCTGTACAACACTGCGATTGTGTGCGCAGCTTGCCAACTGAGAGAAAACAGTACCTGACCACTCTCCTGCATTTTCTATTCAATGAACATTCGATTGCAAGCTGTTTTGGACAACTTTCTCTCTCTTCTTGCAAAACACTCGGCAGACCTCCGTGCAGCCTCTAGAACTCGATGGGAGATGTCTTTTGTGCTGGCACAGTTTCTCCTTGCCAGACAGAGTGGAAAAGCTTTTTGCTAACATGTAGACGAGAAGAGAGGCTAAAGACGAAGGTACGGTGCTCTGCAGAGCTAAGCACCGTTCCCGGACCTCTTTCGGCAGAAGGCGCACACCGCAGAGTACTGTGAGTGGCAGAATCGTCTTTGCGCGAAGAAGCAGCTTCTTCGTCTCCGGGTGCCGGAGAGAGCGGCAGCTTCGCAAAGGTGATGAAACAAGCTGTACAACACTGCGATTGTGTGCGCAGCTTGCCAACTGAGAGAAAACAGTACCTGACCACTCTCCTGCCTTTTCTATTCACATGAACATTCGATTGCAAGCTGTTTTGGACAACTTTCTTTCTCTTCTTGCAAAACACTCGGCAGACCTCCGTGCAGCCTCTAGAACACGATGGGAGATGTTTTCTGTGCTGGCAAAGTTTCTCCTTGCCAGACAGAGTGGAAAAGCTTTTTGCTAAGATGTAGACGAGAAGAGAGGCTAAAGACGAAGGTACGGTGCTCTGCAGAGCTAAGCACCGCTCCCGGACCTCTTTCGGCAGAAGGCGCACACCGCAGCGCACTGTGAACGGCAGAATCGTCTTTGCGCGAAGAATGAGCTTCTTCGTCTCCGGGAACCGGAGAGCGGCAACTTCGCAAAGGTGATGAAACAAGCTGTACAACACTGCGATTGTGTGCGCAGCTTGCCAACTGAGAGAAAACAGTACCTGACCACTCTCCTGCCTTTTCTATTCACATGAACATTCGATTGCAAGCTGTTTTGGACAACTTTCTTTCTCTTCTTGCAAAACACTCGGCAGACCTGCGTGCAGCCTCTAGAACACGATGGGAGATGTTTTTTGTGCTGGCACAGTTTCTCCTTGCCAGACAGAGTGGAAAAGCTTTTTGCTAAGATGTAGACGATAAGAGAGGCTAAAGACCAAGGTACGGTGCTCTGCAGAGCTAAGCACAGCTCCCGGGCCTCTTTCGGCAGAAGGCGCACACCGCAGAGCACTGTGAGCGGCAGAATCGTCTTTGCGCGAAGAAGCAGCTTCTTCGTCTCCGGGAGCCGGAGAGAGCGGCAGCTTCGCAAAGGTGATGAAACAAGCTGTACAACACTGCGATTGTGTGCGCAGCTTGCCAACTGAGAGAAAACAGTACCTGACCACTCTCCTGCCTTTTCTAATCACATGAACATTTGATTGTAAGCTGTTTTGGACAACTTTCTTTCTTCTCTTGCAAAACACTCGGCAGACCTCCGTGCAGCCTCTAGAACACGGTGGGAGATGGTTTTTGTGCTGGCACAGTTTCTCCTTGCCAGACAGAGTGGAAAAGTTTTTGCTAAGATGTAGACGAGAAGAGAGGCTAACGACGAAGGTACGGTGCTCTGCAGAGCTAAGCACCGCTCCCGGATTTCTTTCGGCAGAAGGCGCACACCGCAGATCACTGTGAGCGGCAGAATCGTCTTTGCGCGAAGAAGCAGCTTCTTCGTCTCCGGGAGCCGGAGAGAGCGGCAGCTTCACAAAGGTGATGAAACAAGCTGTACAACACTGCGATTGTGTGCGCAGCTTGCCAACTGAGAGAAAACAGTACCTGACCACTCTCCTGCCTTTTCTATTCACATGAACATTCGATTGCAAGCTGTTTTCGACAACTTTCTTTCTCTTCTTGCAAAACACTCGGCAGACCTCCGTGCAGCCTCTAGAACACGATGGGAGATGTTTTCTGTGCTGGCACAGTTTCTCCTTGCCAGACAGAGTGGAAAAGCTTTTTGCTAAGATGTAGACGAGAAGAGAGGCTAAAGACCAAGGTACGGTGCTCTGCAGAGCTAAGCACAGCTCCCGGACCTCTTTCGGCAGAAGGCGCACACCGCAGAGCACTGTGAGCGGCAGAATCGTCTTTGCGCGAAGAAGCAGCTTCTTCGTCTCCGGGAGCCGGAGAGAGCGGCAGCTTCGCAAAGGTGATGAAACAAGCTGTACAACACTGCGATTGTGTGCGCAGCTTGCCAACTGAGAGAAAACAGTACCTGACCACTCTCCTGCCTTTTCTATTCACATGAACATTCGATTGCAAGCTGTTTTGGACAACTTTCTTTCTCTTCTTGCAAAACACTCGGCAGACCTCCGTGCAGCTTATAGAGCACGATGGGAGATATTTTCTGTGCTGGCACAGTTTCTCCTTGCCAGACAGAGTGGAAAAGCTTTTTGCTAAGATGTAGACGAGAAGAGAGGCTAAAGACGAAGGTACGGTGCTCTGCAGAGCTAAGCACAGCTCCCGGGACTCTTTCGGCAGAAGGCGCACACCGCAGAGCACTGTGAGCGGCAGAATCGTCTTTGCGCGAAGAAGCAGCTTCTTCGCCTCCGGGAGCCGGAGAGAGCGGCAGCTTCGCAAAGGTGATGAAACAAGCTGTACAACACTGCGATTGTGTGCGCAGCTTGCCAACTGAGAGAAAACAGTACCTGACCACTCTCCTGCCTTTTCTATTCACATGAACATTCGATTGCAAGCTGTTTTGGACAACTTTCTTTCTCTTCTTGCAAAACACTCGGCAGACCTCCGTGCAGCCTCTAGAACACGATGGGAGATGTTTTCTGTGCTGGCACAGTTTCTCCTTGCCAGACAGAGTGGAAAAGCTTTTTGCTAAGATGTAGATGAGAAGAGAGGCTAAAGACCAAGGTACGGTGCTCTGCAGAGCTAAGCACCGCTCCCGGGCCTCTTTCGGCAGAAGGCGCACACCGCAGAGCACTGTGAGCGGCAGAATCGTCTTTGCGCGAAGAAGCAGCTTCTTCGTCTCCGGGAGCCGGAGTGAGCGGCAGCTTCGCAAAGGTGATGAAACAAGCTGTACAACACTGCGATTGTGTGCGCAGCATGACAACTGAGAGAAAACAGTACCTGACCACTCTCCTGCATTTTCTAATCACATGAACATTCGATTGCAAGCTGTTTTGGACAACTTTCTTTCTCTTCTTGCAAAACACTCGGCAGACCTCCGTGCAGCCTCTAGAACACGATGGGAGATGTTTTCTGTGCTGGCACAGTTTCTCCTTGCCAGACAGAGTGGAAAAGCTTTTTGCTAAGATGTAGACGAGAAGAGAGGCTAAAGACGAAGGTACGGTGCTCTGCAGAGCTAAGCACCGCTCCCGGGCCTCTTTCGGCAGAAGGCGCACACCGCAGAGCACTGTGAGCGGCAGAATCGTCTTTGCGCGAAGAAGCAGCTTCTTCGTCTCCGGGAGCCAGACTGAGCGGCAGCTTCGCAAAGGTGATGAAACAAGTTGTACAACACTACGATTGTGTGCGCAGCTTGCCAACTGAGAGAAAACAGTACCTGACCACTCTCCTGCCTTTTCTATTCACATGAACATTCGATTGCAAGCTGTTTTGGACAACTTTCTTTCTCTTCTTGCAAAACACTCGGCAGACCTCCGTGCAGCCTCTAGAACACGATGGGAGATGTTTTCTGTGCTGGCACAGTTTCTCCTTGCCAGACAGAGTGGAAAAGCTTTTTGCTAAGATGTAGACGAGAAGAGAGGCTAAAGACGAAGGTACGGTGCTCTGCAGAGCTAAGCACCGCTCCCGGACCTCTTTCGGCAGAAGGCGCACACCGCAGAGCACTGTGAGCGGCAGAATCGTCTTTGCGCGAAGAAGCAGCTTCTTCGTCTCCGGGAGCCGGAGAGAGCGGCAGCTTCGCAAAGGTGATGAAACAAGCTGTACAACACTGCGATTGTGTGCGCAGCTTGCCAACTGAGAGAAAACAGTACCTGACCATCTCCTGCCTTTTCTATTCACATGAATATTCGATTGCAAGCTGTTTTGGACAACTTTCTTTCTCTTCTTGCAAAACACTCGGCAGACCTCCGTGCAGCCTCTAGAACACGATGGGAGATGTTTTCTGTGCTGGCACAGTTTCTCCTTAGCAGACAGAGTGGAAAAGCTTTTTTCTAACATATAGACGAGAAGAGAGGCTAAAGACGAAGGTACGGTGCTCTGCAGAGCTAAGCACCGCTCCCGGACCTCTTTCGTCAGAAGGCGCACACCGCAGAGCACTGTGAGCCGCAGAATCGTCTTTGCGCGAAGAAGCAGCTTCTTCGTCTCCGGGAGCCGGAGAGCGGCAACTTCGCAAAGGTGATGAAACAAGCTGTACAACACTGCGATTGTGTGCGCAGCTTGCCAACTGAGAGAAAACAGTACCTGACCACTCTCCTGCCTTTTCTATTCACATGAATATTCGATTGCAAGCTGTTTTGGACAACTTTCTTTCTCTTCTTGCAAAATACTCGGCAGACCTGCGTGCAGCCTCTAGAACACGATGGGAGATGTTTTTTGTGCTGGCACAGTTTCTCCTTGCCAGACAGAGTGGAAAAGATTTTTGCTAAGATGTAGACGAGAAGAGAAGCTAAAGAAGCAGGTATGGTGCTCTGCAGAGCTAAGCACAGCTCCCGGGCCTCTTTCGGCAGAAGACACACACTGTAGAGCACTGTGAGCGGCAGAATCGTCTTTGCGTGAAGAAGCAGCTTCTTCGTCTCCGGGAGCCGGAGAGAGCGGCAACTTTGCAAAGGTGATGAAACAAGCTGTACAACACTGCGATTGTGTGCGCAGCTTGCCAACTGAGAGAAAACAGTACCTGACCACTCTCCTGCATTTTCTATTCACATGAACATTCGATTGCAAGCTGTTTTGGACAACTTTCTCTCTCTTCTTGCAAAACACTCGGCAGACCTCCGTGCAGCCTCTAGAACTCGATGGGAGATGTCTTTTGTGCTGGCACAGTTTCTCCTTGCCAGACAGAGTGGAAAAGCTTTTTGCTAACATGTAGACGAGAAGAGAGGCTAAAGACGAAGGTACGGTGCTCTGCAGAGCTAAGCACCGTTCCCGGACCTCTTTCGGCAGAAGGCGCACACCGCAGAGTACTGTGAGTGGCAGAATCGTCTTTGCGCGAAGAAGCAGCTTCTTCGTCTCCGGGTGCCGGAGAGAGCGGCAGCTTCGCAAAGGTGATGAAACAAGCTGTACAACACTGCGATTGTGTGCGCAGCTTGCCAACTGAGAGAAAACAGTACCTGACCACTCTCCTGCCTTTTCTATTCACATGAACATTCGATTGCAAGCTGTTTTGGACAACTTTCTTTCTCTTCTTGCAAAACACTCGGCAGACCTCCGTGCTGCTTCTATTCCACGATGGGAGATGTTTTCTGTGCTGGCAAAGTTTCTCCTTGCCAGACAGAGTGGAAAAGCTTTTTGCTAAGATGTAGACGAGAAGAGAGGCTAAAGACGAAGGTACGGTGCTCTGCAGAGCTAAGCACCGCTCCCGGACCTCTTTCGGCGGAAGGCGCACACCGCAGCGCACTGTGAACGGCAGAATCGTCTTTGCGCGAAGAATGAGCTTCTTCGTCTCCGGGAACCGGAGAGCGGCAACTTCGCAAAGGTGATGAAACAAGCTGTACAACACTGCGATTGTGTGCGCAGCTTGCCAACTGAGAGAAAACAGTACCTGACCACTCTCCTGCCTTTTCTATTCACATGAACATTCGATTGCAAGCTGTTTTGGACAACTTTCTTTCTCTTCTTGCAAAACACTCGGCAGACCTGCGTGCAGCCTCTAGAACACGATGGGAGATGTTTTTTGTGCTGGCACAGTTTCTCCTTGCCAGACAGAGTGGAAAAGCTTTTTGCTAAGATGTAGATGATAAGAGAGGCTAAAGACCAAGGTACGGTGCTCTGCAGAGCTAAGCACAGCTCCCGGGCCTCTTTCGGCAGAAGGCGCACACCGCAGAGCACTGTGAGCGGCAGAATCGTCTTTGCGCGAAGAAGCAGCTTCTTCGTCTCCGGGAGCCGGAGAGAGCGGCAGCTTCGCAAAGGTGATGAAACAAGCTGTACAACACTGCGATTGTGTGCGCAGCTTGCCAACTGAGAGAAAACAGTACCTGACCACTCTCCTGCCTTTTCTAATCACATGAACATTTGATTGTAAGCTGTTTTGGACAACTTTCTTTCTTCTCTTGCAAAACACTCGGCAGACCTCCGTGCAGCCTCTAGAACACGGTGGGAGATGGTTTTTGTGCTGGCACAGTTTCTCCTTGCCAGACAGAGTGGAAAAGTTTTTGCTAAGATGTAGACGAGAAGAGAGGCTAACGACGAAGGTACGGTGCTCTGCAGAGCTAAGCACCGCTCCCGGATTTCTTTCGGCAGAAGGCGCACACCGCACAGCACTGTGAGCGGCAGAATCGTCTTTGCGCGAAGAAGCAGCTTCTTCGTCTCCGGGAGCCGGAGAGAGCGGCAGCTTCACAAAGGTGATGAAACAAGCTGTACAACACTGCGATTGTGTGCGCAGCTTGCCAACTGAGAGAAAACAGTACCTGACCACTCTCCTGCCTTTTCTATTCACATGAACATTCGATTGCAAGCTGTTTTGGACAACTTTCTTTCTCTTCTTGCAAAACACTCGGCAGACCTCCGTGCAGCCTCTAGAACACGATGGGAGATGTTTTCTGTGCTGGCACAGTTTCTCCTTGCCAGACAGAGTGGAAAAGCTTTTTGCTAAGATGTAGACGAGAAGAGAGGCTAAAGACGAAGGTACGGTGCTCTGCAGAGCTAAGCACCGCTCCCGGACCTCTTTCGGCAGAAGGCGCACACCGCAGAGCACTGTGAGCGGCAGAATCGTCTTTGCGCGAAGAAGCAGCTTCTTCGTCTCCGGGAGCCGGAGAGAGCGGCAGCTTCGCAAAGGTGATGAAACAAGCTGTACAACACTGCGATTGTGTGCGCAGCTTGCCAACTGAGAGAAAACAGTACCTGACCATCTCCTGCCTTTTCTATTCACATGAATATTCGATTGCAAGCTGTTTTGGACAACTTTCTTTCTCTTCTTGCAAAACACTCGGCAGACCTCCGTGCAGCCTCTAGAACACGATGGGAGATGTTTTCTGTGCTGGCACAGTTTCTCCTTAGCAGACAGAGTGGAAAAGCTTTTTTCTAACATATAGACGAGAAGAGAGGCTAAAGACGAAGGTACGGTGCTCTGCAGAGCTAAGCACCGCTCCCGGACCTCTTTCGTCAGAAGGCGCACACCGCAGAGCACTGTGAGCCGCAGAATCGTCTTTGCGCGAAGAAGCAGCTTCTTCGTCTCCGGGAGCCGGAGAGCGGCAACTTCGCAAAGGTGATGAAACAAGCTGTACAACACTGCGATTGTGTGCGCAGCTTGCCAACTGAGAGAAAACAGTACCTGACCACTCTCCTGCCTTTTCTATTCACATGAATATTCGATTGCAAGCTGTTTTGGACAACTTTCTTTCTCTTCTTGCAAAATACTCGGCAGACCTGCGTGCAGCCTCTAGAACACGATGGGAGATGTTTTTTGTGCTGGCACAGTTTCTCCTTGCCAGACAGAGTGGAAAAGATTTTTGCTAAGATGTAGACGAGAAGAGAAGCTAAAGAAGCAGGTATGGTGCTCTGCAGAGCTAAGCACAGCTCCCGGGCCTCTTTCGGCAGAAGACACACACTGTAGAGCACTGTGAGCGGCAGAATCGTCTTTGCGTGAAGAAGCAGCTTCTTCGTCTCCGGGAGCCGGAGAGAGCGGCAACTTTGCAAAGGTGATGAAACAAGCTGTACAACACTGCGATTGTGTGCGCAGCTTGCCAACTGAGAGAAAACAGTACCTGACCACTCTCCTGCATTTTCTATTCACATGAACATTCGATTGCAAGCTGTTTTGGACAACTTTCTCTCTCTTCTTGCAAAACACTCGGCAGACCTCCGTGCAGCCTCTAGAACTCGATGGGAGATGTCTTTTGTGCTGGCACAGTTTCTCCTTGCCAGACAGAGTGGAAAAGCTTTTTGCTAACATGTAGACGAGAAGAGAGGCTAAAGACGAAGGTACGGTGCTCTGCAGAGCTAAGCACCGTTCCCGGACCTCTTTCGGCAGAAGGCGCACACCGCAGAGTACTGTGAGTGGCAGAATCGTCTTTGCGCGAAGAAGCAGCTTCTTCGTCTCCGGGTGCCGGAGAGAGCGGCAGCTTCGCAAAGGTGATGAAACAAGCTGTACAACACTGCGATTGTGTGCGCAGCTTGCCAACTGAGAGAAAACAGTACCTGACCACTCTCCTGCCTTTTCTATTCACATGAACATTCGATTGCAAGCTGTTTTGGACAACTTTCTTTCTCTTCTTGCAAAACACTCGGCAGACCTCCGTGCTGCTTCTATTCCACGATGGGAGATGTTTTCTGTGCTGGCAAAGTTTCTCCTTGCCAGACAGAGTGGAAAAGCTTTTTGCTAAGATGTAGACGAGAAGAGAGGCTAAAGACGAAGGTACGGTGCTCTGCAGAGCTAAGCACCGCTCCCGGACCTCTTTCGGCGGAAGGCGCACACCGCAGCGCACTGTGAACGGCAGAATCGTCTTTGCGCGAAGAATGAGCTTCTTCGTCTCCGGGAACCGGAGAGCGGCAACTTCGCAAAGGTGATGAAACAAGCTGTACAACACTGCGATTGTGTGCGCAGCTTGCCAACTGAGAGAAAACAGTACCTGACCACTCTCCTGCCTTTTCTATTCACATGAACATTCGATTGCAAGCTGTTTTGGACAACTTTCTTTCTCTTCTTGCAAAACACTCGGCAGACCTGCGTGCAGCCTCTAGAACACGATGGGAGATGTTTTTTGTGCTGGCACAGTTTCTCCTTGCCAGACAGAGTGGAAAAGCTTTTTGCTAAGATGTAGATGATAAGAGAGGCTAAAGACCAAGGTACGGTGCTCTGCAGAGCTAAGCACAGCTCCCGGGCCTCTTTCGGCAGAAGGCGCACACCGCAGAGCACTGTGAGCGGCAGAATCGTCTTTGCGCGAAGAAGCAGCTTCTTCGTCTCCGGGAGCCGGAGAGAGCGGCAGCTTCGCAAAGGTGATGAAACAAGCTGTACAACACTGCGATTGTGTGCGCAGCTTGCCAACTGAGAGAAAACAGTACCTGACCACTCTCCTGCCTTTTCTAATCACATGAACATTTGATTGTAAGCTGTTTTGGACAACTTTCTTTCTTCTCTTGCAAAACACTCGGCAGACCTCCGTGCAGCCTCTACAACACGGTGGGAGATGGTTTTTGTGCTGGCACAGTTTCTCCTTGCCAGACAGAGTGGAAAAGTTTTTGCTAAGATGTAGACGAGAAGAGAGGCTAACGACGAAGGTACGGTGCTCTGCAGAGCTAAGCACCGCTCCCGGATTTCTTTCGGCAGAAGGCGCACACCGCACAGCACTGTGAGCGGCAGAATCGTCTTTGCGCGAAGAAGCAGCTTCTTCGTCTCCGGGAGCCGGAGAGAGCGGCAGCTTCACAAAGGTGATGAAACAAGCTGTACAACACTGCGATTGTGTGCGCAGCTTGCCAACTGAGAGAAAACAGTACCTGACCACTCTCCTGCCTTTTCTATTCACATGAACATTCGATTGCAAGCTGTTTTGGACAACTTTCTTTCTCTTCTTGCAAAACACTCGGCAGACCTCCGTGCAGCCTCTAGAACACGATGGGAGATGTTTTCTGTGCTGGCACAGTTTCTCCTTGCCAGACAGAGTGGAAAAGCTTTTTGCTAAGATGTAGACGAGAAGAGAGGCTAAAGACGAAGGTACGGTGCTCTGCAGAGCTAAGCACCGCTCCCGGACCTCTTTCGGCAGAAGGCGCACACCGCAGAGCACTGTGAGCGGCAGAATCGTCTTTGCGCGAAGAAGCAGCTTCTTCGTCTCCGGGAGCCGGAGAGAGCGGCAGCTTCGCAAAGGTGATGAAACAAGCTGTACAACACTGCGATTGTGTGCGCAGCTTGCCAACTGAGAGAAAACAGTACCTGACCATCTCCTGCCTTTTCTATTCACATGAATATTCGATTGCAAGCTGTTTTGGACAACTTTCTTTCTCTTCTTGCAAAACACTCGGCAGACCTCCGTGCAGCCTCTAGAACACGATGGGAGATGTTTTCTGTGCTGGCACAGTTTCTCCTTAGCAGACAGAGTGGAAAAGCTTTTTTCTAACATATAGACGAGAAGAGAGGCTAAAGACGAAGGTACGGTGCTCTGCAGAGCTAAGCACCGCTCCCGGACCTCTTTCGTCAGAAGGCGCACACCGCAGAGCACTGTGAGCCGCAGAATCGTCTTTGCGCGAAGAAGCAGCTTCTTCGTCTCCGGGAGCCGGAGAGCGGCAACTTCGCAAAGGTGATGAAACAAGCTGTACAACACTGCGATTGTGTGCGCAGCTTGCCAACTGAGAGAAAACAGTACCTGACCACTCTCCTGCCTTTTCTATTCACATGAATATTCGATTGCAAGCTGTTTTGGACAACTTTCTTTCTCTTCTTGCAAAATACTCGGCAGACCTGCGTGCAGCCTCTAGAACACGATGGGAGATGTTTTTTGTGCTGGCACAGTTTCTCCTTGCCAGACAGAGTGGAAAAGATTTTTGCTAAGATGTAGACGAGAAGAGAAGCTAAAGAAGCAGGTATGGTGCTCTGCAGAGCTAAGCACAGCTCCCGGGCCTCTTTCGGCAGAAGACACACACTGTAGAGCACTGTGAGCGGCAGAATCGTCTTTGCGTGAAGAAGCAGCTTCTTCGTCTCCGGGAGCCGGAGAGAGCGGCAACTTTGCAAAGGTGATGAAACAAGCTGTACAACACTGCGATTGTGTGCGCAGCTTGCCAACTGAGAGAAAACAGTACCTGACCACTCTCCTGCATTTTCTATTCACATGAACATTCGATTGCAAGCTGTTTTGGACAACTTTCTCTCTCTTCTTGCAAAACACTCGGCAGACCTCCGTGCAGCCTCTAGAACTCGATGGGAGATGTCTTTTGTGCTGGCACAGTTTCTCCTTGCCAGACAGAGTGGAAAAGCTTTTTGCTAACATGTAGACGAGAAGAGAGGCTAAAGACGAAGGTACGGTGCTCTGCAGAGCTAAGCACCGTTCCCGGACCTCTTTCGGCAGAAGGCGCACACCGCAGAGTACTGTGAGTGGCAGAATCGTCTTTGCGCGAAGAAGCAGCTTCTTCGTCTCCGGGTGCCGGAGAGAGCGGCAGCTTCGCAAAGGTGATGAAACAAGCTGTACAACACTGCGATTGTGTGCGCAGCTTGCCAACTGAGAGAAAACAGTACCTGACCACTCTCCTGCCTTTTCTATTCACATGAACATTCGATTGCAAGCTGTTTTGGACAACTTTCTTTCTCTTCTTGCAAAACACTCGGCAGACCTCCGTGCTGCTTCTATTCCACGATGGGAGATGTTTTCTGTGCTGGCAAAGTTTCTCCTTGCCAGACAGAGTGGAAAAGCTTTTTGCTAAGACGTAGACGAGAAGAGAGGCTAAAGACGAAGGTACGGTGCTCTGCAGAGCTAAGCACCGCTCCCGGACCTCTTTCGGCGGAAGGCGCACACCGCAGCGCACTGTGAACGGCAGAATCGTCTTTGCGCGAAGAATGAGCTTCTTCGTCTCCGGGAACCGGAGAGCGGCAACTTCGCAAAGGTGATGAAACAAGCTGTACAACACTGCGATTGTGTGCGCAGCTTGCCAACTGAGAGAAAACAGTACCTGACCACTCTCCTGCCTTTTCTATTCACATGAACATTCGATTGCAAGCTGTTTTGGACAACTTTCTTTCTCTTCTTGCAAAACACTCGGCAGACCTCCGTGCAGCCTCTAGAACACGATGGGAGATGTTTTTTGTGCTGGCACAGTTTCTCCTTGCCAGACAGAGTGGAAAAGCTTTTTGCTAAGATGTAGACGATAAGAGAGGCTAAAGACCAAGGTACGGTGCTCTGCAGAGCTAAGCACAGCTCCCGGGCCTCTTTCGGCAGAAGGCGCACACCGCAGAGCACTGTGAGCGGCAGAATCGTCTTTGCGCGAAGAAGCAGCTTCTTCGTCTCCGGGAGCCGGAGAGAGCGGCAGCTTCGCAAAGGTGATGAAACAAGCTGTACAACACTGCGATTGTGTGCGCAGCTTGCCAACTGAGAGAAAACAGTACCTGACCACTCTCCTGCCTTTTCTAATCACATGAACATTTGATTGTAAGCTGTTTTGGACAACTTTCTTTCTTCTCTTGCAAAACACTCGGCAGACCTCCGTGCAGCCTCTAGAACACGGTGGGAGATGGTTTTTGTGCTGGCACAGTTTCTCCTTGCCAGACAGAGTGGAAAAGTTTTTGCTAAGATGTAGACGAGAAGAGAGGCTAACGACGAAGGTACGGTGCTCTGCAGAGCTAAGCACCGCTCCCGGATTTCTTTCGGCAGAAGGCGCACACCGCACAGCACTGTGAGCGGCAGAATCGTCTTTGCGCGAAGAAGCAGCTTCTTCGTCTCCGGGAGCCGGAGAGAGCGGCAGCTTCACAAAGGTGATGAAACAAGCTGTACAACACTGCGATTGTGTGCGCAGCTTGCCAACTGAGAGAAAACAGTACCTGACCACTCTCCTGCCTTTTCTATTCACATGAACATTCGATTGCAAGCTGTTTTCGACAACTTTCTTTCTCTTCTTGCAAAACACTCGGCAGACCTCCGTGCAGCCTCTAGAACACGATGGGAGATGTTTTCTGTGCTGGCACAGTTTCTCCTTGCCAGACAGAGTGGAAAAGCTTTTTGCTAAGATGTAGACGAGAAGAGAGGCTAAAGACCAAGGTACGGTGCTCTGCAGAGCTAAGCACAGCTCCCGGACCTCTTTCGGCAGAAGGCGCACACCGCAGAGCACTGTGAGCGGCAGAATCGTCTTTGCGCGAAGAAGCAGCTTCTTCGTCTCCGGGAGCCGGAGAGAGCGGCAGCTTCGCAAAGGTGATGAAACAAGCTGTACAACACTGCGATTGTGTGCGCAGCTTGCCAACTGAGAGAAAACAGTACCTGACCACTCTCCTGCCTTTTCTATTCACATGAACATTCGATTGCAAGCTGTTTTGGACAACTTTCTTTCTCTTCTTGCAAAACACTCGGCAGACCTCCGTGCAGCTTATAGAGCACGATGGGAGATATTTTCTGTGCTGGCACAGTTTCTCCTTGCCAGACAGAGTGGAAAAGCTTTTTGCTAAGATGTAGACGAGAAGAGAGGCTAAAGACGAAGGTACGGTGCTCTGCAGAGCTAAGCACAGCTCCCGGGACTCTTTCGGCAGAAGGCGCACACCGCAGAGCACTGTGAGCGGCAGAATCGTCTTTGCGCGAAGAAGCAGCTTCTTCGCCTCCGGGAGCCGGAGAGAGCGGCAGCTTCGCAAAGGTGATGAAACAAGCTGTACAACACTGCGATTGTGTGCGCAGCTTGCCAACTGAGAGAAAACAGTACCTGACCACTCTCCTGCCTTTTCTATTCACATGAACATTCGATTGCAAGCTGTTTTGGACAACTTTCTTTCTCTTCTTGCAAAACACTCGGCAGACCTCCGTGCAGCCTCTAGAACACGATGGGAGATGTTTTCTGTGCTGGCACATTTTCTCCTTGCCAGACAGAGTGGAAAAGCTTTTTGCTAAGATGTAGATGAGAAGAGAGGCTAAAGACCAAGGTACGGTGCTCTGCAGAGCTAAGCACCGCTCCCGGGCCTCTTTCGGCAGAAGGCGCACACCGCAGAGCACTGTGAGCGGCAGAATCGTCTTTGCGCGAAGAAGCAGCTTCTTCGTCTCCGGGAGCCGGAGTGAGCGGCAGCTTCGCAAAGGTGATGAAACAAGCTGTACAACACTGCGATTGTGTGCGCAGCATGACAACTGAGAGAAAACAGTACCTGACCACTCTCCTGCATTTTCTAATCACATGAACATTCGATTGCAAGCTGTTTTGGACAACTTTCTTTCTCTTCTTGCAAAACACTCGGCAGACCTCCGTGCAGCCTCTAGAACACGATGGGAGATGTTTTCTGTGCTGGCACAGTTTCTCCTTGCCAGACAGAGTGGAAAAGCTTTTTGCTAAGATGTAGACGAGAAGAGAGGCTAAAGACGAAGGTACGGTGCTCTGCAGAGCTAAGCACCGCTCCCGGGCCTCTTTCGGCAGAAGGCGCACACCGCAGAGCACTGTGAGCGGCAGAATCGTCTTTGCGCGAAGAAGCAGCTTCTTCGTCTCCGGGAGCCAGACTGAGCGGCAGCTTCGCAAAGGTGATGAAACAAGTTGTACAACACTACGATTGTGTGCGCAGCTTGCCAACTGAGAGAAAACAGTACCTGACCACTCTCCTGCCTTTTCTATTCACATGAACATTCGATTGCAAGCTGTTTTGGACAACTTTCTTTCTCTTCTTGCAAAACACTCGGCAGACCTCCGTGCAGCCTCTAGAACACGATGGGAGATGTTTTCTGTGCTGGCACAGTTTCTCCTTGCCAGACAGAGTGGAAAAGCTTTTTGCTAAGATGTAGACGAGAAGAGAGGCTAAAGACCAAGGTACGGTGCTCTGCAGAGCTAAGCACAGCTCCCGGGCCTCTTTCGGCAGAAGGTGCACACCGCAGAGCACTGTGAGCGGCAGAATCGTCTTTGCGCGAAGAAGCAGCTTCTTCGTCTCCGGGAGCCGGAGAGAGCGGCAACTTCGCAAAGGTGATGAAACAAGCTGTACAACACTGCGATTGTGTGCGCAGCTTGCCAACTGAGAGAAAACAGTACCTGACCACTCTCCTGCCTTTTCTATTCACATGAACATTCGATTGCAAGCTGTTTTGGACAACTTTCTTTCACTTCTTGCAAAACACTCGGCAGACCTCCGTGCTGCTTCTAGAACACGATGGGGGATGTTTTCTGTGCTGGCACAGTTTCTCCTTGCCAGACAGAGTGGAAAAGCTTTTTGCTAAGATGTAGACGAGAAGAAAGGCTAAAGACGAAGGTACGGTGCTCTGCAGAGCTAAGCACAGCTCCCGGATCTCTTTCGGCAGAAGGCGCACACCGCAGAGCACTGTGAGCGGCAGAATCGTCTTTGCGCGAAGAAGCAGCTTCTTCGTCTCCGGGAGCCGGAGAGAGCGGCAACTTCGCAAAGGTGATGAAACAAGCTGTACAACACTGCGATTGTGTGCGCAGCTTGCCAACTGAGAGAAAACAGTACCTGACCACTCTCCTGCCTTTTCTAATCAAAAGAACATTCGATTGAAGGCTGTTTTGGACAACTTTATTTCTCTTCTTGCAAAACACTCAGCAGACCTCCGTGCCGCTTCTAGAACACGATGGGGGATGTTTTTGGTGCTGGCACAGTTTCTCCTTGCCAGACAGAGTGGAAAAGCTTTTTGCTAAGATGTAGACGATAAGAGAGGCTAAAGACGAAGGTACGGTGCTCTGCAGAGCTAAGCACAGCTCCCGGGACTCTTTCGGCAGAAGGCGCACACCGCAGAGCACTGTGAGCGGCAGAATCGTCTTTGCGCGAAGAAGCAGCTTCTTCGCCTCCGGGAGCCGGAGAGAGCGGCAGCTTCGCAAAGGTGATGAAACAAGCTGTACAACACTGCGATTGTGTGCGCAGCTTGCCAACTGAGAGAAAACAGTACCTGACCACTCTCCTGCCTTTTCTATTCACATGAACATTCGATTGCAAGCTGTTTTGGACAACTTTCTTTCTCTTCTTGCAAAACACTCGGCAGACCTCCGTGCAGCCTCTAGAACACGATGGGAGATGTTTTCTGTGCTGGCACAGTTTCTCCTTCCCAGACAGAGTGGAAAAGCTTTTTGCTAACATGTAGACGAGAAGAGAGGCTAAAGACCAAGGTACGGTGCTCTGCAGAGCTAAGCACCGCTCCCGGGCCTCTTTCGGCAGAAGGCGCACACCGCAGAGCACTGTGAGCGGCAGAATCGTCTTTGCGCGAAGAAGCAGCTTCTTCGTCTCCGGGAGCCAGAGTGAGCGGCAGCTTCGCAAAGGTGATGAAACAAGCTGTACAACACTGCGATTGTTTGCGCAGCATGACAACTGAGAGAAAACAGTACCTGACCACTCTCCTGCATTTTCTAATCACATGAACATTCGATTGCAAGCTGTTTTGGACAACTTTCTTTCTCTTCTTGCAAAACACTCGGCAGACCTCCGTGCAGCCTCTAGAACACGATGGGAGATGTTTTCTGTGCTGGCACAGTTTCTCCTTGCCAGACAGAGTGGAAAAGCTTTTTGCTAAGATGTAGACGAGAAGAGAGGCTAAAGACGAAGGTACGGTGCTCTGCAGAGCTAAGCACCGCTCCCGGGCCTCTTTCGGCAGAAGGCGCACACCGCAGAGCACTGTGAGCGGCAGAATCGTCTTTGCGCGAAGAAGCAGCTTCTTCGTCTCCGGGAGCCAGACTGAGCGGCAGCTTCGCAAAGGTGATGAAACAAGTTGTACAACACTACGATTGTGTGCGCAGCTTGCCAACTGAGAGAAAACAGTACCTGACCACTCTCCTGCCTTTTCTATTCACATGAACATTCGATTGGAAGCTGTTTTGGACAACTTTCTTTCTCTTCTTGCAAAACACTCGGCAGACCTCCGTGCAGCCTCTAGAACACGATGGGGGATGTTTTTTGTGCTGGCACAGTTTCTCCTTGCCAGACAGAGTGGAAAAGCTTTTTGCTAAGATGTAGACGAGAAGAGAGGCTAAAGACCAAGGTACGGTGCTCTGCAGAGCTAAGCACAGCTCCCGGGCCTCTTTCGGCAGAAGGTGCACACCGCAGAGCACTGTGAGCGGCAGAATCGTCTTTGCGCGAAGAAGCAGCTTCTTCGTCTCCGGGAGCCGGAGAGAGCGGCAACTTCGCAAAGGTGATGAAACAAGCTGTACAACACTGCGATTGTGTGCGCAGCTTGCCAACTGAGAGAAAACAGTACCTGACCACTCTCCTGCCTTTTCTAATCACATGAACATTCGATTGCAAGCTGTTTTGGACAACTTTCTTTCACTTCTTGCAAAACACTCGGCAGACCTCCGTGCTGCTTCTAGAACACGATGGGGGATGTTTTCTGTGCTGGCACAGTTTCTCCTTGCCAGACAGAGTGGAAAAGCTTTTTGCTAAGATGTAGACGAGAAGAGAGGCTAAAGACGAAGGTACGGTGCTCTGCAGAGCTAAGCACAGCTCCCGGATCTCTTTCGGCAGAAGGCGCACACCGCAGAGCACTGTGAGCGGCAGAATCGTCTTTGCGCGAAGAAGCAGCTTCTTCGTCTCCGGGAGCTGGAGAGAGCGGCAACTTCGCAAAGGTGATGAAACAAGCTGTACAACACTGCGATTCTGTGCGCAGCTTGCCAAGTGAGAGAAAACAGTACCTGACCACTCTCCTGCCTTTTCTAATCAAAAGAACATTCGATTGAAGGCTGTTTTGGACAACTTTATTTCTCTTCTTGCAAAACACTCGGCAGACCTCCGTGCCGCTTCTAGAACACGATGGGGGATGTTTACTGTGCTGGCACAGTTTCTCCTTGCCAGACAGAGTGGAAAAGCTTTTTGCTAAGATGTAGACGAGAAGAGAGGCTAACGACGAAGGTACGGTGCTCTGCAGAGCTAAGCACCGCTCCCGGACCTCTTTCGGCAGAAGCCGTACACCGCAGAGCACTGTGCGCGGTACAATCGTCTTTGCGCGAAGAAGCAGCTTCTTCGTCTCCGGGAGCCGGAGAGAGCGGCAACTTCGCAAAGGTGATGAAACAAGCTGTACAACACTGCGATTGTGTGCGCAGCTTGCCAACTGAGAGAAAACAGTACCTGACCACTCTCCTGCCTTTTCTATTCAATGAACATTCGATTGCAAGCTGTTTTGGACAACTTTCTTTCTCTTCTTGCAAAACACTCGGCAGACCTCCGTGCAGCCTCTAGAACACGATGGGAGATGTTTTCTGTGCTGGCGAAGTTTCTCCTTGCCAGACAGAGTGGAAAAGCTTTTTGCTAAGATGTAGACGAGAAGAGAGGCTAAAGACGAAGGTACGGTGCTCTGCAGAGCTAAGCATAGTTCTTGGGCCTCTTTCGGCAGAAGACACACACTGCAGAGCACTGTGAGCGGCAGAATCGTCTTTGCGCGAAGAAGCAGCTTCTTCGTCTCCGGGAGCCGGAGCGAGCGGCAACTTTGCAAAGGTGATGAAACAAGCTGTACAACACTGCGATTGTGTGCGCAGCTTGCCAACTGAGAGAAAACAGTACCTGACCATCTCCTGCCTTTTCTATTCACATGAATATTCGATTGCAAGCTGTTTTGGACAACTTTCTTTATCTTCTTGCAAAACACTCGGCAGACCTGCGTGCAGCCTCTAGAACACGATGGGAGATGTTTTCTGTGCTGGCACAGTTTCTCCTTGCCAGACAGAGTGGAAAAGCTTTTTGCTAAGATGTAGACGAGAAGAGAGGCTAAAGACGAAGGTACGGTGCTCTGCAGAGCTAAGCACCGCTCCCGGACCTCTTTCGGCAGAAGGCGCACACCGCAGAGCACTGTGAACGGCAGAATCGTCTTTGCGCGAAGAAGCAGCTTCTTCGTCTCCGGGAGCCGGAGAGCGGCAACTTCGCAAAGGTGATGAAACAAGCTGTACAACACTGCGATTGTGTGCGCAGCTTGCCAACTGAGAGAAAACAGTACCTGACCACTCTCCTGCCTTTTCTATTCACATGAACATTCGATTGCAAGCTGTTTTGGACAACTTTCTTTCTCTTCTTGCAAAACACTCGGCAGACCACCGTGCAGCCTCTAGAACACGATGGGAGATGTTTTTTGTGCTGGCACAGTTTCTCCTTGCCAGACAGAGTGGAAAAGCTTTTTGCTAAGATGTAGACGAGAAGAGAGGCTAAAGACGAAGGTACGGTGCTCTGCAGAGCTAAGCACAGCTCTTGGGCCTCTTTCGGCAGAAGACACACCCTGCAGAGCACTGTGAGCGGCAGAATCGTCTTTGCGCGAAGAAGCAGCTTCTTCGTCTCCGGGAGCCGGAGCGAGCGGCAACTTTGCAAAGGTGATGAAACAAGCTTTACAACACTGCGATTATGTGCGCAGCTTGCCAACTGAGAGAAAACAGTACCTGACCACTCTCCTGCCTTTTCTATTCACATGAACATTCGATTGCAAGCTGTTTTGGACCACTTTCTTTCTCTTCTTGCAAAACACTCGGCAGACCTCCGTGCAGCCTCTAGAACACGATGGGAGATGTTTTCTGTGCTGGCACAGTTTCTCCTTGCCAGACAGAGTGGAAAAGCTTTTTGCTAAGATGTAGACGAGAAGAGAGGCTAAAGACGAAGGTACGGTGCTCTGCAGAGCTAAGCACAGCTCTTGGGCCTCTTTCGGCAGAAGCCGTACACCGCAGAGCACTGTGCGCGGCAGAATCGTCTTTGCGCGAAGAAGCAGCTTCTTCGTCTCCGGGAGCCGGAGCGAGCGGCAACTTTGCAAAGGTGATGAAACAAGCTTTACAACACTGCGATTGTGTGCGCAGCTTGCCAACTGAGAAAAAACAGTACCTGACCACTCTCCTGCCTTTTCTATTCACATGAACATTCGATTGCAAGCTGTTTTGGACCACTTTCTTTCTCTTCTTGCAAAACACTCGGCAGACCTCCGTGCAGCCTCTAGAACACGATGGGAGATGTCTTCTGTGCTGGCACAGTTTCTCCTTGCCAGACAGAGTGGAAAAGCTTTTTGCTAAGATGTAGACGAGAAGAGAGGCTAAAGACGAAGGTACGGTGCTCTGCAGAGCTAAGCACCGCTCCCGGGCCTCTTTCGGCAAAAGGCGCACACCGCAGAGCACTGTGAGCGGCAGAATCGTCTTTGCGCGAAGAAGCAGCTTCTTCGTCTCCGGGAGCCGGAGAGAGCGGCAGCTTCGCAAAGGTGATGAAACAAGCTGTACAACACTGCGATTGTGTGCGCAGCATGACAACTGAGAGAAAACAGTACCTGACCACTCTCCTGCATTTTCTAATCACATGAACATTCGATTGCAAGCTGTTTTGGACAACTTCCTTTCTCTTCTTGCAAAACAGTCGGCAGACCTCCGTGCAGCTTCTAGAACACGATGGGAGATGTTTTCTGTGCTTGCGAAGTTTCTCCTTGCCAGACAGAGTGGAAAAGCTTTTTGCTAAGATGTAGACGAGAAGAGAGGCTAAAGACGAAGGTACGGTGCTCTGCAGAGCTAAGCACAGCTCCCGGGCCTCTTTCGGCAGAAGACACACACTGCAGAGCACTGTGAGCGGCAGAATTGTCTTTGCGCGAAGAAGCAGCTTCTTCGTCTCCGGGAGCCGGAGAGAGCGGCAACTTCGCAAAGGAGATGAAACAAGCTGTACAACACTGCGATTGTGTGCGCAGCTTGCCAAGTGAGAGAAAACAGTACCTGACCACTCTCCTGCCTTTTCTAATCAAAAGAACATTCGATTGAAGGCTGTTTTGGACAAGTTTATTTCTCTTCTTGCAAAACACTCGGCAGACCTCCGTGCCGCTTCTAGAACACGATGGGGGATGTTTACTGTGCTGGCACAGTTTCTCCTTGCCAGACAGAGTGGAAAAGCTTTTTGCTAAGATGTAGACGAGAAGAGAGGCTAAAGACGAAGGTACGGTGCTCTGCAGAGCTAAGCACCGCTCCCGGACCTCTTTCGGCAGAAGCCGTACACCGCAGAGCACTGTGCGCGGCAGAATCGTCTTTGCGCGAAGAAGCAGCTTCTTCGTCTCCGGGAGCCGGAGAGAGCGGCAACTTCGCAAAGGTGATGAAACAAGCTGTACAACACTGCGATTGTGTGCGCAGCTTGCCAACTGAGAGAAAACAGTACCTGACCACTCTCCTGCCTTTTCTATTCACATGAACATTCGATTGCAAGCTGTTTTGGACAACTTTCTTTCTCTTCTTGCAAAACACTCGGCAGACCTCCGTGCAGCCTCTAGAACACGATGGGAGATGTTTTTTGTGCTGGCACAGTTTCTCCTTGCCAGACAGAGTGGAAAAGCTTTTTGCTAAGATGTAGACGAGAAGAGAGGCTAAAGACGAAGGTACGGTGCTCTGCAGAGCTAAGCACAGCTCTTGGGCCTCTTTCGGCAGAAGACACACCCTGCAGAGCAGTGTGAGCGGCAGAATCGTCTTTGCGCGAAGAAGCAGCTTCTTCGTCTCCGGGAGCCGGAGAGAGCGGCAACTTCGCAAAGGTGATGAAACAAGCTGTACAACACTGCGATTGTGTGCGCAGCTTGCCAAGTGAGAGAAAACAGTACCTGACCACTCTCCTGTCTTTTCTAATCAAAAGAACATTCGATTGAAGGCTGTTTTGGACAACTTTCTTTCTCTTCTTGCAAAACACTCGGCAGACCTCCGTGCCGCTTCTAGAACACGATGGGGGATGTTTACTGTGCTGGCACAGTTTCTCCTTGCCAGACAGAGTGGAAAAGCTTTTTGCTAAGATGTAGACGATAAGAGAGGCTAAAGACGAAGGTACGGTGCTCTGCAGAGCTAAGCACCGCTCCCGGACCTCTTGCGGCAGAAGCCGTACACCGCAGAGCACTGTGCGCGGCAGAATCGTCTTTGCGCGAAGAAGCAGCTTCTTCGTCTCCGGGAGCCGGAGAGAGCGGCAACTTCGCAAAGGTGATGAAACAAGCTGTACAACACTGCGATTGTGTGCGCAGCTTGCCAACTGAGAGAAAACAGTACCTGACCACTCTCCTGCCTTTTCTATTCACATGAACCTTCGATTGCAAGCTGTTTTGGACAACTTTCTTTCTCTTCTTGCAAAACACTCGGCAGACCTCCGTGCGGCCTCTAGAACACGATGGGAGATGTTTTCTGTGCTGGCGAAGTTTCTCCTTGCCAGACAGAGTGGAAAAGCTTTTTGCTAAGATGTAGACGAGAAGAGAGGCTAAAGACGAAGGTACGGTGCTCTGCAGAGCTAAGCACAGCTCCCAGGCCTCTTTCGGCAGAAGGCGCACACCGCAGAGCACTGTGAGCGGCAGAATCGTCTTTGCGCGAAGAAGCAGCTTCTTCGCCTCCGGGAGCCGGAGAGAGCGGCAGCTTCGCAAAGGTGATGAAACAAGCTGTACAACACTGCGATTGTGTGCGCAGCTTGCCAACTGAGAGAAAACAGTACCTGACCACTCTCCTGCCTTTTCTATTCACATGAACCTTCGATTGCAAGCTGTTTTGGACAACTTTCTTTCTCTTCTTGCAAAACACTCGGCAGACCTCCGTGCAGCCTCTAGAACACGATGGGAGATGTTTTCTGTGCTGGCACAGTTTCTCCTTGCCAGACAGAGTGGAAAAGCTTTTTGCTAAGATGTAGACGAGAAGAGAGGCTAAAGACGAAGGTACGGTGCTCTGCAGAGCTAAGCACCGCTCCCGGGCCTCTTTCGGCAGAAGGCGCACACCGCAGAGCACTGTGAGCGGCAGAATCGTCTTTGCGCGAAGAAGCAGCTTCTTCGTCTCCGGGAGCCAGACTGAGCGGCAGCTTCGCAAAGGTGATGAAACAAGTTGTACAACACTACGATTGTGTGCGCAGCTTGCCAACTGAGAGAAAACAGTACCTGACCACTCTCCTGCCTTTTCTATTCACATGAACATTCGATTGCAAGCTGTTTTGGACAACTTTCTTTCTCTTCTTGCAAAACACTCGGCAGACCTCCGTGCAGCCTCTAGAACACGATGGGAGATGTTTTTTGTGCTGGCACAGTTTCTCCTTGCCAGACAGAGTGGAAAAGCTTTTTGCTAAGATGTAGACGAGAAGAGAGGCTAAAGACGAAGGTACGGTGCTCTGCAGAGCTAAGCACAGCTCCCGGGCCTCTTTCGGCAGAAGGTGCACACCGCAGAGCACTGTGAGCGGCAGAATCGTCTTTGCGCGAAGAAGCAGCTTCTTCGTCTCCGGGAGCCGGAGAGAGCGGCAACTTCGCAAAGGTGATGAAACAAGCTGTACAACACTGCGATTGTGTGCGCAGCTTGCCAACTGAGAGAAAACAGTACCTGACCACTCTCCTGCCTTTTCTATTCACATGAACATTCGATTGCAAGCTGTTTTGGACAACTTTCTTTCTCTTCTTGCAAAACACTCGGCAGACCTCCGTGCAGCCTCTAGAACACGATGGGAGATGTTTTTTGTGCTGGCACAGTTTCTCCTTGCCAGACAGAGTGGAAAAGCTTTTTGCTAAGATGTAGACGAGAAGAGAGGCTAAAGACGAAGGTACGGTGCTCTGCAGAGCTAAGCACCGCTCCCGGGCCTCTTTCGGCAGAAGGCGCACACCGCAGAGCACTGTGAGCGGCAGAATCGTCTTTGCGCGAAGAAGCAGCTTCTTCGTCTCCGGGAGCCGGAGAGAGCGGCAACTTCGCAAAGGTGATGAAACAAGCTGTACAACACTGCGATTGTGTGCGCAGCTTGCCAACTGAGAGAAAACAGTACCTGACCACTCTCCTGCCTTTTCTAATCACATGAACATTTGATTGCAAGCTGTTTTGGACAACTTTCTTTCTCTTCTTGCAAAACACTCGGCAGACCTCCGTGCAGCCTCTAGAACACGGTGGGAGATGTTTTTTGTGCTGGCACAGTTTCTCCTTGCCAGACAGAGTGGAAAAGCTTTTTGCTAAGATGTAGACGAGAAGAGAGGCTAACGACGAAGGTACGGTGCTCTGCAGAGCTAAGCACCGCTCCCGGATCTCTTTCGGCAGAAGGCGCACACCGCACAGCACTGTGAGCGGCAGAATCGTCTTTGCGCGAAGAAGCAGCTTCTTCGTCTCCGGGAGCCGGAGAGAGCGGCAGCTTCGCAAAGGTGATGAAACAAGCTGTACAACACTGCGATTGTGTGCGCAGTTTGCCAACTGAGAGAAAACAGTACCTGACCACTCTCCTGCCTTTTCTATTCACATGAACATTCGATTGCAAGCTGTTTTGGACAACTTTCTTTCTCTTCTTGCAAAACACTCGGCAGACCTCCGTGCAGCCTCTAGAACACGGTGGGAGATGTTTTTTGTGCTGGCACAGTTTCTCCTCGCCAGACAGAGTGGAAAAGGTTTTTGCTAAGATGTAGACGAGAAGAGAGGCTAACGACGAAGGTACGGTGCTCTGCAGAGCTAAGCACCGCTCCCGGATCTCTTTCGGCAGAAGGCGCACACCGCAGAGCACTGTGAGCGGCAGAATCGTCTTTGCGCGAAGAAGCAGCTTCTTCGTCTCCGGGAGCCGGAGAGAGCGGCAGCTTCGCAAAGGTGATGAAACAAGCTGTACAACACTGCGATTGTGTGCGCAGCTTGCCAACTGAGAGAAAACAGTACCTGACCACTCTCCTGCCTTTTCTATTCACATGAACATTCGATTGCAAGCTGTTTTGGACAACTTTCTTTCTCTTCTTGCAAAACACTCGGCAGACCTCCGTGCAGCCTCTAGAACACGCAGGGAGATGTTTTTTCTGCTGGCACAGTTTCTCCTTGCCAGACAGAGTGGAAAAGCTTTTTGCTAAGATGTAGACGAGAAGAGAGGCTAAAGACCAAGGTACGGTGCTCTGCAGAGCTAAGCACAGCTCCCGGGCCTCTTTCGGCAGAAGCCGCACACCGCAGAGCACTGTGAGCGGCAGAATCGTCTTTGCGCGAAGAAGCAGCTTCTTCGTCTCCGGGAGCCGGAGAGAGCGGCAACTTCGCAAAGGTGATGAAACAAGCTGTACAACACTGCGATTGTGTGCGCAGCTTGCCAACTGAGAGAAAACAGTACCTGACCACTCTCCTGCCTTTTCTATTCACATGAACATTCGATTGCAAGCTGTTTTGGACAACTTTCTTTCACTTCTGGCAAAACACTCGGCAGACCTCCGTGCAGCTTCTAGAACACGATGGGAGATGTTTTCTGTGCTGGCACAGTTTCTCCTTGCCAGACAGAGTGGAAAAGCTTTTTGCTAAGATGTAGACGAGAAGAGAGGCTAAAGACGGAGGTACGGTGCTCTGCAGAGCTAAGCACAGCTCCCGGGCCTCTTTCGGCAGAAGGCGCACACCGCAGAGCACTGTGAGCGGCAGAATCGTCTTTGCGCGAAGAAGCAGCTTCTTCGTCTCCGGGAGCCGGAGAGAGCGGCAGCTTCGCAAAGGTGATGAAACAAGCTGTACAACACTGCGATTGTGTGCGCAGCTTGCCAACTGAGAGAAAACAGTACCTGACCACTCTCCTGCCTTTTCTATTCACATGAACATTCGATTGCAAGCTGTTTTGGACAACTTTCTTTCACTTCTGGCAAAACACTCGGCAGACCTCCGTGCAGCTTCTGGAACACGATGGGAGATGTTTTCTGTGCTGGCACAGTTTCTTTTTGCCAGACAGAGTGGAAAAGCTTTTTGCTAAGATGTAGACGAGAAGAGAGGCTAAAGACGGAGGTACGGTGCTCTGCAGAGCTAAGCACAGCTCCCGGGCCTCTTTCGGCAGAAGGCGCACACCGCAGAGCACTGTGAGCGGCAGAATCGTCTTTGCGCGAAGAAGCAGCTTCTTCGTCTCCGGGAGCCGGAGAGAGCGGCAGCTTCGCAAAGGTGATGAAACAAGCTGTACAACACTGCGATTGTGTGCGCAGCTTACCAACTGAGAGAAAACAGTACCTGACCACTCTCCTGACTTTTCTATTCACATGAACATTCGATTGCAAGCTGTTTTGGACAACTTTCTTTCTCTTCTTGCAAAACACTCGGCAGACCTCCGTGCAGCCTCTAGAACACGATGGGAGATGTTTTCTGTGCTGGCACAGTTTCTCCTTGCCAGACAGAGTGGAAAAGCTTTTTGCTAAGATGTAGACGAGAAGAGAGGCTAAAGACGAAGGTACGGTGCTCTGCAGAGCTAAGCACCGCTCCCGGGCCTCTTTCGGCAGAAGGCGCACACCGCAGAGCACTCTGAGCGGCAGAATCGTCTTTGCGCGAAGAAGCAGCTTCTTCGTCTCCGGGAGCCAGAGTGAGCGGCAGCTTCGCAAAGGTGATGAAACAAGTTGTACAACACTACGATTGTGAGCGCAGCTTGCCAACTGAGAGAAAACAGTACCTGACCACTCTCCTGCCTTTTCTATTCACATGAACATTCGATTGCAAGCTGTTTTGGACAACTTTCTTTCTCTTCTTGCAAAACACTCGGCAGACCTCCGTGCAGCCTCTAGAACACGATGGGAGATGTTTTTTGTGCTGGCACAGTTTCTCCTTGCCAGACAGAGTGGAAAAGCTTTTTGCTAAGATGTAGACGAGAAGAGAGGCTAAAGACGAAGGTACGGTGCTCTGCAGAGCTAAGCACCGCTCCCGGGCCTCTTTCGGCAGAAGGCGCACACCGCAGAGCACTGTGAGCGGCAGAATCGTCTTTGCGCGAAGAAGCAGCTTCTTCGTCTCCGGGAGCCGGAGAGAGCGGCAACTTCGCAAAGGTGATGAAACAAGCTGTACAACACTGCGATTGTGTGCGCAGCTTGCCAACTGAGAGAAAACAGTACCTGACCACTCTCCTGCCTTTTCTAATCACATGAACATTTGATTGCAAGCTGTTTTGGACAACTTTCTTTCTCTTCTTGCAAAACACTCGGCAGACCTCCGTGCAGCTTCTAGAACACGGTGGGAGATGTTTTTTGTGCTGGCACAGTTTCTCCTTGCCAGACAGAGTGGAAAAGCTTTTTGCTAAGATGTAGACGAGAAGAGAGGCTAACGACGAAGGTACGGTGCTCTGCAGAGCTAAGCACCGCTCCCGGATCTCTTTCGGCAGAAGGCGCACACCGCACAGCACTGTGAGCGGCAGAATCGTCTTTGCGCGAAGAAGCAGCTTCTTCGTCTCCGGGAGCCGGAGAGAGCGGCAGCTTCGCAAAGGTGATGAAACAAGCTGTACAACACTGCGATTGTGTGCGCAGCTTGCCAACTGAGAGAAAACAGTACCTGACCACTCTCCTGCCTTTTCTAATCACATGAACATTTGATTGCAAGCTGTTTTGGACAACTTTCTTTCTCTTCTTGCAAAACACTCGGCAGACCTCCGTGCAGCCTCTAGAACACGGTGGGAGATGTTTTTTGTGCTGGCACAGTTTCTCCTTGCCAGACAGAGTGGAAAAGCTTTTTGCTAAGATGTAGACGAGAAGAGAGGCTAACGACGAAGGTACGGTGCTCTGCAGAGCTAAGCACCGCTCCCGGATCTCTTTCGGCAGAAGGCGCACACCGCAGAGCACTGTGAGCGGCAGAATCGTCTTTGCGCGAAGAAGCAGCTTCTTCGTCTCCGGGAGCCGGAGAGAGCGGCAGCTTCGCAAAGGTGATGAAACAAGCTGTACAACACTGCGATTGTGTGCGCAGTTTGCCAACTGAGAGAAAACAGTACCTGACCACTCTCCTGCCTTTTCTATTCACATGAACATTCGATTGCAAGCTGTTTTGGACAACTTTCTTTCTCTTCTTGCAAAACACTCGGCAGACCTCCGTGCAGCCTCTAGAACACGGTGGGAGATGTTTTTTGTGCTGGCACAGTTTCTCCTCGCCAGACAGAGTGGAAAAGGTTTTTGCTAAGATGTAGACGAGAAGAGAGGCTAACGACGAAGGTACGGTGCTCTGCAGAGCTAAGCACCGCTCCCGGATCTCTTTCGGCAGAAGGCGCACACCGCAGAGCACTGTGAGCGGCAGAATCGTCTTTGCGCGAAGAAGCAGCTTCTTCGTCTCCGGGAGCCGGAGAGAGCGGCAGCTTCGCAAAGGTGATGAAACAAGCTGTACAACACTGCGATTGTGTGCGCAGCTTGCCAACTGAGAGAAAACAGTACCTGACCACTCTCCTGCCTTTTCTATTCACATGAACATTCGATTGCAAGCTGTTTTGGACAACTTTCTTTCTCTTCTTGCAAAACACTCGGCAGACCTCCGTGCAGCCTCTAGAACACGCAGGGAGATGTTTTTTCTGCTGGCACAGTTTCTCCTTGCCAGACAGAGTGGAAAAGCTTTTTGCTAAGATGTAGACGAGAAGAGAGGCTAAAGACCAAGGTACGGTGCTCTGCAGAGCTAAGCACAGCTCCCGGGCCTCTTTCGGCAGAAGCCGCACACCGCAGAGCACTGTGAGCGGCAGAATCGTCTTTGCGCGAAGAAGCAGCTTCTTCGTCTCCGGGAGCCGGAGAGAGCGGCAACTTCGCAAAGGTGATGAAACAAGCTGTACAACACTGCGATTGTGTGCGCAGCTTGCCAACTGAGAGAAAACAGTACCTGACCACTCTCCTGCCTTTTCTATTCACATGAACATTCGATTGCAAGCTGTTTTGGACAACTTTCTTTCACTTCTGGCAAAACACTCGGCAGACCTCCGTGCAGCTTCTAGAACACGATGGGAGATGTTTTCTGTGCTGGCACAGTTTCTCCTTGCCAGACAGAGTGGAAAAGCTTTTTGCTAAGATGTAGACGAGAAGAGAGGCTAAAGACGGAGGTACGGTGCTCTGCAGAGCTAAGCACAGCTCCCGGGCCTCTTTCGGCAGAAGGCGCACACCGCAGAGCACTGTGAGCGGCAGAATCGTCTTTGCGCGAAGAAGCAGCTTCTTCGTCTCCGGGAGCCGGAGAGAGCGGCAGCTTCGCAAAGGTGATGAAACAAGCTGTACAACACTGCGATTGTGTGCGCAGCTTGCCAACTGAGAGAAAACAGTACCTGACCACTCTCCTGCCTTTTCTATTCACATGAACATTCGATTGCAAGCTGTTTTGGACAACTTTCTTTCACTTCTGGCAAAACACTCGGCAGACCTCCGTGCAGCTTCTGGAACACGATGGGAGATGTTTTCTGTGCTGGCACAGTTTCTTTTTGCCAGACAGAGTGGAAAAGCTTTTTGCTAAGATGTAGACGAGAAGAGAGGCTAAAGACGGAGGTACGGTGCTCTGCAGAGCTAAGCACAGCTCCCGGGCCTCTTTCGGCAGAAGGCGCACACCGCAGAGCACTGTGAGCGGCAGAATCGTCTTTGCGCGAAGAAGCAGCTTCTTCGTCTCCGGGAGCCGGAGAGAGCGGCAGCTTCGCAAAGGTGATGAAACAAGCTGTACAACACTGCGATTGTGTGCGCAGCTTACCAACTGAGAGAAAACAGTACCTGACCACTCTCCTGACTTTTCTATTCACATGAACATTCGATTGCAAGCTGTTTTGGACAACTTTCTTTCTCTTCTTGCAAAACACTCGGCAGACCTCCGTGCAGCCTCTAGAACACGATGGGAGATGTTTTCTGTGCTGGCACAGTTTCTCCTTGCCAGACAGAGTGGAAAAGCTTTTTGCTAAGATGTAGACGAGAAGAGAGGCTAAAGACGAAGGTACGGTGCTCTGCAGAGCTAAGCACCGCTCCCGGGCCTCTTTCGGCAGAAGGCGCACACCGCAGAGCACTCTGAGCGGCAGAATCGTCTTTGCGCGAAGAAGCAGCTTCTTCGTCTCCGGGAGCCAGAGTGAGCGGCAGCTTCGCAAAGGTGATGAAACAAGTTGTACA
This sequence comes from Melozone crissalis, assembly GCF_028551555.1. NCBI lineage: Eukaryota > Metazoa > Chordata > Aves > Passeriformes > Passerellidae > Melozone > Melozone crissalis. The sequence goes on from NW_026535823.1 coordinate 1,403,986, forward strand.
ACACTACGATTGTGAGCGCAGCTTGCCAACTGAGAGAAAACAGTACCTGACCACTCTCCTGCCTTTTCTATTCACATGAACATTCGATTGCAAGCTGTTTTGGACAACTTTCTTTCTCTTCTTGCAAAACACTCGGCAGACCTCCGTGCAGCCTCTAGAACACGATGGGAGATGTTTTTTGTGCTGGCACAGTTTCTCCTTGCCAGACAGAGTGGAAAAGCTTTTTGCTAAGATGTAGACGAGAAGAGAGGCTAAAGACGAAGGTACGGTGCTCTGCAGAGCTAAGCACCGCTCCCGGGCCTCTTTCGGCAGAAGGCGCACACCGCAGAGCACTGTGAGCGGCAGAATCGTCTTTGCGCGAAGAAGCAGCTTCTTCGTCTCCGGGAGCCGGAGAGAGCGGCAACTTCGCAAAGGTGATGAAACAAGCTGTACAACACTGCGATTGTGTGCGCAGCTTGCCAACTGAGAGAAAACAGTACCTGACCACTCTCCTGCCTTTTCTAATCACATGAACATTTGATTGCAAGCTGTTTTGGACAACTTTCTTTCTCTTCTTGCAAAACACTCGGCAGACCTCCGTGCAGCTTCTAGAACACGGTGGGAGATGTTTTTTGTGCTGGCACAGTTTCTCCTTGCCAGACAGAGTGGAAAAGCTTTTTGCTAAGATGTAGACGAGAAGAGAGGCTAACGACGAAGGTACGGTGCTCTGCAGAGCTAAGCACCGCTCCCGGATCTCTTTCGGCAGAAGGCGCACACCGCACAGCACTGTGAGCGGCAGAATCGTCTTTGCGCGAAGAAGCAGCTTCTTCGTCTCCGGGAGCCGGAGAGAGCGGCAGCTTCGCAAAGGTGATGAAACAAGCTGTACAACACTGCGATTGTGTGCGCAGCTTGCCAACTGAGAGAAAACAGTACCTGACCACTCTCCTGCCTTTTCTATTCACATGAACATTCGATTGCAAGCTGTTTTGGACAACTTTCTTTCCCTTCTTGCAAAACACTCGGCAGACCTCCGTGCAGCCTCTAGAACACGGTGGGAGATGTTTTTTGTGCTGGCACAGTTTCTCCTCGCCAGACAGAGTGGAAAAGCTTTTTGCTAAGATGTAGACGAGAAGAGAGGCTAACGACGAAGGTACGGTGCTCTGCAGAGCTAAGCACCGCTCCCGGATCTCTTTCGGCAGAAGGCGCACACCGCAGAGCACTGTGAGCGGCAGAATCGTCTTTGCGCGAAGAAGCAGCTTCTTCGTCTCCGGGAGCCGGAGAGAGCGGCAGCTTCGCAAAGGTGATGAAACAAGCTGTACAACACTGCGATTGTGTGCGCAGCTTGCCAACTGAGAGAAAACAGTACCTGACCACTCTCCTGCCTTTTCTATTCACATGAACATTCGATTGCAAGCTGTTTTGGACAACTTTCTTTCTCTTCTTGCAAAACACTCGGCAGACCTCCGTGCAGCCTCTAGAACACGCAGGGAGATGTTTTTTCTGCTGGCACAGTTTCTCCTTGCCAGACAGAGTGGAAAAGCTTTTTGCTAAGATGTAGACGAGAAGAGAGGCTAAAGACGGAGGTACGGTGCTCTGCAGAGCTAAGCACAGCTCCCGGGCCTCTTTCGGCAGAAGCCGCACACCGCAGAGCACTGTGAGCGGCAGAATCGTCTTTGCGCGAAGAAGCAGCTTCTTCGTCTCCGGGAGCCGGAGAGAGCGGCAACTTCGCAAAGGTGATGAAACAAGCTGTACAACACTGCGATTGTGTGCGCAGCTTGCCAACTGAGAGAAAACAGTACCTGGCCACTCTCCTGCCTTTTCTATTCACATGAACATTCGATTGCAAGCTGTTTTGGACAACTTTCTTTCTCTTCTTGCAAAACACTCGGCAGACCTCCGTGCAGCCTCTAGAACACGATGGGAGATGTTTTCTGTGCTGGCGAAGTTTCTCCTTGCCAGACAGAGTGGAAAAGCTTTTTGCTAAGATGTAGACGAGAAGAGAGGCTAAAGACGAAGGTACGGTGCTCTGCAGAGCTAAGCACAGCTCTTGGGCCTCTTTCGGCAGAAGACACACACTGCAGAGCACTGTGAGCGGCAGAATCGTCTTTGCGCGAAGAAGCAGCTTCTTCGTCTCCGGGAGCCGGAGAGAGCGGCAACTTCGCAAAGGTGATGAAACAAGCTGTACAACACTGCGATTGTGTGTGCAGCTTGCCAACTGAGAGAAAACAGTACCTGACCACTCTCCTGCCTTTTCTAATCACAAGAACATTCGATTGAAGGCTGTTTTGGACAACTTTCTTTCTCTTCTTGCAAAACACTCGGCAGACCTCCGTGCCGCTTCTAGAACACGATGGGGGATGTTTTCTGTGCTGGCACAGTTTCTCCTTGCCAGACAGAGTGGAAAAGCTTTTTGCTAAGATGTAGACGAGAAGAGAGGCTAAAGACGAAGGTACGGTGCTCTGCAGAGATAAGCACCGCTCCCGGACCTCTTTCGGCAGAAGCCGTACACCGCAGAGCACTGTGCGCGGCAGAATCGTCTTTGCGCGAAAAAGCAGCTTCTTCGTCTCCGGGAGCCGGAGAGAGCGGCAACTTCGCAAAGGTGATGAAACAAGCTGTACAACACTGCGATTGTGTGCGCAGCTTGCCAACTGAGAGAAAACAGTACCTGACCACTCTCCTGCCTTTTCTATTCACATGAACATTCGATTGCAAGCTGTTTTGGACAACTTTCTTTCTCTTCTTGCAAAACACTCGGCAGACCTCCGTGCAGCCTCTAGAACACGATGGGAGATGTTTTCTGTGCTGGCACAGTTTCTCCTTGCCAGACAGAGTGGAAAAGCTTTTTGCTAAGATGTAGACGAGAAGAGAGGCTAAAGACCAAGGTACGGTGCTCTGCAGAGCTAAGCACCGCTCCCGGGCCTCTTTCGGCAGAAGGCGCACACCGCAGAGCACTGTGAGCGGCAGAATCGTCTTTGCGCGAAGAAGCAGCTTCTTCGTCTCCGGGAGCCGGAGAGAGCGGCAGCTTCGCAAAGGTGATGAAACAAGCTGTACAACACTGCGATTGTGTGCGCAGCTTACCAACTGAGAGAAAACAGTACCTGACCACTCTCCTGCCTTTTCTATTCACATGAACATTCGATTGCAAGCTGTTTTGGACAACTTTCTTTCTCTTCTTGCAAAACACTTGGCAGACCTCCGTGCAGCCTCTAGAACACGATGGGAGATGTTTTCTGTGCTGGCACAGTTTCTCCTTGCCAGACAGAGTGGAAAAGCTTTTTGCTAAGATGTAGACGAGAAGAGAGGCTAAAGACGAAGGTACGGTGCTCTGCAAAGCTAAGCACCGCTCCCGTGCCTCTTTCGGCAGAAGGCGCACACCGCAGAGCACTGTGAGCGGCAGAATCGTCTTTGCGCGAAGAAGCAGCTTCTTCGTCTCCGGGAGCCGGAGAGAGCGGCAACTTCGCAAAGGTGATGAAACAAGCTGTACAACACTGCGATTGTGTGCGCAGCTTGCCAACTGAGAGAAAACAGTACCTGACCACTCTCCTGCCTTTTCTAATCACATGAACATTCGATTGCAAGCTGTTTTGGACAACTTTCTTTCACTTCTTGCAAAACACTCGGCAGACCTCCGTGCTGCTTCTAGAAAACGATGGGGGATGTTTTCTGTGCTGGCACAGTTTCTCCTTGCCAGACAGAGTGGAAAAGCTTTTTGCTAAGATGTAGACGAGAAGAGAGGCTAAAGACGAAGGTACGGTGCTCTGCAGAGCTAAGCACAGCTCCCGGATCTCTTTCGGCAGAAGGCGCACACCGCAGAGCACTGTGAGCGGCAGAATCGTCTTTGCGCGAAGAAGCAGCTTCTTCGTCTCCGGGAGCCGGAGAGAGCGGCAACTTCGCAAAGGTGATGAAACAAGCTGTACAACACTGCGATTGTGTGCGCAGCTTGCCAAGTGAGAGAAAACAGTACCTGACCACTCTCCTGCCTTTTCTAATCAAAAGAACATTCGATTGAAGGCTGTTTTGGACAACTTTATTTCTCTTCTTGCAAAACACTCGGCAGACCTCCGTGCCGCTTCTAGAACACGATGGGGGATGTTTACTGTGCTGGCACAGTTTCTCCTTGCCAGACAGAGTGGAAAAGCTTTTTGCTAAGATGTAGACGAGAAGAGAGGCTAAAGACGAAGGTACGGTGCTCTGCAGAGCTAAGCACCGCTCCCGGACCTCTTTCGGCAGAAGCCGTACACCGCAGAGCACTGTGCGCGGTACAATCGTCTTTGCGCGAAGAAGCAGCTTCTTCGTCTCCGGGAGCCGGAGAGAGCGGCAACTTCGCAAAGGTGATGAAACAAGCTGTACAACACTGCGATTGTGTGCGCAGCTTGCCAACTGAGAGAAAACAGTACCTGACCACTCTCCTGCCTTTTCTAATCACATGAACATTTGATTGCAAGCTGTTTTGGACAACTTTCTTTCTCTTCTTGCAAAACACTCGGCAGACCTCCGTGCAGCCTCTAGAACACGGTGGGAGATGTTTTTTGTGCTGGCACAGTTTCTCCTTGCCAGACAGAGTGGAAAAGCTTTTTGCTAAGATGTAGACGAGAAGAGAGGCTAACGACGAAGGTACGGTGCTCTGCAGAGCTAAGCACCGCTCCCGGATCTCTTTCGGCAGAAGGCGCACACCGCACAGCACTGTGAGCGGCAGAATCGTCTTTGCGCGAAGAAGCAGCTTCTTCGTCTCCGGGAGCCGGAGAGAGCGGCAGCTTCGCAAAGGTGATGAAACAAGCTGTACAACACTGCGATTGTGTGCGCAGTTTGCCAACTGAGAGAAAACAGTACCTGACCACTCTCCTGCCTTTTCTATTCACATGAACATTCGATTGCAAGCTGTTTTGGACAACTTTCTTTCTCTTCTTGCAAAACACTCGGCAGACCTCCGTGCAGCCTCTAGAACACGGTGGGAGATGTTTTTTGTGCTGGCACAGTTTCTCCTCGCCAGACAGAGTGGAAAAGGTTTTTGCTAAGATGTAGACGAGAAGAGAGGCTAACGACGAAGGTACGGTGCTCTGCAGAGCTAAGCACCGCTCCCGGATCTCTTTCGGCAGAAGGCGCACACCGCAGAGCACTGTGAGCGGCAGAATCGTCTTTGCGCGAAGAAGCAGCTTCTTCGTCTCCGGGAGCCGGAGAGAGCGGCAGCTTCGCAAAGGTGATGAAACAAGCTGTACAACACTGCGATTGTGTGCGCAGCTTGCCAACTGAGAGAAAACAGTACCTGACCACTCTCCTGCCTTTTCTATTCACATGAACATTCGATTGCAAGCTGTTTTGGACAACTTTCTTTCTCTTCTTGCAAAACACTCGGCAGACCTCCGTGCAGCCTCTAGAACACGCAGGGAGATGTTTTTTCTGCTGGCACAGTTTCTCCTTGCCAGACAGAGTGGAAAAGCTTTTTGCTAAGATGTAGACGAGAAGAGAGGCTAAAGACCAAGGTACGGTGCTCTGCAGAGCTAAGCACAGATCCCGGGCCTCTTTCGGCAGAAGCCGCACACCGCAGAGCACTGTGAGCGGCAGAATCGTCTTTGCGCGAAGAAGCAGCTTCTTCGTCTCCGGGAGCCGGAGAGAGCGGCAACTTCGCAAAGGTGATGAAACAAGCTGTACAACACTGCGATTGTGTGCGCAGCTTGCCAACTGAGAGAAAACAGTACCTGACCACTCTCCTGCCTTTTCTATTCACATGAACATTCGATTGCAAGCTGTTTTGGACAACTTTCTTTCACTTCTGGCAAAACACTCGGCAGACCTCCGTGCAGCTTCTAGAACACGATGGGAGATGTTTTCTGTGCTGGCACAGTTTCTCCTTGCCAGACAGAGTGGAAAAGCTTTTTGCTAAGATGTAGACGAGAAGAGAGGCTAAAGACGGAGGTACGGTGCTCTGCAGAGCTAAGCACAGCTCCCGGGCCTCTTTCGGCAGAAGGCGCACACCGCAGAGCACTGTGAGCGGCAGAATCGTCTTTGCGCGAAGAAGCAGCTTCTTCGTCTCCGGGAGCCGGAGAGAGCGGCAGCTTCGCAAAGGTGATGAAACAAGCTGTACAACACTGCGATTGTGTGCGCAGCTTGCCAACTGAGAGAAAACAGTACCTGACCACTCTCCTGCCTTTTCTATTCACATGAACATTCGATTGCAAGCTGTTTTGGACAACTTTCTTTCACTTCTGGCAAAACACTCGGCAGACCTCCGTGCAGCTTCTGGAACACGATGGGAGATGTTTTCTGTGCTGGCACAGTTTCTTTTTGCCAGACAGAGTGGAAAAGCTTTTTGCTAAGATGTAGACGAGAAGAGAGGCTAAAGACGGAGGTACGGTGCTCTGCAGAGCTAAGCACAGCTCCCGGGCCTCTTTCGGCAGAAGGCGCACACCGCAGAGCACTGTGAGCGGCAGAATCGTCTTTGCGCGAAGAAGCAGCTTCTTCGTCTCCGGGAGCCGGAGAGAGCGGCAGCTTCGCAAAGGTGATGAAACAAGCTGTACAACACTGCGATTGTGTGCGCAGCTTACCAACTGAGAGAAAACAGTACCTGACCACTCTCCTGACTTTTCTATTCACATGAACATTCGATTGCAAGCTGTTTTGGACAACTTTCTTTCTCTTCTTGCAAAACACTCGGCAGACCTCCGTGCAGCCTCTAGAACACGATGGGAGATGTTTTCTGTGCTGGCACAGTTTCTCCTTGCCAGACAGAGTGGAAAAGCTTTTTGCTAAGATGTAGACGAGAAGAGAGGCTAAAGACGAAGGTACGGTGCTCTGCAGAGCTAAGCACCGCTCCCGGGCCTCTTTCGGCAGAAGGCGCACACCGCAGAGCACTCTGAGCGGCAGAATCGTCTTTGCGCGAAGAAGCAGCTTCTTCGTCTCCGGGAGCCAGAGTGAGCGGCAGCTTCGCAAAGGTGATGAAACAAGTTGTACAACACTACGATTGTGAGCGCAGCTTGCCAACTGAGAGAAAACAGTACCTGACCACTCTCCTGCCTTTTCTATTCACATGAACATTCGATTGCAAGCTGTTTTGGACAACTTTCTTTCTCTTCTTGCAAAACACTCGGCAGACCTCCGTGCAGCCTCTAGAACACGATGGGAGATGTTTTTTGTGCTGGCACAGTTTCTCCTTGCCAGACAGAGTGGAAAAGCTTTTTGCTAAGATGTAGACGAGAAGAGAGGCTAAAGACGAAGGTACGGTGCTCTGCAGAGCTAAGCACCGCTCCCGGGCCTCTTTCGGCAGAAGGCGCACACCGCAGAGCACTGTGAGCGGCAGAATCGTCTTTGCGCGAAGAAGCAGCTTCTTCGTCTCCGGGAGCCGGAGAGAGCGGCAACTTCGCAAAGGTGATGAAACAAGCTGTACAACACTGCGATTGTGTGCGCAGCTTGCCAACTGAGAGAAAACAGTACCTGACCACTCTCCTGCCTTTTCTAATCACATGAACATTTGATTGCAAGCTGTTTTGGACAACTTTCTTTCTCTTCTTGCAAAACACTCGGCAGACCTCCGTGCAGCTTCTAGAACACGGTGGGAGATGTTTTTTGTGCTGGCACAGTTTCTCCTTGCCAGACAGAGTGGAAAAGCTTTTTGCTAAGATGTAGACGAGAAGAGAGGCTAACGACGAAGGTACGGTGCTCTGCAGAGCTAAGCACCGCTCCCGGATCTCTTTCGGCAGAAGGCGCACACCGCACAGCACTGTGAGCGGCAGAATCGTCTTTGCGCGAAGAAGCAGCTTCTTCGTCTCCGGGAGCCGGAGAGAGCGGCAGCTTCGCAAAGGTGATGAAACAAGCTGTACAACACTGCGATTGTGTGCGCAGCTTGCCAACTGAGAGAAAACAGTACCTGACCACTCTCCTGCCTTTTCTATTCACATGAACATTCGATTGCAAGCTGTTTTGGACAACTTTCTTTCCCTTCTTGCAAAACACTCGGCAGACCTCCGTGCAGCCTCTAGAACACGGTGGGAGATGTTTTTTGTGCTGGCACAGTTTCTCCTCGCCAGACAGAGTGGAAAAGGTTTTTGCTAAGATGTAGACGAGAAGAGAGGCTAACGACGAAGGTACGGTGCTCTGCAGAGCTAAGCACCGCTCCCGGATCTCTTTCGGCAGAAGGCGCACACCGCAGAGCACTGTGAGCGGCAGAATCGTCTTTGCGCGAAGAAGCAGCTTCTTCGTCTCCGGGAGCCGGAGAGAGCGGCAGCTTCGCAAAGGTGATGAAACAAGCTGTACAACACTGCGATTGTGTGCGCAGCTTGCCAACTGAGAGAAAACAGTACCTGACCACTCTCCTGCCTTTTCTATTCACATGAACATTCGATTGCAAGCTGTTTTGGACAACTTTCTTTCTCTTCTTGCAAAACACTCGGCAGACCTCCGTGCAGCCTCTAGAACACGCAGGGAGATGTTTTTTCTGCTGGCACAGTTTCTCCTTGCCAGACAGAGTGGAAAAGCTTTTTGCTAAGATGTAGACGAGAAGAGAGGCTAAAGACGGAGGTACGGTGCTCTGCAGAGCTAAGCACAGCTCCCGGGCCTCTTTCGGCAGAAGCCGCACACCGCAGAGCACTGTGAGCGGCAGAATCGTCTTTGCGCGAAGAAGCAGCTTCTTCGTCTCCGGGAGCCGGAGAGAGCGGCAACTTCGCAAAGGTGATGAAACAAGCTGTACAACACTGCGATTGTGTGCGCAGCTTGCCAACTGAGAGAAAACAGTACCTGGCCACTCTCCTGCCTTTTCTATTCACATGAACATTCAATTGCAAGCTGTTTTGGACAACTTTCTTTCTCTTCTTGCAAAACACTCGGCAGACCTCCGTGCAGCCTCTAGAACACGATGGGAGATGTTTTCTGTGCTGGCGAAGTTTCTCCTTGCCAGACAGAGTGGAAAAGCTTTTTGCTAAGATGTAGACGAGAAGAGAGGCTAAAGACGAAGGTACGGTGCTCTGCAGAGCTAAGCACAGCTCTTGGGCCTCTTTCGGCAGAAGACACACACTGCAGAGCACTGTGAGCGGCAGAATCGTCTTTGCGCGAAGAAGCAGCTTCTTCGTCTCCGGGAGCCGGAGAGAGCGGCAACTTCGCAAAGGTGATGAAACAAGCTGTACAACACTGCGATTGTGTGTGCAGCTTGCCAACTGAGAGAAAACAGTACCTGACCACTCTCCTGCCTTTTCTAATCACAAGAACATTCGATTGAAGGCTGTTTTGGACAACTTTCTTTCTCTTCTTGCAAAACACTCGGCAGACCTCCGTGCCGCTTCTAGAACACGATGGGGGATGTTTTCTGTGCTGGCACAGTTTCTCCTTGCCAGACAGAGTGGAAAAGCTTTTTGCTAAGATGTAGACGAGAAGAGAGGCTAAAGACGAAGGTACGGTGCTCTGCAGAGATAAGCACCGCTCCCGGACCTCTTTCGGCAGAAGCCGTACACCGCAGAGCACTGTGCGCGGCAGAATCGTCTTTGCGCGAAAAAGCAGCTTCTTCGTCTCCGGGAGCCGGAGAGAGCGGCAACTTCGCAAAGGTGATGAAACAAGCTGTACAACACTGCGATTGTGTGCGCAGCTTGCCAACTGAGAGAAAACAGTACCTGACCACTCTCCTGCCTTTTCTATTCACATGAACATTCGATTGCAAGCTGTTTTGGACAACTTTCTTTCTCTTCTTGCAAAACACTCGGCAGACCTCCGTGCAGCCTCTAGAACACGATGGGAGATGTTTTCTGTGCTGGCACAGTTTCTCCTTGCCAGACAGAGTGGAAAAGCTTTTTGCTAAGATGTAGACGAGAAGAGAGGCTAAAGACCAAGGTACGGTGCTCTGCAGAGCTAAGCACCGCTCCCGGGCCTCTTTCGGCAGAAGGCGCACACCGCAGAGCACTGTGAGCGGCAGAATCGTCTTTGCGCGAAGAAGCAGCTTCTTCGTCTCCGGGAGCCGGAGAGAGCGGCAGCTTCGCAAAGGTGATGAAACAAGCTGTACAACACTGCGATTGTGTGCGCAGCTTACCAACTGAGAGAAAACAGTACCTGACCACTCTCCTGCCTTTTCTATTCACATGAACATTCGATTGCAAGCTGTTTTGGACAACTTTCTTTCTCTTCTTGCAAAACACTTGGCAGACCTCCGTGCAGCCTCTAGAACACGATGGGAGATGTTTTCTGTGCTGGCACAGTTTCTCCTTGCCAGACAGAGTGGAAAAGCTTTTTGCTAAGATGTAGACGAGAAGAGAGGCTAAAGACGAAGGTACGGTGCTCTGCAAAGCTAAGCACCGCTCCCGTGCCTCTTTCGGCAGAAGGCGCACACCGCAGAGCACTGTGAGCGGCAGAATCGTCTTTGCGCGAAGAAGCAGCTTCTTCGTCTCCGGGAGCCGGAGAGAGCGGCAACTTCGCAAAGGTGATGAAACAAGCTGTACAACACTGCGATTGTGTGCGCAGCTTGCCAACTGAGAGAAAACAGTACCTGACCACTCTCCTGCCTTTTCTAATCACATGAACATTCGATTGCAAGCTGTTTTGGACAACTTTCTTTCACTTCTTGCAAAACACTCGGCAGACCTCCGTGCTGCTTCTAGAACACGATGGGGGATGTTTTCTGTGCTGGCACAGTTTCTCCTTGCCAGACAGAGTGGAAAAGCTTTTTGCTAAGATGTAGACGAGAAGAGAGGCTAAAGACGAAGGTACGGTGCTCTGCAGAGCTAAGCACAGCTCCCGGATCTCTTTCGGCAGAAGGCGCACACCGCAGAGCACTGTGAGCGGCAGAATCGTCTTTGCGCGAAGAAGCAGCTTCTTCGTCTCCGGGAGCCGGAGAGAGCGGCAACTTCGCAAAGGTGATGAAACAAGCTGTACAACACTGCGATTGTGTGCGCAGCTTGCCAAGTGAGAGAAAACAGTACCTGACCACTCTCCTGCCTTTTCTAATCAAAAGAACATTCGATTGAAGGCTGTTTTGGACAACTTTATTTCTCTTCTTGCAAAACACTCGGCAGACCTCCGTGCCGCTTCTAGAACACGATGGGGGATGTTTACTGTGCTGGCACAGTTTCTCCTTGCCAGACAGAGTGGAAAAGCTTTTTGCTAAGATGTAGACGAGAAGAGAGGCTAAAGACGAAGGTACGGTGCTCTGCAGAGCTAAGCACCGCTCCCGGACCTCTTTCGGCAGAAGCCGTACACCGCAGAGCACTGTGCGCGGTACAATCGTCTTTGCGCGAAGAAGCAGCTTCTTCGTCTCCGGGAGCCGGAGAGAGCGGCAACTTCGCAAAGGTGATGAAACAAGCTGTACAACACTGCGATTTTTTGCGCAGCTTGCCAACTGAGAGAAAACAGTACCTGACCACTCTCCTGCCTTTTCTATTCACATGAACATTCGATTGCAAGCTGTTTTGGACAACTTTCTTTCTCTTCTTGCAAAACACTCGGCAGACCTCCGTGCAGCCTCTAGAACACGATGGGAGATGTTTTCTGTGCTGGCGAAGTTTCTCCTTGCCAGACAGAGTGGAAAAGCTTTTTGCTAAGATGTAGACGAGAAGAGAGGCTAAAGACGAAGGTACGGTGCTCTGCAGAGCTAAGCATAGTTCTTGGGCCTCTTTCGGCAGAAGACACACACTGCAGAGCACTGTGAGCGGCAGAATCGTCTTTGCGCGAAGAAGCAGCTTCTTCGTCTCCGGGAGCCGGAGCGAGCGGCAACTTTGCAAAGGTGATGAAACAAGCTGTACAACACTGCGATTGTGTGCGCAGCTTGCCAACTGAGAGAAAACAGTACCTGACCATCTCCTGCCTTTTCTATTCACATGAATATTCGATTGCAAGCTGTTTTGGACAACTTTCTTTATCTTCTTGCAAAACACTCGGCAGACCTGCGTGCAGCCTCTAGAACACGATGGGAGATGTTTTCTGTGCTGGCACAGTTTCTCCTTGCCAGACAGAGTGGAAAAGCTTTTTGCTAAGATGTAGACGAGAAGAGAGGCTAAAGACGAAGGTACGGTGCTCTGCAGAGCTAAGCACCGCTCCCGGACCTCTTTCGGCAGAAGGCGCACACCGCAGAGCACTGTGAACGGCAGAATCGTCTTTGCGCGAAGAAGCAGCTTCTTCGTCTCCGGGAGCCGGAGAGCGGCAACTTCGCAAAGGTGATGAAACAAGCTGTACAACACTGCGATTGTGTGCGCAGCTTGCCAACTGAGAGAAAACAGTACCTGACCACTCTCCTGCCTTTTCTATTCACATGAACATTCGATTGCAAGCTGTTTTGGACAACTTTCTTTCTCTTCTTGCAAAACACTCGGCAGACCACCGTGCAGCCTCTAGAACACGATGGGAGATGTTTTTTGTGCTGGCACAGTTTCTCCTTGCCAGACAGAGTGGAAAAGCTTTTTGCTAAGATGTAGACGAGAAGAGAGGCTAAAGACGAAGGTACGGTGCTCTGCAGAGCTAAGCACAGCTCTTGGGCCTCTTTCGGCAGAAGACACACCCTGCAGAGCACTGTGAGCGGCAGAATCGTCTTTGCGCGAAGAAGCAGCTTCTTCGTCTCCGGGAGCCGGAGCGAGCGGCAACTTTGCAAAGGTGATGAAACAAGCTTTACAACACTGCGATTGTGTGCGCAGCTTGCCAACTGAGAGAAAACAGTACCTGACCACTCTCCTGCCTTTTCTATTCACATGAACATTCGATTGCAAGCTGTTTTGGACCACTTTCTTTCTCTTCTTGCAAAACACTCGGCAGACCTCCGTGCAGCCTCTAGAACACGATGGGAGATGTTTTCTGTGCTGGCACAGTTTCTCCTTGCCAGACAGAGTGGAAAAGCTTTTTGCTAAGATGTAGACGAGAAGAGAGGCTAAAGACGAAGGTACGGTGCTCTGCAGAGCTAAGCACAGCTCTTGGGCCTCTTTCGGCAGAAGCCGTACACCGCAGAGCACTGTGCGCGGCAGAATCGTCTTTGCGCGAAGAAGCAGCTTCTTCGTCTCCGGGAGCCGGAGCGAGCGGCAACTTTGCAAAGGTGATGAAACAAGCTTTACAACACTGCGATTGTGTGCGCAGCTTGCCAACTGAGAAAAAACAGTACCTGACCACTCTCCTGCCTTTTCTATTCACATGAACATTCGATTGCAAGCTGTTTTGGACCACTTTCTTTCTCTTCTTGCAAAACACTCGGCAGACCTCCGTGCAGCCTCTAGAACACGATGGGAGATGTCTTCTGTGCTGGCACAGTTTCTCCTTGCCAGACAGAGTGGAAAAGCTTTTTGCTAAGATGTAGACGAGAAGAGAGGCTAAAGACGAAGGTACGGTGCTCTGCAGAGCTAAGCACCGCTCCCGGGCCTCTTTCGGCAAAAGGCGCACACCGCAGAGCACTGTGAGCGGCAGAATCGTCTTTGCGCGAAGAAGCAGCTTCTTCGTCTCCGGGAGCCGGAGAGAGCGGCAGCTTCGCAAAGGTGATGAAACAAGCTGTACAACACTGCGATTGTGTGCGCAGCATGACAACTGAGAGAAAACAGTACCTGACCACTCTCCTGCATTTTCTAATCCCATGAACATTCGATTGCAAGCTGTTTTGGACAACTTCCTTTCTCTTCTTGCAAAACAGTCGGCAGACCTCCGTGCAGCTTCTAGAACACGATGGGAGATGTTTTCTGTGCTTGCCAAGTTTCTCCTTGCCAGACAGAGTGGAAAAGCTTTTTGCTAAGATGTAGACGAGAAGAGAGGCTAAAGACGAAGGTACGGTGCTCTGCAGAGCTAAGCACAGCTCCCGGGCCTCTTTCGGCAGAAGACACACACTGCAGAGCACTGTGAGCGGCAGAATTGTCTTTGCGCGAAGAAGCAGCTTCTTCGTCTCCGGGAGCCGGAGAGAGCGGCAACTTCGCAAAGGAGATGAAACAAGCTGTACAACACTGCGATTGTGTGCGCAGCTTGCCAAGTGAGAGAAAACAGTACCTGACCACTCTCCTGCCTTTTCTAATCAAAAGAACATTCGATTGAAGGCTGTTTTGGACAAGTTTATTTCTCTTCTTGCAAAACACTCGGCAGACCTCAGTGCCGCTTCTAGAACACGATGGGGGATGTTTACTGTGCTGGCACAGTTTCTCCTTGCCAGACAGAGTGGAAAAGCTTTTTGCTAAGATGTAGACGAGAAGAGAGGCTAAAGACGAAGGTACGGTGCTCTGCAGAGCTAAGCACCGCTCCCGGGCCTCTTTCGGCAGAAGCCGTACACCGCAGAGCACTGTGCGCGGCAGAATCGTCTTTGCGCGAAGAAGCAGCTTCTTCGTCTCCGGGAGCCGGAGAGAGCGGCAACTTCGCAAAGGTGATGAAACAAGCTGTACAACACTGCGATTGTGTGCGCAGCTTGCCAACTGAGAGAAAACAGTACCTGACCACTCTCCTGCCTTTTCTATTCACATGAACATTCGATTGCAAGCTGTTTTGGACAACTTTCTTTCTCTTCTTGCAAAACACTCGGCAGACGTGCGTGCAGCCTCTAGAACACGATGGGAGATGTTTTTTGTGCTGGCACAGTTTCTCCTTGCCAGACAGAGTGGAAAAGCTTTTTGCTAAGATGTAGACGAGAAGAGAGGCTAAAGACCAAGGTACGGTGCTCTGCAGAGCTAAGCACAGCTCTTGGGCCTCTTTCGGCAGAAGACACACCCTGCAGAGCAGTGTGAGCGGCAGAATCGTCTTTGCGCGAAGAAGCAGCTTCTTCGTCTCCGGGAGCCGGAGAGAGCGGCAACTTCGCAAAGGTGATGAAACAAGCTGTACAACACTGCGATTGTGTGCGCAGCTTGCCAAGTGAGAGAAAACAGTACCTGACCACTCTCCTGTCTTTTCTAATCAAAAGAACATTCGATTGAAGGCTGTTTTGGACAACTTTCTTTCTCTTCTTGCAAAACACTCGGCAGACCTCCGTGCCGCTTCTAGAACACGATGGGGGATGTTTACTGTGCTGGCACAGTTTCTCCTTGCCAGACAGAGTGGAAAAGCTTTTTGCTAAGATGTAGACGATAAGAGAGGCTAAAGACGAAGGTACGGTGCTCTGCAGAGCTAAGCACCGCTCCCGGACCTCTTGCGGCAGAAGCCGTACACCGCAGAGCACTGTGCGCGGCAGAATCGTCTTTGCGCGAAGAAGCAGCTTCTTCGTCTCCGGGAGCCGGAGAGAGCGGCAACTTCGCAAAGGTGATGAAACAAGCTGTACAACACTGCGATTGTGTGCGCAGCTTGCCAACTGAGAGAAAACAGTACCTGACCACTCTCCTGCCTTTTCTATTCACATGAACCTTCGATTGCAAGCTGTTTTGGACAACTTTCTTTCTCTTCTTGCAAAACACTCGGCAGACCTCCGTGCGGCCTCTAGAACACGATGGGAGATGTTTTCTGTGCTGGCGAAGTTTCTCCTTGCCAGACAGAGTGGAAAAGCTTTTTGCTAAGATGTAGACGAGAAGAGAGGCTAAAGACGAAGGTACGGTGCTCTGCAGAGCTAAGCACAGCTCCCAGGCCTCTTTCGGCAGAAGGCGCACACCGCAGAGCACTGTGAGCGGCAGAATCGTCTTTGCGCGAAGAAGCAGCTTCTTCGCCTCCGGGAGCCGGAGAGAGCGGCAGCTTCGCAAAGGTGATGAAACAAGCTGTACAACACTGCGATTGTGTGCGCAGCTTGCCAACTGAGAGAAAACAGTACCTGACCACTCTCCTGCCTTTTCTATTCACATGAACCTTCGATTGCAAGCTGTTTTGGACAACTTTCTTTCTCTTCTTGCAAAACACTCGGCAGACCTCCGTGCAGCCTCTAGAACACGATGGGAGATGTTTTCTGTGCTGGCACAGTTTCTCCTTGCCAGACAGAGTGGAAAAGCTTTTTGCTAAGATGTAGACGAGAAGAGAGGCTAAAGACGAAGGTACGGTGCTCTGCAGAGCTAAGCACCGCTCCCGGGCCTCTTTCGGCAGAAGGCGCACACCGCAGAGCACTGTGAGCGGCAGAATCGTCTTTGCGCGAAGAAGCAGCTTCTTCGTCTCCGGGAGCCAGACTGAGCGGCAGCTTCGCAAAGGTGATGAAACAAGTTGTACAACACTACGATTGTGTGCGCAGCTTGCCAACTGAGAGAAAACAGTACCTGACCACTCTCCTGCCTTTTCTATTCACATGAACATTCGATTGCAAGCTGTTTTGGACAACTTTCTTTCTCTTCTTGCAAAACACTCGGCAGACCTCCGTGCAGCCTCTAGAACACGATGGGAGATGTTTTTTGTGCTGGCACAGTTTCTCCTTGCCAGACAGAGTGGAAAAGCTTTTTGCTAACATGTAGACGAGAAGAGAGGCTAAAGACCAAGGTACGGTGCTCTGCAGAGCTAAGCACAGCTCCCGGGCCTCTTTCGGCAGAAGGTGCACACCGCAGAGCACTGTGAGCGGCAGAATCGTCTTTGCGCGAAGAAGCAGCTTCTTCGTCTCCGGGAGCCGGAGAGAGCGGCAACTTCGCAAAGGTGATGAAACAAGCTGTACAACACTGCGATTGTGTGCGCAGCTTGCCAACTGAGAGAAAACAGTACCTGACCACTCTCCTGCCTTTTCTATTCACATGAACATTCGATTGCAAGCTGTTTTGGACAACTTTCTTTCTCTTCTTGCAAAACACTCGGCAGACCTCCGTGCAGCCTCTAGAACACGATGGGAGATGTTTTTTGTGCTGGCACAGTTTCTCCTTGCCAGACAGAGTGGAAAAGCTTTTTGCTAAGATGTAGACGAGAAGAGAGGCTAAAGACGAAGGTACGGTGCTCTGCAGAGCTAAGCACCGCTCCCGGGCCTCTTTCGGCAGAAGGCGCACACCGCAGAGCACTGTGAGCGGCAGAATCGTCTTTGCGCGAAGAAGCAGCTTCTTCGTCTCCGGGAGCCGGAGAGAGCGGCAACTTCGCAAAGGTGATGAAACAAGCTGTACAACACTGCGATTGTGTGCGCAGCTTGCCAACTGAGAGAAAACAGTACCTGACCACTCTCCTGCCTTTTCTAATCACATGAACATTTGATTGCAAGCTGTTTTGGACAACTTTCTTTCTCTTCTTGCAAAACACTCGGCAGACCTCCGTGCAGCCTCTAGAACACGGTGGGAGATGTTTTTTGTGCTGGCACAGTTTCTCCTTGCCAGACAGAGTGGAAAAGCTTTTTGCTAAGATGTAGACGAGAAGAGAGGCTAACGACGAAGGTACGGTGCTCTGCAGAGCTAAGCACCGCTCCCGGATCTCTTTCGGCAGAAGGCGCACACCGCACAGCACTGTGAGCGGCAGAATCGTCTTTGCGCGAAGAAGCAGCTTCTTCGTCTCCGGGAGCCGGAGAGAGCGGCAGCTTCGCAAAGGTGATGAAACAAGCTGTACAACACTGCGATTGTGTGCGCAGTTTGCCAACTGAGAGAAAACAGTACCTGACCACTCTCCTGCCTTTTCTATTCACATGAACATTCGATTGCAAGCTGTTTTGGACAACTTTCTTTCTCTTCTTGCAAAACACTCGGCAGACCTCCGTGCAGCCTCTAGAACACGGTGGGAGATGTTTTTTGTGCTGGCACAGTTTCTCCTCGCCAGACAGAGTGGAAAAGGTTTTTGCTAAGATGTAGACGAGAAGAGAGGCTAACGACGAATGTACGGTGCTCTGCAGAGCTAAGCACCGCTCCCGGATCTCTTTCGGCAGAAGGCGCACACCGCAGAGCACTGTGAGCGGCAGAATCGTCTTTGCGCGAAGAAGCAGCTTCTTCGTCTCCGGGAGCCGGAGAGAGCGGCAGCTTCGCAAAGGTGATGAAACAAGCTGTACAACACTGCGATTGTGTGCGCAGCTTGCCAACTGAGAGAAAACAGTACCTGACCACTCTCCTGCCTTTTCTATTCACATGAACATTCGATTGCAAGCTGTTTTGGACAACTTTCTCTTCTTGCAAAACACTCGGCAGACCTCCGTGCAGCCTCTAGAACACGCAGGGAGATGTTTTTTCTGCTGGCACAGTTTCTCCTTGCCAGACAGAGTGGAAAAGCTTTTTGCTAAGATGTAGACGAGAAGAGAGGCTAAAGACCAAGGTACGGTGCTCTGCAGAGCTAAGCACAGCTCCCGGGCCTCTTTCGGCAGAAGCCGCACACCGCAGAGCACTGTGAGCGGCAGAATCGTCTTTGCGCGAAGAAGCAGCTTCTTCGTCTCCGGGAGCCGGAGAGAGCGGCAACTTCGCAAAGGTGATGAAACAAGCTGTACAACACTGCGATTGTGTGCGCAGCTTGCCAACTGAGAGAAAACAGTACCTGACCACTCTCCTGCCTTTTCTATTCACATGAACATTCGATTGCAAGCTGTTTTGGACAACTTTCTTTCACTTCTGGCAAAACACTCGGCAGACCTCCGTGCAGCTTCTAGAACACGATGGGAGATGTTTTCTGTGCTGGCACAGTTTCTCCTTGCCAGACAGAGTGGAAAAGCTTTTTGCTAAGATGTAGACGAGAAGAGAGGCTAAAGACGGAGGTACGGTGCTCTGCAGAGCTAAGCACAGCTCCCGGGCCTCTTTCGGCAGAAGGCGCACACCGCAGAGCACTGTGAGCGGCAGAATCGTCTTTGCGCGAAGAAGCAGCTTCTTCGTCTCCGGGAGCCGGAGAGAGCGGCAGCTTCGCAAAGGTGATGAAACAAGCTGTACAACACTGCGATTGTGTGCGCAGCTTGCCAACTGAGAGAAAACAGTACCTGACCACTCTCCTGCCTTTTCTATTCACATGAACATTCGATTGCAAGCTGTTTTGGACAACTTTCTTTCTCTTCTTGCAAAACACTCGGCAGACCTCCGTGCAGCCTCTAGAACACGCAGGGAGATGTTTTTTCTGCTGGCACAGTTTCTCCTTGCCAGACAGAGTGGAAAAGCTTTTTGCTAAGATGTAGACGAGAAGAGAGGCTAAAGACCAAGGTACGGTGCTCTGCAGAGCTAAGCACAGCTCGCGGGCCTCTTTCGGCAGAAGCCGCACACCGCAGAGCACTGTGAGCGGCAGAATCGTCTTTGCGCGAAGAAGCAGCTTCTTCGTCTCCGGGAGCCGGAGAGAGCGGCAACTTCGCAAAGGTGATGAAACAAGCTGTACAACACTGCGATTGTGTGCGCAGCTTGCCAACTGAGAGAAAACAGTACCTGACCACTCTCCTGCCTTTTCTATTCACATGAACATTCGATTGCAAGCTGTTTTGGACAACTTTCTTTCACTTCTGGCAAAACACTCGGCAGACCTCCGTGCAGCTTCTGGAACACGATGGGAGATGTTTTCTGTGCTGGCACAGTTTCTTTTTGCCAGACAGAGTGGAAAAGCTTTTTGCTAAGATGTAGACGAGAAGAGAGGCTAAAGACGGAGGTACGGTGCTCTGCAGAGCTAAGCACAGCTCCCGGGCCTCTTTCGGCAGAAGGCGCACACCGCAGAGCACTGTGAGCGGCAGAATCGTCTTTGCGCGAAGAAGCAGCTTCTTCGTCTCCGGGAGCCGGAGAGAGCGGCAGCTTCGCAAAGGTGATGAAACAAGCTGTACAACACTGCGATTGTGTGCGCAGCTTACCAACTGAGAGAAAACAGTACCTGACCACTCTCCTGACTTTTCTATTCACATGAACATTCGATTGCAAGCTGTTTTGGACAACTTTCTTTCTCTTCTTGCAAAACACTCGGCAGACCTCCGTGCAGCCTCTAGAACACGATGGGAGATGTTTTCTGTGCTGGCACAGTTTCTCCTTGCCAGACAGAGTGGAAAAGCTTTTTGCTAAGATGTAGACGAGAAGAGAGGCTAAAGACGAAGGTACGGTGCTCTGCAGAGCTAAGCACCGCTCCCGGGCCTCTTTCGGCAGAAGGCGCACACCGCAGAGCACTCTGAGCGGCAGAATCGTCTTTGCGCGAAGAAGCAGCTTCTTCGTCTCCGGGAGCCAGAGTGAGCGGCAGCTTCGCAAAGGTGATGAAACAAGTTGTACAACACTACGATTGTGAGCGCAGCTTGCCAACTGAGAGAAAACAGTACCTGACCACTCTCCTGCCTTTTCTATTCACATGAACATTCGATTGCAAGCTGTTTTGGACAACTTTCTTTCTCTTCTTGCAAAACACTCGGCAGACCTCCGTGCAGCCTCTAGAACACGATGGGAGATGTTTTTTGTGCTGGCACAGTTTCTCCTTGCCAGACAGAGTGGAAAAGCTTTTTGCTAAGATGTAGACGAGAAGAGAGGCTAAAGACGAAGGTACGGTGCTCTGCAGAGCTAAGCACCGCTCCCGGGCCTCTTTCGGCAGAAGGCGCACACCGCAGAGCACTGTGAGTGGCAGAATCGTCTTTGCGCGAAGAAGCAGCTTCTTCGTCTCCGGGAGCCGGAGAGAGCGGCAACTTCGCAAAGGTGATGAAACAAGCTGTACAACACTGCGATTGTGTGCGCAGCTTGCCAACTGAGAGAAAACAGTACCTGACCACTCTCCTGCCTTTTCTAATCACATGAACATTTGATTGCAAGCTGTTTTGGACAACTTTCTTTCTCTTCTTGCAAAACACTCGGCAGACCTCCGTGCAGCTTCTAGAACACGGTGGGAGATGTTTTTTGTGCTGGCACAGTTTCTCCTTGCCAGACAGAGTGGAAAAGCTTTTTGCTAAGATGTAGACGAGAAGAGAGGCTAAAGACGGAGGTACGGTGCTCTGCAGAGCTAAGCACCGCTCCCGGATCTCTTTCGGCAGAAGCCGCACACCGCAGAGCACTGTGAGCGGCAGAATCGTCTTTGCGCGAAGAAGCAGCTTCTTCGTCTCCGGGAGCCGGAGAGAGCGGCAGCTTCGCAAAGGTGATGAAACAAGCTGTACAACACTGCGATTGTGTGCGCAGCTTGCCAACTGAGAGAAAACAGTACCTGACCACTCTCCTGCCTTTTCTATTCACATGAACATTCGATTGCAAGCTGTTTTGGACAACTTTCTTTCTCTTCTTGCAAAACACTCGGCAGACCTCCGTGCAGCCTCTAGAACACGGTGGGAGATGTTTTTTGTGCTGGCACAGTTTCTCCTCGCCAGACAGAGTGGAAAAGGTTTTTGCTAAGATGTAGACGAGAAGAGAGGCTAACGACGAAGGTATGGTGCTCTGCAGAGCTAAGCACCGCTCCCGGATCTCTTTCGGCAGAAGGCGCACACCGCAGAGCACTGTGAGCGGCAGAATCGTCTTTGCGCGAAGAAGCAGCTTCTTCGTCTCCGGGAGCCGGAGAGAGCGGCAGCTTCGCAAAGGTGATGAAACAAGCTGTACAACACTGCGATTGTGTGCGCAGCTTGCCAACTGAGAGAAAACAGTACCTGACCACTCTCCTGCCTTTTCTATTCACATGAACATTCGATTGCAAGCTGTTTTGGACAACTTTCTTTCTCTTCTTGCAAAACACTCGGCAGACCTCCGTGCAGCCTCTAGAACACGCAGGGAGATGTTTTTTCTGCTGGCACAGTTTCTCCTTGCCAGACAGAGTGGAAAAGCTTTTTGCTAAGATGTAGACGAGAAGAGAGGCTAAAGACGGAGGTACGGTGCTCTGCAGAGCTAAGCACAGCTCCCGGGCCTCTTTCGGCAGAAGCCGCACACCGCAGAGCACTGTGAGCGGCAGAATCGTCTTTGCGCGAAGAAGCAGCTTCTTCGTCTCCGGGAGCCGGAGAGAGCGGCAACTTCGCAAAGGTGATGAAACAAGCTGTACAACACTGCGATTGTGTGCGCAGCTTGCCAACTGAGAGAAAACAGTACCTGGCCACTCTCCTGCCTTTTCTATTCACATGAACATTCGATTGCAAGCTGTTTTGGACAACTTTCTTTCTCTTCTTGCAAAACACTCGGCAGACCTCCGTGCAGCCTCTAGAACACGATGGGAGATGTTTTCTGTGCTGGCGAAGTTTCTCCTTGCCAGACAGAGTGGAAAAGCTTTTTGCTAAGATGTAGACGAGAAGAGAGGCTAAAGACGAAGGTACGGTGCTCTGCAGAGCTAAGCACAGCTCTTGGGCCTCTTTCGGCAGAAGACACACACTGCAGAGCACTGTGAGCGGCAGAATCGTCTTTGCGCGAAGAAGCAGCTTCTTCGTCTCCGGGAGCCGGAGAGAGCGGCAACTTCGCAAAGGTGATGAAACAAGCTGTACAACACTGCGATTGTGTGTGCAGCTTGCCAACTGAGAGAAAACAGTACCTGACCACTCTCCTGCCTTTTCTAATCACAAGAACATTCGATTGAAGGCTGTTTTGGACAACTTTCTTTCTCTTCTTGCAAAACACTCGGCAGACCTCCGTGCCGCTTCTAGAACACGATGGGGGATGTTTTCTGTGCTGGCACAGTTTCTCCTTGCCAGACAGAGTGGAAAAGCTTTTTGCTAAGATGTAGACGAGAAGAGAGGCTAAAGACGAAGGTACGGTGCTCTGCAGAGATAAGCACCGCTCCCGGACCTCTTTCGGCAGAAGCCGTACACCGCAGAGCACTGTGCGCGGCAGAATCGTCTTTGCGCGAAAAAGCAGCTTCTTCGTCTCCGGGAGCCGGAGAGAGCGGCAACTTCGCAAAGGTGATGAAACAAGCTGTACAACACTGCGATTGTGTGCGCAGCTTGCCAACTGAGAGAAAACAGTACCTGACCACTCTCCTGCCTTTTCTATTCACATGAACATTCGATTGCAAGCTGTTTTGGACAACTTTCTTTCTCTTCTTGCAAAACACTCGGCAGACCTCCGTGCAGCCTCTAGAACACGATGGGAGATGTTTTCTGTGCTGGCACAGTTTCTCCTTGCCAGACAGAGTGGAAAAGCTTTTTGCTAAGATGTAGACGAGAAGAGAGGCTAAAGACCAAGGTACGGTGCTCTGCAGAGCTAAGCACCGCTCCCGGGCCTCTTTCGGCAGAAGGCGCACACCGCAGAGCACTGTGAGCGGCAGAATCGTCTTTGCGCGAAGAAGCAGCTTCTTCGTCTCCGGGAGCCGGAGAGAGCGGCAGCTTCGCAAAGGTGATGAAACAAGCTGTACAACACTGCGATTGTGTGCGCAGCTTACCAACTGAGAGAAAACAGTACCTGACCACTCTCCTGCCTTTTCTATTCACATGAACATTCGATTGCAAGCTGTTTTGGACAACTTTCTTTCTCTTCTTGCAAAACACTTGGCAGACCTCCGTGCAGCCTCTAGAACACGATGGGAGATGTTTTCTGTGCTGGCACAGTTTCTCCTTGCCAGACAGAGTGGAAAAGCTTTTTGCTAAGATGTAGACGAGAAGAGAGGCTAAAGACGAAGGTACGGTGCTCTGCAGAGCTAAGCACCGCTCCCGGGCCTCTTTCGGCACAAGGCGCACACCGCAGAGCACTGTGAGCGGCAGAATCGTCTTTGCGCGAAGAAGCAGCTTCTTCGTCTCCGGGAGCCGGAGCGAGCGGCAACTTTGCAAAGGTGATGAAACAAGCTTTACAACACTGCGATTGTGTGCGCAGCTTGCCAACTGAGAAAAAACAGTACCTGACCACTCTCCTGCCTTTTCTATTCACATGAACATTCGATTGGAAGCTGTTTTGGACAACTTTCTTTCTCTTCTTGCAAAACACTCGGCAGACCTCCGTGCAGCCTCTAGAACAGGATGGGAGATGTTTTCTGTGCTGGCACAGTTTCTCCTTGCCAGACAGAGTGGAAAAGCTTTTTGCTAAGATGTAGACGAGAAGAGAGGCTAAAGACGAAGGTACGGTGCTCTGCAGAGCTAAGCACCGCTCCCGGGCCTCTTTCGGCAGAAGGCGCACACCGCAGAGCACTGTGAGCGGCAGAATCGTCTTTGCGCGAAGAAGCAGCTTCTTCGTCTCCGGAAGCCGGAGAGAGCGGCAGCTTCGCAAAGGTGATGAAACAAGCTGTACAACACTGCGATTGTGTGCGCAGCTTGCCAACTGAGAGAAAACAGTACCTGACCACTCTCCTGCCTTTTCTATTCACATGAATATTCCATTGGAAGCTGTTTTGGACAACTTTCTTTCTCTTCTTGCAAAACACTCGGCAGACCTCCGTGCAGCCTCTAGAACACGATGGGAGATGTTTTTTGTGCTGGCACAGTTTCTCCTTGCCAGACAGAGTGGAAAAGCTTTTTGCTAAGATGTAGACGAGAAGAGAGGCTAAAGACGAAGGTACGGTGCTCTGCAGAGCTAAGCACAGCTCCCGGGACTCTTTCGGCAGAAGGCGCACACCGCAGAGCACTGTGAGCGGCAGAATCGTCTTTGCGCAAAGAAGCAGCTTCTTCGTCTCCGGGAGCCGGAGAGAGCGGCAGCTTCGCAAAGGTGATGAAACAAGCTGTACAACACTGCGATTGTGTGCGCAGCTTGCCAACTGAGAGAAAACAGTACCTGACCACTCTCCTGCCTTTTCTATTCACATGAACATTCGATTGCAAGCTGTTTTGGACAACTTTCTTTCTCTTCTTGCAAAACACTCGGCAGACCTCCGTGCAGCCTCTAGAACACGATGGGAGATGTTTTCTGTGCTGGCACAGTTTCTCCTTGCCAGACAGAGTGGAAAAGCTTTTTGCTAAGATGTAGACGAGAAGAGAGGCTAAAGACGAAGGTACGGTGCTCTGCAGAGCTAAGCACCGCTCCTGGGCCTCTTTCGGCAGAAGGCGCACACCGCAGAGCACTGTGAGCGGCAGAATCGTCTTTGCGCGAAGAAGCAGCTTCTTCGTCTCCGGGAGCCAGAGTGAGCGGCAGCTTCGCAAAGGTGATGAAACAAGCTGTACAACACTGCGATTGTGTGCGCAGCTTGCCAACTGAGAGAAAACAGTACCTGACCATCTCCTGCCTTTTCTATTCACATGAACATTCGATTGCAAGCTGTTTTGGACAACTTTCTTTCTCTTCTTGCAAAACACTCGGCAGACCTCCGTGCAGCCTCTAGAACACGATGGGAGATGTTTTTTGTGCTGGCACAGTTTCTCCGTGCCAGACAGAGTGGAAAAGCTTTTTGCTAAGATGTAGACAAGAAGAGAGGCTAAAGAAGTAGGTATGGTGCTCTGCAAAGCTAAGCACAGCTCCCAGGCCTCTTTCGGCAGAAGAAACACACTGCAGAGCACTGTGAGCGGCAGAATCGTCTTTGCGCGAAAAAGCAGCTTCTTCGTCTCCGGGAGCCGGAGAGAGCGGCAAGTTCGCAAAGGTGATGAAACAAGCTGTACAACACTGCGATTGTGTGCGCAGCTTGCCAACTGATAGAAAACAGTACCTGACCACTCTCCTGCATTTTCTATTCACATGAACATTCGATTGCAAGCTGTTTTGGACAACTTTCTTTCTCTTCTTGCAAAACACTCGGCAGACCTCCGTGCAGCCTCTAGAACACGATGGGAGATGTTTTCTGTGCTGGCACAGTTTCTCCTTGCCAGACAGAGTGGAAAAGCTTTTTGCTAAGATGTAGACGAGAAGAGAGGCTAAAGACGAAGGTACAGTGCTCTGCAGAGCTAAGCACCGCTCCCGGGCCTCTTTCGGCAGAAGGCGCACACCGCAGAGCACTGTGAGCGGCAGAATCGTCTTTGCGCGAAGAAGCAGCTTCTTCGTCTCCGGGAGCCGGAGAGAGCGGCAGCTTCGCAAAGGTGATGAAACAAACTGTACAACACTGCGATTGTGTGCGCAGCTTGCCAACTGAGAGAAAACAGTACCTGACCACTCTCCTGCCTTTTCTATTCACATGAACATTCGATTGCAAGCTGTTTTGGACAACTTTCTTTCTCTTCTTGCAAAACACTCGGCAGACCTCCGTGCAGCCTCTAGAACAGGATGGGAGATGTTTTCTGTGCTGGCACAGTTTCTCCTTGCCAGACAGAGTGGAAAAGCTTTTTGCTAAGATGTAGACGAGAAGAGAGGCTAAAGACCAAGGTACGGTGCTCTGCAGAGCTAAGCACCGCTCCTGGGCCTCTTTCGGCAGAAGGCGCACACCGCAGAGCACTGTGAGCGGCAGAATCGTCTTTGCGCGAAGAAGCAGCTTCTTCGTCTCCGGGAGCCAGAGTGAGCGGCAGCTTCGCAAAGGTGATGAAACAAGCTGTACAACACTGCGATTGTGTGCGCAGCTTGCCAACTGAGAGAAAACAGTACCTGACCATCTCCTGCCTTTTCTATTCACATGAACATTCGATTGGAAGCTGTTTTGGACAACATTCTTTCTCTTCTTGCAAAACACTCGGCAGACCTCCGTGCAGCCTCTAGAACACGATGGGAGATGTTTTTTGTGCTGGCACAGTTTCTCCTTGCCAGACAGAGTGGAAAAGCTTTTTGCTAAGATGTAGACGAGAAGAGAGGCTAAAGACGAAGGTACGGTGCTCTGCAGAGCTAAGCACCGCTCCCGGGCCTCTTTCGGCAGAAGGCGCACACCGCAGAGCACTGTGAGCGGCAGAATCGTCTTTGCGCGAAGAAGCAGCTTCTTCGTCTCCGGGAGCCGGAGCGAGCGGCAACTTTGCAAAGGTGATGAAACAAGCTTTACAACACTGCGATTGTGTGCGCAGCTTGCCAACTGAGAAAAAACAGTACCTGACCACTCTCCTGCCTTTTCTATTCACATGAACATTCGATTGGAAGCTGTTTTGGACAACTTTCTTTCTCTTCTTGCAAAACACTCGGCAGACCTCCGTGCAGCCTCTAGAACACGATGGGAGATGTTTTCTGTGCTGGCACAGTTTCTCCTTGCCAGACAGAGTGGAAAAGCTTTTTGCTAAGATGTAGACGAGAAGAGAGGCTAAAGACCAAGGTACGGTGCTCTGCAGAGCTAAGCACCGCTCCCGGGCCTCTTTCGGCAGAAGGCGCACACCGCAGAGCACTGTGAGCGGCAGAATCGTCTTTGCGCGAAGAAGCAGCTTCTTCGTCTCCGGAAGCCGGAGAGAGCGGCAGCTTCGCAAAGGTGATGAAACAAGCTGTACAACACTGCGATTGTGTGCGCAGCTTGCCAACTGAGAGAAAACAGTACCTGACCACTCTCCTGCCTTTTCTATTCACATGAACATTCGATTGCAAGCTGTTTTGGACAACTTTCTTTCTCTTCTTGCAAAACACTCGGCAGACCTCCGTGCAGCCTCTAGAACACGATGGGAGATGTTTTCTGTGCTGGCACAGTTTCTCCTTGCCAGACAGAGTGGAAAAGCTTTTTGCTAAGATGTAGACGAGAAGAGAGGCTAAAGACGAAGGTACGGTGCTCTGCAGAGCTAAGCACCGCTCCTGGGCCTCTTTCGGCAGAAGGCGCACACCGCAGAGCACTGTGAGCGGCAGAATCGTCTTTGCGCGAAGAAGCAGCTTCTTCGTCTCCGGGAGCCAGAGTGAGCGGCAGCTTCGCAAAGGTGATGAAACAAGCTGTACAACACTGCGATTGTGTGCGCTGCTTGCCAACTGAGAGAAAACAGTACCTGACCATCTCCTGCCTTTTCTATTCACATGAACATTCGATTGCAAGCTGTTTTGGACAACTTTCTTTCTCTTCTTGCAAAACACTCGGCAGACCTCCGTGCAGCCTCTAGAACACGATGGGAGATGTTTTTTGTGCTGGCACAGTTTCTCCTTGCCAGACAGAGTGGAAAAGCTTTTTGCTAAGATGTAGACGAGAAGAGAGGCTAAAGAAGTAGGTATGGTGCTCTGCAAAGCTAAGCACAGCTCCCAGGCCTCTTTCGGCAGAAGACACACACTGCAGAGCACTGTGAGCGGCAGAATCGTCTTTGCGCGAAAAAGCAGCTTCTTCGTCTCCGGGAGCCGGAGAGAGCGGCAAGTTCGCAAAGGTGATGAAACAAGCTGTACAACACTGCGATTGTGTGCGCAGCTTGCCAACTGATAGAAAACAGTACCTGACCACTCTCCTGCATTTTCTATTCACATGAACATTCGATTGCAAGCTGTTTTGGACAACTTTCTTTCTCTTCTTGCAAAACACTCGGCAGACCTCCGTGCAGCCTCTAGAACACGATGGGAGATGTTTTCTGTGCTGGCACAGTTTCTCCTTGCCAGACAGAGTGGAAAAGCTTTTTGCTAAGATGTAGACGAGAAGAGAGGCTAAAGACGAAGGTACAGTGCTCTGCAGAGCTAAGCACCGCTCCCGGGCCTCTTTCGGCAGAAGGCGCACACCGCAGAGCACTGTGAGCGGCAGAATCGTCTTTGCGCGAAGAAGCAGCTTCTTCGTCTCCGGGAGCCGGAGTGAGCGGCAGCTTCGCAAAGGTGATGAAACAAGCTGTACAACACTGCGATTGTGTGCGCAGCTTGCCAACTGAGAGAAAACAGTACCTGACCACTCTCCTGCCTTTTCTATTCACATGAACATTCGATTGCAAGCTGTTTTGGACAACTTTCTTTCTCTTCTTGCAAAACACTCGGCAGACCTCCGTGCAGCCTCTAGAACAGGATGGGAGATGTTTTCTGTGCTGGCACAGTTTCTCCTTGCCAGACAGAGTGGAAAAGCTTTTTGCTAAGATGTAGACGAGAAGAGAGGCTAAAGACCAAGGTACGGTGCTCTGCAGAGCTAAGCACCGCTCCTGGGCCTCTTTCGGCAGAAGGCGCACACCGCAGAGCACTGTGAGCGGCAGAATCGTCTTTGCGCGAAGAAGCAGCTTCTTCGTCTCCGGGAGCCAGAGTGAGCGGCAGCTTCGCAAAGGTGATGAAACAAGCTGTACAACACTGCGATTGTGTGCGCAGCTTGCCAACTGAGAGAAAACAGTACCTGACCATCTCCTGCCTTTTCAATTCACATGAACATTCGATTGGAAGCTGTTTTGGACAACTTTCTTTCTCTTCTTGCAAAACACTCGGCAGACCTCCGTGCAGCCTCTAGAACACGATGGGAGATGTTTTTTGTGCTGGCACAGTTTCTCCTTGCCAGACAGAGTGGAAAAGCTTTTTGCTAAGATGTAGACGAGAAGAGAGGCTAAAGAAGTAGGTATGGTGCTCTGCAAAGCTAAGCACAGCTCCCAGGCCTCTTTCGGCAGAAGACACACACTGCAGAGCACTGTGAGCGGCAGAATCGTCTTTGCGCGAAAAAGCAGCTTCTTCGTCTCCGGGAGCCGGAGAGAGCGGCAAGTTCGCAAAGGTGATGAAACAAGCTGTACAACACTGCGATTGTGTGCGCAGCTTGCCAACTGAGAGAAAACAGTACCTGACCACTCTCCTGCCTTTTCTATTCACATGAACATTCGATTGCAAGCTGTTTTGGACAACTTTCTTTCTCTTCTTGCAAAACACTCGGCAGACCTCTGTGCAGCCTCTAGAACACGATGGGAGATGTTTTCTGTGCTGGCACAGTTTCTCCTTGCCAGACAGAGTGGAAAAGCTTTTTGCTAAGATGTAGACGAGAAGAGAGGCTAAAGACGAAGGTACGGTGCTCTGCAGAGCTAAGCACAGCTCCCGGGCCTCTTTCGGCAGAAGGCGCACACCGCAGAGCACTGTGAGCGGCAGAATCGTCTTTGCGCGAAGAAGCAGCTTCTTCGTCTCCGGGAGCCGGAGAGAGCGGCAACTTCGCAAAGGTGATGAAACAAGCTGTACAACACTGCGATTGTGTGCGCAGCTTGCCAACTGAGAGAAAACAGTACCTGACCACTCTCCTGCCTTTTCTATTCACATGAACATTCGATTGCAAGCTGTTTTGGACAACTTTCTTTCACTTCTGGCAAAACACTCGGCAGACCTCCGTGCAGCTTCTAGAACACGATGGGAGATGTTTTTTGTGCTGGCACAGTTTCTCCTTGCCAGACAGAGTGGAAAAGCTTTTTGCTAAGATGTAGACGAGAAGAGAGGCTAAAGACGGAGGTACGGTGCTCTGCAGAGCTAAGCACAGCTCCCGGGCCTCTTTCGGCAGAAGCCGCACACCGCAGAGCACTGTGAGCTGCAGAATTGTCTTTGCGCGAAGAAGCAGCTTCTTCGTCTCCGGGAGCCGGAGAGAGCGGCAGCTTCGCAAAGGTGATGAAACAAGCTGTACAACACTGCGATTGTGTGCGCAGCTTGCCAACTGAGAGAAAACAGTACCTGACCACTCTCCTGCCTTTTCTATTCACATGAACATTCGATTGCAAGCTGTTTTGGACAACTTTCTTTCTCTTCTTGCAAAACACTCGGCAGACCTCCGTGCAGCTTCTAGAACACGATGGGAGATGTTTTCTGTGCTGGCACAGTTTCTCCTTGCCAGACAGAGTGGAAAAGCTTTTTGCTAAGATGTAGACGAGAAGAGAGGCTAAGGACGGAGGTACGGTGCTCTGCAGAGCTAAGCACCGCTCCCGGGCCTCTTTCGGCAGAAGGCGCACACCGCAGAGCACTGTGAGCTGCAGAATTGTCTTTGCGCGAAGAAGCAGCTTCTTCGTCTCCGGGAGCCGGAGAGAGCAGCAGCTTCGCAAAGGTGATGAAACAAGCTGTACAACACTGCGATTGTGTGCGCAGCTTGCCAACTGAGAGAAAACAGTACCTGACCACTCTCCTGCCTTTTCTATTCACATGAACATTCGATTGCAAGCTGTTTTGGACAACTTTCTTTCACTTCTGGCAAAACACTCGGCAGACCTCCGTGCAGCTTCTAGAACACGATGGGAGATGTTTTCTGTGCTGGCACAGTTTCTCCTTGCCAGACAGAGTGGAAAAGCTTTTTGCTAAGATGTAGACGAGAAGAGAGGTTAAAGACGAAGGTACGGTGCTCTGCAGAGCAAAGCACAGCTCCCGGACCTCTTTCGGCAGAAGGCGCACACCGCAGAGCACTGTGAGCGGCAGAATCGTCTTTGCGCGAAGAAGCAGCTTCTTCGTCTCCGGGAGCCGGAGAGAGCGGCAGCTTCGCAAAGGTGATGAAACAAGCTGTACAACACTGCGATTGTGTGCGCAGCTTGCCAACTGAGAGAAAACAGTACCTGACCACTCTCCTGCCTTTTCTATTCACATGAACATTCGATTGCAAGCTGTTTTGGACAACTTTCTTTCTCTTCTTGCAAAACACTCGGCAGACCTCCGTGCAGCCTCTAGAACACGATGGGAGATGTTTTCTGTGCTGGCACAGTTTCTCCTTGCCAGACAGAGTGGAAAAGCTTTTTGCTAAGATGTAGACGAGAAGAGAGGCTAAAGACGAAGGTACGGTGCTCTGCAGAGCTAAGCACAGCTCCCGGGCCTCTTTCGGCAGAAGCCGCACACCGCAGAGCACTGTGAGCGGCAGAATCGTCTTTGCGCGAAGAAGCAGCTTCTTCGTCTCCGGGAGCCGGAGAGAGCGGCAGCTTCGCAAAGGTGATGAAACAAGCTGTACAACACTGCGATTGTGTGCGCAGCTTGCCAACTGAGAGAAAACAGTACCTGACCACTCTCCTGCCTTTTCTATTCACATGAACATTCGATTGCAAGCTGTTTTGGACAACTTTCTTTCTCTTCTTGCAAAACACTCGGCAGACCTCCGTGCAGCCTCTAGAACACGATGGGAGATGTTTTCTGTGCTGGCACAGTTTCTCCTTGCCAGACAGAGTGGAAAAGCTTTTTGCTAAGATGTAGACGAGAAGAGAGGCTAAAGACGAAGGTACGGTGCTCTGCAGAGCTAAGCACCGCTCCCGGGCCTCTTTCGGCAGAAGGCGCACACCGCAGAGCACTGTGAGCGGCAGAATCGTCTTTGCGCGAAGAAGCAGCTTCTTCGTCTCCGGGAGCCGGAGTGAGCGGCAGCTTCGCAAAGGTGATGAAACAAGCTGTACAACACTGCGATTGTGTGCGCAGCTTGCCAACTGAGAGAAAACAGTACCTGACCACTCTCCTGCCTTTTCTATTCACATGAACATTCGATTGCAAGCTGTTTTGGACAACTTTCTTTCTCTTCTTGCAAAACACTCGGCAGACCTCCGTGCAGCCTCTAGAACAGGATGGGAGATGTTTTCTGTGCTGGCACAGTTTCTCCTTGCCAGACAGAGTGGAAAAGCTTTTTGCTAAGATGTAGACGAGAAGAGAGGCTAAAGACCAAGGTACGGTGCTCTGCAGAGCTAAGCACCGCTCCTGGGCCTCTTTCGGCAGAAGGCGCACACCGCAGAGCACTGTGAGCGGCAGAATCGTCTTTGCGCGAAGAAGCAGCTTCTTCGTCTCCGGGAGCCAGAGTGAGCGGCAGCTTCGCAAAGGTGATGAAACAAGCTGTACAACACTGCGATTGTGTGCGCAGCTTGCCAACTGAGAGAAAACAGTACCTGACCATCTCCTGCCTTTTCTATTCACATGAACATTCGATTGGAAGCTGTTTTGGACAACTTTCTTTCTCTTCTTGCAAAACACTCGGCAGACCTCCGTGCAGCCTCTAGAACACGATGGGAGATGTTTTTTGTGCTGGCACAGTTTCTCCTTGCCAGACAGAGTGGAAAAGCTTTTTGCTAAGATGTAGACGAGAAGAGAGGCTAAAGAAGTAGGTATGGTGCTCTGCAAAGCTAAGCACAGCTCCCAGGCCTCTTTCGGCAGAAGACACACACTGCAGAGCACTGTGAGCGGCAGAATCGTCTTTGCGCGAAAAAGCAGCTTCTTCGTCTCCGGGAGCCGGAGAGAGCGGCAAGTTCGCAAAGGTGATGAAACAAGCTGTACAACACTGCGATTGTGTGCGCAGCTTGCCAACTGAGAGAAAACAGTACCTGACCACTCTCCTGCCTTTTCTATTCACATGAACATTCGATTGCAAGCTGTTTTGGACAACTTTCTTTCTCTTCTTGCAAAACACTCGGCAGACCTCTGTGCAGCCTCTAGAACACGATGGGAGATGTTTTCTGTGCTGGCACAGTTTCTCCTTGCCAGACAGAGTGGAAAAGCTTTTTGCTAAGATGTAGACGAGAAGAGAGGCTAAAGACGAAGGTACGGTGCTCTGCAGAGCTAAGCACAGCTCCCGGGCCTCTTTCGGCAGAAGCCGCACACCGCAGAGCACTGTGAGCGGCAGAATCGTCTTTGCGCGAAGAAGCAGCTTCTTCGTCTCCGGGAGCCGGAGAGAGCGGCAACTTCGCAAAGGTGATGAAACAAGCTGTACAACACTGCGATTGTGTGCGCAGCTTGCCAACTGAGAGAAAACAGTACCTGACCACTCTCCTGCCTTTTCTATTCACATGAACATTCGATTGCAAGCTGTTTTGGACAACTTTCTTTCACTTCTGGCAAAACACTCGGCAGACCTCCGTGCAGCTTCTAGAACACGATGGGAGATGTTTTTTGTGCTGGCACAGTTTCTCCTTGCCAGACAGAGTGGAAAAGCTTTTTGCTAAGATGTAGACGAGAAGAGAGGCTAAAGACGGAGGTACGGTGCTCTGCAGAGCTAAGCACAGCTCCCGGGCCTCTTTCGGCAGAAGCCGCACACCGCAGAGCACTGTGAGCTGCAGAATTGTCTTTGCGCGAAGAAGCAGCTTCTTCGTCTCCGGGAGCCGGAGAGAGCGGCAGCTTCGCAAAGGTGATGAAACAAGCTGTACAACACTGCGATTGTGTGCGCAGCTTGCCAACTGAGAGAAAACAGTACCTGACCACTCTCCTGCCTTTTCTATTCACATGAACATTCGATTGCAAGCTGTTTTGGACAACTTTCTTTCTCTTCTTGCAAAACACTCGGCAGACCTCCGTGCAGCTTCTAGAACACGATGGGAGATGTTTTCTGTGCTGGCACAGTTTCTCCTT
Organism: Melozone crissalis; assembly: GCF_028551555.1. Taxonomy (NCBI): domain Eukaryota; kingdom Metazoa; phylum Chordata; class Aves; order Passeriformes; family Passerellidae; genus Melozone; species Melozone crissalis. The sequence continues at coordinate 1,437,516 of NW_026535823.1, forward strand.
GCCAGACAGAGTGGAAAAGCTTTTTGCTAAGATGTAGACGAGAAGAGAGGCTAAAGACGGAGGTACGGTGCTCTGCAGAGCTAAGCACCGCTCCCGGGCCTCTTTCGGCAGAAGGCGCACACCGCAGAGCACTGTGAGCTGCAGAATTGTCTTTGCGCGAAGAAGCAGCTTCTTCGTCTCCGGGAGCCGGAGAGAGCAGCAGCTTCGCAAAGGTGATGAAACAAGCTGTACAACACTGCGATTGTGTGCGCAGCTTGCCAACTGAGAGAAAACAGTACCTGACCACTCTCCTGCCTTTTCTATTCACATGAACATTCGATTGCAAGCTGTTTTGGACAACTTTCTTTCTCTTCTTGCAAAACACTCGGCAGACCTCCGTGCAGCCTCTAGAACAGGATGGGAGATGTTTTCTGTGCTGGCACAGTTTCTCCTTGCCAGACAGAGTGGAAAAGCTTTTTGCTAAGATGTAGACGAGAAGAGAGGCTAAAGACGAAGGTACGGTGCTCTGCAGAGCTAAGCACAGCTCCCGGGCCTCTTTCGGCAGAAGCCGCACACCGCAGAGCACTGTGAGCGGCAGAATCGTCTTTGCGCGAAGAAGCAGCTTCTTCGTCTCCGGGAGCCGGAGAGAGCGGCAGCTTCGCAAAGGTGATGAAACAAGCTGTACAACACTGCGATTGTGTGCGCAGCTTGCCAACTGAGAGAAAACAGTACCTGACCACTCTCCTGCCTTTTCTATTCACATGAACATTCGATTGCAAGCTGTTTTGGACAACTTTCTTTCTCTTCTTGCAAAACACTCGGCAGACCTCCGTGCAGCCTCTAGAACACGATGGGAGATGTTTTCTGTGCTGGCACAGTTTCTCCTTGCCAGACAGAGTGGAAAAGCTTTTTGCTAAGATGTAGACGAGAAGAGAGGCTAAAGACGAAGGTACGGTGCTCTGCAGAGCTAAGCACCGCTCCCGGGCCTCTTTCGGCAGAAGGCGCACACCGCAGAGCACTGTGAGCGGCAGAATCGTCTTTGCGCGAAGAAGCAGCTTCTTCGTCTCCGGGAGCTGGAGTGAGCGGCAGCTTCGCAAAGGTGATGAAACAAGCTGTACAACACTGCGATTGTGTGCGCAGCTTGCCAACTGAGAGAAAACAGTACCTGACCACTCTCCTGCCTTTTCTATTCACATGAACATTCGATTGCAAGCTGTTTTGGACAACTTTCTTTCTCTTCTTGCAAAACACTCGGCAGACCTCCGTGCAGCCTCTAGAACACGATGGGAGATGTTTTCTGTGCTGGCACAGTTTCTCCTTGCCAGACAGAGTGGAAAAGCTTTTTGCTAAGATGTAGACGAGAAGAGAGGCTAAAGACGAAGGTACGGTGCTCTGCAGAGCTAAGCACCGCTCCCGGGCCTCTTTCGGCAGAAGGCGCACACCGCAGAGCACTGTGAGCGGCAGAATCGTCTTTGCGCGAAGAAGCAGCTTCTTCGTCTCCGGGAGCCAGAGTGAGCGGCAGCTTCGCAAAGGTGATGAAACAAGCTGTACAACACTGCGATTGTGTGCGCAGCTTGCCAACTGAGAGAAAACAGTACCTGACCATCTCCTGCCTTTTCTATTCACATGAACATTCGATTGCAAGCTGTTTTGGACAACTTTCTTTCTCTTCTTGCAAAACACTCGGCAGACCTCCGTGCAGCCTCTAGAACACGATGGGAGATGTTTTTTGTGCTGGCACAGTTTCTCCTTGCCAGACAGAGTGGAAAAGCTTTTTGCTAAGATGTAGACGAGAAGAGAGGCTAAAGAAGTAGGTATGGTGCTCTACAAAGCTAAGCACAGCTCCCGGGCCTCTTTCGGCAGAAGACACACACTGCAGAGCACTGTGAGCGGCAGAATCGTCTTTGCGCGAAAAAGCAGCTTCTTCGTCTCCGGGTGCCGGAGAGAGCGGCAGCTTCGCAAAGGTGATGAAACAAGCTGTACAACACTGCGATTGTGTGCGCAGCTTGCCAACTGAGAGAAAACAGTACCTGACCACTCTCCTGCCTTTTCTATTCACATGAACATTCGATTGCAAGCTGTTTTGGACAACTTTCTTTCTCTTCTTGCAAAACACTCGGCAGACCTCCGTGCAGCTTCTATAACACGATGGGAGATGTTTTCTGTGCTGGCAAAGTTTCTCCTTGCCAGACAGAGTGGAAAAGCTTTTTGCTAAGATGTAGACGAGAAGAGAGGCTAAAGACGAAGTTACGGTGCTCTGCAGAGCTAAGCACAGTTCCCGGGCCTCTTTCGGCAGAAGGCGCACACCGCAGAGCACTGTGAGCGGCAGAATCGTCTTTGCGCGAAGAAGCAGCTTCTTCGTCTCCGGGAGCCGGAGAGAGCGGCAACTTCGCAAAGGTGATGAAACAAGCTGTACAACACTGCGATTGTGTGCGCAGCTTGCCAACTGAGAGAAAACAGTACCTGACCACTCTCCTGTCTTTTCTAATCACATGAACATTCGATTGAAGGCTGTTTTGGACAACTTTCTTTCTCTTCTTGCAAAACACTCGGCAGACCTCCGTGCAGCTTCTAGAACAGGATGGGAGATGTTTTCTGTGCTGGCACAGTTTCTCCTTGCCAGACAGAGTGGAAAAGCTTTTTGCTAAGATGTAGACGAGAAGAGAGGCTAAAGACGAAGGTACGGTGCTCTGCAGAGCTAAGCACAGCTCCCGGGCCTCTTTCGGCAGAAGCCGCACACCGCAGAGCACTGTGAGCGGCAGAATCGTCTTTGCGCGAAGAAGCAGCTTCTTCGTCTCCGGGAGCCGGAGAGAGCGGCAGCTTCGCAAAGGTGATGAAACAAGCTGTACAACACTGCGATTGTGTGCGCAGCTTGCCAACTGAGAGAAAACAGTACCTGACCACTCTCCTGCCTTTTCTATTCACATGAACATTCGATTGCAAGCTGTTTTGGACAACTTTCTTTCTCTTCTTGCAAAACACTCGGCAGACCTCCGTGCAGCCTCTAGAACACGATGGGAGATGTTTTCTGTGCTGGCACAGTTTCTCCTTGCCAGACAGAGTGGAAAAGCTTTTTGCTAAGATGTAGACGAGAAGAGAGGCTAAAGACGAAGGTACGGTGCTCTGCAGAGCTAAGCACCGCTCCCGGGCCTCTTTCGGCAGAAGGCGCACACCGCAGAGCACTGTGAGCGGCAGAATCGTCTTTGCGCGAAGAAGCAGCTTCTTCGTCTCCGGGAGCTGGAGTGAGCGGCAGCTTCGCAAAGGTGATGAAACAAGCTGTACAACACTGCGATTGTGTGCGCAGCTTGCCAACTGAGAGAAAACAGTACCTGACCACTCTCCTGCCTTTTCTATTCACATGAACATTCGATTGCAAGCTGTTTTGGACAACTTTCTTTCTCTTCTTGCAAAACACTCGGCAGACCTCCGTGCAGCCTCTAGAACACGATGGGAGATGTTTTCTGTGCTGGCACAGTTTCTCCTTGCCAGACAGAGTGGAAAAGCTTTTTGCTAAGATGTAGACGAGAAGAGAGGCTAAAGACGAAGGTACGGTGCTCTGCAGAGCTAAGCACCGCTCCCGGGCCTCTTTCGGCAGAAGGCGCACACCGCAGAGCACTGTGAGCGGCAGAATCGTCTTTGCGCGAAGAAGCAGCTTCTTCGTCTCCGGGAGCCAGAGTGAGCGGCAGCTTCGCAAAGGTGATGAAACAAGCTGTACAACACTGCGATTGTGTGCGCAGCTTGCCAACTGAGAGAAAACAGTACCTGACCATCTCCTGCCTTTTCTATTCACATGAACATTCGATTGCAAGCTGTTTTGGACAACTTTCTTTCTCTTCTTGCAAAACACTCGGCAGACCTCCGTGCAGCCTCTAGAACACGATGGGAGATGTTTTTTGTGCTGGCACAGTTTCTCCTTGCCAGACAGAGTGGAAAAGCTTTTTGCTAAGATGTAGACGAGAAGAGAGGCTAAAGAAGTAGGTATGGTGCTCTACAAAGCTAAGCACAGCTCCCGGGCCTCTTTCGGCAGAAGACACACACTGCAGAGCACTGTGAGCGGCAGAATCGTCTTTGCGCGAAAAAGCAGCTTCTTCGTCTCCGGGTGCCGGAGAGAGCGGCAGCTTCGCAAAGGTGATGAAACAAGCTGTACAACACTGCGATTGTGTGCGCAGCTTGCCAACTGAGAGAAAACAGTACCTGACCACTCTCCTGCCTTTTCTATTCACATGAACATTCGATTGCAAGCTGTTTTGGACAACTTTCTTTCTCTTCTTGCAAAACACTCGGCAGACCTCCGTGCAGCTTCTATAACACGATGGGAGATGTTTTCTGTGCTGGCAAAGTTTCTCCTTGCCAGACAGAGTGGAAAAGCTTTTTGCTAAGATGTAGACGAGAAGAGAGGCTAAAGACGAAGGTACGGTGCTCTGCAGAGCTAAGCACAGTTCCCGGGCCTCTTTCGGCAGAAGGCGCACACCGCAGAGCACTGTGAGCGGCAGAATCGTCTTTGCGCGAAGAAGCAGCTTCTTCGTCTCCGGGAGCCGGAGAGAGCGGCAACTTCGCAAAGGTGATGAAACAAGCTGTACAACACTGCGATTGTGTGCGCAGCTTGCCAACTGAGAGAAAACAGTACCTGACCACTCTCCTGTCTTTTCTAATCACATGAACATTCGATTGAAGGCTGTTTTGGACAACTTTCTTTCTCTTCTTGCAAAACACTCGGCAGACCTCCGTGCAGCTTCTAGAACACGATGGGAGATGTTTTCTGTTCTGGCAGAGTTTCTCCTTGCCAGACAGAGTGGAAAAGCTTTTTGCTAAGATGTAGACGAGAAGAGAGGCTAAAGACGAAGGTACGGTGCTCTGCAGAGCTAAGCACCGCTCCCGGACCTCTTTCGGCAGAAGCCGTACATGGCAGAGCACTGTGAGCGGCAGAATCGTCTTTGCGCGAAGAAGCAGCTTCTTCGTCTCCGGGAGCCGGAGCGAGCGGCAACTTCGCAAAGGTGATGAAACAAGCTGTACAACACTGCGATTGTGTGCGCAGCTTGCCAACTGAGAGAAAACAGTACCTGACCACTCTCCTGCCTTTTCTATTCACATGAACATTGGATTGCAAGCTGTTTTGGACAACTTTCTTTCTCTTCTTGCAAAACACTCGGCAGACCTCCGTGCAGCCTCTAGAACACGATGGGAGATGTTTTCTGTGCCGGCACAGTTTCTCCTTGCCAGACAGAGTGGAAAAGCTTTTTGCTAAGATGTAGACGAGAAGAGAGGCTAAAGACGAAGGTACGGTGCTCTGCAGAGCTAAGCACCGCTCCCGGGCCTCTTTCGGCAGAAGGCGCACACCGCAGAGCACTGTGAGCGGCAGAATCGTCTTTGCGCGAAGAAGCAGCTTCTTCGTCTCCGGGAGCCGGAGAGAGCGGCAACTTCGCAAAGGTGATGAAACAAGCTGTACAACACTGCGATTGTGTGCGCAGCTTGCCAACTGAGAGAAAACAGTACCTGACCACTCTCCTGCCTTTTCTATTCACATGAACATTCGATTGCAAGCTGTTTTGGACAACTTTCTTTCTCTTCTTGCAAAACACTCGGCAGACCTCCGTGCAGCCTCTAGAACACGATGGGATATGTTAGCACCGCTCCCGGGCCTCTTTCGGCAGAAGACACACACTGCAGAGCACTGTGAGCGGCAGAATCGTCTTTGCGCGAAGAAGCAGCTTCTTCGTCTCCGGGAGCCGGAGAGAGCGGCAGCTTCGCAAAGGTGATGAAACAAGCTGTACAACACTGCGATTGTGTGCGCAGCTTGCCAACTGAGAGAAAACAGTACCTGACCACTCTCCTGCCTTTTCTATTCACATGAACATTCGATTGCAAGCTGTTTTGGACAACTTTCTTTCTCTTCTTGCAAAACACTCGGCAGACCTCCGTGCAGCCTCTAGAACACGATGGGAGATGTTTTCTGTGCTGGCACAGTTTCTCCTTGCCAGACAGAGTGGAAAAGCTTTTTGCTAAGATGTAGACGAGAAGAGAGGCTAAAGACCAAGGTACGGTGCTCTGCAGAGCTAAGCACCGCTCCCGGGCCTCTTTCGGCAGAAGGCGCACACCGCAGAGCACTGTGAGCGGCAGAATCGTCTTTGCGCGAAGAAGCAGCTTCTTCGTCTCCGGGAGCTGGAGTGAGCGGCAGCTTCGCAAAGGTGATGAAACAAGCTGTACAACACTGCGATTGTGTGCGCAGCTTGCCAACTGAGAGAAAACAGTACCTGACCACTCTCCTGCCTTTTCTATTCACATGAATATTCGATTGCAAGCTGTTTTGGACAACTTTCTTTCTCTTCTTGCAAAACACTCGGCAGACCTCCGTGCAGCCTCTAGAACACGATGGGAGATGTTTTCTGTGCTGGCACAGTTTCTCCTTGCCAGACAGAGTGGAAAAGCTTTTTGCTAAGATGTAGACGAGAAGAGAGGCTAAAGACGAAGGTACGGTGCTCTGCAGAGCTAAGCACCGCTCCCGGACCTCTTTGGGCAGAAGGCGCACACCGCAGAGCACTGTGAGCGGCAGAATCGTCTTTGCGCGAAGAAGCAGCTTCTTCGTCTCCGGGAGCTGGAGTGAGCGGCAGCTTCGCAAAGGTGATGAAACAAGCTGTACAACACTGCGATTGTGTGCGCAGCTTGCCAACTGAGAGAAAACAGTACCTGACCACTCTCCTGCCTTTTCTATTCACATGAATATTCGATTGCAAGCTGTTTTGGACAACTTTCTTTCTCTTCTTGCAAAACACTCGGCAGACCTCCGTGCAGCCTCTAGAACACGATGGGAGATGTTTTCTGTGCTGGCACAGTTTCTCCTTGCCAGACAGAGTGGAAAAGCTTTTTGCTAAGATGTAGACGAGAAGAGAGGCTAAAGACCAAGGTACGGTGCTCTGCAGAGCTAAGCACCGCTCCCGGGCCTCTTTCGGCAGAAGGCGCACACCGCAGAGCACTGTGAGCGGCAGAATCGTCTTTGCGCGAAGAAGCAGCTTCTTCGTCTCCGGGAGCCAGAGTGAGCGGCAGCTTCGCAAAGGTGATGAAACAAGCTGTACAACACTGCGATTGTGTGCGCAGCTTGCCAACTGAGAGAAAACAGTACCTGACCATCTCCTGCCTTTTCTATTCACATGAACATTCGATTGCAAGCTGTTTTGGACAACTTTCTTTCTCTTCTTGCAAAACACTCGGCAGACCTCCGTGCAGCCTCTAGAACACGATGGGAGATGTTTTTTGTGCTGGCACAGTTTCTCCTTGCCAGACAGAGTGGAAAAGCTTTTTGCTAAGATGTAGACGAGAAGAGAGGCTAAAGAAGTAGGTATGGTGCTCTGCAAAGCTAAGCACAGCTCCCGGGCCTCTTTCGGCAGAAGACACACACTGCAGAGCACTGTGAGCGGCAGAATCGTCTTTGCGCGAAAAAGCAGCTTCTTCGTCTCCGGGTGCCGGAGAGAGCGGCAGCTTCGCAAAGGTGATGAAACAAGCTGTACAACACTGCGATTGTGTGCGCAGCTTGCCAAGTGAGAGAAAACAGTACCTGACCACTCTCCTGCCTTTTCTATTCACATGAACATTCGATTGCAAGCTGTTTTGGACAACTTTCTTTCTCTTCTTGCAAAACACTCGGCAGACCTCCGTGCAGCTTCTATAACACGATGGGAGATGTTTTCTGTGCTGGCAAAGTTTCTCCTTGCCGGACAGAGTGGAAAAGCTTTTTGCTAAGATGTAGACGAGAAGAGAGGCTAAAGACGAAGGTACGGTGCTCTGCAGAGCTAAGCACAGCTCCCGGGCCTCTTTCGGCAGAAGGCGCACACTGCAGAGCACTGTGAGCGGCAGAATCGTCTTTGCGCGAAGAAGCAGCTTCTTCGTCTCCGGGAGCCGGAGTGAGCGGCAGCTTCGCAAAGGTGATGAAACAAGCTTTACAGCACTGCGATTGTGTGGGCAGCTTGCCAAGTGAGAGAAAACAGTACCTGACCACTCTCCTGCCTTTTCTATTCCCATGAACATTCGATTGCAAGCTGTTTTGGACAACTTTCTTTCACTTCTGGCAAAACACTCGGCAGACCTCCGTGCAGCTTCTAGAACGCGATGGGAGATGTTTTCTGTGCTGGCACAGTTTCTTTTTGCCAGACAGAGTGGAAAAGCTTTTTGCGAACATGTAGACGAGAAGAGAGGCTAAAGACGAAGGTACGGTGCTCTGCAGAGCTAAGCACAGCTCCCGGGCCTCTTTCGGCAGAAGCCGCACACCGCAGAGCACTGTGAGCGGCAGAATCGTCTTTGCGCGAAGAAGCAGCTTCTTCGTCTCCGGGAGCCGGAGAGAGCGGCAACTTCGCAAAGGTGATGAAACAAGCTGTACAACACTGCGATTGTGTGCGCAGCTTGCCAACTGAGAGAAAACAGTACCTGACCACTCTCCTGCCTTTTCTATTCACATGAACATTCGATTGCAAGCTGTTTTGGACAACTTTCTTTCTCTTCTTGCAAAACACTCGGCAGACCTCCGTGCAGCCTCTAGAACACGATGGGAGATGTTTTTTGTGCTGGCACAGTTTCTCCTTGCCAGACAGTGTGGAAAAGCTTTTTGCTAAGATGTAGACGAGAAGAAATGCTAAAGACGAAGGTACGGTGCTTTGCAGAGCTAAGCACCGCTCCCGGGCCTCTTTCGGCAGAAGACACACACTGCAGAGCACTGTGAGCGGCAGAATCGTCTTTGCGCGAAGAAGCAGCTTCTTCGTCTCCGGGAGCCGGAGAGAGCGGCAGCTTCGCAAAGGTGATGAAACAAGCTGTACAACACTGCGATTGTGTGCGCAGCTTGCCAACTGAGAGAAAACAGTACCTGACCACTCTCCTGCCTTTTCTATTCACATGAACATTCGATTGCAAGCTGTTTTGGACAACTTTCTTTCTCTTCTTGCAAAACACTCGGCAGACCTCCGTGCAGCCTCTAGAACACGATGGGAGATGTTTTCTGTGCTGGCACAGTTTCTCCTTGCCAGACAGAGTGGAAAAGCTTTTTGCTAAGATGTAGACGAGAAGAGAGGCTAAAGACGGAGGTACGGTGCTCTGCAGAGCTAAGCACAGCTCCCGGGACTCTTTCGGCAGAAGGCGCACACCGCAGAGCACTGTGAGCGGCAGAATCGTCTTTGCGCGAAAAAGCAGCTTCTTCGTCTCCGGGAGCCGGAGAGAGCGGCAGCTTCGCAAAGGTGATGAAACAAGCTGTACAACACTGCGATTGTGTGCGCAGCTTGCCAACTGAGAGAAAACAGTACCTGACCACGCTCCTGCCTTTTCTATTCACATGAACATTCGATTGCAAGCTGTTTTGGACAACTTTCTTTCTCTTCTTGCAAAACACTCGGCAGACCTCCGTGCAGCCTCTAGAACACGATGGGAGATGTTTTCTGTGCTGGCACAGTTTCTCCTTGCCAGACAGGGTGGAAAAGCTTTTTGCTAAGATGTAGACGAGAAGAGAGGCTAAAGACGAAGGTACGGTGCTCTGCAGAGCTAAGCACCGCTCCCGGGCCTCTTTCGGCAGAAGGCGCACACCGCAGAGCACTGTGAGCGGCAGAATCGTCTTTGCGCGAAGAAGCAGCTTCTTCGTCTCCGGGAGCTGGAGTGAGCGGCAGCTTCGCAAAGGTGATGAAACAAGCTGTACAACACTGCGATTGTGTGCGCAGCTTGCCAACTGAGAGAAAACAGTACCTGACCACTCTCCTGCCTTTTCTATTCACATGAATATTCGATTGCAAGCTGTTTTGGACAACTTTCTTTCTCTTCTTGCAAAACACTCGGCAGACCTCCGTGCAGCCTCTAGAACACGATGGGGGATGTTTTCTGTGCTGGCACAGTTTCTCCTTGCCAGACAGAGTGGAAAAGCTTTTTGCTAAGATGTAGACGAGAAGAGAGGCTAAAGACGGAGGTACGGTGCTCTGCAGAGCTAAGCACAGCTCCCGGGACTCTTTCGGCAGAAGGCGCACACCGCAGAGCACTGTGAGCGGCAGAATCGTCTTTGCGCGAAAAAGCAGCTTCTTCGTCTCCGGGAGCCGGAGAGAGCGGCAGCTTCGCAAAGGTGATGAAACAAGCTGTACAACACTGCGATTGTGTGCGCAGCTTGCCAACTGAGAGAAAACAGTACCTGACCACTCTCCTGCCTTTTCTATTCACATGAACATTCGATTGCAAGCTGTTTTGGACAACTTTCTTTCTCTTCTTCCAAAACACTCGGCAGACCTCCGTGCAGCCTCTAGAACACGATGGGAGATGTTTTCTGTGCTGGCACAGTTTCTCCTTGCCAGACAGAGTGGAAAAGCTTTTTGCTAAGATGTAGACGAGAAGAGAGGCTAAAGACGAAGGTACGGTGCTCTGCAGAGCTAAGCACCGCTCCCGGGCCTCTTTCGGCAGAAGGCGCACACCGCAGAGCACTGTGAGCGGCAGAATCGTCTTTGCGCGAAGAAGCAGCTTCTTCGTCTCCGGGAGCTGGAGTGAGCGGCAGCTTCGCAAAGGTGATGAAACAAGCTGTACAACACTGCGATTGTGTGCGCAGCTTGCCAACTGAGAGAAAACAGTACCTGACCACTCTCCTGCCTTTTCTATTCACATGAATATTCGATTGCAAGCTGTTTTGGACAACTTTCTTTCTCTTCTTGCAAAACACTCGGCAGACCTCCGTGCAGCCTCTAGAACACGATGGGGGATGTTTTCTGTGCTGGCACAGTTTCTCCTTGCCAGACAGAGTGGAAAAGCTTTTTGCTAAGATGTAGACGAGAAGAGAGGCTAAAGACGAAGGTACGGTGCTCTGCAGAGCTAAGCACCGCTCCTGGGCCTCTTTCGGCAGAAGCCGCACACCGCAGAGCACTGTGAGCGGCAGAATCGTCTTTGCGCGAAGAAGCAGCTTCTTCGTCTCCGGGAGCCAGAGTGAGCGGCAGCTTCGCAAAGGTGATGAAACAAGCTGTACAACACTGCGATTGTGTGCGCAGCTTGCCAACTGAGAGAAAACAGTACCTGACCATCTCCTGCCTTTTCTATTCACATGAACATTCGATTGCAAGCTGTTTTGGACAACTTTCTTTCTCTTCTTGCAAAACACTCGGCAGACCTCCGTGCAGCCTCTAGAACACGATGGGGGATGTTTTCTGTGCTGGCACAGTTTCTCCTTGCCAGACAGAGTGGAAAAGCTTTTTGCTAAGATGTAGACGAGAAGAGAGGCTAAAGACGAAGGTACGGTGCTCTGCAGAGCTAAGCACCGCTCCTGGGCCTCTTTCGGCAGAAGCCGCACACCGCAGAGCACTGTGAGCGGCAGAATCGTCTTTGCGCGAAGAAGCAGCTTCTTCGTCTCCGGGAGCCAGAGTGAGCGGCAGCTTCGCAAAGGTGATGAAACAAGCTGTACAACACTGCGATTGTGTGCGCAGCTTGCCAACTGAGAGAAAACAGTACCTGACCATCTCCTGCCTTTTCTATTCACATGAACATTCGATTGCAAGCTGTTTTGGACAACTTTCTTTCTCTTCTTGCAAAACACTCGGCAGACCTCCGTGCAGCCTCTAGAACACGATGGGAGATGTTTTTTGTGCTGGCACAGTTTCTCCTTGCCAGACAGAGTGGAAAAGCTTTTTGCGAACATGTAGACGAGAAGAGAGGCTAAAGAAGTAGGTATGGTGCTCTGCAAAGCTAAGCACCGCTCCCGGGCCTCTTTCGGCAGAAGGCGCACACCGCAGAGCACTGTGAGCGGCAGAATCGTCTTTGCGCGAAGAAGCAGCTTCTTCGTCTCCGGGAGCTGGAGTGAGCGGCAGCTTCGCAAAGGTGATGAAACAAGCTGTACAACACTGCGATTGTGTGCGCAGCTTGCCAACTGAGAGAAAACAGTACCTGACCACTCTCCTGCCTTTTCTATTCACATGAACATTCGATTGCAAGCTGTTTTGGACAACTTTCTTTCTCTTCTTGCAAAACACTCGGCAGACCTCCGTGCAGCCTCTAGAACACGATGGGAGATGTTTTCTGTGCTGGCACAGTTTCTCCTTGCCAGACAGAGTGGAAAAGCTTTTTGCTAAGATGTAGACGAGAAGAGAGGCTAAAGACGAAGGTACGGTGCTCTGCAGAGCTAAGCACCGCTCCCGGGCCTCTTTCGGCAGAAGGCGCACACCGCAGAGCACTGTGAGCGGCAGAATCGTCTTTGCGCGAAGAAGCAGCTTCTTCGTCTCCGGGAGCCGGAGTGAGCGGCAGCTTCGCAAAGGTGATGAAACAAGCTTTACAACACTGCGATTGTGTGCGCAGCTTGCCAACTGAGAGAAAACAGTACCTGACCACTCTCCTGCCTTTTCTATTCACATGAACATTCGATTGCAAGCTGTTTTGGACAACTTTCTTTCACTTCTGGCAAAACACTCGGCAGACCTCCGTGCAGCTTCTAGAACACGATGGGAGATGTTTTCTGTGCTGGCACAGTTTCTTTTTGCCAGACAGAGTGGAAAAGCTTTTTGCGAACATGTAGACGAGAAGAGAGGCTAAAGACGGAGGTACGGTGCTCTGCAGAGCTAAGCACAGTTCCCGGGCCTCTTTCGGCAGAAGGCGCACACCGCAGAGCACTGTGAGCGGCAGAATCGTCTTTGCGCGAAGAAGCAGCTTCTTCGTCTCCGGGAGCCGGAGAGAGCGGCAACTTCGCAAAGGTGATGAAACAAGCTGTACAACACTGCGATTGTGTGCGCAGCTTGCCAACTGAGAGAAAACAGTACCTGACCACTCTCCTGTCTTTTCTAATCACATGAACATTCGATTGAAGGCTGTTTTGGACAACTTTCTTTCTCTTCTTGCAAAACACTCGGCAGACCTCCGTGCAGCTTCTAGAACACGATGGGAGATGTTTTCTGTGCTGGCACAGTTTCTCCTTGCCAGACAGAGTGGAAAAGCTTTTTGCTAAGATGTAGACGAGAAGAGAGGCTAAAGACGAAGGTACGGTGCTCTGCAGAGCTAAGCACCGCTCCCGGACCTCTTTCGGCAGAAGCCGTACATGGCAGAGCACTGTGAGCGGCAGAATCGTCTTTGCGCTAAGAAGCAGCTTCTTCGTCTCCGGGAGCCGGAGAGAGCGGCAACTTCGCAAAGGTGATGAAACAAGCTGTACAACACTGCGATTGTGTGCGCAGCTTGCCAACTGAGAGAAAACAGTACCTGACCACTCTCCTGCCTTTTCTATTCACATGAACATTGGATTGCAAGCTGTTTTGGACAACTTTCTTTCTCTTCTTGCAAAACACTCGGCAGACCTCCGTGCAGCCTCTAGAACACGATGGGAGATGTTTTCTGTGCCGGCACAGTTTCTCCTTGCCAGACAGAGTGGAAAAGCTTTTTGCTAAGATGTAGACGAGAAGAGAGGCTAAAGACGAAGGTACGGTGCTCTGCAGAGCTAAGCACCGCTCCCGGGCCTCTTTCGGCAGAAGGCGCACACCGCAGAGCACTGTGAGCGGCAGAATCGTCTTTGCGCGAAGAAGCAGCTTCTTCGTCTCCGGGAGCCGGAGAGAGCGGCAACTTCGCAAAGGTGATGAAACAAGCTGTACAACACTGCGATTGTGTGCGCAGCTTGCCAACTGAGAGAAAACAGTACCTGACCACTCTCCTGCCTTTTCTATTCACATGAACATTCGATTGCAAGCTGTTTTGGACAACTTTCTTTCTCTTCTTGCAAAACACTCGGCAGACCTCCGTGCAGCCTCTAGAACACGATGGGATATGTTTTTTGTGCTGGCACAGTTTCTCCTTGCCAGACAGTGTGGAAAAGCTTTTTGCTAAGATGTAGACGAGAAGAAATGCTAAAGACGAAGGTACGGTGCTTTGCAGAGCTAAGCACCGCTCCCGGGCCTCTTTCGGCAGAAGACACACACTGCAGAGCACTGTGAGCGGCAGAATCGTCTTTGCGCGAAGAAGCAGCTTCTTCGTCTCCGGGAGCCGGAGAGAGCGGCAGCTTCGCAAAGGTGATGAAACAAGCTGTACAACACTGCGATTGTGTGCGCAGCTTGCCAACTGAGAGAAAACAGTACCTGACCACTCTCCTGCCTTTTCTATTCACATGAACATTCGATTGCAAGCTGTTTTGGACAACTTTCTTTCTCTTCTTGCAAAACACTCGGCAGACCTCCGTGCAGCCTCTAGAACACGATGGGAGATGTTTTCTGTGCTGGCACAGTTTCTCCTTGCCAGACAGAGTGGAAAAGCTTTTTGCTAAGATGTAGACGAGAAGAGAGGCTAAAGACGAAGGTACGGTGCTCTGCAGAGCTAAGCACCGCTCCCGGGCCTCTTTCGGCAGAAGGCGCACACCGCAGAGCACTGTGAGCGGCAGAATCGTCTTTGCGCGAAGAAGCAGCTTCTTCGTCTCCGGGAGCTGGAGTGAGCGGCAGCTTCGCAAAGGTGATGAAACAAGCTGTACAACACTGCGATTGTGTGCGCAGCTTGCCAACTGAGAGAAAACAGTACCTGACCACTCTCCTGCCTTTTCTATTCACATGAATATTCGATTGCAAGCTGTTTTGGACAACTTTCTTTCTCTTCTTGCAAAACACTCGGCAGACCTCCGTGCAGCCTCTAGAACACGATGGGAGATGTTTTCTGTGCTGGCACAGTTTCTCCTTGCCAGACAGAGTGGAAAAGCTTTTTGCTAAGATGTAGACGAGAAGAGAGGCTAAAGACGAAGGTACGGTGCTCTGCAGAGCTAAGCACCGCTCCCGGACCTCTTTGGGCAGAAGGCGCACACCGCAGAGCACTGTGAGCGGCAGAATCGTCTTTGCGCGAAGAAGCAGCTTCTTCGTCTCCGGGAGCTGGAGTGAGCGGCAGCTTCGCAAAGGTGATGAAACAAGCTGTACAACACTGCGATTGTGTGCGCAGCTTGCCAACTGAGAGAAAACAGTACCTGACCACTCTCCTGCCTTTTCTATTCACATGAATATTCGATTGCAAGCTGTTTTGGACAACTTTCTTTCTCTTCTTGCAAAACACTCGGCAGACCTCCGTGCAGCCTCTAGAACACGATGGGAGATGTTTTCTGTGCTGGCACAGTTTCTCCTTGCCAGACAGAGTGGAAAAGCTTTTTGCTAAGATGTAGACGAGAAGAGAGGCTAAAGACCAAGGTACGGTGCTCTGCAGAGCTAAGCACCGCTCCCGGGCCTCTTTCGGCAGAAGGCGCACACCGCAGAGCACTGTGAGCGGCAGAATCGTCTTTGCGCGAAGAAGCAGCTTCTTCGTCTCCGGGAGCCAGAGTGAGCGGCAGCTTCGCAAAGGTGATGAAACAAGCTGTACAACACTGCGATTGTGTGCGCAGCTTGCCAACTGAGAGAAAACAGTACCTGACCATCTCCTGCCTTTTCTATTCACATGAACATTCGATTGCAAGCTGTTTTGGACAACTTTCTTTCTCTTCTTGCAAAACACTCGGCAGACCTCCGTGCAGCCTCTAGAACACGATGGGAGATGTTTTTTGTGCTGGCACAGTTTCTCCTTGCCAGACAGAGTGGAAAAGCTTTTTGCTAAGATGTAGACGAGAAGAGAGGCTAAAGAAGTAGGTATGGTGCTCTGCAAAGCTAAGCACAGCTCCCGGGCCTCTTTCGGCAGAAGACACACACTGCAGAGCACTGTGAGCGGCAGAATCGTCTTTGCGCGAAAAAGCAGCTTCTTCGTCTCCGGGTGCCGGAGAGAGCGGCAGCTTCGCAAAGGTGATGAAACAAGCTGTACAACACTGCGATTGTGTGCGCAGCTTGCCAAGTGAGAGAAAACAGTACCTGACCACTCTCCTGCCTTTTCTATTCCCATGAACATTCGATTGCAAGCTGTTTTGGACAACTTTCTTTCTCTTCTTGCAAAACACTCGGCAGACCTCCGTGCAGCTTCTAGAACACGATGGGAGATGTTTTCTGTGCTGGCAAAGTTTCTCCTTGCCGGACAGAGTGGAAAAGCTTTTTGCTAAGATGTAGACGAGAAGAGAGGCTAAAGACGAAGGTACGGTGCTCTGCAGAGCTAAGCACAGCTCCCGGGCCTCTTTCGGCAGAAGGCGCACACTGCAGAGCACTGTGAGCGGCAGAATCGTCTTTGCGCGAAGAAGCAGCTTCTTCGTCTCCGGGAGCCGGAGTGAGCGGCAGCTTCGCAAAGGTGATGAAACAAGCTTTACAGCACTGCGATTGTGTGGGCAGCTTGCCAAGTGAGAGAAAACAGTACCTGACCACTCTCCTGCCTTTTCTATTCCCATGAACATTCGATTGCAAGCTGTTTTGGACAACTTTCTTTCACTTCTGGCAAAACACTCGGCAGACCTCCGTGCAGCTTCTATAACACGATGGGAGATGTTTTCTGTGCTGGCAAAGTTTCTCCTTGCCGGACAGAGTGGAAAAGCTTTTTGCTAAGATGTAGACGAGAAGAGAGGCTAAAGACGAAGGTACGGTGCTCTGCAGAGCTAAGCACAGCTCCCGGGCCTCTTTCGGCAGAAGGCGCACACTGCAGAGCACTGTGAGCGGCAGAATCGTCTTTGCGCGAAGAAGCAGCTTCTTCGTCTCCGGGAGCCGGAGTGAGCGGCAGCTTCGCAAAGGTGATGAAACAAGCTTTACAGCACTGCGATTGTGTGGGCAGCTTGCCAAGTGAGAGAAAACAGTACCTGACCACTCTCCTGCCTTTTCTATTCACATGAACATTCGATTGCAAGCTGTTTTGGACAACTTTCTTTCACTTCTGGCAAAACACTCGGCAGACCTCCGTGCAGCTTCTAGAACGCGATGGGAGATGTTTTCTGTGCTGGCACAGTTTCTTTTTGCCAGACAGAGTGGAAAAGCTTTTTGCGAACATGTAGACGAGAAGAGAGGCTAAAGACGAAGGTACGGTGCTCTGCAGAGCTAAGCACAGCTCCCGGGCCTCTTTCGGCAGAAGCCGCACACCGCAGAGCACTGTGAGCGGCAGAATCGTCTTTGCGCGAAGAAGCAGCTTCTTCGTCTCCGGGAGCCGGAGAGAGCGGCAACTTCGCAAAGGTGATGAAACAAGCTGTACAACACTGCGATTGTGTGCGCAGCTTGCCAACTGAGAGAAAACAGTACCTGACCACTCTCCTGCCTTTTCTATTCACATGAACATTCGATTGCAAGCTGTTTTGGACAACTTTCTTTCTCTTCTTGCAAAACACTCGGCAGACCTCCGTGCAGCCTCTAGAACACGATGGGAGATGTTTTTTGTGCTGGCACAGTTTCTCCTTGCCAGACAGTGTGGAAAAGCTTTTTGCTAAGATGTAGACGAGAAGAAATGCTAAAGACGAAGGTACGGTGCTTTGCAGAGCTAAGCACCGCTCCCGGGCCTCTTTCGGCAGAAGACACACACTGCAGAGCACTGTGAGCGGCAGAATCGTCTTTGCGCGAAGAAGCAGCTTCTTCGTCTCCGGGAGCCGGAGAGAGCGGCAGCTTCGCAAAGGTGATGAAACAAGCTGTACAACACTGCGATTGTGTGCGCAGCTTGCCAACTGAGAGAAAACAGTACCTGACCACTCTCCTGCCTTTTCTATTCACATGAACATTCGATTGCAAGCTGTTTTGGACAACTTTCTTTCTCTTCTTGCAAAACACTCGGCAGACCTCCGTGCAGCCTCTAGAACACGATGGGAGATGTTTTCTGTGCTGGCACAGTTTCTCCTTGCCAGACAGAGTGGAAAAGCTTTTTGCTAA
Organism: Melozone crissalis; assembly: GCF_028551555.1. Taxonomy (NCBI): domain Eukaryota; kingdom Metazoa; phylum Chordata; class Aves; order Passeriformes; family Passerellidae; genus Melozone; species Melozone crissalis. The sequence continues at coordinate 1,455,185 of NW_026535823.1, forward strand.
GATGTAGACGAGAAGAGAGGCTAAAGACGGAGGTACGGTGCTCTGCAGAGCTAAGCACAGCTCCCGGGACTCTTTCGGCAGAAGGCGCACACCGCAGAGCACTGTGAGCGGCAGAATCGTCTTTGCGCGAAAAAGCAGCTTCTTCGTCTCCGGGAGCCGGAGAGAGCGGCAGCTTCGCAAAGGTGATGAAACAAGCTGTACAACACTGCGATTGTGTGCGCAGCTTGCCAACTGAGAGAAAACAGTACCTGACCACTCTCCTGCCTTTTCTATTCACATGAACATTCGATTGCAAGCTGTTTTGGACAACTTTCTTTCTCTTCTTGCAAAACACTCGGCAGACCTCCGTGCAGCCTCTAGAACACGATGGGAGATGTTTTCTGTGCTGGCACAGTTTCTCCTTGCCAGACAGAGTGGAAAAGCTTTTTGCTAAGATGTAGACGAGAAGAGAGGCTAAAGACGAAGGTACGGTGCTCTGCAGAGCTAAGCACCGCTCCCGGGCCTCTTTCGGCAGAAGGCGCACACCGCAGAGCACTGTGAGCGGCAGAATCGTCTTTGCGCGAAGAAGCAGCTTCTTCGTCTCCGGGAGCTGGAGTGAGCGGCAGCTTCGCAAAGGTGATGAAACAAGCTGTACAACACTGCGATTGTGTGCGCAGCTTGCCAACTGAGAGAAAACAGTACCTGACCACTCTCCTGCCTTTTCTATTCACATGAACATTCGATTGCAAGCTGTTTTGGACAACTTTCTTTCTCTTCTTGCAAAACACTCGGCAGACCTCCGTGCAGCCTCTAGAACACGATGGGAGATGTTTTTTGTGCTGGCACAGTTTCTCCTTGCCAGACAGTGTGGAAAAGCTTTTTGCTAAGATGTAGACGAGAAGAAATGCTAAAGACGAAGGTACGGTGCTTTGCAGAGCTAAGCACCGCTCCCGGGCCTCTTTCGGCAGAAGACACACACTGCAGAGCACTGTGAGCGGCAGAATCGTCTTTGCGCGAAGAAGCAGCTTCTTCGTCTCCGGGAGCCGGAGAGAGCGGCAGCTTCGCAAAGGTGATGAAACAAGCTGTACAACACTGCGATTGTGTGCGCAGCTTGCCAACTGAGAGAAAACAGTACCTGACCACTCTCCTGCCTTTTCTATTCACATGAACATTCGATTGCAAGCTGTTTTGGACAACTTTCTTTCTCTTCTTGCAAAACACTCGGCAGACCTCCGTGCAGCCTCTAGAACACGATGGGAGATGTTTTCTGTGCTGGCACAGTTTCTCCTTGCCAGACAGAGTGGAAAAGCTTTTTGCTAAGATGTAGACGAGAAGAGAGGCTAAAGACGGAGGTACGGTGCTCTGCAGAGCTAAGCACAGCTCCCGGGACTCTTTCGGCAGAAGGCGCACACCGCAGAGCACTGTGAGCGGCAGAATCGTCTTTGCGCGAAAAAGCAGCTTCTTCGTCTCCGGGAGCCGGAGAGAGCGGCAGCTTCGCAAAGGTGATGAAACAAGCTGTACAACACTGCGATTGTGTGCGCAGCTTGCCAACTGAGAGAAAACAGTACCTGACCACTCTCCTGCCTTTTCTATTCACATGAACATTCGATTGCAAGCTGTTTTGGACAACTTTCTTTCTCTTCTTGCAAAACACTCGGCAGACCTCCGTGCAGCCTCTAGAACACGATGGGAGATGTTTTCTGTGCTGGCACAGTTTCTCCTTGCCAGACAGAGTGGAAAAGCTTTTTGCTAAGATGTAGACGAGAAGAGAGGCTAAAGACGAAGGTACGGTGCTCTGCAGAGCTAAGCACCGCTCCCGGGCCTCTTTCGGCAGAAGGCGCACACCGCAGAGCACTGTGAGCGGCAGAATCGTCTTTGCGCGAAGAAGCAGCTTCTTCGTCTCCGGGAGCTGGAGTGAGCGGCAGCTTCGCAAAGGTGATGAAACAAGCTGTACAACACTGCGATTGTGTGCGCAGCTTGCCAACTGAGAGAAAACAGTACCTGACCACTCTCCTGCCTTTTCTATTCACATGAATATTCGATTGCAAGCTGTTTTGGACAACTTTCTTTCTCTTCTTGCAAAACACTCGGCAGACCTCCGTGCAGCCTCTAGAACACGATGGGGGATGTTTTCTGTGCTGGCACAGTTTCTCCTTGCCAGACAGAGTGGAAAAGCTTTTTGCTAAGATGTAGACGAGAAGAGAGGCTAAAGACGAAGGTACGGTGCTCTGCAGAGCTAAGCACCGCTCCTGGGCCTCTTTCGGCAGAAGCCGCACACCGCAGAGCACTGTGAGCGGCAGAATCGTCTTTGCGCGAAGAAGCAGCTTCTTCGTCTCCGGGAGCCAGAGTGAGCGGCAGCTTCGCAAAGGTGATGAAACAAGCTGTACAACACTGCGATTGTGTGCGCAGCTTGCCAACTGAGAGAAAACAGTACCTGACCATCTCCTGCCTTTTCTATTCACATGAACATTCGATTGCAAGCTGTTTTGGACAACTTTCTTTCTCTTCTTGCAAAACACTCGGCAGACCTCCGTGCAGCCTCTAGAACACGATGGGAGATGTTTTTTGTGCTGGCACAGTTTCTCCTTGCCAGACAGAGTGGAAAAGCTTTTTGCGAACATGTAGACGAGAAGAGAGGCTAAAGAAGTAGGTATGGTGCTCTGCAAAGCTAAGCACAGCTCCCGGGCCTCTTTCGGCAGAAGACACACACTGCAGAGCACTGTGAGCGGCAGAATCGTCTTTGCGCGAAAAAGCAGCTTCTTCGTCTCCGGGAGCCGGAGAGAGCGGCAGCTTCGCAAAGGTGATGAAACAAGCTGTACAACACTGTGATTGTGTGCGCAGCTTGCCAACTGAGAGAAAACAGTACCTGACCACTCTCCTGCCTTTTCTATTCACATGAACATTCGATTGGAAGCTGTTTTGGACAACTTTCTTTCACTTCTGGCAAAACACTCGGCAGACCTCCGTGCAGCTTCTAGAACACGATGGGAGATGTTTTCTGTGCTGGCACAGTTTCTTTTTGCCAGACAGAGTGGAAAAGCTTTTTGCGAACATGTAGACGAGAAGAGAGGCTAAAGACGGAGGTACGGTGCTCTGCAGAGCTAAGCACAGCTCCCGGGCCTCTTTCGGCAGAAGCCGCACACCGCAGAGCACTGTGAGCGGCAGAATCGTCTTTGTGCGAAGAAGCAGCTTCTTCGTCTCCGGGAGCCGGAGAGAGCGGCAACTTCGCAAAGGTGATGAAACAAGCTGTACAACACTGCGATTGTGTGCGCAGCTTGCCAACTGAGAGAAAACAGTACCTGACCACTCTCCTGCCTTTTCTAATCACATGAACATTTGATTGAAGGCTGTTTTGGACAACTTTCTTTCTCTTCTTGCAAAACACTCGGCAGACCTCCGTGCAGCTTCTTGAACACGATGGGAGATGTTTTCTGTGCTGGCACAGTTTCTCCTTGCCAGACAGAGTGGAAAAGCTTTTTGCTAAGATGTAGACGAGAAGAGAGGCTAAAGACGAAGGTACGGTGCTCTGCAGAGCTAAGCACCGCTCCGGGACCTCTTTCGGCTGAAGCCGTACACCGCAGAGCACTGTGCGCGGCAGAATCGTCTTTGCGCGAAGAAGCAGCTTCTTCGTCTCCAGGAGCCGGAGAGAGCGGCAACTTTGCAAAGGTGATGAAACAAGCTGTACAACACTGCGATTGTGTGCGCAGCTTGCCAACTGAGAGAAAACAGTACCTGACCACTCTCCTGCCTTTTCTATTCACATGAACATTCGATTGCAAGCTGTTTTGGACAACTTTCTTTCTCTTCTTGCAAAACACTCGGCAGACCTCCGTGCAGCCTCTAGAACACAATGGGAGATGTTTTCTGTGCCGGCACAGTTTCTCCTTGCCAGACAGAGTGGAAAAGCTTTTTGCTAAGATGTAGACGAGAAGAGAGGCTAAAGACGGAGGTACGGTGCTCTGCAGAGCTAAGCACAGCTCCCGGACCTCATTCGGCAGAAGCCGCACACCGCAGAGCACTGTGAGCGGCAGAATCGTCTTTGCGCGAAGAAGCAGCTTCTTCGTCTCCGGGAGCCGGAGAGAGCGGCAACTTCGCAAAGGTGATGAAACAAGCTGTACAACACTGCGATTGTGTGCGCAGCTTGCCAACTGAGAGAAAACAGTACCTGACAACTCTCCTGTCTTTTCTAATCACATGAACATTCGATTGAAGGCTGTTTTGGACAACTTTCTTTCTCTTCTTGCAAAACACTCGGCAGACCTCCGTGCAGCTTCTAGAACACGATGGGAGATGTTTTCTGTGCTGGCACAGTTTCTCCTTGCCAGACAGAGTGGAAAAGCTTTTTGCTAAGATGTAGACGAGAAGAGAGGCTAAAGAAGTAGGTATGGTGCTCTACAAAGCTAAGCACAGCTCCCGGGCCTCTTTCGGCAGAAGACACACACTGCAGAGCACTGTGAGCGGCAGAATCGTCTTTGCGCGAAAAAGCAGCTTCTTCGTCTCCGGGTGCCGGAGAGAGCGGCAGCTTCGCAAAGGTGATGAAACAAGCTGTACAACACTGCGATTGTGTGCGCAGCTTGCCAACTGAGAGAAAACAGTACCTGACCACTCTCCTGCCTTTTCTATTCACATGAACATTCGATTGCAAGCTGTTTTGGACAACTTTCTTTCTCTTCTTGCAAAACACTCGGCAGACCTCCGTGCAGCTTCTATAACACGATGGGAGATGTTTTCTGTGCTGGCAAAGTTTCTCCTTGCCAGACAGAGTGGAAAAGCTTTTTGCTAAGATGTAGACGAGAAGAGAGGCTAAAGACGAAGGTACGGTGCTCTGCAGAGCTAAGCACAGCTCCCGGGCCTCTTTCGGCAGAAGACACACACTGCAGAGCACTGTGAGCGGCAGAATCGTCTTTGCGCGAAGAAGCAGCTTCTTCGTCTCCGGGAGCCGGAGTGAGCGGCAGCTTCGCAAAGGTGATGAAACAAGCTTTACAACACTGCGATTGTGTGCGCAGCTTGCCAACTGAGAGAAAACAGTACCTGACCACTCTCCTGCCTTTTCTATTCACATGAACATTCGATTGCAAGCTGTTTTGGACAACTTTCTTTCACTTCTGGCAAAACACTCGGCAGACCTCCGTGCAGCTTCTAGAACACGATGGGAGATGTTTTCTGTGCTGGCACAGTTTCTTTTTGCCAGACAGAGTGGAAAAGCTTTTTGCGAACATGTAGACGAGAAGAGAGGCTAAAGACGGAGGTACGGTGCTCTGCAGAGCTAAGCACAGTTCCCGGGCCTCTTTCGGCAGAAGCCGCACACCGCAGAGCACTGTGAGCGGCAGAATCGTCTTTGCGCGAAGAAGCAGCTTCTTCGTCTCCGGGAGCCGGAGAGAGCGGCAACTTCGCAAAGGTGATGAAACAAGCTGTACAACACTGCGATTGTGTGCGCAGCTTGCCAACTGAGAGAAAACAGTACCTGACAACTCTCCTGTCTTTTCTAATCACATGAACATTCGATTGAAGGCTGTTTTGGACAACTTTCTTTCTCTTCTTGCAAAACACTCGGCAGACCTCCGTGCAGCTTCTAGAACACGATGGGAGATGTTTTCTGTGCTGGCACAGTTTCTCCTTGCCAGACAGAGTGGAAAAGCTTTTTGCTAAGATGTAGACGAGAAGAGAGGCTAAAGACGAAGGTACGGTGCTCTGCAGAGCTAAGCACCGCTCCCGGACCTCTTTCGGCAGAAGCCGTACATGGCAGAGCACTGTGAGCGGCAGAATCGTCTTTGCGCGAAGAAGCAGCTTCTTCGTCTCCGGGAGCCGGAGAGAGCGGCAACTTCGCAAAGGTGATGAAACAAGCTGTACAACACTGCGATTGTGTGCGCAGCTTGCCAACTGAGAGAAAACAGTGCCTGACCACTCTCCTGCCTTTTCTATTCACATGAACATTGGATTGCAAGCTGTTTTGGACAACTTTCTTTCTCTTCTTGCAAAACACTCGGCAGACCTCCGTGCAGCCTCTAGAACACGATGGGAGATGTTTTCTGTGCCGGCACAGTTTCTCCTTGCCAGACAGAGTGGAAAAGCTTTTTGCTAAGATGTAGACGAGAAGAGAGGCTAAAGACGAAGGTACGGTGCTCTGCAGAGCTAAGCACCGCTCCCGGGCCTCTTTCGGCAGAAGGCGCACACCGCAGAGCACTGTGAGCGGCAGAATCGTCTTTGCGCGAAGAAGCAGCTTCTTCGTCTCCGGGAGCCGGAGAGAGCGGCAACTTCGCAAAGGTGATGAAACAAGCTGTACAACACTGCGATTGTGTGCGCAGCTTGCCAACTGAGAGAAAACAGTACCTGACCACTCTCCTGCCTTTTCTATTCACATGAACATTCGATTGCAAGCTGTTTTGGACAACTTTCTTTCTCTTCTTGCAAAACACTCGGCAGACCTCCGTGCAGCCTCTAGAACACGATGGGAGATGTTTTTTGTGCTGGCACAGTTTCTCATTGCCAGACAGAGTGGAAAAGCTTTTTGCTAAGATGTAGACGAGAAGAGAGGCTAAAGAAGTAGGTATGGTGCTCTGCAAAGCTAAGCACAGCTCCCGGGCCTCTTTCGGCAGAAGACACACACTGCAGAGCACTATGAGCGGCAGAATCGTCTTTGCGCGAAAAAGCAGCTTCTTCGTCTCCGGGTGCCGGAGAGAGCGGCAGCTTCGCAAAGGTGATGAAACAAGCTGTACAACACTGCGATTGTGTGCGCAGCTTGCCAAGTGAGAGAAAACAGTACCTGACCACTCTCCTGCCTTTTCTATTCACATGAACATTCGATTGCAAGCTGTTTTGGACAACTTTCTTTCTCTTCTTGCAAAACACTCGGCAGACCTCCGTGCAGCTTCTATAACACGATGGGAGATGTTTTCTGTGCTGGCAAAGTTTCTCCTTGCCAGACAGAGTGGAAAAGCTTTTTGCTAAGATGTAGACGAGAAGAGAGGCTAAAGACGAAGGTACGGTGCTCTGCAGAGCTAAGCACAGCTCCCGGGCCTCTTTCGGCAGAAGGCGCACACTGCAGAGCACAGTGAGCGGCAGAATCGTCTTTGCGCGAAGAAGCAGCTTCTTCGTCTCCGGGAGCCGGAGTGAGCGGCAGCTTCGCAAAGGTGATGAAACAAGCTTTACAGCACTGCGATTGTGTGGGCAGCTTGCCAACTGAGAGAAAACAGTACCTGACCACTCTCCTGCCTTTTCTATTCACATGAACATTCGATTGCAAGCTGTTTTGGACAACTTTCTTTCTCTTCTTGCAAAACACTCGGCAGACCTCCGTGCAGCCTCTAGAACACGATGGGAGATGTTTTCTGTGCTGGCACAGTTTCTCCTTGCCAGACAGAGTGGAAAAGCTTTTTGCTAAGATGTAGACGAGAAGAGAGGCTAAAGACGGAGGTACGGTGCTCTGCAGAGCTAAGCACAGCTCCCGGGACTCTTTCGGCAGAAGGCGCACACCGCAGAGCACTGTGAGCGGCAGAATCGTCTTTGCGCGAAGAAGCAGCTTCTTCGTCTCCGGGAGCCGGAGAGAGCGGCAGCTTCGCAAAGGTGATGAAACAAGCTGTACAACACTGCGATTGTGTGCGCAGCTTGCCAACTGAGAGAAAACAGTACCTGACCACTCTCCTGCCTTTTCTATTCACATGAACATTCGATTGCAAGCTGTTTTGGACAACTTTCTTTCTCTTCTTGCAAAACACTCGGCAGACCTCCGTGCAGCCTCTAGAACACGATGGGAGATGTTTTCTGTGCTGGCACAGTTTCTCCTTGCCAGACAGAGTGGAAAAGCTTTTTGCTAAGATGTAGACGAGAAGAGAGGCTAAAGACGAAGGTACGGTGCTCTGCAGAGCTACTCACCGCTCCCGGGCCTCTTTCGGCAGAAGGCGCACACCGCAGAGCACTGTGAGCGGCAGAATCGTCTTTGCGCGAAGAAGCAGCTTCTTCGTCTCCGGAAGCTGGAGTGAGCGGCAGCTTCGCAAAGGTGATGAAACAAGCTGTACAACACTGCGATTGTGTGCGCAGCTTGCCAACTGAGAGAAAACAGTACCTGACCACTCTCCTGCCTTTTCTATTCACATGAATATTCGATTGCAAGCTGTTTTGGACAACTTTCTTTCTCTTCTTGCAAAACACTCGGCAGACCTCCGTGCAGCCTCTAGAACACGATGGGGGATGTTTTCTGTGCTGGCACAGTTTCTCCTTGCCAGACAGAGTGGAAAAGCTTTTTGCTAAGATGTAGACGAGAAGAGAGGCTAAAGACGAAGGTACGGTGCTCTGCAGAGCTAAGCACCGCTCCTGGGCCTCTTTCGGCAGAAGCCGCACACCGCAGAGCACTGTGAGCAGCAGAATCGTCTTTGCGCGAAGAAGCAGCTTCTTCGTCTCCGGGAGCCAGAGTGAGCGGCAGCTTCGCAAAGGTGATGAAACAAGCTGTACAACACTGCGATTGTGTGCGCAGCTTGCCAACTGAGAGAAAACAGTACCTGACCATCTCCTGCCTTTTCTATTCACATGAACATTCGATTGCAAGCTGTTTTGGACAACTTTCTTTCTCTTCTTGCAAAACACTCCGCAGACCTCCGTGCAGCCTCTAGAACACGATGGGAGATGTTTTTTGTGCTGGCACAGTTTCTCCTTGCCAGACAGAGTGGAAAAGCTTTTTGCGAACATGTAGACGAGAAGAGAGGCTAAAGAAGTAGGTATGGTGCTCTGCAAAGCTAAGCACAGCTCCCGGGCCTCTTTCGGCAGAAGACACACACTGCAGAGCACTGTGAGCGGCAGAATCGTCTTTGCGCGAAAAAGCAGCTTCTTCGTCTCCGGGTGCCGGAGAGAGCGGCAGCTTCGCAAAGGTGATGAAACAAGCTGTACAACACTGCGATTGTGTGCGCAGCTTGCCAACTGAGAGAAAACAGTACCTGACCACTCTCCTGCCTTTTCTATTCACATGAACATTCGATTGCAAGCTGTTTTGGACAACTTTCTTTCACTTCTGGCAAAACACTCGGCAGACCTCCGTGCAGCTTCTAGAACACGATGGGAGATGTTTTCTGTGCTGGCACAGTTTCTTTTTGCCAGACAGAGTGGAAAAGCTTTTTGCGAACATGTAGACGAGAAGAGAGGCTAAAGACGGAGGTACGGTGCTCTGCAGAGCTAAGCACAGCTCCCGGGCCTCTTTCGGCAGAAGCCGCACACCGCAGAGCACTGTGAGCGGCAGAATCGTCTTTGTGCGAAGAAGCAGCTTCTTCGTCTCCGGGAGCCGGAGAGAGCGGCAACTTCGCAAAGGTGATGAAACAAGCTGTACAACACTGCGATTGTGTGCGCAGCTTGCCAACTGAGAGAAAACAGTACCTGACCACTCTCCTGCCTTTTCTAATCACATGAACATTTGATTGAAGGCTGTTTTGGACAACTTTCTTTCTCTTCTTGCAAAACACTCGGCAGACCTCCGTGCAGCTTCTAGAACACGATGGGAGATGTTTTCTGTGCTGGCACAGTTTCTCCTTGCCAGACAGAGTGGAAAAGCTTTTTGCTAAGATGTAGACGAGAAGAGAGGCTAAAGACGAAGGTACGGTGCTCTGCAGAGCTAAGCACCGCTCCGGGACCTCTTTCGGCTGAAGCCGTACACCGCAGAGCACTGTGCGCGGCAGAATCGTCTTTGCGCGAAGAAGCAGCTTCTTCGTCTCCAGGAGCCGGTGAGAGCGGCAACTTTGCAAAGGTGATGAAACAAGCTGTACAACACTGCGATTGTGTGCGCAGCTTGCCAACTGAGAGAAAACAGTACCTGACCACTCTCCTGCCTTTTCTATTCACATGAACATTCGATTGCAAGCTGTTTTGGACAACTTTCTTTCTCTTCTTACAAAACACTCGGCAGACCTCCGTGCAGCCTCTAGAACACAATGGGAGATGTTTTCTGTGCCGGCACAGTTTCTTTTTGCCAGACAGAGTGGAAAAGCTTTTTGCTAAGATGTAGACGAGAAGAGAGGCTAAAGACGAAGGTACGGTGCTCTGCAGAGCTAAGCACCGCTCCCGGACCTCTTTCGGCAGAAGCCGTACACCGCAGAGCACTGTGAGCGGCAGAATCGTCTTTGCGCGAAGAAGCAGCTTCTTCGTCTCCGGGAGCCGGAGAGAGCGGCAACTTCGCAAAGGTGATGAAACAAGCTGTACAACACTGCGATTGTGTGCGCAGCTTGCCAAGTGAGAGAAAACAGTACCTGACCACTCTCCTGCCTTTTCTATTCACATGAACATTCGATTGCAAGCTGTTTTGGACAACTTTCTTTCTCTTCTTGCAAAACACTCGGCAGACCTCCGTGCAGCCTCTAGAACACGATGGGAGATGTTTTCTGTGCCGGCACAGTTTCTCCTTGCCAGACAGAGTGGAAAAGCTTTTTGCTAAGATGTAGACGAGAAGAGAGGCTAAAGACGAAGGTACGGTGCTCTGCAGAGCTAAGCACCGCTCCCTGGCCTCTTTCGGCAGAAGCCGCACACCGCAGAGCACTGTGAGCGGCAGAATCGTCTTTGCGCGAAGAAGCAGCTTCTTCGTCTCCGGGAGCCGGAGAGAGCGGCAACTTCGCAAAGGTGATGAAACAAGCTGTACAACACTGCGATTGTGTGCGCAGCTTGCCAACTGAGAGAAAACAGTACCTGACCACTCTCCTGCCTTTTCTATTCACATGAACATTCGATTGCAAGCTGTTTTGGACAACGTTCTTTCTCTTCTTGCAAAACACTCGGCAGACCTCCGTGCAGCCTCTAGAACACGATGGGAGATGTTTTCTGTGCCGGCACAGTTTCTCCTTGCCAGACAGAGTGGAAAAGCTTTTTGCTAAGATGTAGACGAGAAGAGAGGCTAAAGACGAAGGTACGGTGCTCTGCAGAGCTAAGCACCGCTCCCTGGCCTCTTTCGGCAGAAGGCGCACACCGCAGAGCACTGTGAGCGGCAGAATCGTCTTTGCGCGAAGAAGCAGCTTCTTCGTCTCCGGGAGCCGGAGAGAGCGGCAACTTCGCAAAGGTGATGAAACAAGCTGTACAACACTGCGATTGTGTGCGCAGCTTGCCAACTGAGAGAAAACAGTACCTGACCACTCTCCTGCCTTTTCTATTCACATGAATATTCGATTGCAAGCTGTTTTGGACAACTTTCTTTCTCTTCTTGCAAAACACTCGGCAGACCTCCGTGCAGCCTCTAGAACACGATGGGGGATGTTTTCTGTGCTGGCACAGTTTCTCCTTGCCAGACAGAGTGGAAAAGCTTTTTGCTAAGATGTAGACGAGAAGAGAGGCTAAAGACGAAGGTACGGTGCTCTGCAGAGCTAAGCACCGCTCCTGGGCCTCTTTCGGCAGAAGCCGCACACCGCAGAGCACTGTGAGCGGCAGAATCGTCTTTGCGCGAAGAAGCAGCTTCTTCGTCTCCGGGAGCCAGAGTGAGCGGCAGCTTCGCAAAGGTGATGAAACAAGCTGTACAACACTGCGATTGTGTGCGCAGCTTGCCAACTGAGAGAAAACAGTACCTGACCACTCTCCTGCCTTTTCTATTCACATGAACATTCGATTGCAAGCTGTTTTGGACAACTTTCTTTCACTTCTGGCAAAACACTCGGCAGACCTCCGTGCAGCTTCTAGAACACGATGGGAGATGTTTTCTGTGCTGGCACAGTTTCTTTTTGCCAGACAGAGTGGAAAAGCTTTTTGCGAACATGTAGACGAGAAGAGAGGCTAAAGACGGAGGTACGGTGCTCTGCAGAGCTAAGCACAGCTCCCGGGCCTCTTTCGGCAGAAGCCGCACACCGCAGAGCACTGTGAGCGGCAGAATCGTCTTTGTGCGAAGAAGCAGCTTCTTCGTCTCCGGGAGCCGGAGAGAGCGGCAACTTCGCAAAGGTGATGAAACAAGCTGTACAACACTGCGATTGTGTGCGCAGCTTGCCAACTGAGAGAAAACAGTACCTGACCACTCTCCTGCCTTTTCTAATCACATGAACATTTGATTGAAGGCTGTTTTGGACAACTTTCTTTCTCTTCTTGCAAAACACTCGGCAGACCTCCGTGCAGCTTCTAGAACACGATGGGAGATGTTTTCTGTGCTGGCACAGTTTCTCCTTGCCAGACAGAGTGGAAAAGCTTTTTGCTAAGATGTAGACGAGAAGAGAGGCTAAAGACGAAGGTACGGTGCTCTGCAGAGCTAAGCACCGCTCCGGGACCTCTTTCGGCTGAAGCCGTACACCGCAGAGCACTGTGCGCGGCAGAATCGTCTTTGCGCGAAGAAGCAGCTTCTTCGTCTCCAGGAGCCGGAGAGAGCGGCAACTTTGCAAAGGTGATGAAACAAGCTGTACAACACTGCGATTGTGTGCGCAGCTTGCCAACTGAGAGAAAACAGTACCTGACCACTCTCCTGCCTTTTCTATTCACATGAACATTCGATTGCAAGCTGTTTTGGACAACTTTCTTTCTCTTCTTACAAAACACTCGGCAGACCTCCGTGCAGCCTCTAGAACACAATGGGAGATGTTTTCTGTGCCGGCACAGTTTCTTTTTGCCAGACAGAGTGGAAAAGCTTTTTGCTAAGATGTAGACGAGAAGAGAGGCTAAAGACGAAGGTACGGTGCTCTGCAGAGCTAAGCACCGCTCCCGGACCTCTTTCGGCAGAAGCCGTACACCGCAGAGCACTGTGAGCGGCAGAATCGTCTTTGCGCGAAGAAGCAGCTTCTTCGTCTCCGGGAGCCGGAGAGAGCGGCAACTTCGCAAAGGTGATGAAACAAGCTGTACAACACTGCGATTGTGTGCGCAGCTTGCCAAGTGAGAGAAAACAGTACCTGACCACTCTCCTGCCTTTTCTATTCACATGAACATTCGATTGCAAGCTGTTTTGGACAACTTTCTTTCTCTTCTTGCAAAACACTCGGCAGACCTCCGTGCAGCCTCTAGAACACGATGGGAGATGTTTTCTGTGCCGGCACAGTTTCTCCTTGCCAGACAGAGTGGAAAAGCTTTTTGCTAAGATGTAGACGAGAAGAGAGGCTAAAGACGAAGGTACGGTGCTCTGCAGAGCTAAGCACCGCTCCCTGGCCTCTTTCGGCAGAAGCCGCACACCGCAGAGCACTGTGAGCGGCAGAATCGTCTTTGCGCGAAGAAGCAGCTTCTTCGTCTCCGGGAGCCGGAGAGAGCGGCAACTTCGCAAAGGTGATGAAACAAGCTGTACAACACTGCGATTGTGTGCGCAGCTTGCCAACTGAGAGAAAACAGTACCTGACCACTCTCCTGCCTTTTCTATTCACATGAACATTCGATTGCAAGCTGTTTTGGACAACGTTCTTTCTCTTCTTGCAAAACACTCGGCAGACCTCCGTGCAGCCTCTAGAACACGATGGGAGATGTTTTCTGTGCCGGCACAGTTTCTCCTTGCCAGACAGAGTGGAAAAGCTTTTTGCTAAGATGTAGACGAGAAGAGAGGCTAAAGACGAAGGTACGGTGCTCTGCAGAGCTAAGCACCGCTCCCTGGCCTCTTTCGGCAGAAGGCGCACACCGCAGAGCACTGTGAGCGGCAGAATCGTCTTTGCGCGAAGAAGCAGCTTCTTCGTCTCCGGGAGCCGGAGAGAGCGGCAACTTCGCAAAGGTGATGAAACAAGCTGTACAACACTGCGATTGTGTGCGCAGCTTGCCAACTGAGAGAAAACAGTACCTGACCACTCTCCTGCCTTTTCTATTCACATGAACATTCGATTGCAAGCTGTTTTGGACAACTTTCTTTCTCTTCTTGCAAAACACTCGGCAGACCTCCGTGCAGACTCTAGAACACGATGGGAGATGTTTTTTGTGCTGGCACAGTTTCTCCTTGCCAGACAGTGTGGAAAAGCTTTTTGCTAAGATGTAGACGAGAAGAAATGCTAAAGACGAAGGTACGGTGCTTTGCAGAGCTAAGCACCGCTCCCGGGCCTCTTTCGGCAGAAGACACACACTGCAGAGCACTGTGAGCGGCAGAATCGTCTTTGCGCGAAGAAGCAGCTTCTTCGTCTCCGGGAGCCGGAGAGAGCGGCAGCTTCGCAAAGGTGATGAAACAAGCTGTACAACACTGCGATTGTGTGCGCAGCTTGCCAACTGAGAGAAAACAGTACCTGACCACTCTCCTGCCTTTTCTATTCACATGAACATTCGATTGCAAGCTGTTTTGGACAACTTTCTTTCTCTTCTTGCAAAACACTCGGCAGACCTCCGTGCAGCCTCTAGAACACGATGGGAGATGTTTTCTGTGCTGGCACAGTTTCTCCTTGCCAGACAGAGTGGAAAAGCTTTTTGCTAAGATGTAGACGAGAAGAGAGGCTAAAGACGAAGGTACGGTGCTCTGCAGAGCTAAGCACAGCTCCCGGGACTCTTTCGGCAGAAGCCGCACACCGCAGAGCACTGTGAGCGGCAGAATCGTCTTTGCGCGAAGAAGCAGCTTCTTCGTCTCCGGGAGCCGGAGAGAGCGGCAGCTTCGCAAAGGTGATGAAACAAGCTGTACAACACTGCGATTGTGTGCGCAGCTTGCCAACTGAGAGAAAACAGTACCTGACCACTCTCCTGCCTTTTCTATTCACATGAACATTCGATTGCAAGCTGTTTTGGACAACTTTCTTTCTCTTCTTGCAAAACACTCGGCAGACGTCCGTGCAGCCTCTAGAATACGATGGGAGATGTTTTCTGTGCTGGCACAGTTTCTCCTTGCCAGACAGAGTGGAAAAGCTTTTTGCTAAGATGTAGACGAGAAGAGAGGCTAAAGACGAAGGTACGGTGCTCTGCAGAGCTAAGCACCGCTCCCGGGCCTCTTTCGGCAGAAGGCGCACACCGCAGAGCACTGTGAGCGGCAGAATCGTCTTTGCGCGAAGAAGCAGCTTCTTCGTCTCCGGGAGCGAGAGTGAGCGGCAGCTTCGCAAAGGTGATGAAACAAGCTGTACAACACTGCGATTGTGTGCGCAGCTTGCCAACTGAGAGAAAACAGTACCTGACCATCTCCTGCCTTTTCTATTCACATGAACATTCGATTGCAAGCTGTTTTGGACAACTTTCTTTCTCTTCTTGCAAAACACTCGGCAGACCTCCGTGCAGCCTCTAGAACACGATGGGAGATGTTTTTTGTGCTGTCACGGTTTCTCCTTGCCAGACAGAGTGGAAAAGCTTTTTGCTAAGATGTAGACGAGAAGAGAGGCTAAAGAAGTAGGTATGGTGCTCTGCAAAGCTAAGCACAGCTCCCGGGCCTCTTTCGGCAGAAGACACACACTGCAGAGCACTGTGAGCGGCAGAATCGTCTTTGCGCGAAAAAGCAGCTTCTTCGTCTCCGGGTGCCGGAGAGAGCGGCAGCTTCGCAAAGGTGATGAAACAAGCTGTACAACACTGCGATTGTGTGCGCAGCTTGCCAACTGAGAGAAAACAGTACCTGACCACTCTCCTGCCTTTTCTATTCACATGAACATTCGATTGCAAGCTGTTTTGGACAACTTTCTTTCACTTCTGGCAAAACACTCGGCAGACCTCCGTGCAGCTTCTAGAACACGATGGGAGATGTTTTCTGTGCTGGCACAGTTTCTTTTTGCCAGACAGAGTGGAAAAGCTTTTTGCGAACATGTAGACGAGAAGAGAGGCTAAAGACGGAGGTACGGTGCTCTGCAGAGCTAAGCACAGCTCCCGGGCCTCTTTCGGCAGAAGCCGCACACCGCAGAGCACTGTGAGCGGCAGAATCGTCTTTGCGCGAAGAAGCAGCTTCTTCGTCTCCGGGAGCCGGAGAGAGCGGCAACTTCGCAAAGGTGATGAAACAAGCTGTACAACACTGCGATTGTGTGCGCAGCTTGCCAACTGAGAGAAAACAGTACCTGACCACTCTCCTGTCTTTTCTAATCACATGAACATTCGATTGAAGGCTGTTTTGGACAACTTTCTTTCTCTTCTTGCAAAACACTCGGCAGACCTCCGTGCAGCTTCTAGAACACGATGGGAGATATTTTCTGTGCTGGCACAGTTTCTCCTTGCCAGACAGAGTGGAAAAGCTTTTTGCTAAGATGTAGACGAGAAGAGAGGCTAAAGACGAAGGTACGGTGCTCTGCAGAGCTAAGCACCGCTCCCGGACCTCTTTCGGCAGAAGCCGTACACCGCAGAGCACTGTGAGCGGCAGAATCGTCTTTGCGCGAAGAAGCAGCTTCTTCGTCTCTGGGAGCCGGAGAGAGCGGCAACTTCGCAAAGGTGATGAAACAAGCTTTACAACACTGCGATTGTGTGCGCAGCTTGCCAAGTGAGAGAAAACAGTACCTGACCACTCTCCTGCCTTTTCTATTCACATGAACATTCGATTGCAAGCTGTTTTGGACAACTTTCTTTCTCTTCTTGCAAAACACTCGGCAGACCTCCGTGCAGCCTCTAGAACACGATGGGAGATGTTTTCTGTGCCGGCACAGTTTCTCCTTGCCAGACAGAGTGGAAAAGCTTTTTGCTAAGATGTAGACGAGAAGAGAGGCTAAAGACGAAGGTACGGTGCTCTGCAGAGCTAAGCACCGCTCCCGGGCCTCTTTCGGCAGAAGCCGCACACCGCAGAGCACTGTGAGCGGCAGAATCGTCTTTGCGCGAAGAAGCAGCTTCTTCGTCTCCGGGAGCCGGAGAGCGCGGCAACTTCGCAAAGGTGATGAAACAAGCTGTACAACACTGCGATTGTGTGCGCAGCTTGCCAACTGAGAGAAAACAGTACCTGACCACTCTCCTGCCTTTTCTATTCACATGAACATTCCATTGCAAGCTGTTTTGGACAACTTTCTTTCTCTTCTTGCAAAACACTCGGCAGACCTCCGTGCAGCCTCTAGAACACGATGGGAGATGTTTTCTGTGCTGGCACAGTTTCTCCTTGCCAGACAGAGTGGAAAAGCTTTTTCCTAACATGTAGCCTAGAAGAGAGTGTTGCCTTCCGATGCAAGGCAGGCGACCTGGTTCAGACGAACAGCACGGCAGCCCTCTCACTAGGGCCACTCGGGCCAATGACACACGCAGACATCAATGTGATGGGCAGTCAAAAGGCGTTTATTATGTCGTCTCTTGGGTTTTTATAGTCTAAGGGGTCTCTACGTCAGCATGGGTCTGTCTTTACCTTCTATGGTTAGTAAGAGGTGGACTGTTTCTGGGTAGGGGATGGAAAGTTACTGGAATTTGGTTAGGCGGGTTACATTCCTATGTAAGTTTCTTATCTATGGGAGGCAGATGGTCTTATCCAAGGGGATCTGAGGGTCCTGGCTTTCCGTGACATCGCGAGATCTTCCGCAGCGCCTTTCCCTGTCTACCACATCTCCCCCCCCCTTTTTACAAATGGATGAGGTAGTCATGCCTATAGGTACTTAAGTGAGGTATAAGGTCGTAGCTTGACAAGGGAAAAGGGTCTTGGGAGTCCTGAGTAAGCTTTTGTCAGACAAGCTCGGAGGATCTTGTGACTGACGGTGTTCCCTGGTTGAATTCCCTGGTTGAATTCTCTGGTTGATTTCACAGCAATTGTCGTCGGCCTAAGAACAGGATGTTGGTCCGTTCCAGGCGGGTCTGAACGAACGAGACCAGTTTGTTCAGCAGGCATGGTCCGAAGGTGACTGTTAGAAACAGCATGGCCAATGGACCTATCAGGACAGAAATCAGAGTGGTTAGCCAAGGTGATTGATTGAACCAGGACTCGTACCAGCCCTGTTGGGCCTCCCTGTCTTTCTGTCTCTGAGCCAGTCGGTTCCGGGATTCTGCCATGGAGTCCCTCACGACTCCCGTGTGAGCTGCGTAGAAACAGCACTCCTCCTTCAAGGCGGCGCACAGGCCCCCTTGCTGCATGAACAGGAGGTCTAGGCCTCGCCTGTTCTGCAAGACCACTTCTGAGAGTGAGGAGACCGACTTCTCTAGAAAGGAGATGGATTTCTCGATCCTTTGCAGGTCCTCGTCAATTGTTGCTTGCAGCTGTGACAGTCCTTGGTGCTGGGTCGCTAGGGCTGAGACTCCTGTGGCCGTTCCGGCTGCTCCCAGGCCGAGCAGCATCGCGATAGTTATACCTGTCAATATTTCTCTTTTGTGGATCCGGCCGGGTCCCTCAAGAAGATGGTACATTTCTTCGTCTGAGTGGTACAGGATCCTAGGAACAATCAGAACTTGGACACAGAAGTCGTTAGAGTCATTGAATTTGGGAAGGAACACACAAGGACTCACTCCGGATCGCTGGCAAACCCACATCCCAGATGCGGCTGGGACTGCCCATTTATTGTTTTTCCTGTTAGGCTTGACGATTTTGGTGCAGACGTTGCCTTTCCGCCTAGCTAGGGTTGCATTGCCAAAGCATCTGCCTCGGCCTGTGACTTGACTCAGGGTGATTCCCTTGCGAGGGGTGTCCCATCTGCACTGGTGAGGGGCGTCGGCTGAGGAGTAACTGAAGGGAGTGTTTAGAGCGACTCCTTCGAAAAAGGGGGGTTTGACATCGTAACAAAGCCAGCAGGATTCGGTTAGGTTAGGGTTGGATTCGTTCAGGGATACAAAGGTAGCTTCTAACATGCGAAGGATTGGGTCTGCGTCTGACTCGGTTAAGCGGCTCATCTGAAAGGTCTCCGCTTGACTGGTCGGGACTTTGCTGACCCCTGTGGGTAAGGTTTTGGGGTAGGTTACGTTTCTCCCTTTCGGCACGCTTTTAATCGCTTTGTTGGGTCCGACTGCTCGGGGTGCTGACGGTTGAAGCCTGATAATTTGCACATTCGCCCTCTCTTTTGACCCTTGAAGGACTACTGTCCACGTTCTGCCTGTGGCCCAGCTAGGGTGATCTGGCTGCAAGACCGTCATGTTGTACTCAGTGCATGCCCGAAATCTAGGGATTTTATGTTGGTTTCGATGGAAGTTCCCGTGAAAGAAGAGGGGTATTTTGCAACCGATGGGTGCCCAGGTGAACTGTAGGAATTTGTCTGGCTCTTGTGGATCCCACCCAGGCCCCGATGGCCTGGCATCTGTAACTATAGTTTCGCAACCCCAGTGCCCACAGTATCCCCACCCTGGGTGATTGCAGTAACTTTTCCCAGGGTTTGAAGCTGGGCACCAGTAGGATAGGTACGAGTGTGTGACGTGTGGGGAATAGGGGTGTACCTTTGGCTGTCCTGGAAACAGGTCGGTGATGCGGAGCACGAAGGATGGGGTGTTCGGTGTGGTGATTTGTCTGAGCGCTTTGCCCCTACTAAGGTGTCGCATTACCCACCTGAAGGGCTGATGGGGGTAGTGGTCTGGGCTGGCTTGCCCCCTGGCAACAAGCCCCAACAGCAAAATCGCACAGAAACACCCTTGGTGCTTGGGTCTCACCCGTGCGGGTCTCTCGGGTGCTGCTTGGCGGCTTGGTGGTCTGTCGCTTTCGTCCGGAACTGGAAAGTACGCGTCACGAGGACGTCCTACGAGCAGGTCCTGTAAACAGATACTCGCAATTCTCGTCAGTCTCATTCTGCTCGCCCTGAAGGTCCGGTTTAATCGACTTAAGTGGACACCACCTGATTTTGCCGTCCTTTTTGACCGCTGCGTACCCTCGCCCTGTGAGCACCAGCCTCCAACCCTGTTCCCACTCGCCTAGCTCGTTTCTGATTACCACCTGCGGGCCCTCTTCTAGCGTTCGAGTAACCCAGTGTTTTTGAACGGGACTGTTTCATCTCCCCTAGGGAATTGATTCAGTGCCAGCAAGGCGGTTGCCAGCATACGTGCCTGATCTCCTGGGGGAATGGCGTTGGCAAAGCCCTCTGCTTTTGCCAACACTTCTATCTTGGTTTTCAGGGTCTGGTTTGCTCTCTCTACTATGGCCTGTCCGGTACTGTTATGTGGGATGCCGTGCACTAGCGTGATACCCCATTTCGAGGCGAATTCCTGTACTTGTTTGGATTTGAAGTTGGAGCCGTTGTCCGTTTTGATCTGCTTGGGGATGCCAAGCCAGGCCATGGCTGTCAGCCAGTGCTGAATTGTGGCTTTGGAATTGGTTTTGGGGTGCTGTGTAGCTACGATCGCTCCGCTATAAGTGTCTACTGTCACTGCAAGCCAAGCTCGGGGCCTTAGTATTTCGCACCAGGTGAAGTCCGACTGCCAGATTTCTGAGGGCTTGAGGCCTCTCGGGTTGACTCCGTAGGACCAAAGGGGTGACTTCTGGCAATGAGGGCAAGTGGCTACCACATGTTTGGCGTCCGCCGTCGAGATTCCGCATCTCTTCGCCAGTGCTTTGACTCCGATGTGGAGCGACTCGTGCAGTTGACGAGCTCTTTGCAAGGTCCAAACGCCTTTCGCTGCGGCGTCTGCTTTGTCGTTGCCGATCTGAAAGTAACCTTTGACTGGGTCATGGCTGTTGATGTGGATGACTGACACGGTGCCCTGTTGCGAGGAGAGTGCTTCTTCCAGCATTAGGGCTGCTGCTGATGTTGACACTTCGATGAAGTCGAGGGAGCTCTTTGCTTGCTGTGTCAGCTCCTTGGGTTCCCAGGGGTGCTTTCCTTTCAGGAGGTCGTACAGAGGGTCCATGATCTCGGGAGGAATCAGGACGATGTTGCGAAGCCACTGCAGCGATCCCACCAGGCGTTGCACGTCGTGGAGCGTCTCGATGTCTCGGTTGATCTTCATCTCGGGGGGTGTCACGTAGGAGCTTGTGATGCCTACTCCCAGGAAGGTCACGCAGGGTCCTCTCTTGATCTTTGCGCTCGCGATCTCGAAGCCGTTGGCTTGAAGGGTTTCCGTGACTGTGGACACCAGGTGATCCACTTGGCTTGTCGATGGTGCTGCGACCAGGATGTCGTCCATGTACTGGATGATGGTTGCGGTGGGGTATGAGTGTCGGACTGGCGTCAGTGCTTTGTCCACGGTGATTTGGCATATGGTGGGACTGTCGACCAGGCCTTGCGGAAGTACTCTCCATTGGAAGCGAAGGTTGGGCCTCTCGCCGTTCCGAAATGCCACGGAAAAGGCGAATCGTTCTCTGTCCTCAGGGTGCAGGGGTATTGAAAAGAAGCAGTCCTTGATGGCCAGTACTGCACACGGCTGCCCTGTGGGGACGGCTGAGTTCGTGGGAAGCAGTGTCTGGACTGGACCCATGGGTCGAATCGTCTTGTTCACTTCTCTCAGGTCGTGGACGAGACGATAGCCTTGTCCGGACCTTTTGGGGACTACGAATACCGGGGTGTTCCATGGGCTGGTGGAGGGTTCTATGTGACCCTTTTCCAGTTCTCGATCGACCAGTTCCAGCAAGGCTGCCTGTCGGAGGAAGGAGACCCAGACACCAATTGGTTCATCCAAGTCCAATTTATTGATCGAATACGGCGGGTTAAATATGGTTCTTAATAAGCTTCATACATATTGCAAAAGTTGAGCTCAGGATTGGTTAGTTACATATCAGCAACTACACCTACTTCTACATTCTTGTGCTTATTCTTCTGTTACATTCTGCAGATATTCAGGACTAATCTCACCTCCCTTTCCTCATGTTGCAGCAAGGCCATCCGGCATTCTTGCCTGTCAGCAGTCACTGAATCGGAGACTGCTGACCTCCCTTTCAAGCTTAACCAGCGGCATTAAATCAGTATGGCCTTTCTCAATTAACCAACTCTTAATAAAATCCTCCACATTTCCCCCGCTTTCTTCTTGAGCAAGGAGATTAGTTTGCCAGGTTTTTGCTATCATACGGCTAACCATGTTTTGAATACAAGTAAAAATACAAGGCAAAATAAGCAAAAACATTAAGATCACACCCAGTAAGCCGATAGCATATGTCACAATGTTCCTTAGCCATGGTCCAAGCCCTAAGCCTTTAAGCCATTCGTCAATTCCTAAACCTTCTTCTTCTTTGAGATTGTGAAGTCCCTGTTGTAGTTCTTTTATCTTAGTATGAATGGATACCGAATGATCAGACAAATTCATACAACACATTCCCTCAAATTCTTCACATCCATGCCCTTGTGCTAAGAGCAAAAAATCTACAGCAGCTCTATTTTGTAAAACAGCATGGTTAACACTTTGCACATCTGCAGTCATCATGTCCAGAATTTGGGATGTCTGGTTCAGCTCATTTCTTGTCCAGCACCCTAATTGTTTTGCTAAATTCATAGCCTTATTGGCAGATCCTCCTGGTAAGATAGTTGAAACTACTACTTGTCTGAATGTACCCCAAAACTTTGGATCTCCAATCTGGCTGCAGTCCAAGTCATGTATACTACGCCTTTTCCTGTTTGATGTTTGACTGAGCTGCATTAGCAAGGATACATTAGGGTGAAACAAGGACAATTTTCCCAAATAACAGGGTCCACCCTGTGGCTTAGCTGGTACACCATTCCACGCCCTGTCTCCACAAATTAGAAATATTCCTGTAGGTAATTTCATTGGTGCCGTAATGTTTGTGCCGTTACATTGACTGTAATGCTGTGGAGAGAATTCACTCAAATTCAGGGATGAATCCAAGGTGGCCCATGTGTCTTTAGGTTGATTTAAATTCTGGACATCCAAGGGTTTGAAACTAAACCATCCGCCAGCTGTGGTGTTAGACATACTGGCATTTGCACTTCCAAAAAGATCTAATTCTTCAGGAGGAGAACGCAAGGAAGTGTTAAGTGATTGGATTAGTAAACATTGGCGATAGCCATCACTCTGACCTGCAGTATATCCTTGCTGTGCTGGCAATGTGATGTTAGACATGTTACGCATGCATAAGGTTCGATTATTTATTAAACTGCAAAATTCTCCAGGAGACCACACTGGAAGTCCTACCAAGCATGTTCGAAATGGATTAGTAACCCCTCCAAGACTAAGACAAAGTGATGATTGATTAGTTTGATTAGCAAGTGTTACCCATAGATTTTCTCTTGGCTGACTGAAGTGTGTTATTCCTGCTGCTTTAACTGCTACAGCGTTAAGCAGTATAATAAAAACAAACTTCATTTTTCTTTCCTTTTTGCCTGTTTTTTCTTCCTCTGCTGTCTTTTACTTGACTTGTTAGGCTGATTAAAATGGACCTGAGTCAGTCTTTGAATACACTGATCTAACCCCAAATCAGCATCCTTGCTCACAGGTATAGCATATGGCAAGTTTAAAGGCAAATCAGCTTTACAGCGAGCTGCTATAATGCGTGAGGCACTAGTAACTTCAAGCTCTCTAAGTGCTTGCTGCAACTTCCATCTAATATATGCTATAACCACTTGTTCTGCACTCTCAAAAAGCTCCAATCCTGCCCTTCCTGGCAGACCAGTATTTTGTTCAAGAGCTCTAACCCAGACAAAATCTTGAATCCACTTCCCGAAACAAGGTCCACACCATAAATTTGCTATTGTCTTTTGTGAGTACCAATAAATCTTATTACAACCTGCACAAAGCAAAGCTATCCATGCATAGCACTTATCAGCATCCCTTTTGCAAACATAACAAGGAAGTGAATGTAAGTAGGGACCAGTATAAAAATCTGTCTCTTCGACCCAATGCAACCAATTTAATGGTGGTGATTGCAAAGCCTCTTCACCTTTCTTACTATATAAGGCTAATAGTTCAAGCTCTTTCTTTAGCGCAAGGCGTATTTTATTTCGTAATCGTTGTTCCTGCTCGTTATCTTCTTCAATAACTGTATCCTCCCGAGGGTCCCACAAATGTAAAATTGTCCTAATCATAGAAAACTAATTAGCCTTATTTAGAAGAGGTTGCTCCCTTTCTAGCCTTCTTTTTCTTATCAGTTTTCAGTTTTGCTGCTCCTAATTTCACTGGTCCCGTCACTTTCAAACTTAATTTTTGTAATTTTTCAATGCAATGATCTAATGCTCTTTCAGGATTCCCCCTGAAGGGCCCTACAATAGAACGTTGTGTTAAAGATACTAATTTTCTACACCTTACAGAGATTATACGTGATTTACTTTGAACCTTAATTCTACTTACAACACATTGTACTTCCCAACGATAATAAGCAAGAATTTTTTGTTCAGGAGACTCATAAAGATTTAAAGCGACATACGCATTTAGTCCCGTTTGTCTCCTTAATTCATCTTGCCAGTTTTTACCCCACGTGTGCTCGTGCTCGCAAGTATGACACCATAAATCCCGTAATAATGATTGTTCTATCCAAAAAGTATTATCACAGCCCCCACAACGTAGAGCTATCCAGGCAGCACAATGTGGATCATAACAGTCAAGGCAATGTTCCTTTGCTGGATTTGTTAAACGAAAAGTTGATAATGAGTCAGTAAAACCAATCAACTCCTGGGCCGTCCGATAGTGACATGTCAGTGCTCTGTCCAACACTTTCGAGTGTCCCTTCAGCTGTAGCAGCAGCGGTTGTAGGACTAGAGGCAGTTTCTCCCTCAGTCGCTCCCTGTCCTCCTCTGTGAGGCGATCCACTAGAGGCTGCATCAAAAACAGGTTTAGTCCACTTAGCAGGCACCCACAAAGGTCCTGTAGGTGAAGAAACACAAAGATACCCCCGACCCCAATATAATACTTTCGCAGGTTTTTCCCATAATCCTGTACTCGGGTTCTTATACCTAACCCAGACCTCTGTCTCCTCAGTATTTTTCTGACCTGACCTTGGATGATGTTTAATCGCAGGAGGGGTATCATCTTCTCCAAAAATACATAAATGATTGATCACATACAGAACCTTGGCCAAACATGATTGTGGGTCTGTTAAGTCTTGATGCTTCTCAATATACCGTTTAAGGGTACCGTTTGCTCTTTCCACTATTGCCTGTCCAGTAGAAGAGTGTGGAATACCTGTCACATGCTTAATGGACCACCGATTTAAGAATTTCTGGACCCTAGCACACACATAAGCTCGACCATTATCTGTTTTGATGCTTCTTGGAACTCCCATAACAGCAAAGCAACTTAACAGGTGCCTAATAACATGTGTAGCTTTTTGTCCTGCCTGAGCCGTAGCCCATATGTAGTGACTATATGTATCTACAGTGACATGCACGTACTTAACTTTACCAAATCTAGGTACCTGTGTAACATCCATTTGCCATTTTTCATTTATTTCCAAACCTCGAGGATTAACTCCCACGCCTAAACCTATTCCTTCATTATGATAACTACATATTGGACATGCTCTAACAATGGCTTTAGCTTCTGATAAACTCAGTTCAAAATGTTTTGCAAGCCCTCTTGCATTTTGATGATATCTGCTATGTGCTTCTCTGGCCAATACATGCTTGTCAATAGGACAAGAGTTATCAATGGGTAAAGTAACCAATTTGTCTGCACGTTCATTCCCTTCTCCTAAACCTTCAGACCATTTATGGCTCCTAATATGAATCACAGAATACGCTGCACTTCTTTCTCGTAAAGCTTTCCTTAATTGTATCAATAGTTCATACAATCGTTTATTATTCACTTCCTTAATTGCTGCTTCCTCTATTCGTCTGGCTACTCCGGCAACATACATAGAGTCTGTGACCACATTTAAAGGCTCCTGTAAATTAGACACTGCCCATACTACTGCCAACAATTCCAAAGTTTGTAAACTATCTGCAGGATCTGCTGTAAGAAGTTGATGCTTCCATTGTCCTTTTTCTTGCCAGGTGACAGCAGCACGCCTTGATTTCTTTCCCGCATCTGTAAAAGCTGTAATAGCTCCTTCTATAGGGCGTTCTTCCCTCAATGGTCGAGTAATCCAGTTCCATTCTGTCATCCATTGCAAAACTTTAGGCACTAATTTGCTGGTTTCTACTTTAGCAGGTGATGCTAATAATGCTTCCTGCAAGTTCTTTGAATTAATCAAGTACCAGTCTAAAGTCTCTTTCTCCATAGGCAATCTAATGGTAGCAGGTTCTCGACCATCCACTTCAATAATTCTGAGACGCCCTTTTTTGACTAACACAGCCAATTGTTCAATTTTTGAGAATATTGTTCTCTTATGTTGTAGTGATGGTGACAACCATTCCAGAACTCGTATCTCCCCCGTTTTCTCCTGTTGTTGAGAGAGAGCACCAAGCAAATGGCAAGGACTATTCCAAATAGTAAGGTCAATAGGGCAGTCGAGTTGTCGACGAGACACATATCCCTGTTGTACACAATTACTAATTTGTTGCAAGGCAAGATAGTGCTCCTTTGTCAGGTGTACAGGAGTAGTAGGATCAATACCCTTTAACAAAGGCCGCAGGGTTTCTAATAAATGATTTGGTATTCCCACAATAGGTTTTAACCACTGTAAATCTCCCAGCAACTTCTGTGCATCATGCAAAGTTTTAATGTCCAATTGTAATTCCAATTTTTGAGGTATTACTTTTTGATCTGTTAAAGTCCATCCCAGATATTTCCACGGTGTGGTGGTCTGAATTTTCTCAGCAGCAATAACAAGCGAATATGCTGAAAGAGTATCTCTAATACTGTCAATCTGCAGAGAGGAGAATGGTTGTTGCTGGGCAAACAAAATGTCGTCCATGTAATGATATATTATAGTTGCTGGCCACTTACGACGTAGTGGCTGTAATGCAGCATCAACATAAAGCTGACACAACATCGGGGAATTACGCATGCCTTGCGGAAGAGTCGTCCATTCAAATCTTTTATCTGGCTCTCCACGATTTATTGCCGGTAAAGTAAAAGCAAATCTCTTCATATCATCAGGATGCAGCCCAATAGTGAAAAAACAATCCTTTAGATCAATAATTAAAAGTGGCCAGTGTTCTGGGATCATAGCTGGATTTGGAAGACCAGGCTGTAAGGCCCCCATTGATTCCATCTGTTCATTTACAGCCCGTAAATCATGTATCAAATGATATTTCCCTGATTTCTTCTTGATAACAAAAATAGGTGTATTCCAAGGGCTCGTAGAAAGTCGTAAGTGTCCCTGTGAATATTGTTCCTTTACCAATTCATGGGCATGCATAAGACTCTCCCCTTTTAATGGCCATTGCTTAACCATCACCGGTGTATCCGTTTTCCAGGTGAGTGGAATGGGGAAAGTCCAAGCAATGGCAATTACCCCAAAGGGTGATGATTAGTTAACACCACTCCCAATTGTGTTAAAATATCCCTTCCAATTAAACAAGAAACTGTAGGTGGTAATTGAACAACTGAAAACACAGCAGATACTTGTTGATCATCAATACACACTAACAAAAGTGGTGATCTACTTGCTAATGTAAATCCTCCTACTCCGGTGAGCATATTTGATGATGGGAACAGAGGCCAATGTTGTGGCCATGCTTCTGGAGAGATAGTGCTGGTATCTGCTCCTGTATCCAATAATCCATAAAGGGTTATGCTTTGATGTCCATGGGTAATTTC
Organism: Melozone crissalis; assembly: GCF_028551555.1. Lineage (NCBI taxonomy): Eukaryota > Metazoa > Chordata > Aves > Passeriformes > Passerellidae > Melozone > Melozone crissalis. The sequence goes on from NW_026535823.1 coordinate 1,482,416, forward strand.
CACCTTTTGTTTTGGTCTATTTTGTAAATCCACAGTTAAAAGTGTAACACCAGTAGAGCCAAAACCCTTTTCATCCCGCGTTTGTCCAGTAAATGATGGTATACCAGATGTCATTTGACATAGTGGTATTAATTGTGCAATGCGTTGTCCTTTTGTTATTTTAATAGGAGGATAAAGGGTGTAAACCATAATTTGTATTTCCCCTGTATAATCCGCATCGATAACACCAGGCAATACAAATAATCCCAGCATAGTTATTGAAGAACGTCCTAATAACAATGCTCCACATTTTTGTTCATTCAAAATGAGAGGACCCTTTACTCCAGTTGGTATCCTCTCAGGCCGATTCGTCATTAATGTGACGTCTACTGCTGCTGATAAGTCCAAGCCGAGGCTGCCTTCTGTGGCTGGTTGCAGACAGGGGGTGGCAGCGATGTTGCGTCGGTAGCTGGTGTTTCCGATGTCACGGCGGCTACTTGTGTCTGGGCGCGGCTCGCCTGCTGCGCGCTCCTGAAATAGTTTCCCGACCGGCGCCTACAAGCTGTAGAGTTGTGGGAACTGGATCGGCAGTTGTGACACCATATCCCGGTTGCTTGACATGTTCGTCGCGTGTGTCCCTCACTGCCGCATCTGTAGCACTTGAGGAATGGTCTCGAGCTCTGCGTGACCGCCAGTGAGCCATTTCAGAGAGGAGCAAGAGCAGCTAACACCTGACTTTGAGTAGACTCTGCTTGCTTTTGTAATCCTAACCCTAGCTCCTTTATTGCATCTACTATAAATGCCTGTGAAGCTGTTGGCATTAATGCCATTCGCTCTAATGCTTCCTCAATGGTCCAATTTGCCCCCAAAGTAGCTAACACTCTTTGTGTTGCTGGATTGCTATTTTGAAGAGCACACTGCTTCAATAGCGCCCCCTTCATGTAGTCTGCGACACCAGCCCGATCTATAGCAGTAGCTGCCCTGTCTATAAAATTCCCAAATGATTCTTCTCTACCTTGTTTAATGCCCATATAAGCCGGTAACCCTCCTGGTTCTTTAACCATATCTATTGCAGCACGCACTAACCGCATAGACTCTCTAAGCTTATCTGCTCCCGATATCATCTGTGCCTCTGTACGCAAAAATGCCCCTAAGCCCATAAGCTCAGCTACTGTCACTCCATGTAATGGATCTCCTTGAGCTCGCTGTACAGCAACTGACTCATTTACCAAAGCGTGCCAATGTGCATTAAACAGTAACTGCTGATGCTGAGTAAATATCAACCGAACTATTCCTCTTAAATCATTTGGGCATAAAATCTGAGTATTAAAAAGATAATCTAACATTTGCCTAACAGGTTCACTTTTTACTCCAAACTGACTAACTGTAGAACGTAACTGAGCTAGCAGCTTCCAGTCTAAGGGCTCATAGGCTGCTATATTATGCGTAAGGTTCCCCTGTGCATCATATTGTGGTGTATATGTAACCGGACATGCAAGACTAGAGACTACTTCCATCGCCTCGCCATCCCCCATTTGCATTACTTCTTTTGCCACAGCAGCCCAAGCTTCCCTTCTCTGCTTAGCCATCTCCCCCCATAGGTCACTGTGTGCCCCCGGGATAGGATCTGACTCTTTAAGGGTGCTATGCTGCTGGCATTTCGGTACCGAGACCGAGGTTTCCGGCGGGGGATTCAGCCCCCCCGCCGGAGCTGACTCATACTGGGGAAGCGGCGGAGGCAAAGCCGGTGAAACCGGAGCTGGCTCGCGCGGGGGAAGCGGCCCCCCCCCCTACCGAAGTCGAGGGTGAAACCGGAGCCGGCTCACGCGGGGGAAGCGGCCCCCCCCCCACCGAAGCCGAGGGTGAAGCCGGAGCTGGCTCGCGCGGGGGAAGCGGCCCCCCCCCCCACCGAAGCCGACTCTCGCGGGGGAAGTGGCGGAGGCAAAGCTGGAGACGGAGGTGAAGCTGGCTTGCTCCCACCCCCACCATCCAACCTGCCTGAAGCTGGCGGCGGAGGCGAGCTCTTACCTCCACCATCCAGCCTGCCCTCCTCCCCCAACAGTAAAGGTGCAGACGGTTCCACACTATTTATAGGAAAATCCTGCACACCACTCTGCTGGGGACTCTTAGGCATAAGTATCTGAGTTACAGAAGGTGCCAGGGGATCATCCTCACGACCATACCCTATATTCTTCTTATAAGCTTCTGTTGCCCTTTCTGCTGCCTTTCTCTCAGAAACCTGCTGAAGCAACGTATTATACACCACCCGCCATAACTTGCCAAATTTCTTTGCTGACTTATCATCATCTAACACTGCATCCCACAGGATATCCCCAAACTTTTTCCACTCTGCTATCTCATGAACTGTATGTGGGTTAGCAAAAATCCCTTTAGAATGACCATAAGCTAATAACCCTGGTAACTCCTTTTTTAAATCTACCCCTTTTACTCCTCGCTTTTCTAAATATGAGGAGAATAGGTCGTATGTCGCTTGCCTATCCATACCTATATATCAGCGCGCGCTGTTGCAGCTCTTCCAGGCTCCTGCGACATGTAGAGACTTGAGATACCATTGTAATCCTCAAGGGTGCTATTAAAATCCGGCACCGTCCCGGCTGCAAGGACTCTCACCCAACTTCCTCGACCGTGGCGAATTTATAATCCAAAAGAGCAAACGTTCAGAATGCTGCCTTTGCCCGCATTCTCCACCATTTGTCGGAGGAAGGAGACCCAGACACCAATTGGTTCATCCAAGTCCGATTTATTGATCGAATACGGCGGGTTAAATATGGTTCTTAATAAGCTTCATACATATTGCAAAAGTTGAGCTCAGGATTGGTTAGTTACATATCAGCAACTACACCTACTTCTACATTCTTATGCTTATTCTTCTGTTACATTCTGCAGATATTCAGGACTAATCTCACCTCCCTTTCCTCATGTTGCAGCAAGGCCATCCGGCATTCTTGCCTGTCAGCAGTCACTGAATCGGAGACTGCTGACCTCCCTTTCAAGCTTAACCAGCGGCATTAAGTCAGTATGGCCTTTCTCAGCTAACCAACTCTTAATAAAATCCTCCACAGAACTCAGGTAAACCAGTTTTGTGCCTCTCTGTCTCTTGGAATAGACTTAACACTGAATGATAGGAAACATTCAGGTATGGGTGAAGGGAAAAATAAGAATATTGATGCCTGCAAAAAGAGACTTGGAAGTGGCAGAGACATTATAAACAGGGTTTTAATACGATGTGAATTACAAGCACTTGATACAGAGGGGATGATATATTGATTTTCCTCATTCTGAACTATGCCTGTCACTAAGATCAATGGAAGTCACAAACCTATATCAAGGAAATTATAATATGTGGAATTATTTATAGAATGGCTGCTCCAGGTACACATCAATTGCAGCATCATAATGGCCCGACTTATGACTGAGGACAAAGCCATCTATTACATATTGTAAATGAGAAAGTGTGCATTGCCATCATTGCTTCATTTTCCACATTTTTCATAAGTGAAAGGAAGAACTAATAGAAGCATTCTTGTACAGCCTTTTTTTATAAAGAAGCAACAAACATTGTAGAGTTTATCACTAAACGACAACAATTCCACTTACAAACTAAGTCATTAAAAGAACAGCTACAGGCAGTATTTTCCAAAACAGAGTTATGCAATGTACACCAAGGCAAATACGCTGAAACTTTGGGAATCACTTCTGGATTGCTCAAAATTCTGGGCACCCTGAAGAAGCTGAAAAGCAGCAGCACACAGGAGGGCAGCATCTCCAAGCTGCTGGTGGCAAGGAAGCATGAACCTGTAAACGCATGCTTCCCTTTTCCACTGCAAAAGCTCTGCCACCACTGGCAGACAAAGAAAAAGTCTAATGGCTACACAGGCAGGCACCTTTATAATTTTCATATCTCAAAATTATGGCATTTCCAATAAAGTCTGCTTTTGAATCACCATTTACTTCTACAGTTCACTTAGTTTCACAGCAGTCTCTACCTCCCACTGTTAACTCTTAAAAGAAGCCTTTCAAAGGTCAACCCAAACTGTTAGGATTCTAGATGGTAAAACTGAATTTTTCATGTCTACTTGTTCTTCTGAAAGGCTTAAAAGCAATTTGTGGCAATCAGCACAAAGGGATTTGATTGACAAACTTTAACAAAGTGATCTAGAGAAGATTCATTGGGAAAAAAACTGCTAAAATTGCAAATTAAATGGCAAATAGTTTTTCTCTGTCTGCCCTTGAAGGAAAATAGGTTCTCTTCTTAGACGTGAAAATTTTGAATTCGGGAGGGAAAAAGAGGAATTTGGCTGGGTTTTTTTTGTATTTTATTTTTAAACCTCTAGTATTGTGTTAGACTGATAGCAACCAGCATAGTTAGAAGATTTATTTCTTTACTATCCTGATGGTGCAAATTATTTTGTATGCTACTGCCACTACTGCAAAGCCTTTGCTTTAGTCCTCAGACAATCCTATTACCCAAGTCAAAGTAACTCATTTTTCACCTACTTTAAGTCAGTTCTGAAATTCATATACAGGGCAAGAGCAGGATAAAGCTTTTGTCTGTTTGAAAGTACAGCATAACTGATAGATTTTACATTTTTGTAATGGTGCTTCAACCTCATATACCCATTTGCTTGTTTAATTTTTAAGTATTATTCTGATTTTTTTGCCTTTACAACATTCTTCTGTGACTTCAAATTACTGTTGCCTGCAAATATAACTAATGTGTTAATCTTCTCAACTTTCAAATCACTCACATGACATAAACCCACTCAAAACCATTTATATTTTGATCTACAAAAACCTACTACATTTTTTTACTAACAAGTTCAGGTTTTTTAAAATTATATTTATGTCTGTGAAAATTTTCCAATCTCCTACTCTACTCAAAGCTATTCTAACATTATGGCGATTTTATGTAATGAAATTATTTTCCTGTCTGGTAACTTACTGTAGTTTACATACTTTTGTATTTATTGGAGACATACCAGAAAAAAAAAAAAAGCATTTGAAATGCCAACAAACAAAATTTAACACAGAAAACTCAGAATTCATTAATGATAAAATATGTAGTTATGAAAGACTGCACAAAACTCATTCACTCACTGAATCACTACAGAGACTGAGGGATTTATGCAAGGTGCAATACATCCAAAACAATACAGCTCAGTTCAACACACCACATCTCACTGCATTAGTAGCACTTGTAAACTAAACCTACAGCTAAGCCATCTCAGCTCATTTACTCTTTATAAAATTACCTTTTCTCTTCAGAGCAGCTATCTTTGCCAAAGGACAAAGGGTTTATGTGGGCAAACCTACAGTATTAATCTACACATTAAGCACCTATTCTGGCAATAATAAATATGAAGGTCCAGAATTACCCATTACAGACCGTAAACATGCTTGTTTACTTATTAGGATCTTTATAAAGCCACCATACAAACAATTTGTGTTTAAGAAAAGTCCAAGATATGATTCAGTTACTTCTTTGCAGGCTGACCAAAATATTTTCTATTAGTTTTGCAGTGACCTTTGTTATATGTTATTCTAGTGTCGGGGATACACATTTTAAAACTCCTCTTGACAATGTGATTAGAACTGTTACTGTATGATTAAAACTATATGATTAAGCTCATTAAAACCAATGATGAAAGTTTCTTTAGATAATCTAGCATGTGGATTAATTTTATGATTGACATTTGTTTGCTCAAGAAGGTTTTTTTATTCATCAAAGACTCAGGTAATGAAAAATCTTTACATCTTTTAATTACACATTCCTGATAATATCAGCCTCAATTTCTGCATAGTTGCAATTTAGAATAAAACATGTTTTAATTCACTTCTTCTAAAGCGCAGTAAAGATTTCATCAGGTATTAGTGGCAAACACCACCAGTCCAAACCTACTTGGATGTTTCTTTTCAATAACGTGACTAGTAAGAATTGCCATGCGTAACAAATTTTTCTTTTGCTTTCTCAGTGTTTGTGTAGATGTCGAACAAAAAATTTAATGACTGCGCAAATGGTTTTTAAAATACCCTCAAAATTGAAAGATAACTTTTTTTAAAAGCAACTGCTGCTCAGACTACTGCTCATATTCTACACTCGGTGAGCTGACCCTTGCAAGATTTCACATATCTGTCTCACAAACTGTTAATGACAGATAAAACACACCGCTGCAAAGAGCCTGCCCTGAGGTGACCCAGCAGCAGTCAGGCTGCTGCTCAGGCAGGCCTGGGCTCTGCTGGGCACTCAGAACCAGCCTCAGACCCTGTGCAGGCAGGCCTGGGCTCTGCTGGGCACTCAGAACCAGCCTCAGACCCTGTGCAGGCAGGCCTGGGCTCTGCTGGGCACTCAGAACCAGCCTCAGACCCTGTGCAGGCAGGCCTGGGCTCTGCTGGGCACTCAGAACCAGCCTGGGCTCTGCTGGGCACTCAGAACCAGCCTCAGACCCTGTGCAGGCAGGCCTGGGCTCTGCTGGGCACTCAGAACCAGCCTCAGATCCTGTGCAGGCAGGCCTGGGCTCTGCTGGGCACTCAGAACCAGCCTGGGCTCTGCTGGGCACTCAGAACCAGCCTCAGACCCTGTGCAGGCAGGCCTGGGCTCTGCTGGGCACTCAGAACCAGCCTCAGACCCTGTGTGCCCGTGGCCCTGGGCTCTGCTGGGCACTCAGCACCAGCCTGGGCTCTGCTGGGCACTCAGAACCAGCCTCAGACCCTGTGTGCCCGTGGCCCTGGGCACTCAGAACCAGCCTGGGCTCTGCTGGGCACTCAGCACCAGCCTGGGCTCTGCTGGGCCCTCAGAACCAGCCTCAGACCCTGTGTGCCCGTGGCCCTGGGTTCTGCTGGGCACTCAGCACCAGCCTGGGCTCTGCTGGGCACTCAGAACCAGCCTCAGACCCTGTGTGCCCGTGGCCCTGGGCACTCAGAACCAGCCTGGGCTCTGCTGGGCACTCAGCACCAGCCTGGGCTCTGCTGGGCACTCAGAACCAGCCTCAGACCCTGTGTGCCCGTGGCCCTGGGCTCTGCTGGGCACTCAGCACCAGTCTGGGCTCTGCTGGGCACTCAGAACCAGCCTCAGACCCTGTGTGCCCGTGGCCCTGGGCACTCAGAACCAGCCTGGGCTCTGCTGGGCACTCAGCACCAGCCTGGGCTCTGCTGGGCACTCAGAACCAGCCTCAGACCCTGTGTGCCCGTGGCCCTGGGCTCTGCTGGGCACTCAGCACCAGCCTGGGCTCTGCTGGGCACTCAGAACCAGCCTCAGACCCTGTGCAGGCAGGCCTGGGCTCTGCTGGGCCCTCAGAACCAGCCTCAGACCCTGTGTGCCCGTGGCCCTGGGCTCTGCTGGGCACTCAGAACCAGCCTGGGCTCTGCTGGGCACTCAAAACCAGCCTGGGCTCTGCTGGGCACTCAGAACCAGCCTCAGACCCTGTGTGCCCGTGGCCCTGGGCTCTGCTGGGCACTCAGAACCAGCCTCAGGCTCTGCTGGGCACTCAGAACCAGCCTCAGACCCTGTGTGCCCGTGGCCCTGGGCTCTGCTGGGCACTCAGAACCTGCCTCAGGCTCTGCTGGGCCCTCAGAACCAGCCTCAGGCCCTGTTCGCTGGCAGCCCTGGCCTGGCTCAGAGTTCCATGGAGCCCCACGTACCTCCTCATGCAATCCAGCGCCCGGATGAAGAAGTCTTTGTGCAGCTGGTGCCTGTCCCTCAGGATGGAGCACTGCTCCAGCGTCACTGACATGGATGTCCTGTCTTTGGCACTCTTGCAGCAGGTGAAGCGCACTCCGTTCAGCTTGCGGCAAATCTGAAACACGGGCAGGCCCCACGGGTCAGCCCTTCCTTCCTACCAGGCTGCGCAGCCCTACAGCTCTGCAAGCCCAGCGAGGGCTTCCAGACAGCTACAGCACTTCTCAAGAAGAAAACACCTTCTGGAAGTTAGTACCAGTACACTGAATTCCTGAATTTGACATGGGACTTTCATAACTATAAAAGAAACAGTTCCTTCACCGTTTCCTCACTGAATGCAGCAGCTGCCCTGTTCAATGAAAGCTAAATTGTCTGAATATCTGATGAATGAAGATATGGTGAGTCTTAACTCACAAACATGAATGTAGCAGACTAACTTCTTGTGAAGGTATGGAGTCAGACACATCTAACTTACATAGTTTTTATTTTCAACAGGTGAACTGTTCAATGTATGGCTCACAATTAATAAAGTTTAACAAATTGCTGCCATGGATTGTCTACTTTCACTTATACTTTGAAAAAGTTATAACACATAAAGGAAACATGACATTTTGGAGGATGATTCTTCCTCTTAGGAATCAATCTGTGGTTCTATCATTCCATTAGTTTATACTATGGTTTCAAATGATATTTTACTAGAAAAAGAAAAATTGAAGGAGAGCTTCTGTGCCCAAATCTACCATTTCCCAGATATAACCTGTCCTGAGAAAAGGTAATACTTTGCTTACACCTATCCCTGGGGAATCACAGCTGTAATGGTACAAAACCTCAAAATGTTTGTGAGAATGTAGCAAGGCAATAAACTACAGCAGGAATCACAAAAAGAAACTTCCCGCATTGGCTATCATGGGAGAGCTCGCAGGATGAACTGGAACATGAACTGAAACATGACCAGTGTCAGTCCAGCAAATAAGTGTTTCTTCATCTAATGCTAATTGCATTCTTAGAAATTCTATTAAACAATAAATACTATTAAATTCTATAAAAATCAAAAAATACTTAGAGCCTTTAAGTTCTTTGTGATACCATGGTGAGGACAATCTCAAAAGTTTAATTTAGGGAACCAATTAAGGGAATCTTACTTAGAATCCAAAGAGGTACAGGATAGTGAAGGAGAACCTATGAGTGTTTCTTCCATCATATAATTGAAAATTTTAAAAGTTAAATCTGTTTAAAAATTTGAACAGTTGCACTGGGATTTAAAACAAGTACTATATGATAATCTGCTTAAATAATTATGTGAAAGAATTGTTTCATTGAAGAGATTAATTCTCTTTGCACTAGTATCTTTGGAAGCCCCCGATTCATTGGGGCTATTCGATGTGAATGAGTCCTAAAAAAATTTTAAAATATTAAAAAATCATTTATAAAATAAAGTAAAAAAATCCCAGGTAATTATTCTGGATGAGTGATGGGCTCATATGTGGAATCTTGTACTTCCACTGCAATAAAAAAGTGATATTGCACAGCTACTGCACTGACAAAGTTTTCTTCTTACATCTTTTTCAATAAATAAATGGAATATAGAATAACAGTGTGTAGATCACTAGGACCAGAAATACACATTTCAGAAAGTTAAAGTAAGGGAACCAAGCAATCATGTCCCACATCATACCTCAAGGACACTAAAAAATTATTTTGAGTAATTTTATATTATCAAAGAATGGATATCAAACAAATCACTCAAATTCTAGCAGGTTCTACCAGTTTAAAAAGTGAGAAAAAGAAATTGTCTGCAAAAAACTATTACAGCACATCTGCCTCCTTTAACCAGTGAGTTTTCCAGTCATTTCCTTAAAATCCATTGCAGTTACAAAGTCAGCAAGCTTATGAAAATGAGTTTATGGTTAGTTCATCAATTTCTTTGAAACAAGAGAGCTCACCGTTGCAGCCAGCCACATGATTTCTACATTCTTTCTCTTTTTGGCCTGGATATTTTGATGAAGACTTTCTAGCAATCCCTTTAAATCATTTTGTTCTTGAAAATGTGGTAAACCTGGGAAAAAAGGACGAAAAAAGTTGCTCATTTTGATAAGGTTGGTGATATGATTGTCCCGACTAAAGAATGCTCATGGTAAAGAACAGGTCTATTATTTACAGCCTTGTTTTGGAACACAGGATAGAAATTACCAGCTAAATATTTAAGGAATAAGCAAACCTTATGTCTTTTGAGTATTGCCTTGTCCTCCCTAAGATCTTCACGTGGAAATTTGAAGTATCTTCAACCTTTATCTTATAAATGGATGGTGAAAAACAAAACCAAATCTCTGCTGTAGTTCTGTTCATCAGCTATTACAGACATTCAAAAGAAATCAGAAAAATAAAAAAAAAAACTGAGTGTATTACAACCTGCTTTGATGGGATGATTATTTTTTAAAATTAAAGTAAAAAATTAGGGTTTTGTTTTCAAATTGAAACATCTAGTTTTTGTTTTAAAATATGCCTTAGATTTTTCTATAATGTAAGACAAGGGTTAAACAGCACTTAGTATCCCCTCTAAAAAGTAACAAAGTATATTTCTCCTGAAATTAAGTGGGGCTTTATTTTGAAGTAGAAAATAATTTCAAGTTTGCTTAAAATCCAAAAATTTACCTGCTTGTTCTGGGTATGGAATTTAAGTTGAAGTTTAATTTATCCTACATCTCCAGCAAAAATTCAAGAGTAGGCAATTTAATTTCCCCCTCTGTTTCATATGTATATAGAGGAGGGATTTTTCTAATGTTGCATTTATCCTTGCTAGTTCTGAAAATCAATAAAAACATGCAGAATCTGTTTTTTGAAATTATTTCTTCTCATGGTGGCAAAGTAAAAAGAATTTAAATCATAGTTATCACCAAATAAAGGGGCCAGAATCAAGTGGAACAAAGTGAAACTAAATTGATCAATGGATTTCTTCAAGCAGAGAAAGTAAATTATCCATCCAGTGAGGGGAAAAAACCCCACAACCCAAGCCCCAAACCCAAGCCCAAAAACTTATACTCAATTGGAAGAAAAAAAATGAGGGAAGTATTAATGAAGGTCAATATCCATTCTCCTAACGTGATCCAAGTTGGAATGATCCCTCTCATCAACAGGCTTTTACCTTTTACATCTAATAAATTCTGTAGTTTCCCTTATCCATGATTCGTAGTAAGAAGTACTTTAAATCTATTCAAAAAGAACTAAGTTGCTCCAGTCATACTGTGCTGTCTAAAAAAACTCACAAACAAACAAGAAAAAAAGAAAAAGGGAGGAAAACATACATCCAGAATCTGTTTTGCAATAATTTTAATGTGGATTGTTTTACCTCTGTATCACAAGCTCTGATTGTACATTAGATAATGTAGAGCACATAAAACCACATCACACTCTGCTAGACTATTACACTTATGGGTGCATCTGTTTCTTTAAAACAGAGAGCACAAAATGGCAAAGATGCTTTGAGATGATGCAAATGTATCACTAAACATTCTATTGCTCCCAGTAGCTTTCCTTTGGGTCACAGCAGAAAACGTGACATCTCAGAGGGATGACTTCAGCACAGGTACAGCAAGAGTCTCCTAATTCACAGTACTGCCAAAGGGGTTGCACCTTGACTGGAAATGATCAATGGCCTAAACTCCTTGGGTCCCCCACAGTACCAAACCACCAAATCAGGCTGATAAGGGGGAGAAGCCTGGAAATACCAAACAGCCTTTTTGTTTTCAGGTACTTACGTACTACTAAACAACTATCTTACGTTTTTGGACCCTTACTGTCTTAGTATTTCTATAAAAGCAGTACCATTTTGAGCTATATTTGGTCAGCATTTTTGGTAGGAACCTTGCTGGAAACATGCTCTTATTTTCAGTTTCTGCTAAAAGAATTTAAGAAGTTAACAAATGGGTAAATGACGAAGTGTATGTTCATCCTAAAGACAGAAAGTCAGTGGATGCTTAGTTACAAGCAAGACTATTATTGCCAAGGAGAAATACAGACACAAGAGGAAAACTAACAGCGAAGGTGGCAATACCTTTCAGGGAGTGGGAAATTGAATTCTTTGAAAGGGAATATATGAATGAGGCAGCAGGCCAGGGAGGCTGCCAAGGGTGGATCCAACAGCCTGGCAAATAGGGCTGCAAATGCTCAAATTCTGTTGGGCTTTTTGAGCACTGTTTGGAACTGACAGCTTTGGGAACACAGTCCTGCATTGATTTTGTAGCACAGATTTGGCATTATAGGAAATTATCTGGATAGGTGGGACAAAACCATCAAAAAGCCATCAATATTGAATGCCTCTCACGTGGCCCCAGCACCAGGGTTGCTGCCAGCCTTGTATGGAGGTTTGTCTTCCAGACGAGGGGGAACAGGAGTGGGATTAAGTCCTGCCACAAATGAACAAGTTTGAGAGCTTCCCTTTTTTCCCAGGGGGCTGGTTTAAAAGGCACATTTCTCCAAGGCAAAAGACTGACTCTGTATACTGGCAGGGAGCTACTGGGAAGGGCAGTGGAACCAAAAGATGCTTTATGTTCCACAAAAAATTGTATAAAGAAGAGACTGAGTTCTTAAAGGTAAAGAAAAAAAGCAAGAAAGTTATAATAACCAGAAAATACACGATGAACTAGACACAATTAGTTCTCAAAAGCCTTCACAGTCTGAAAGAAGTCCAGGAACTGTGTGGCTCACTAATAATCCTTCAGGAAGGCAGTACAAGTTTAAATTGTGTTAATGAAAAGTAGCCAATACTGTCTGCATGCAAATTTTTGCTTTTATAAAATAAAATCCATTTATGAGGTAGCAGATCTACCTTAGTCCTAACCTGCATGAGGTTAGTTTTTCGAGGATGTTTTCTTAGCAAGATTCCCCTCAATTAATCACCCAACTTATTGTATGAGTTTCTCTGTAGACATCCTGGAAATAAATACTAGGTCTGTGGGGGGATGGATGGGCATCCTGCCCATCATTTAGGAAGTGCTTTTGTTTCTGTCAAAATGATTAACAAATTAAAATCATCCTGATATAAGAGATAAACATGTATACATACGCATGTGATGTATTAAAGTTTTACATAGCATTTAAACATCAGGCAGTTAAATCTCCCACATTTGGGACTATAGTTTGGGCATTAAAACTAACAGGATTCGATTGATGCAGATGTTTTCTTCAGTCCTTGCTTCTGGCAATCAGAGTAACAGCATAGTAATGCTTATGTTTATAATACAGAAGTTCTATAGAAGTGGAATACAGGGCCTATTCCAATGAAACCTTGTCGTTCATATAATGATGATGTGGCTCATTGCTTGTATTTGATCTGCAGATTTCTCCATGGTTCACCAAACCTCAACATATTTTCAGAATAAGAACAGAGGGTATGACTGAAGCTGATGAAATTGCCCACCAAGTATTTATGTAAAAATACAGTAGGTACAGACTGTCCTCTACATGAAATATTAACAAACTTATTATTTTAATAACTTAAAATAGCTGTTCAGTTCATCATTCCTCTGTTTCATTTTCTCTGTAGTTTCTGCTGTGGCACAAGGCCTGAAATCACTCCTGAGACCAGCAGGGTCATGTACAGGTACAAAATGTTTAAATTTATGGAACAAGTTATGGGATTCTGCTAATATTACTGTCTTATAACCTTCTACCTACTCAAAGCTTTTCAAACCGATTTGGACATTGCATTATTTTGTACTCACAATCAGGAGGCATTTTTTCTGTAAATAACTTGTAATATTCTTTGAGAAGCTCTAAGTTTTCCTGGTTAATGTTTTCCTGCAAAGTGGTATCTCCAAACCTATGAAAATACACAATAAATTATGAAAAAAACCCAAAACCCACAAACAACAACAAAAGATAAATTATCCTTCATAGTTATTTCTTTGCATAAAGAAATAACTTTGGTGCTAAATGCATTCGATTTTGTCAAACATGCAGTAGTTAAGTTCTTGTATGCTTTGGAATTAATTTTTGGAAATGAGATCATCGCTGATGCATACTTCTTCCAAAACTTTATTAACAAAGCAATCTATTTACAAACATGCAATAAGGCACTTATTCTTTTCCCCTCACAAATCGTGAATAAATGGAAAGGCACTTTGGGGGAATTCCAATTCCAAAAATTGGGTACCACAGGCAGAGAACACCAACTCTCCATCTCTTAGTGCTGCTACTGCTTAAGCATACCAATTTCTGTAAGAGCTGGATAATATGGAAGTGACACAAGATGGAAGAGAAGCTTATCTACAAAATAACTGTAGCTATAAAAACAAATATCTTTCTCTCTGAGACCAAGATTTCTACAACAGCCACATTTCACATGCCAAGAAACTAAATCTCACGGTACTACAGGAGATATGATTGTAAAGACACGAATGTCCCCATGACAATTAGGGCCAAAGTTTTGAAATTCATCTTCAGAATAGATTTGAAAAGGGAATGGAGGAGTACAGGAAGAGAGGCATGGGCAGATAAGTGAGAAACTCAGAGAGAAGGGGACACAGATCAGAAGATACCAAATATGCTGCTAAATTGGGAACAAGGGAAGCAAATATTTCAACAGGCCACAGGGAGAAGATGTAACTACTTCCTTAGTAGCCATTGCTGCACTGTCACATGAGAACATTTCTTTTAAATCGGAAACATTCTCAAGTGTATTCTATCAAAAAACAAATTAAAAGATTTTTTTTCTAATACAGTAACATTTCCTAGAAATTTGCCACGAAAGTGTTTTTATATTCTCAGGTTCTTTATCCCACAAACCCCTCCATGTTTTTAGCCATAAATCGTGTGTGGTGTTTTCAGTCTCAAAAACAAATGTACAACTTTAGGAGTTAAGCAGCATTTTGAATTAAGACAAAAGCAGACTGTAACTGCATGCATTAAAGCTGCTTCTGCATTGAACTTATTTTCTTGGCAGATATTAGTACATATCCATATTTATAAATATGCAGTTATTTTGTTTTCTCCTATGGCTTTCTTTGCACACAATGTAAAATGACCACTGGGAACAACACTTCCTGCCACTTCACTTGCAAGCCAGGCATCTTTTCATACCAACTCCTCTACAAGCCCCCAGGTAATCAGGCTATTTCTAAATGTTGTCAAATTTTTCCTCAGACTATTCATAACTCAGTCCTTCCTGCCTATCTCACTCGTGTAAGCTCCCACCAGCCTGCTTCTTGCTTACCACATCATGTCTTACCTCTTATTTTTTGAGTGTCCCACTCAGAACTGTCATGACTGATTTTGTTGGTTTTGCACATTATGAGTTTGGCCACGTCACTCCTCTCAGCACTTTTCTCTTTATGTCATCAGAATAACCTATTTTCATTTTCAAGAAGTTTCCAAGTTCTCTAACCAGCTATCCAGCTCTTTCACAGTAAAATGCCAGATTTTACTGTCTTTAGATTCAGTCTATGTCTCCCATTTCAACTTTCTGCCTAAATTTTCTCACATACCACCACTCAACTTGGAGAAGTGTCCCATAAACATTCACAAAGCTACCTGATGACATTCTTTAGTAGACTTCTTTAAAAGACTGGGTTTACTTGGCTGTCTACAGTGAACAGGAGATAAAATCCTGTGGTGTTTAACTTCTTGCCTATTACCCAGGTTAAGGATTTTCACTGTCTCCCTCCATTACTCCAGCTACAGCTTTGCTATAAGCTTTTGGCTTAGAGCAAATGCAACCTCAAGATAAGCATTAGGTATTTTGGACGCTCTGTTAATAAAAGCAGCTAAAAGAAAAGAAGTTTTAACAAAGTAGCTGTCTGTATTGACATCTTGACTTCTACTTTGCAGTTTTAGCCCTGCACAAATGTGGTAATTTAACATGACTGACAGATACCCTTCTCTTGGAAGAGAAAATTAATACGTTGGTGAATCCATGACTATTATTATACTAATTAATTAGTTTCCAGCAATCTGTTGCAGAGGAGTACTAATTTCTCTAGCTTATCACTTGTTTGGTCTCTTCAAACCCATCTTCAAGATGTAAGAATTTTGAATTTTCAAACTTGTGTGAGAATTTCAGAGTACTGCATACAACCAAAATTCTGCATCTGAAATAGAAATCCATTTTGCACCTGTATCCAAGAGAAACATGGCACCAACTCTGTGAAACGGAGCCCTGCTTATGATCTTATCTTCATCTGGACTTTTTCACTGTTCTACATTGCTTCATAGCTTGTGTTTATTTCCTTTAATACCTTTGAAAATACACACTGAGTCAATGTGAGATTGTCTAAGAGCAAATAACAAAGAAGATTTGTTTCTAATCCTGAGAGATAGCCTGTACCAGCATGGAGTACTTGGACAGAAAATGCAACGTGACTTTTCCTTACCTCTCTGCCAGTGTTTGCTGCTCATTGATTCCAACATTAAAGAGCACTGGATACATGCGAAGCAGCTTTCCCTCTTTAATCTCTTGTGGCAGCAGCTCAAACATCTTTGCTGGGAGCTGGACCTCTATAATGTAATGTTCACTAGGAACAATGAAAACAAGAGTGAGGATGGGGTTCTTGAATGTCAGGAAAAGTTTCTTCAGCCAGAGAATGGTTGAGCAGGTTGAACTGGCTCCCCTGGGAAGTGTCACAGCACCAAGCCTCACAGAGTTCAAGAAGCATCTGAACTCTCAGGCACGGGGTGTGATTCTTGGGAAGCCCTGTGCAAGGCCAGGAGTTGCACTTGATGATGCATATGGGTCCCTTCTAACTCAAAATATTCTGTGATTCTGTAAAGAATGTTCCAAAAGCGCCTCTAATAAAAGAATGGCCTCTAATAAAAGCATGTGAGCTCCTGAACAGAATTTCACCTCCCCTGGGTGGCTGGTGTCTACCACCCACACCAGATGATCAGTGCACTGCTAGACAGTGCCACACACTTTGGATTGATTTGTTTGTGCACACAGAATGTCAGGTTTAAGCACTTTCCTAGAAAAAACAATTACAAGTAAATATGCTGACTCTTCAAGATAAGAATTTGTAGTTTGATTTTTCTGTCTTGCATTTCTACAGTCTTTCACTCTCATTTATTGAGCCATACCATATAACAACCAAAATAAAAATGGAGGGTTTCTAAAAAAATTATTAGAAAATAACTAGATTTTCACCTTTTCATCTTTTCTTTTTACGGTTCACTTCCAATGCTGTTTGATAGGAGCAGTCTTATCACAGCTCTAAGAGGAATGGCACTCCTCCACATAAACCTTGTAGATTTTATTTTTAAATTTTTTTTTATTTTAATTATTCCCAATGTATTGCCTATCATATTCCAGCCTTCCTGTTATTTATTCAATCCCTTCTCAGAAAGCCCATATGATGAGAGTGAATCATCCAGATTAATTAAGTAAATCAGTGGTGAAAGCCCCCTTCAGAGGAAACATATATTTTCTAAAAGTTCCTGCTTTTAGCTGAATTTAATTTACAGTCATCTTAAGAGCAATGATACTATTAAGGAAGTGATTTTTGCAAAATAAAACTATTTGGAGCTTCAGACTAGAATAATAATAAAGATGAAAAATCCATTCCAATCTTGTTAACCCTCAAATAGCCAAAATAAACGGACTATTGCAGTTTATGTCCTGACATTCAGCAGTACTCACGTGAGATTCATAAAGGATAGGTGATTTTGTGCAAGGATTTCTGAGACTGCCTATGTCCTGTGTGATTTTCAGCAGCTAAAAAAGGCTTCCATTTTTAAAAGTGACTACTAAGTTTTTAATACTAAGTGGCATCGGAGTTTTTTGGTTTCCATCTTAAAAACAATCAAGGCCTAACTCTTGGAACTGCAGTTTCATTTCTCATGCTGAAATACAAATTCAGGACATTCAAAAGCAAAGTTTCTCAGTTAGAGACCACATTTGTAAACAATGGCCTTGTCACTTGTCCAGGGTTCAGTATCCATGTGTGAATAATGCACCAGCAGCTCTGCACAACACAGACGCTGCTCAGATTAATCTGTATTAGTAACTGGAACTTCAGCTTTTTATCAGGAGAGTAACCCAGAGCCTACTGGCTTTTAGAATCCCTACTAACTCACCTTCTAAAAAGTAAAACAATGCACTTTCAATAAAACAGAACTCAGCAACAAGAAAACCATTAGACGGGTTTCATGGGCTACAGATTAAAACTGCAGCTCAGTTTCCTGGGCTCCAAGAAACAAAGTTCTTACCGCCTTCCACTTATAATAGGCAAAAAATCTTCTGACTTGGCTTCAATTACTCTAAACATTACTTTCTGCAAATCTGAAATGCCCACAGCCATGTCTTCGAGCATCCCTGCTTCTTCACCTACATGAAAAGATTAAAGAGACTATTAACAGAGTTGGCAGATCAGTCACTGTATAGGTCAGGGCAAAGCAATATATTTTCCAGTCTGTGCATCTAAAAATCACAGTTCTAAATCCACATTACAGTAACCTACATAAAACCAGACTCATTTCTTGAACTGCTGACAATTCTGTGCCCTAAATGGTAACCATGAGTATTAAGCAATTCTGAAAATCAGCCTGCTCTATATAGACATAAAATAACCTCAGAAAAGCCATTTTTGTCTATTCTGAAAGTTTTCAAAAGGCTTTCCTGCTGATGGAGGACAAAGGTTTTGAGAATAAAAACAAGCATCATGTAAAATGGAGAAGACAGCTATCTCCAAATGAGCAACTGCATAATAAAGCTGCACAAATGCTAAATTCCTCTACTTTAGTCAAAATCTCTGATTCAGGGAATGATTCCAATAGATCTAGTTCAAAGTTTGAAACATAAGGCAATTTCTCCCTCCAAATTTCCTTTTTAATGCATATCAAATAATGGCATGTGTAACAAACTATGAAACTGTTTTCAGGCTATCTTCACATTATCAGCACTGGGGATCAGGGCCGAGGCTGATAAAAGCAGTAAGTGTTTAAATCTTCCGTTTGCATTAGTTTTATAAACCTGCTATTTTGGGTCAGGTCTGCATGGAACAATAAGCAGGCCGTGTTCTCTGAGGAACTCAGAATGAAACAGATTAATAACTTTTGCTGCAGAATTAACAACACAGTGTCAATGACTTCAGCTGTGCTATTATGTGCAAGTCTACTGTCTTGTAAGGACAAGATTTGATTCAGCAAGCCAAATAAGAGGCTTGCTGAGGTTAAAATAAGAACTTCCTGGGTAACTTCTGGGCAGGGAACATAAGGAACTTTGTCCAAGAGCAATACTTACTGTATGTGCTAAGGAGTCCTTCATACTGCACCAGCAATCCAACAGTGTGAAGCTGTTGTAAAAATCCTTGATCATGTAAACCTGTGTGCAATTTGATTGCAAAACCACAGACCAATCCAGCGAGTTGTAAAGATAATTAAAACATGTGCAAGAGTGTTACAAGACAAACAGATACAAGACATTTCAACTGTTACAAGACAAACAGTTAAAATGAGGCTTGCCATCATTATACACAACAGAGGTAGCACCTACATATTTGAGAAATCAGCATAGGTATTTCTGTTTAGTGACTAAGTACATGATTTCATAATAATGTATTTTGATGGGTTTTTTGGGGGTGTATAAAGTAGTGAAATATTCTGTTAAGGTATATTAGATAAGCTTAATTTGTTTTGTATCATTGTGTGTTATTTACACTGACATAAATAAGACCAGAACCTCACTTGTCAGGCTTCAAACATGCAAGACTGTGAATTAAACATGTGAATTCTGATGGATTTGAAAGTGGTTCAACATCTAATGTAACTGAATCTCCTAGGCAGCTGCCAACTTAAGAGAGAAATTAAGTGAAATGTTTAGAAAAAAATCTATCTGAAAAAAACATGATATACAGGAGAAGACATAAAGAGCTTCAGTTATTTGCCAAGAAAAGACAGTTCTAAGGAAAGACATGCTAATAGTATTTAAACACTTAAAACACTGCCACAAACTGAAAACAAATTATCTTCTCCCTATTTCCAAGGTGACCAGGAGAAAAAAATCTCCCTGGCTTGGATGCTGCCTAGCCAGTACCATGGATTTCTACTTCCTATTTAATTTCTTACCACATTATAAATTATTTAGGTGAATATAATGGAAAATAAATGAAAAAGCTGTATCAAATTGTAAGGGAAAAAAAAAAAAAACAATGAGAAAGAAACCCACAAACACTGGCATGAAGAGTATGCTTATAATTAGAGCAAGAGAAGGAAGTGAGCGACACAAGACAACCTACTGCTTGGCTGAAGACGATGTCTCTCCTCAGGGTCAGCATCAGGCACTGGGGCAAGCCACAGGCAAGTTCCTGGAGCAGGACAAAGGCCATGGACTGCTTGGCCCTGGTCACCACCTCTGCCATGCAGGCCTTCAGCGTGACCACCTGCGGGTACAGCTGCTCGTACCAGTCACCTACAACACGACAGGTCATCTGCTCCAGACTGGAAAACTCGCAGTGAAAAACCCTTCTTCACTAGGAAGGATGGCAGGAGCAGCTGTGCACATCACCCTTCCCTTTAAAACAACCCCTGCAGCTCTCCCCAGACCACTGTGGGACCACAAATGCCACTGGAGAACATACTTATAAGCAGGATTCCATCTTACCACTGGGAATGGGGTTAAATCCCTGGCCTGAATCCAACTGCACTCTGAAACAATGGCCTTTTCCAACAGTCCCAGCATCCCTGTAAAACTGGTATTCAAGTGTCACAAACAGAGTACACAGGGAAACACATAAAACCTCATTTAGCACACAGAGATTAATACAGTGGCGATGGAGTCTCCTTTCAGGACTCAGAACTGGCTATGTAAGAAATGAAATAGCATCAAAAATGCAAAACCAGAGAGAATAACCAAATATTTAAGAAAAGGTGGGTGCTGGAGGGTAAAACACAATAACAAATAGGTATCTGGAAGGGTATCACCTACTTAATCTACAGGCTGGAAATATAAAAAGCTTCAGACCATATTCCTTTTTTTTTAGATTCTATGTTGTTCTCTTTAAACATTTAGACATTTTGAACTCATTTTAGCTATTTCTATCAGAGAGATGCAGAGTATTTTGAAACATGTTTTTCTCTATGAAAATACACGCTAGGCATATTAAAAAAAACACTCATGAAATGATTGAAAAATGTGATTCCTTAATACATTACAAATGAAACAGTGATAACTAGGAATGGAGGAGAATTGGAACACCTTACACAAACTTGCCCAATAATCCCAGCTACTCCTGAATTTTATATGATTTAATAAAATCAGACCTGCCTTGTAGTTGCATATGGCTTTGCCTACCCCTAAGTTGAGCAAATAATAAAAACAAATAAATAAATCCCCCTCCTTCAGAATCTACATCTCAGTTTGATTGTACAGTTTGAAATGAGGGAAATCAACACTCTAGAAGAATCTATATAAAAGTTGGGAATGCAACTGACAATGCAACAGTCTATAATTGGCTCATATTTTCTGTAGGTCAGTGTAATTAAGAATCAATGATAATTAAAATCTGTTGTAATTAGGTGCAAGACAGCAGCATGTTGTTTCAGGTAACATTCTGAGTCAGGCCAGTAAAACCTCATTAGAACTGAGGAAGTTCTTGAGGCAGAAGACAGCTGCCTGTTGCCAGTCAATTTGGCTGAGCTCCAGAAAAACACACAAATTAATAAAACTGCAGCCAAGAAGACTGCAGAGAGCTTTGAAAGCTGGGAGAAATTAGAGAAAGCAAGGAGCAGGAAAGGGGAACAAGGACAGAGCATGCACAGAGAATCGGATGAGCTCTTTGTTAACTTTGTGGTCAGACAACATGAGTTTTACCACAGTCATACATATTTAACCATGAGTAAGTAACACAGACTGAGGAAGCATTCCCTGGAAAAAAGCAGTTCTGAAGCGAGTGTCATCCTGACAAAACAGACCATGAGCCACCCCCAGGCACAAGCTCCAGGTGATTTTATACATGTCATTGGCTAACAGAGTGATGACACGCTGTGTGCCAAACGCTGGTGTACACGTTTTAGAGAGGCTGCTGGAAAAATGGAGAGCTTGCAGCGCAGAGCTACCAAGATTTAATCTCCTTAAGCTGATGAAAAAGACTGAGCAGCAACTTGATTTCCCCTCTTCCTGAGGAGAAAATAACAAGAACTAACTGTGGTGTTTATTCCAGGGAATAAAAGCAAAAGAACAACCAGAGGCTGCTGCAAAACACAGACGAGTTTAGAAATAAGGTAGACAAAAAAGTGTAATGTACTGGAAGCCAGTGTAGACAGATCAGGCAATCTAAAGTCTCAGTCAAATTACAATCCTTTATTAATTTAAGCAATATACATATGCCAATAAAAGCATCAGCAGCAAAGTAAGCTCAAAGTCTAAAGTCTAAGAGTTCTCTTAGAGTGACTCAGTAAATCATATTGTATACATTTTAGAATAAGATATTTTTCAGAATACCTTTGTAGAATCACTTCAGGAAAGGAATAATACAAATTATTGCTTTTAACACATTCATGGACTCACACACATTGAGCCTTCGGATCTCAACTTTCTTTTAAATTAAAATCACAGCGGAAAATTGTTTGAAGAAGGGGTGGAGAATTAACTGAATGAGTGACCATCTAAAAAAAGGAGATTAGAAGCAAGAACAGAAGCGACAAGGAGACTCCGGGATGACTGTCAGGTTGCTAAAATGACATGGGCAGCCTGTCAGTTTGGAACACTTAGCATCCAGAAGAACTGTCAGAGTCTCCGGATAAAGCAAAGAAACTCAGCACAAAAATAGAGCTAGTCAGCCACGGGAAACTAAAACAAGGCATGAAAACCAAACATATTAAATTAAAAAATTAAAGGATGAAACTAAAAGGACAGTACCACCGCTATGCAGTTAGAATGAGATTAAAACAAAAGTGCATGTTCCACAAAGCACTGAGTAAATATTCCATGTTCATTGCCAAGAGAGTGATGGCAGCTCAGTCTGTGACAGGATTTGCCCTTTGGTTACTGGAAAACGCCCTTCAGCCCCTGTTATGGTTTAGGCCTGGCAAAGCCAAGGCCCCCATAAATATACCTTTTACCTGATATCTGCTGTGAGATGTGGCCAGGAAATAAGCAAAGCAGGCTCCAACTTAAACATAAAGAGAAGTTTATTAACTAAACTACACACACAATTACTAAACTACACACACAATTACTAACCTACACACACAATTACTAACCTACACACACACAGGGAAAAAAACAAGGAGAATGAGAACTACACAGAAACACTTCCTTATCCTCCTCCCACCAAATTCCCAAACACATTTACATTTCCCAAAAAATTATCCACACTCGGTCTGGCACCACCCTTTGAAAAAAAAATCAAATCTTCAGCTCATAAGGGATAGACGGAGTCCTTCCTTGTGCCACGGACTTCTTGTCACAATCAGCAATCCGCCCGGTATCTTGCTACCTCGTGACATCTCCTTTCCATGCCGAGGTGCTCTCACCACCTGGCATGGGATGGGGCAGGGGCCTGCCTTCAGGGCCTTTTAAGAATGCCTCGTCTCGTTCCAAGCAGAGTACAGTCACAATCCTGGGACCTCTGTCCCCCCCATGTCTTCTATACCCCCTGGGGCCGAGGGGTCTCAAAACCAAACTCTCTTGACGCCGAGCCTCCGCTTCCCCCTGCAATACAGTCTCTGCCTCACCAGGAAACAGTCCATGGAAATACAACAAAAAAGAGTCCAGCAAAAACTGCCACTCCATCTTCCTCCATTCCTTCAACATCTCTCATCTCCCTTTGCCAGACCCTCCTTACTGGCCTAATTTTCTTCCTCCATCTTCCACTCCTGTCCCTTTCCCAGGAAAGGCAATGTTCTGCGAAGCCTTCATTCCCCAAAGGGTTAAAAGCTCTCCCAGGCGGCCGGACTGCCCGCTGCCCCCCCCCCCCCCTTTCTCCTCCCAGCCATGCTGCCTGCCGGCACATGATATCAAGTTTCAAGATATACAGTTCGAGCACGGGCTGCATTCTCTGGGGGGGGGGAATAAACTGGTCGCTCAAGGGTCTGCCACCCTTCCTCCGAACCCGGGCCTACCGTAAATGGCCCACGTGGCTCTCCCCTCCCCCAGCCCAGCCAGAAACTGGGCCGGGGGAGAGACTTCTTCACGCCGGAAATCCCAAGAGGGCTCCGAAGGCCAAGAGCCCTGCTTTTAACCCCTTGAGTTCGTAGTCTCAAGAGGCGGATCCAAATGTCCCACTGGTCAAACTAAGTGCCCATCTTAAATTCCAATTACCCATTGGTAACCACAGCAAAACAACATATCCCAGATGTCCCATTTCCGGTCAAACCACGACAGCCCCATGTTCCTGTAATCAACAGGCTGTGCAGGCAAATGACCTGCTTAGCACCCAGCTAGTCAGTTCTGCGTGCTCATATCCAAGTTGCAATATGTCAAACCACATGTTAAATTTTATAAACTTTG
This sequence comes from Melozone crissalis, assembly GCF_028551555.1. NCBI lineage: Eukaryota > Metazoa > Chordata > Aves > Passeriformes > Passerellidae > Melozone > Melozone crissalis. The sequence goes on from NW_026535823.1 coordinate 1,506,526, forward strand.
GCAGAAAAGCAAGCTTCTGGTCTTTTCAAAGTCAGGCCCACTGAAATGCTCATTAAAATATGCTGGTAACCAAAAAGGATGCTTCAGCATAGTACTCCTATCTCCTTTAGCCCTAGCAACAGATTAAAAAAGCCAATTTTGTCACTGCTATTTGTGCCACCTAAAATCCATAAATTGCTTTAAGTCACTTCAAAACTTGAATGGTATGAAGTTAAAAAACCAAACCTTAAAGAAAAAGCAGAAGAATGCATAATGTTGTGCCCTTAAAGCAAAGGGGGGCACTACAGCCACACAAATGTAAGAAATACAAATATAAATGTGACGTATAAATGTAACAGCAGATACCCACGAGGTAACGTTTCACTTAAATTAATCACTCGCTACCTGATCATAAAAATATTCCATGACAGAATTGAAATAATTAGAGGTAAAAAAACATAAATGAGTTGTCTTTATGTCACAAAGTGATCATTAGACAAACTCTGTTTTAATGAAAAAGGCAGGCAAATCAAACCAACCAACCAACACAGCAGCAGTAAATCCCTAAAATCAGCATGAAATAATTAACCCAGAATTTGATTTTACTGACTTAGGAAAGGAACAGTCTTTGAATTAATGTTTTTTTTTTTTTAAAGGGAGGTTTAAAAAGACAGAAGATTGCACATATTCAACTTTGCACCATAAAAAGGTCAGTGCCTTATTTCTTTATTTTGCCACGCAGCTCTTGGAGCTCAGCTGAACTGCAGCTGAGGGCTAAGCTCTTTGAAAAAGGAGGAGGCTTTGTACTCATAATGCTGCAGCAGTTCTTGCAGGAACAATAAAAACCTGAATAAGATTTCCTGGTGTTCCTGCACTTGAAGGTAGCAGTTTGCTTTGCACAGTTTGGGTGTCCAGAAATTTGGAATTCTTGGGATTTATTATTCCACTGCAACCATCCAAGATTTTCTCCACTGTCACATGGATTAATAGCTAAACCCAAAACCATCCAATAATACCTACATGAGCATCTCAGCATGCTTAGTCAGAGTGAAAACAGAAAGAGAGGACAAAGGTAATAAAAGACAAAGCTAAGAAAATCTAATACACTTTGAGCATAGGAAGGTTCTGTGAATGCTGTGCAACTAAATATTCTTATATCTTGTTTTAGTTTGTTGATTCAGTTAAACAGTCTTTCCCTTACATATTTTTCAGCTTCTGTTTTTAGCCAAAGTACTTAGAGAAAGTACTGCTGAAGGGGATTGTCTTGTATTCCTGGGCTACATTCAGCCCAGATAAGGATCCTATCAAAAAGAAAAGGATGACACAGAAGAGAGGGGAAAAGGGGAAAAAAAAGCATAAGTAAAACTTTTGTAAATACAAGCTTCAAAGAAAAGGAAGGAAAAATGTGAGGAAGAGGAAGGAAAGAGAAAGCTTTTCACATGTGACTGCTCTAAATAAATTATGTCTGCTGCTCAAGGACACAGACCACAGAAAAATTTTTCATCTTCATGACTAAACAATATTTTATAATAAAAGCTTTTCTGAAGATTCCAATAAAACTAGAGCACGGCTTTATTTCCCACAGAACATAGCTTTATTTCCCACTTCTACCAGCCTGCATTGGAAGGGATGCAACGAAAGATGTAGTCCCCATCCCCAGGGCAATGAAAGTCCGAAATTTTGAATCTAAACTTATATAGTCCCCAACAGGTATGAGATAATACAAGAAAAATAAACCCACATATGTCTGTAGCAATGTGAGTATGAACAGAGGTCTCCTGTAATTCCAGCTAGGAAATGTGGCAATGTTCCCCAGGTGCTCTTTGCAAACCTATGCTGAAGGTTATCAAGGGCCAGTTCACGGAGCTCATGATTCCATAATTCACTTAAAGGCAAAATCCAGGTGCAATCACACTGGCAACTCAAATTGTTTGTGATGCTAGGTGGATCCTGTGTGTATCAAATGGGGGAGTCCTCACGCAGAGGCAGCGAGGGAACGGCTGGGTGGGAGCTCTGACAGGAGGCACGAGCAGCAGACAGAAACAGCAGCCACATGCAGCAGCCAAGCACAGACATCTGTCGGGGCTGTGCCAGCACCAGAGCCAACGCTGTGTTCCACTGGCACCTCTAATGCTGCAGGACAGGCTTTCACATCACAACTCTCACGGAAAACGAAAAGGCAAAAGTGAAAAGAATTTAATGTTGTCACATATTTCTCCAAGGCAAACCAGACTAGAGTCAGAAGAACAACAAAAAAGCCCTCTCCTTAAAAATCCTTCTACTCTTCCTGATTTATCCTGCAGAGGATTCATAATCCTGCGACTGATGAAACCATAGCATGTTACCTTGGTAACTGTAACTCAAATTCAGTCTTTAGAATACACTCAAAGGTCAGACTGCATGAAAAGTTAAGGCTAAGGAAGGTATAATTCACATTGAAAGGCAGAGTACAGCAAAAAAAAAGTGCTCCAGTATCTCCAATTACAAAGATTCCAAACAACAAATATAAACATGTTTGAAAAAAGAGAGTAAGACCACACAATGCCATAGTCACTGAGACTGCAAATATCAACCTACTTTAGGAAACTCTGAATATATGTTACAACAATATCTAAATTTATATGAAAATGCTATTGCATCAAAATATTGTCATAATATTTTCTATCATCTAAAATGAACAGATGTGCATTTTTTGAAAGGTCTTTCATTGCTATATGCTACAAAAAACCAGTCAGGTTCACTAAATAAGCAAAAATTTAATCTCATACTTCAAGGCTTATTTGTTATTATTTTGTCCAAAACTCTGCATTCTTTTTCTTACAAAAGCAGCCCAATTTCTCTGAGTATCAACTAAAGCAGTTTCAGACTTAAAGATCAACCTGTGCCATATATTTGCAGTATTAATGAAATACATTATGCTCAAATATGCTCAAATTATGTATAATATATAAGCAAGATGTGGCAAGCTTTTCATTTATGTCACGTTTGTGAATTTTAAGTAGTGCAAAAGTCTGTTATTTTAGAAATGTATCTATGGGCGTACACAGTGTGATTTTGTATCTAGGAAAATGCTGTGAACTCATAATCAGGCTTCAAGTTTAAAATGAAGCAGAATTAAAGCCAAATTTGTAACTGTAAACTTGGAATCTCAACCTCTGTGTAGTTGCTTCACAGTGCAGCCTTAGGGTTTCACGTTAAATTTCAGAGAGGGAGATGCAGAGAAAAACAAACATCTACACCCACACTCTCATAGAGAAGTCAAGCATGAAAAATTCTGGCCCCAAAGTTTTGAAAATCATTAGGGAACCAACTTTGGCACACACCTGGAAAGCTCTTCGGAAAGCTCCATCTTTCAAGTTAGTCCTATAAAAGAAAGCAATTTTAAAACGTCTCCATCTCTATGTGACCTTGAAAGTCCTATAAACTGTCCAAGGCATTCCTAAAACGATGTCTTACTCAAAAAGGACATGAAAACACAGCAGTTTGCCCCACAGATCTCTGCAGCTCTCATGCGAGGGAGTGTTAGAGAACTTTCAGGACAGCTCAACAAAAGCACTGCTCTCACTGAAGGACACCTGTACTTATTCAAGAGAAATAGGGATGGCTCTGAAATGAAGAAAAAAGCAAGGATTTATTCCAGCATCATAGCAGTTGGATATTTTTTGTGTCTTTGGCCCACCAGCTCCAGAAGACAACCTCTCAGCTGGATGAATCTCATCTAAAATTTTCTAACCATCACTATTATCATTATTGCTAAGCAAGAGCTACCTTTCATTCTACTTGATGACTTGATGGCTGCCTTATTACAGTACTTTAAATGATGCAACTTTGCTTTTTCCTTTTTTGTTTTTGGCTTGTGACCTAAAAGTTGTAACCAATATTTCATTTGCCTGTGCTGGTTAAATCCATAACACGGCGTATAGCAGAGGAGATACTCAGGGGGTTGAAGAGAGTGAAGGAAATTAGGGAAAAGTCTGTAAAAGTCTGTAAAAGGCCCACCATCTAAGGATTCTCCCAAGTTCAAAACTACACCTACCTAGCTGTTGAATATTTGTACTTTCTCTGAGGAAGGCGGGAAAGGTGTAGAAAGCTGTGTTGATATTTTTCACCTGCAAGCCTTCACTAGAGAGCAGAGATTATATCACCCTCCTGTCTAACATTACATGCCTGGTAGACAGAAACTTAGAGAACCAAACAGATAAGGAATAAGCTGCTCTCTGAACAAATCACACAAAATCAAGTCCAACACATCTTGCACTGAAAACAAGGATGCCAGGACTCCAGCATAAACCTCTCACACTGGTAAAATGCAGATGTTACAGCTGCATTAAAAATCAATACTACAACCAGAATTCACAGATCTCACCAGTACTACACAAATGACATAAAACTTTAAAAGTGATTTTAATTCTTGTTGTGTAAGAAATAAATTACAAGTGAGTACTGATAACTTTAAAAGTCTTTATATAAAATGATGTAATTAAATTCCGTGGAGAACATGTAAGGGAAGACACAGGATAAAATGCACAATGAAAAAAAAGAAAATTGAAACTATACAAAACTGTACAAAATAAAGCAGTTGTGTTGGTTTGTTGTTTTGTATGGGGAGTTGATTTATTTAGCCAAAGAGTGGCACAAAGGTTGGCTCTGATGTCCTTCCATTAGGACTACTACCACCATCACTAAGGATCTGTTTCATTTATTGCAACACACTTTCAGACTAGAAAATCCCATTAGACTTATTAAGCAGATATAATCTATGCATCAAGAATGCAAACATGAATCATAGGAGAAGATCAGAAGAAGATCAGAAGATGAGAAGGAGAAGATCAGAAGGTGACAAGGACCCTTGTCACAAAATTTTCTTTACATCATCCCACTGAATTATTCCATTTGACCTTTTGACACAGGCTGACAGGTATATCCAGGTAAACATGAATTTTATCAAATCAGAAAATAAAAATCAGTATATCACCTCAGAAAAGCAGAAGCATTTGCAGGAGAATGACACTGATTCAGAATGTTCACCTTTCCTTACAAATTTTCTATGGGGTAAGACACAGTCCAATTTTTTTTTTCCTTAAAATACTACACGCAAGTAAAATCTAGAGTAAATTAAATTACATCAGCCTACAAAAAGAAAAGACTGTAGTTTCAAAAGGTTTACACTCTAGCACAAACAACTGCACATGGCAAGCAGTCTGAGCACACATTAAAGCTGTACTTTGATAAATAACCTCCCACAAATGTGTAAACCTTGCCATTAGCACTCTCATCAAAGATACTATGGAGTCTTCTCTAGATGACTTTTCTGTAGCTGTGCAAATTTTTCTTTACTCTTGTCAATGACTAAAAAAAAAAAAATTAGGGGAGGTTGCTTACCGCCTGTATGCAACACCTTGCAATCTTCTGCTGAAGGCTCATTTTCACCCTCTTTGATGTTGCTGATGTTGTCCTTTTCAAGCAGCCTGTCCACTATGGCAATAAGGCACTTCAAACTCTTTGCCACGTTGGCCCAGACCCTGTCCTGAAAAGACCAGAATTATCACTGCATGTTACTGCAGAAAAAAAAACAAAAAGGGACAATAGTAAGTTATTCATGATGTTAGCATACGACTGCTCCTCTCATCCTTCAGCCTATTACCAACCTGAGCCTTTTTCATGGAGATTCTCTTGCAGCGTAAATGAACCCAAACTTTTATGGTTTTAGACACTGTGCACAAGCGCTTCAAACTCGACATAATGCAGACAAAGTTTCAGGTCTAATAGCAAGGAACTGAGCAGCTTGTCTATTTAAATGATACCTTAAGAGTACAGACACACTCAAAGCTTGACAAATGAAACCTTGTGTGGGCCAGTTTTGTCACAGTGTTTAATAACCTCTTTTTGATAATTTAACATATCCTGTATTTTATCACATCAGTTACTCTGCTGAAGAAAATGTTAATTCAAGGACTAAAATGAGAAACTTGCTGTCATGGCATATTTATTAGCTAACACAATTTCAGTTTTGTTCCTCACCTCTCACACAAACTGCAACCGTCACACTTAACTGAGTTTACAATAGGAGAATTAGGGAAGTAATAGAGAGGTACAAAAAGTTCTGTACAAGCAGAGAGGAAAAGAAATCATGTGGAGCATAAGAAAGAGCTGTTATGGATCAGAGATATAGGGAGGGTCCTTCAGGTGCTGGATGCTGCAGAAATCAAAGCTTTTGCACCTACTTTTGCAGCACTGAATAAGAAGGAAGAAACCAAGCCATACAAGTAATGAGGCTGTTCACAAGACAAGCAATCAGACTAAAACCAAACCATAACAAACCCACAGAAACCACCCTTCCCTCTCCAAGTATATGTTTCAATGCTGAGTCATTCTGAAAGTATTGCAGAGCAACCAGAGTTTGCTTGAGGGTTAAAAATGGGAATTTAACATCACTGCTTTGTTTTGTATTTTACAGAGCCAGAAGCATTATGTATTTGTCAGGTCTTCAGGCAGAAAAATGAAGTTGCAAAAATACCAAGAGAGAAGGTTAAAGAAAACTGAGAACTCAGAGAAATAGCATAGTTCCATTTAAATGGCAACCCTTGGATTTTGAGTGGAGGCAAATCTAGAGCCACTGCTAAGGCAAACATTTAAATCTAATGTCGCTTTTCAACTATATGCCTCGCTTCAGCCTGACTAGAGGGATCTTATCTTATGCCCTGCTCCCTCCTCCTGAGGACACAAAAGACTGAGGGCAGGTATAGATTCCTTCAAAAGTTTCCTCCTCTATGCACTTCAAGCAATCCTGAAAAAACATTTACAATATGTGTGAAACTACTGATTTTTACCGCCCACAAGCATAATTCTGGGGAGAAGGATTCTATGAAGAATCCTCCAGAGTATAAGGGAGCTTCAGAGCTTTCAGTCACTGAAGTTGCTGAGGAATATGCAAGTGAGGTTGCTCAGAGAAGTTGGAGCAATCTAATTTCCCTTTTCTTTTATGTGATGGGGGAACTTAATTCCTGCACAAAAAAAGCATTAAGCTCTTAAAGAGCATCTGGAGTTATTGCACAAGCAACACAAATATGAGCCCTTGTTTCACATTGGAAAGAGCACTTTTTTCAAACCAACTATTAACCCAGCATTGAGATGATTTCTATACAACATTCCCACAAACGTTCCCTGAGGGTTTAGAAGCGAAATTCATAAACATCTGTTGACAGAAAGCTCACTCTTATTATCATGTATCTGGCTTTTTTATATACAAGCAACTGAGAGGGAGCAAGGGCCTGTTTCACAGCCCCTTTTCTCCACACAGGAGGCTCCTGGGATTGTGGGCAGATAGAAAATGTAGAGGCATCTATTTATCATTCATTGAGATGTTATTCTGTCTGCACCAAAGGCAGTCACATTTATCTAAGAAGGCTGTTGAAATTCTGCAGTTTGGCAGGAACAATTTTCAAGTAAAACTGCAGTTTCCCATCACTGAAAATCAAGTGGCTTCTATGATTCTCCATGAGAAGAAATTAATCCGTTTCTTTGTTGGAGAATTTTGCTCAGACATGGCTTGAAGGAAAAAAGGCCATGAAAATATACAGCTGATTGAAAAGTAAAAGGCAGCTGTAAACAGCAAAGTTCTCAGGCTTGTTTTTAATAACAAGTAAATACCTTGTCCTTGGGTAGTGATGGAAAAGCAGTGACAAACATGGAGGCCTTGAGAACAGTTAATAACAGGATGAGAAACACAAGTTTTGGTCTCAATAACAAACCACAGGTATTGAAAACAAGAGGAGGGGTTGCTGTGTAATCTGTAGCCAATGATGAGCTCGGGTTTTGCAATATGTATGAACTTAATTAACACGGTTATAAAAATGTGCATGTTGGATCAATAAATTGGAGTTCGATGCTGATCAATTAAGATGGGCCGTCTCCCTTCACTTCGTCACTTCTTATTGTCATCTTTTACTACTTCCAGAATATTTTCCTGTAGCCTAGCACTGACCTTTCATCTTCTTAAGCAGATGAAAAGATGGAAAGGCAGGCCTTGGCATCAGTGAAAGCTGGGCACCTCTCCTAGGACAATTAAAAATGAGCCTGTAAAATAATTCTCTTTCATTCACCCAACTGAAAAAATTGTAATTAAGTTCCATCTGATCAGAAAGTATCATTAAAAACTAAGACACCTTCCTCATTTCAGAGAGCAGGAATGGACACTCCTTTCTGTCACTGCACCTGACTGGATGTCTTCCTTCTAAACACTGCCAGCCAGTGGAGTCCCAGAGGCTGTTTCTGTTTTTAAAGGATTCTCAGCCTTTCCGAATTCACCACAGAGCTCCTCAGTCACTTCTTGTCCCTCCATACACACCACTTCAGCTGTGTGCTTTGCTTGTGCCATGTATGGCACAGCATCTGCACGTCCAAGCACTCTGAAGATGCTGTGTCGCCTTCATTTCAGTGGATATTCAGATAATTCCTTAAGGCCTTTTTGAGCTCTGCTCAGAGATTAACACCCTCGTGGGCTGCTTCAAGGGTCAGCTTAAAGAGTTGTTTAAGGATGTAGATTTCAGGCAAAACTAAAGTTCCAACTGCAAAATGTAACACTAGTACTTACAATAGTACTTATAACACTTAGTACTGATAATAGTGAGGAAAAAACCTACAACAGCAAAGGAGGATAGAGCATTGTGCATACAAAGCAACATATATTAAAGTTTTTCCCTTTATAGTTGTGTTTCACAGTGGATTAAGTGTTTTTTCAAATTTTACATGCCTTTATTCTTTCTCTTTCCATCGTGCTAATCACAATTTGATTATTAAAACTCATATCACCTCTACTGACAGAAATAACTGAAAAGTTTAACCATTCAAATCCAGAAAAAATCACAAAATTTCTCCAAAATTTATACTGTCTCAAGTTTGACAATGACTCTGACTCAGCTCAATTCAGAAAACAGTGAAAGATACATTTAATTTGAATCAAGATTACTAATTCAGCAGAAAAAAATGAATGCTGTTTAAAATGACCCACTTATGCAGTTTAATAGGTGAGGACCAAGCACCTGGCGGCTTTTAGTTATGAATTACAGCAAAGCTATCTTCTCTTCAGAGATGCTGAACTGCAGTACTAAATTAAAATGCAGCTTTCACAAATGCCACTTTTTCCAGTGCAAAATTTATCTCTTTTACAAAAACTATTGTGTTATTTATATCTCTAAATGTTTCAACAGCTAAAAACAAACATTTTGGCTTTAGTTCAAGCAAAGAGCACCATTCCAGCCCCTCAGGTTGTTGAGAAAACAAGAAAAAGTGAATTAAAGGCTCTAAAACTGGAGGACAAATGAAATAATGAGTTATTTATTGTTTAAATCTCACGAATACTTAATGCATGGGGCTGGAAATAATTGCCTTTCTTCTAGAAGAAATATATTCTTCTTCCTTTATTTTTGGTGTGGAAAAAATTACAGGTTAGGTGGAATACCATAGCTCACACAAGTTATTAATTATTTACAATAGAGATGAATATGCTGACATCCTTTACGTCTATGAGAATACAGTGATGAACTCAAAGCATGAGCCTGGACTGAATAAAAATAGCTTGAGTACGTATGAAATAAAGTAACAGACCTATTAAAGAAGACATCCACCAAAATAATTGATTTATAACATTTCAGCCATATAAATAATACATATCTTTGAAAGATATGCTAAGAATGTTAAAATCCAAACACTGTATTTAATTCTTTTACAGAACCTCAGACAGTTTCTAAGAACAGAGTCTAGGGGCAATGGGCTGAGGGTTAATTCAGTGTATTTAAAATGATTAAAGCCTGAGGGCTGGAGAGGGGTGTTGCAGGGGGTGGGGAACAAAAAAACCATTTCCCTGTGAACAGCATATACTGTTCCAGTCCTTAAATCTGCCCAACTAGCAAAACCAACCCAAGTAAGAACAAAGACTATTCTTGTGTCTGGGCAAGAATACACTCAACACCTTCACTGTTCTATGCACAACTAGGCAGTCTCAGAGCAGCACACTGTACTTAGGCAAAGCCTTGCAATTTAGCTTCAAAATCTGCATATCTGCGATGCATCTGAGAAGCACAATTTTACGGTTTTGCACCCCTTTGCCCCCTGCAACAGCATGTGACAAGGACACTGAGGGCTTGAGGTGGCTTATGCTAATTTGTAGGGTTTCACTGGCCAAGGGTTTCTGTCCACTTACCCACTCCTCCTCATCATACTCAGAATGATGGGGTATGGAGTCCTGCCTTTTGACGTGAGCAGGATGGTCCTGGTGCTGTGCATCAGCCCCTTCCTCTGCACTGCTCCTGGGCACAGCTGGTTTCTTGAGCACACAGCCAGGCCGGGCCGTGTACAGCGCTAGAAGGGCACTTCTCACCAGCTGGTCCTTGAACGTGTGCACAAATAACTCCGTCTAGGGAAAAAACCAAACCAATGGAAAGGTTAGAGCAAAGAATGTGGTATGGCAGCAAAGCTGTGTAACACTGAATTATCCTTAGGCAGAGCGGCTATTTGTTTCAGGCCTGCCTGGGAGGCAGAAAACAAAGTAGGCCAACAAATAATGAGGAAAATTTCAAGAGTTTTAGAGATCACATTCTACAATCCCAGTGTTCTAAGCATTAACACAGGAGCACATTATCTGTCAGAGATCACAATCTTTTCACATTTTATTTGAATTCCAAATTTCACCTCAGAGGCAAGCCTCAACAAGAACCACTTCCAAGAGTAACCAACCACAGCACAATGATTTCTGAATAAGTGTAAGATAAAACACAATTAACCAGTTCAATAATCTCTCTAAATAAAACCCACCACTCTACAATGCTGAAATAGCAGTATCTGCAAAAGCAGTATTTCCACAGATAAATTTTACTACTGGTAGGTGTCAACCCAGATATCATGGTAGGTGACACCTGATTTCAAGCTTGATTTTTTTGTATATTTTAAAGAAAGGAAACTCTGAAGTTGTCTTCTCGGGTCTTCTGAAGATGCTATTCAATCTCTGCATCATTTTTCTATGTTGACTGTTACAGCTGGCATTTTACCGTATTTTTTAAATCCTTCAACCTCCCTGCATTATTCATCTCCCTTCCACCTCAACAAGGAAAGTATGCCTTTGTGCAGACAATCTTAATTAAACAGGGATGTGGGAAGGTATGTAGATAAGAGTCAGAGGATCCAGCCTCAACCAGCAGGAAATGCCAAAAATGAGGGCTGCCCAGCCAAGCTCTCTTCAGCCCTTATGTGCTGCTTATGCAAAAACTGGAGGGAAAAGTAGCCAAAAAAACCCCAAAACAAACAAGTGCCAAGTGCCAGCACCTCCCTGGAACTCCTGAGAAGATTCCTGGAAGTCTTTTCTCCCAGTTTCTGCATTTCTTATCCTATCCCTTTCTTCATACTACCTGTTCCTCTTTTGCACCCACTCCTACTCAACTTCTTTTTCTTGCCTTCCTGTCTCAAGACCCTCTCAAAAGTTTACAGATATTTAAGACAGAAAGGCTCTAAAAAATTAATGGTTTTCTTAAGGCTCCAGCTGCTAGGTGAGGTACTTAAATGAGAAGTTTCTGTCTTTCCCATTTTCATTATGTTTACCAAAAAAATGCTTTCTGAATTGTTTCACATGGATGGGCTGAAAATTTTACTCCAAATAAATCTCTACAGTTCTAAAAATAAGAACTGCAGGTACATCTAAGAAAAATTATTGATTTTTTAAAACCAAAATCAGACCTGACTTGGGATTCTTTAGACTTGGCAACGCTACTCATCTCCCTGGCGATATTACCAGACCCATTCCTTCTCCTCATTACCAACTTGGTGCCTGAGGGAAAGGCCATTTTTTAACAGTTTTCTCAGGACTGTCTCCTCGTTGTCCTGAATTTCTCTGCAGGACAATTGCAGTTTTCTACATTTCCAACCCAGATGGTGCATGCCTGGAGAATGACTTAGTCTCTGGGGAATAGTGCTATCACACCCCACCATTCTTTGCCTTACCATGGCACAATGAGATTTGAGGGGTTGTGTGGTAACAGCAAAGCTCCTCTTCAACACTTCTACAGTTCCATAGCAAGAGAGTTGAAACTCCATTACTTGTCTACCCTTAAAAACAGCAATATCATGGTTTTGCTGAGGTTTAATATCTACCTTCCCCACAATGTCTGTTTGAGAAAATTTCACGTTTCTGGTTCAGAATAACGCTCAAAAAAACTTTACATTTCAAAAAATTAGGAGAATTGGATAGCTTGATGTAAATAATGCCCACTAGGACTGCAAAGTTTAAGTAATATAATTGAATAGAAATATTTTATAGGGAAATTTAGTTTTTAAAAGAAAATCAGTACAGAACTGCGACTCCATTTTTCATGCAGCAACTCAAATAATTCTGTAATTAAATTCCATTCAGAGATCCCATTGGTTTTACAGCAGTCTATGTTTTAACTTCACTTTCTAACAGCTCAGTACAGCTAAATTTGCAGAACATCACTATTTATGAAACTGCACTGAAATCACAAAACCAGTCTATACAAAGAAATAAAAACTCTGCAAATTCTTTCAGATACTCTACTAAAGAGTATTTCTGCAAACAAAGATAGGCATAGCTGGAAAATTAATTTATCAAGCCTGCTGCAAGCTGCAAATGCTGATACACTTGTCGATAGCTAAAGGCTTCCTTAATCAACTAACAAAAAGGGATGATAAAAGGTTAGTCTCAGGAAAACACTACAGGAAACTGTAAATTATATATGGAGATGCTTAACAGGAGAAAATAAGCTCCTTTTAAGAAGCAGCAGTGGAATTATTTGATTTAATTTTCCACTTTCAATCCATGCAGCCAGTCCTTCCATTTCCAACATGAACACTTTAATGTAATTCACATTATTGATAATTCAGATTTACTCACTGCTACCTAATAATTATAGAAAGAATTCTTATATATACCAAGTGATATGTTTTTTAATAAACTTGCAGAATTTAATCACCAGGCAAATAATTTTTATGGCTTCAAACAGATGTTTACTTTCTAAATATCTATCCAGTTAAAACATCAGAGCATTTATTTTTTACATACAAAAAGTGCAGGAAAGATGGAATAGCAAAGCACTACATATGCCTCAGGAGCACAAGCAGATATCTTGTCATTATACTCAGCAGAGCATGTGCTACTCTGTGTTAAATGCAAGCAGGAACACTCTGGTAGTCTTGGTTCTCCAGTACTGTACCAGACTATACAGACAGAATATTTCAAGACAGCAATATAAGGCTTTGAATTAACCATGAGGGATCTAATTTCAGTATTGTGTGGGTTCACTGAGTTTAGGGCTTTGAAATTGTATTTCTCTTTCCTGAAGCTGTTTCTTGGTCTCTCTTCCCCATCTCTCCTCCCCTCTTTACAAGCAGCTGTCCCAGCACACTTGCTTCCTCAGCAATCCACCCTATTTCTCTATTGTCCACCTTTTCCTAGGAGTGCATTTGGTAATAGACAGGGAAGCAGGTATTGAACCACTCCTGCTGCAGTTGTTCAGACAACTGGATTTGTCTCTTCCAAGCAAAAGGTGGAGGCTAGACAGACATCCAAGGAGTACATGGGGTGAGACTCCTTCTTCTGGGAACCTGAGCTCATGCACTAACAGCAATTTAATCCTGGTCCTGAAAAGCTGATATGAACACACTCAACTAAGCCACCAGCTATAAATGTAAAATACCTAAGGCTTTAGCAAACTGAATGAATTGTCTTTTTTGTCCCCTTTTTATAGCCAGAGTCTCTAGCGAGCCATGGTTCAAGCAGTACTTTAGTACCATGGCTCCTGCCTCTGAAATCATCCCCTCCTCCTGTCCAGAGGCCAATGGCAGAGAAAATGCACATTGCTCAGCAACCACCCCTTGGATCTTCAGAACAAACCCTTCTTTGCCTGATTGGCTTTGCCTGTGCATACAGATTTCTTTGAACTAACCTCTAACAGAGCAGCTTCACTCTTCTATGCACAGCTAAAAATGCCCTCCTGCATCCAGAGGTACACCATAATCACTACAGTCCCCCTCCTTAAATTCCTCTGTTTCATTTCCAGGCTGAATTCTGCCTTCTTCCATCACCCCTGACGCTCAGAGCGACTCCACATTCTCAGAGCGAGTGTGGATTCACACATCTGCCGCTGAGAGCGATGTTCCTCTCCCTAGTGCTCTTCTGGAATGCCTTCCCAGCAAGTGGCCAAGCTCAATATCAATATTTGAAACCCTCCTATGGCACGAGGAGCTGCTGGGGTAATGGTGCTCAACAGACCAACAGGGCTGTCACTTCCCAATAGCTGAAGATGCATGGAAATGGTTACTGATCGTGTTATTGAGCCATACTGGGATCATACTGCTGAAGGGATGGCCCGTGGAGAAATGGGAAACTCTTCACAAGCTCTCGGGTCACAGGGTTCATATTGTTATTCATATAAGGGCTCATATTTTTATAGGGTAACATATGCTGGGAAGCACTACAGGCTTCAGCTAATCTCCATTATCAGTCTGTGAGACCAGCGGCGAACATTATCTTCTCTAATTTAGAACTAAAGGAACTAAAATGAGGAAGAGGTTACAGCTACAGACAGATATAATAGGAAAAAGAGAAATAAACTTTGAGATCTCCTAGAGCAAATTTCCCAGCTTCTCCTTCCAGGCTGCATCACCATTTCTGATCATGCTGTTATTCTAAACCTTATACACCAACCTGGCTTGAACTACCTCCCATAACCAGCAGCTTGAAATATCATAGAAAGAGAATGAAAAAAAAAGACTTCTCATACTACAAAATTATTTATAATTGTTGATATTTTCATAAACTCCACTATGTAGCCACTAGAGGATGAAGAAGCTACATGAAATTAAATTAATTACACTTTTTAATAAAGCAATCTTTATAGATTTCATTAATTTTCTATACGGAAGGCCTACAGAAATGCTAAATAACATTATTTTTCTAATAACAACATTTTGATGCTTATTTTAGCTGAGTTTATTTAACATTTCCTGATGCTGTGAAAGTCAAATGATGCAGAAACACCCCCCCCCTTCCTCCCCAGCAGTTAGAGAGACTTGGTTACTCCATTTTCCATTGCAGTGAGGATTTGAATCTTACTTTTTCTGAAAGCATCTTTAAAGAGTTCTTCAAGCTGTCTGGAGAACGCTGGCTTGCAGAACTGAGCAGCAGGTCTGCATGGCTTGATATGAGAGGCTGCAGATGACTGATGTTGCTGAGAACTTCTTTTGCCTTGGCTGTGTTTTCAGGTGAATAGTAAATACACTGGTATCCAGTGCTGTGATAACAGAGAGTCACATCATGTCAAATTCATTTCTGCCATTAACAGCAATGCTTATGGTGCTAAAAATCTTACCACTACTTTTGCAAAAAAAAAAAAAGCCAGATGCCTGAACTTCACAGACACCACTGATCCTGCATTTAAGGGTAAAAACAAACCTTTCCTTGAACAGTAAAAGCATAAACGGCATGAAACAGCCCACCACCACATGCTCCAAGTAATACAGTGCAAAATTCCTTTGAGTGGGTGATCTGAACATAAACCCCCATGTTTTTATGTGTTTCTTTTAAACACTGTAATTCTAGAGACAGAAAATATTTGACAAAGTCAGGTAATAATATCAAAGAGCATAAGGCTCCTTATTCTTCCAACTGAGCTCCCCAAAAGAGAATTGACTGCCTCACCGAGTCTTTCCAAGTGGGCCATTAATGTTGAATTGATCAGTGGCCCACACTGTGTTTTGATTGGCCTCAATGATGTCCAGGAAGAGACGATAAACAGAGTTATCTCCAATAAAGAACAGGCATCTGATTTGCAAGAAGAGACCCAGCAATGGGTGCGGAAGTGAATTACTTCAAAACCACACAAATGCACACTGCAAACTTCCTACTGTCCACTGTTCAAACTACTGCAATTATTTTGCAGGACTTCTCCTATCCCTCTTTCTTCTTTTCCTCCCTACAAATTATGCAATATCCTCTTACACCACTGTTCTCAAACACCACTTCAGACAGCATGCACACACCCACTGGCTCTTGCCTGCAGCCCACAGCTCCTCACCTGAACCTCTGGTACGTAACCCTTCCTTTTATAAAGCCCTGGTTTAGTCTTTCAGAGAAACTAACCAAAATCTTCTGCAGCTTCAGATTAAAACAGGAAAAAAAGAACCCAAGCCCCTCCTGGCACATCACCAATGCCAGAGGAATGTACATGCTACTCCCAGCTGGTACTGTTTGTATCTCCCTTCTCTCCTTTTTGTCTGAAGTATTTCAGTCCCTTCAGCCATTTCACCACTTTCTTTCTTTCTTAATTTGGCATACCAAGACCAAATACTGACACTTGTTCAATCCTCTGAACTTTATGCATTCGCTTTCATTTCAGTCTTTGTCCAGATCTCTTCCCTACCCCCAGTTCCCCTTTGTGCCTTTTATTGAGTGAATTCTAGTTCCTTCTCTTTAGTTTTCTACAAATTAGAAACTAAATCTTGATCAGTCCCTTCCAATTCAGCATTTTCTATGATTCTGGCAAATAAGGATAGCTTCAAGCAGTTTTAAAATGAAGGCTCTTGCTTACATATTTTGCTGAGGTATACTCTCAATACCCAATTCTAATTTTCTATTCCCCAATATCCATTCTATTTTTCTGTCTTTCACCAATGTCTTCATTCCTAGATACAATTCTTTGTAGAAGCAATCAGGATTAATGGCATATAGCTGCCATTACTACCAGCCACATCTAAATTGCGACGCATCTCCAACTTACATGAGCTACTCATGTCTACTAGACCCATGTCTAGTAGAAGTCATAATTCTGAGTATTTCAGCAAAGTGAATAATATAAACTGTCCCTCCTAATGAATTAGGAAAAACAAGCAAACCTCTGTCCCTCTGAGTAATCAAGAAACTGCCACAGTTCTGCCTTTGAGGTGGAGAGCCTGTTAGTGAGATGACTTCCAGAGTCAGATCTGGCACTACATCCACTGGAACCCTCAAGCAGCAGGCTCAGTGGATAGGGCAGGGACAAAGAGCAATAGTCTATGTTAATTGCAGTGAAGACATAGTCTTAAAAGTCTTGACACTTCTCTAATTCCCCATCAGGCTTTTCCCTCCCTTTATCAAAAAGTCCTTTTTGCAGGCTGAATCTGGCTAATGCTGTTATCAAGTTCACTCCTTTCTGGGATTTCCCTCAGTCTTTAAATCCTAGATAGTTTTCACTGATCTCCCACAGCTCTAGGCTTCACTGAATATTGCAGCAGAAAAGCTACAGACACCACTTGTAAGAAAGAGGGCAGTGACACCAAAGGTGTGGGCAGTTCTCATTGCAATTAAGTAAATCATAGCTTTTAAGTAAAGGAATTAGTGAAGAGAGAATGACTCTTCAGAATGAAGTGCACTACCAGACTGGTAATTATTTGGACAATTTAAACATTTTCAGAACCCTAGAAAGCACGACACAACTTCAAATATTTAGTTCCTCTCATAATTTGAGAGCAACTTTCTCAATCCCCCTAGAAGAATGTGTAATTATTTTTCAGAAACAACACGTTTGAAGTTTCTAACTGTTGTGTTCACACTGCTGCATGTATGACTAGCTGAGGTTTTCTCTGGCCTTAGCCTTCACAAACAGATATTCCCACTCACAAGTAAGCGACATTCCCTCCTCTGCAGCTACTTTTAAAGCTTAGTGCTGCATGCAGCTCTGGTATGTAAGCACTGTTAGGCAGAAGAGAAACTTTTCACAGGTGTCCTAAGGCACAAACTGCATGAAACTTCTGCATTAGGGTAAAGGCCGCATGGGTAGGTCCAGTGCAGAATAGCAGCAGCATAATGAAAACATACCTCTCATATGTAAATTATGACTCAGGTACCTTTTGAAAACTGTATTATAATGCTTTCTGGGAAAAGTTTGAAAGCTTTCACTAAGCATATAAAACCACACTTGACCATTTCCATATATTGGCGCCATCATTAACCATAACCACATGACTGTCAGCGGTCATTTCAGTCCTAAACTTGCTTTATGGACATTCTTCAGATCACATACCAGAAACTTTTCACTTAAAAGAAAAGCCTTTCTTGCTCTCATTTCAGGTCCTATTTTTTTTTTATAATGTGCCTTTTATAAAAATTGGATATGACATTCCTGATGGTAATAAATGAGAGAAGAATTGCAAAGCCACTGCATTTTTGTAAATATTATTATACAGGACTTTCCCTTTGTGTCTGCACAAAGATTGATATTCTGTGTAATAGAAAAGACGCCAGAACTATCTTCACATACACATTTTCCACATTCTTCTGCTTGATAAACTTTCACAAAACATATGTCTCAGTCTTGTTTTTGTTTTGCAACTGCAAATGCTACCAGATAACTGTTTCTCTTTGTCTGCAAATTCCACAAGTCTAAGACTGCGCAAGAAATATATTGCAATATGCTGACACTGTTGAATATTTTGATAAACTGCTCTAATAATCAGACTGAAGGTCAAAAACACGCAAGGCAATTCTGTCACATCTTGACAGCTGCTAGGATTGGCTGAGAACTAGTCTCTTCCCACGTCCTGCATTAGGTCTTCAGCTCAGTTAGCCTAGAGAAAATGGCTGCTGAATCTGCATTTTTCCTGTTCGTTCTGTATTCTGACTGATATCGCAAGGTGTCACTTCTTCCTTCAACAAAATCTTCAGAAAATCTAGCCCCATCATAAAACAGGAAATTCAAATTGCAGAAGGTGCCCCGGGGGACACAAGGTGTCCTCAAAACACCTTTATCCAGCAAAATAAACAGGTGCATGCAAAGTAGCACTGTTGTCGCCAGAGTGAAATAAATTTGTCCATTATAAGATTGAGAATGTAGTAAGAAATGGTTCATTTTCTGAAAGGTGAGCACTGTGAGAACTGTAATGCTACTTTATATCATATAACTTTAAAGGATTATGTCTATTATATTATTTATATCTAGCGGCTTCAGTTATAAATTTTTATGATAAAAACCCACAAATCACTATTGCAACTGCATTAATCAGATAGTAAAGGAGAAGATACTTTAAGAAGTGTCTTCAGACATTTTCTTCAACAGAAAGCATGTACTTTGTAGGCCCTCATATGATGGGGATGAGGCTGCCCATACCAGTTTGCTGACAGCAGAATATTAACACCGAGTTTCTCGATGCGTCTTATGTGATCAACATGATGTACGTGTTTCATTGGCAGGTTTCAGCATCAGAGGTGGTCAGGGAAATGAAAGCTTTTTGAAGATTTAACAGGGTAGGGCAAGCAAGACCCCCTCAATAATACAGCTTTCAAAGCAACTAGATCTGCTGGGTTTTGTTTGATGTTAATATTAATGCCAGCTCCTATTCAACCTAGAAGTCAACAGAAGAATTTAATAATTTCCCTTTTATTCTCTATGATATTTTATCCATGAAACTTTTTTGAGCATTGACTATAATGGAATTAATTTTCTGTGGACTGTCATGGTAATTTAGATCAGAGCACTCCCTCCCTGCTTTCCCTTTGGAATGCTGTAACACTGCAGTTGGCACCATCAGCTGGAGCACTGAGCAGTCACAACTACTGAAAAAATCTGAACAGCCACAGCAACAAACACAAATACATCCAATTCTTAGGAAAAGATGTGACTAACACTTTGGCGCATGTTCAACAGTGAACAAAGCATTTGAGCTCCACAATAAACTGAAACCTTTATTTTTGATTAGTCTTATTTTGGCTTTCTGAAGAATAAGAGTAGTTTGTTTTTTCACAGCGTACTAAAAATACTTCTACCTTAGCATACACCCAGGCCTGTCAGAAATAAAGCTGCTACCTTAAGTTACAATTTCTGTATTTAAAAATTGTCTACAGATACATTCCTCTTAGCACAAGAATTGCCAAAGAGATCGCTCATTCTGAACAGCAGGTTTTCAAGTACTGATATACCTCCAGCTTCCTAAAATACAAGGAAAAAAAATCATAATTTTGAACCATTAAGGTTGCAGAGGACCTCCAAGATCATCGAGTCCAACCTTTGACAGAACAACCCCCATATCAACTAAACCGCAGCACCGAGTGCTGAGTCCTGCCTTTTCTTGAGCACTTCCAGGGATGATGACTCCACCACAAGTCCCAATGCACAAAAACCCTTTACATGAAGAAATCCTCCCAACCTGAACACGCTGCAGCACAGCTTGAGGTAATTTCCTGTGTTTACTCAAAATTGGTCTTAACACAAGAAGTAGAGCGTGTTTCAATTTTCATCAAAGCAGGGGAAAAAAGGGGAATATTTTATGAATGCAGTGTTCAATCCTACCAGATTTTAATCTTCCATTCATTCAGCAGGATAAACTGTTTTGTTATTCAGTGAGCTTATAGCATTTTAATGCAACCTTAATGGTATTTTCCCAGCTGCTGGAAAGAATACTTACTTTCGTCTTTCAGCCTCAAATTTACTCAGCAGTTTCCGGAGACCACCATTCTTAAATCCTTGGAAATGTGCTGCTGGGGCTCCCACAGTGATAACATCATACAGAGCATCTGGAATGGGAACAGAGGAACACAGACATCTGAATGCTTCTATCCCTAAATCATGGAAACACTATGACATCTATTCCACAAAAAGTAAGGACAAGTCTATATAATTTCCAGGGAATAATTGATAATCCATGTCCCAAGAAGGCCCAAGAGCTAATCAATCTTTCTATACAGCCACTGCACACTTTAAAAAGTTCATTTGATTTATGGCTATATGTAAATTATGTGCCACTGAGTAGAAGAATATTCCAGCTCTGCAGTTTACAAAGCTGACAAGTAAATTGGCCCATTGCGTATTCCACTCTATTGCCCCTTTCATTATTTAACTTGTAGTCATGTTCAAGCATTTTAGAGTCAAAAGAGACCATTTTGATGGAATAGTCTGACTGAATAATAGAGACTACTGAATCACAGCTAATAATTCCTGCATCAAGCTTGTCTCTTGGTTGAGTGAAGGCATCTCTTTGTTTAGGCATCTAATCTTGATTAAAAGATTTCAAATGACAACAAACTCACTGCATTCCCAGAGAAGTCAATTAGGCTAGTAAAAATCCCTATTCCTTTTCTAGCTTCAATTTGTTCGGATGTAATGCTACTGTACTTTCAGATATAATGGTGTTTAATGCTGAATTGGTGAGCCCTGCTCTAGGATATACACTTCTTATATATGTTTATAAACACAAAGTCAGTTGAGAAGCTACCAGAATAGGAAATAAATCATACTAATGAAATGCTTGCTGAGAAAACAATCTGTTGTCTCTTTCTGTATATACCTGGTGCCTTATGACATAGGGGATGAATTCTTTTTGTGGATATATGCTTACAGAACTGGAGGTGAAACATCATTTTTCAAAGAGCTCGTGATTGATTCTCAGGGTGGAGATGAAGATTTAATTACATCCCACACCACATAACTATTTTTTTCTAAGTTTAAAAATTTACATTTACAGTAAGTACCTGTTTTGTACCTGAACTTACTGGAGGTACAAAAGTGCAGTTCCAAATGCCTCATCTTTAAAATGCATTTCTAAAGGAAACGTTACAGGATGTTTTTTGAGAACTGTTTTATTCCTCAAAGAAGTTTCCCATGTAAATTAAAATCTAGACCTCTCCTAAAATAGAACTTGCATTGTGATGATAAATATGCCCAGAAGCATGAGCACTGTACAAATGATTCACAGTTAATGAACTATGCCTTACTTCCTGAGCTGAATCTCAGAACACATTTGCTCAAATTGATTTGAGCTCTAATGAGTTGGTGACTCTTCAATATCCACTTAAAAGGAGAAGTGACATAATTTCATTTGCCTAAGGTGAGCCTCAAGGTTCTTAAATAGCCCATTCTTTTAGGTCTTTATACAGATTATCACTAATACATATTCTTCAGCTATTAGGACTCCACTGATACTTGACAATAAGGAGGAGGAGGAGGCAGTCAGTGTCTTAAACTGGCCAGATGCAAAACAAAAACCACTTCAGTTCACCAAATCTATTTAAAACAAGCACATATTGCAAACAGAAACAAAAGCAAAGCTATGTCAATATACAGATTTAAGTTCTCTAGTATGATGAACAGAGCACAATGTGGGGTTTATCAAATGGATAAGGATACCATTGACCCATAGGAAAACAGTATTTTTCCTCAAAGCTACTCCTACTGAAAGCTTAAGCACACTTTCTCTTCCATTTCAGTACTCAATGACAACCCAAACAAAAGTTCAGGAAAAGCAAACCTATTATTATACATGTCAAACACAAAAAAACCCACATACCAATGTGTATATACAATAGATGGGATAAAAACCTATCTTGCATTCCCAAAATTAAGATATCTGATAGTGTAAGGGCTAATGACACCTCCATGGATCATTAGCTTGTTTAAATGCCACCTCCATGAATTTTTATTCTTCCCCTTCCAGTATCATTCTCCTGGTTATATTCCAGGTGTCCTTTGATATATGCCAAGCAAAGCATGAGCTGAGAAAGACCAACTTCATATCGAAGTGCTGCCTATTCCAGATCAATTAGCAATTGCTGCAAACTGCTTAGCCTGCATATATCTAATACAAGACACAGGGAAGAACATCAGTTAACTAACAGAGGCAGAGTTTTATAATTTGAAGATCCAAATTTGGAAGACAACTAGAACAATTCTAACATTTATCTCTTCCTGTACTCTTTTTGATTATCAATTAATGATGTGTGCAAAGCAAAATGGTTTTGGAGAAGAAGGGAGAAAATTCATTAAAAAGCAAAACAAAACTCCAGTACTGTAAAAGTTGTGGGTGCTTAAGTAAGTCACAGATTTCACTCAAATTCTCTTTTTATTTAGCAAATAGAACAGTGTCCTGTTCACAAAGAGGTTTTGTTGAAAAGACAACGTTAAGCTTCTGGCCCCCATTACAAACCTAAAAATCCTTTTCAGTTAATTAATTAACTTGAAAACATTAAATTAAAATCTGTATTATCACATTATGTCACTATAAATCCCCATCTTGTTGAAATATTTGGAGGCACAGTTTTTTAGTAAAACAAATAACAAAATATTGAACCAACAAGTATCTAACAGATAATTGGAAGCCCCTGTGTCCCAATTTAGAAGTGGATGTATATTCACACAGTACAAAACAGGAAATTTACCACTGTTTTTATTTCCTGTTTTACAATCTTAGATGCAGAGTGTATTAATAAGGCAAAAACCATATCAGAATGTAATTTCTGTGTTTGTAGTTACAGCAAATTTATCAGATCTCAATTGATCAACAAATTATTCACTGTGCCATTTGGTCATATATATGTATCAATATGATCTTTGATCTGTAAAGGAAGCTGCTAAAATCATATGCAAGTGGCAACAACAGAATTCTGTGTTAAAAAGAACCACAGACCATGTTAGAGAAAGTTATCCCCCTTTCCAGGAGATGTTGGAAGCTTGCAGTATTTTCACTCAACACTGAGCCAAAATAGCACATATTCTCCATTTACTTATTTGCTTGAAGTGTCATAGGAACAACATGAGCACATTCTTGGAATCTGTTTTTAGAAAAGAACTTGGAAGAAATTTAGTTAACCAGCCCCTAGTTTTCCAAGATGTGCAGTAATTGTCCACAACTTGTGGCATCAGAAGACGAGGCAGGGAAATTCCTTGCAGAGCTTTGACTTTGGATGTGATTTCTAGATTTCAGTGAAACTGTGTTTCAAAGCACACTTAGTCATACTTGGGGAATTTCTTTACCTTTCAATCGAGGACTATGCACATGCATTCTTTGCAGATGAAGATTTATTGGGATGAATTCTAGTGTTTTTTCTCCTTTGCTACAGCTTGATTTAAAGGAAGAACCTGAAAAACAAAAGTTTAAAGAATCATTGTCTTAACTACCCAGATGTTTTTGTATTCCTTTTAAAGGGAGACAATACTTGTATGTGAGGAGTTGTCTTTAATTTACCTTCAATGGATAATTATATATTAGGAGATGAAATGTTCACTGAGTCTCAGCATGTATCCATACTGGAAGCAGCAAAGCAGCATTTAATTCACAGAGCAATCTAACTGTTTTATTCTGGGAGACAGATACTCTTCCCTGCTGTCTGAAATCAGTCTGTAGTCTGCTGGAGACAACGCAGCAGTTAATGTGCATTGTGTATATTCTGTGCTAAAACTGCGAGGTTACAGAGCTATGATGGCACTGCATTTTTCCAAGTAAGATTATTTTCTTTGAAGAAAAGTATTGTATTGAATAGGCTATGCGTTCTTCCTAGAAAGGTCAAATAAAGAAACACAAACTATCTTAAGAAAAGCTATATATTTGTTCAGAGGAGGCATGATGCCTTGGAAAAACAAAACAAAACAAATTAATATGGCTGTATATTTCCAAAACATTAGAATTTGAGTAGTTTTTTGGTAGCGTAAAGAAAAATAATTAAAGTCCGACAGCATTAAAATATAATTTACCTGAACACATTTAATACAGAATCTGTATAAAATAAAAGGGTATAGATTAGGAAAGAGAGGTGGCCTTGTCTTCTAACTCAGGCAGCCCAACGTTCACCTAGGCCACTTTTCCAACATTCTATCATTTCGCCAACTATTAATTACTAGAACTAAAATTCCTCTCACTCAGATGGAATTTTTAAATAAGTTTTGCCAAGGTTCAGCCTTTTTTTGAAGCAAACACATAAAAAGATAAAGAAAATATTTTAAATTGTTTTTTGCTTGCCCAATCAAGACTTGCTAGTGTTTATCTGTTGAAACTGCCACAGGACTGAGCACTGAGCCTCCCAATATAAACCACTCTGCCAGAGGGCACCAACGATGCTCCAGACCAGCCAAGCATGCTCAGGCTGCTCCCTAAGTTAGGAACTTAAAATTATAATTTAATACAGATGAAGAGCACAGCCAGGAGTCAAAATTTTAGATTAGACAGGAAATCCCATGATGCAGATTGAAACAAACAAATAATTTTCAAAGTTCCACTCCCTCCCAATATCACCAAATCTGTGCTTTAGAGTTACCTGAAATTACTGGGCTTTTTGTTTCCTAACACTTATATCTTCCTGGTATATTTCCTTACAATAAAATGCTTTACATTCTCTCAAATTCTCCCATAACTGAGGATAAAAGTGTTTGCCAAAACAACTCAAATCTGAAAGAGTTTTAACTTTCTTAAACATCCATTTTCAATAAATATGCTGGTAAACCAAAATTGCTGTCTAATACTAATGTGGCTTCCTCATACTTCCACAGCAATCTCTCAACTTCAAAAAGAAATTAGGTGGTCTCCTAACAGCCTTCTCCACTAAATTCCCAAATAGTTTGGTGTAGTTCAAGTGGGTATCACTCAAAAAGCCCAACGTGAGATTATTGTGCTGGGGAAGCATGAGCATATTTTGGAGAAATTTTATTTGCAGGTGCCATCTGCCCTTCTGAACAATTCAACACAAACTCAGGCGATGTTTTAGGATGAAGAAAGACACCTGCACTGGCTACACTGAAGAGCAAAATGGTTTTTGGCATGCCTTGAAATATGTTGACCTGAAAAGTCTGAATTAAAATTGTACTCACATCCCTAATCTTAGCAATTTCTACTTCAGAAGTACTTGAATTTCAACGTGCTCCCAACGGAACTATTTGTTCAACTACAGTATTAAATCAAATCTATGTCTGGCTCGCTTTTCTGATCTTGTATACAATCTTGTATTAGACTGCTTTGTTTTCTGATTAATGTCCCTTTCTCTTTTACATGTGCTGATTTGCTCCTCCCGGATGACCTCAGTTTCCCAGGACCACATTATTTCTCTCAAGACCCAATTAAGATGGGTCCTTTAACATTATAAACCCTTTAGAAAGCCACTTTGCACAACACAGGTCTTGCAGGGTTTATGTTTAAGAGATTATACTGTCTGTTTTTTAAAATCTCAAAATGTCCCCTCAATATCTTCCTGAATGTTATAATTATTACATTGGATCTGTCATTATCTGTATTTATTGGCTTGTTTACGACACTTTATGGAGCGCTTTCAAGATTAATTAGGCAAAGATTGAAAATACATATAGATACTATTTAAAACAGAATCAGGAAGTGCCATACTGGGCTAGACAGTAGATGCCAAAATTGGAACTGGGATATTCTGATGATGGCAAACAATCATAAATACAAGAAACGTCACTTCTGCCAACAAAATGGAAATAATTATACAACATTTAGTGCAACACAAGAGCTTTTTCCCCCACCAAATATTTAAGCAGCTGACCGACTGCTTTCAAAAAGGTGACTTTCAGTTAGAGACTGGTTTTTTTTAATACACTCAAATCGGATTTCTCCTTTTCTGTGACCAAGATCTCTGCATCCAGCTCTGGGCTCCCAGCGCAGGAGGGACACAGACCTGCTGGAGTGAGTCCAGAGGAGGCCACAGAGATGCTGATTGGAACAGTTCAGCTTGGGAAAGAGATTTCAGGCTGATGCAATTGCAACCTTACTGCCTCAGTACCTGGAGGGAGCTTACAATAAAAGCTGGAGCGGGACTTTCTACAAGATCATGTGATGACAGGACAAGGGGATTCAAACTTAAATGAGGAGATCTGGATTAGACATAAGGAAGAAATTCTTTAATGTGGAGGGAGGTGAGACACTGGAACAGGCTGCCCAGAGGAGCTGGGGATGCCCCATTGCTGGAAGTATTCAAGGCCAGGCTGGATGGGAGTTTGAGTAACCTGGTCCAGGTGGGCTAGAACTTGATAATCTTTAAGGTCCCTTCCAATCCAAACCATCCCTTGATTCTAAGATTTTTATGTATTTTATTCCCACTGAATATGCCAGTATTTTATAGCTAACAATCTAGTAAGCTCTGAAAGGTTCCAGATAAAATCACAGATTCCCACCTGTATGCTTCCCAAGCTCTGCCAGAGTGTCCTGGTACATGCTCAGCAACTGATCACAGTGAGCAATTACACTTTTGCGCATGTTGTCCCAGTGAGGAGCAAGCTCTCCCAGGTCTTTAAGCTCCTGATTCCTGTACCAAAAAGCAAAAAGGGAAGGCGCTAATTAACTCATTAATCTATCAAGGTTCATCCAAATTAATCTAAAACAAGTTTGCTACAAAACATCAGAAAGATTTCTAATTGAAATAAAATCCGTTTTCAGACTGCTTGTGAGATCTGCTTTTCATCTCTCTTTTACAAGTAAACAATAAATTATGTCAGTAGATAATGCAGTAACTTTTGTGCTCAAAACTCATCTGGTATAAATGCAGTAACCTTCAAAATGAAATACCACTTCTTTCATGAAGGAAAGAAGGCTTCCAGGCTCCAGAGAGTTGTGCTCAGAGCAAGTAACTTTATCTCAAGAGATATTAAACAACATTGGAAAGAATATAAAGTTTCTTTTTCCTGCAAAACTTTCAGTATGGTTGTTTTGATGCACTACTCTTTGTATACTTTCATAAACATTTCATAAACACATATTTCTAGCAGTGTTTCTACAAATTCAGTTTAATCAACACATCAGCTCTCACCACATTTCTTCAGGATTCAAAACAAAATATACACAAAAAATCCCAACACCTGCTCCCTAAAATGTCATGTCCAGTGTTCATCAGGTCAAAAAAGTACTGCTGTGGTAACCAAACAGGTCACTGGAAATCCAAAAGGAAATCCTTTAGTAAATTATCAGTTTTCCTGTACACTCCTGAGAGCTGACCTGAGTGAAATAGAGATCATCTGAATTTCCTGCACAAACAAGCTTAGTATTTTGGGCTTTCTGTTTGGTTTTTCCTCTTGCAGAGGAAGTTTCTCCTGTATCTCTCCCAAAGCCATTTTGTGGGACCTGCTTTTAAGGAAAATAAAAGATCTTCAGTCAGTCTTCAAACATCTGGAATTTAACAGGAGAAAATGTTTGCAACACAACCAGTTTTCATTATTTTCCTTGGAGCATCAAGAAGAGTGTTCCACTGTAATTCTTGGAAGTCTCCAAAAAGTCTTCCAGAAGACAGTTCTTGCATACAGAAAAATTATGTAAGAAAAAGCAAAAATAGGGTAGAAGAGGTGGAAAGAGGGAGGAAAGGACCACTGAGCTTGCAGCGCAGGAACACAGAGCTCACTTATGTGAGCAGCAGATCTGACCATTAGTCAAAAAAGCCTTAAAATGACTTCTTAAATGGAACAGCAACACACTGGTGGTGCTTTCCCCATCATTATTAGCTTTGCATTAGTGTGAGCAGTGCAGTCAGAACAAGCTCCATAGGCAGACCTCTGCTCCTGGTGTAGGTGACAATCAAAACCAGAGAGACTGCACTGGAAGCGGAATTAAAGCATTGCATTTGTACATGTTCTTGAAAATATCAACATGGAAACAAAGACACAACACGTGGACTTGCTGACAGTCTATGTTAACGATATTATTACTTTCTGCCATTTAATTGCTCCTGAAGCTGAACCAATTAAACTTTCCTCCAGCAATACAAACTGGTAATGCTGTAGCATAAGAACAATCTGTCACGAAGGGATTTGAGAGGATAAACCAAACATTCTCAGGGACCATTTTCTTTGCCAGTTTTTAGCAGTATAACATGAGGTTCCCTTTCAATTAAAATCTTAGGGCTTCCTTCTCAGCAAAATGTGTAAAATTTGTCAGGGTATGTAATTTTGTTTATGTGCAGCGATAATGTTTTGGCCCTTAATATTTATGGTGTCTGATTTAATAGTTTTAGCAACAATGTTTGGACCTGGCTGGCTTCCAAAACTTTACTACTCCTTCTGTATAGGAATAGAGTATTCTATCCAAGAACTACATCCCTGCCTCCATCTAAGCTCATGCCTGGAGCTGCTGGTCTCAAACTGAAGTTTGAGAGTTAACTCCACTGACATCAATAGCAATGGGAATATTAATTTTAATAGGTCTTCAAGAAATATCAAATCCTGTCCCCATTACTGGTGACAAGGTTGGTATTTGTTTCTCCTCAGAAACATGTACAAATCAATGAAGTAAAAATTCAGTCTTCAATATGTGGCAAAAAAAGACACATCAACAATGCTTAAAGTGAGAGTACAGCGCTATAGCAATCTAGAGCATACACAGCGTGGAAATTTTAAAGACTACGATTTCTGAATTTATTTGCATTTTAAACTCCAGCAAAATCAAAACCATTAGAAAACAGGATTATATGGCAGACACTTCCATAGAAAACAGTCTCATAGCCTCACTTTATATCTATTTCTTTTTCTAATGAAATTATAGAAGACAGAGCATTTAAATTGGATTTATGTCTCGTGATCTTTTTACAGTTTATCACTGCTGTTGTTGACTCCATAAAATTCTGAGTTATGAATGAAAAAAGAGTTGTCTTTTCTATATCTAAACTCCATCAACAATACTCCACAGTACCAAGCTTTATTATTATTACATGAAAGGCCTTTTCTAAAAGTACACAGAGTGGAAAAACCATAATATTTTCCATTTTTGAAAAAGTTTACAGTTCACACTAATACAATTGTTGAAATTTTTAATAATATTTTAATACTTTAATGTTAACTTATTTCATTGAATAACTTTAAAAATCCACTTCAACCAGTAACTGTGTCAAACAACAATTGTGCTATTAAAAAGCACATAAGCTGAAAATGCTGTATGAAGGCCAAGTAGCAATTTTTTATACATACAGCTTCAAAAATCTAATGATGTGTTTCCTAGTAAAGCAAACATGACAAATTCAAAACCTAGAAGACTAAGTGATTTTGGCCTCCGCTAAGCAAAATGAGCTTCTGAAATCTACTTTTGCAAAACATCAGTGCGCGAGGGCGTACACGGCCCTAAGTCCGGCTAGCTGAAGGGGTAAAGCGGCCGACGCCCCTGCGCATCTGAGGCCAGCCCCCCTTGGCGTCCTGGCCTCGGGCTGGGCTGGATTGCGGACTTGGGTTCGCGCTGGACGAGACGAGAGAGGAGGCGACCACTTGCTGGGGGTAAAACGTCGGTTTATTGAAGAGCCCACATGCAGCACAGGGCAAACCAACAGGTGGAAAAACCCACAGCAAAAATGGCCCCGAACACGGGGGGAGATAGAGTTACAGGGAAGGGGTGGAGACGGGAGGGGAAGCCCAGCTAACCAATAGGGGAACATGTGGGGAGGTACATAAGAAAACTGACACAAGAACTTATCCAATAAACATAGAACAAAGGAGGGGCCCTGGGACGCCAGCCAACTATGACCCCCAGAGAGAAGAATGTTCTCGAAAGCAGGGAGGAGTGGGGGGTGATTGACTGGGCCCAGGGAGGAGGAAAACTTTACTTATATGGTGGGATAAGGGAGGAGCAGTTATGTAACTTGAGAGATTGACAAATAAGGGGGGCAGGGGTAACCGTGGTAACATAACTGCCAAAGACTCTGTGGTGGGAAAACTGGAGGGGGAAGAACCATCTTACAAAGAACAGGGAGAGAATAATACCTAAAATGGGGGAACAAAACAAGAAACTTAAAAACACACTACAACATCTCCCCGTTTCTTAACAAATAAAATAAAAAGAA
Organism: Melozone crissalis; assembly: GCF_028551555.1. Lineage (NCBI taxonomy): Eukaryota > Metazoa > Chordata > Aves > Passeriformes > Passerellidae > Melozone > Melozone crissalis. The sequence continues at coordinate 1,537,067 of NW_026535823.1, forward strand.
CGGGAAGTCCACAGAAACTTAAAATTCAGGATCTCGCGGCTGGTCCGGCCAGGCCTCGCTTTCTTCGAGCTGGAATCCGCCCGCCCCTGGGTGGTCGAAGGACGGTGCGGTCGCCCCTTCCTCATCTGTAGCTTCTTCGGCCTCCGAGGAGAGGTCTTCCAGCTCGATGGGCTTGTCCGACGGGACTGCGGCATGGTTGACAGATGCTGAGGTATCTCTGACCATTAGTCTCTGGACCAAACCGCGGATCAAAATAATGAAAACTAAAAGTACTAATTAACTCAGAACAACCTTGCAAACAGATTCTATTATGGAACCGGCCCACCCGCTGAGGCCCCAACCCTTGAAAATGTCCCCCAGCCAGTCAGAGGTTTCTTGCTTGACCTGATGGACAAGGTCTTGCAGCCTCTTGATGGAATGTCTGGCGTCCTCGGCTCGAGAGGATAGGTTCAGGCAGCAGAGGCCCTCAAACTCCTCACAGTGATGATGATGGAGCAGCAATAGAAAATCTATTGCTGCTCTGTTTTGGAGTGTCGCCTTCCTTGTTATTTCCTCGTCTGTGAGGAGGTCGTAGAGCGCGGCCGAAGTAAAATTTGCTTGTTTAGCCACCCAACACTCTAGACGGCCCAATTCACCTAGAGCCTTCGCCACCGATACCCAAGGCAACAAGATGGTAAAGGCGACGGATTTTGAGTGTGACCAATGAGTAATTTCATCATCACAATCCTCAGTGAGATCCTTGAGATCTCTTTTAGGTCTAGCCAATTTAGATGTGATGTTTGTCTTCTTCCAATTGATAATTTGAGTGACGTTGGGGGTAAACAGTGTCAGCCGGCCAAAAGTGCACGGCCCTTCCGACCAGGCCAGAGGGGATGCCTGCCCACGCCCGGTCGCCACAATTAAAAACACGCCTCGGGGAAGGGAGTAAGGGGTCCGTCTGGTAGTGGTGGGGCCGAGGATCTTTAGGACAGCCTTACACCACTGCTTAGCTTGGTATTCTAACTTGGACTGTAGCACTACCTCACTACCCCTCTCGACGGGGGTGATTGTATAATCAAACTGAAAGCAAATTGATGCATTGGTCGAGCCGAGGAGATGTAACTCTGTGGGCTCGGAGGGTGCAGGATCTAGCCTGCTCACTCCGTCTCTCCAGGCGTTGGAGGAATCAAAACTGGGGAGGATAGTGAGGCTCTGGGCTAGGATAGCATTAAAGGCACTTTAGAAGGCAGGAAGAAACTCGCCTGGAGAGAAAGGGATCCCCACAAGGCGACATCGGGTCCTCTGCTGCGCCGGTGTCTAGGCATATACTGTCCTGTCCTAACGATTGAGCCAAGGCACGCCAGACGTTGACTTTCGGCTGGGGGATGACCCACGGCTCCGAAGGTGGCAAAAGGAGTCCGCAGGTCGTCATGATCGCCATTAGCAGGCAGCAGCATTCAGCGATGTTGAAACGGGGGCCATGGGGGAGATGTAACTGAAATGAGATAAGATAGTAAAAGTATGACGAATTCACAAAAATGGTTCTTCTCCAAACAACCAGTTTAAGTAAAACATACAGGGGGTAAGAGCTGGAGCAGGGGGTGAATGGGAGGAAACATGACATAGGAGGTCAAGGGGTGGAGGAGAAGCTGGAGGAGAGGGCTCTTCTGTAACTGGGGGAAGATCCGGAAAGAAAGACAAAGATTGATGGTGTGGTTTCCTCCGCCAACGCCAACAAGCTTGCCGGACTTGTGGTACTGCCTCCTTCTTAGTCCTCTGTTTCGGGACGAAGGGCCTGACCCACTTAGATGGAATCCACCTGGGGCCTGAGGGAGTGGACACGCAGGCATATCCCCTCCCCCAGGTCACCAGGTCAAAGGGGCCCTCCGTCCGCCAGGTCTCCGGATCTTTTACAAGAACCGGTGGCCTGGCTTTAGGCTGCAGCTGCTGGTGACTGCCAAAGTGCCGGACCACTGGAGGATTTTGGCTGTCAAAAGAGCAATTTAGAAAGTTAAGCGTGTACAATGCCCTTGACAGCCGGACGTGGGGGGTCTCCACCTTCATCGCCGGTTGTTGCCGGGATAAGATCTTCTTAAAGCTCTGGTGGGCCCTCTCCACCATGGCTTGGCCTGTTGGGGAATAGGGGATGCCAGTCGTATGGACTATTCCCCATTGCTGCAGGAAATTCCGCAGCTCCTTGGAGGTATATGCAGGGCCATTATCTGTTTTTAGGGCCCTAGGGATGCCCAAGACAGCGAATGCCTGAAGCAGATGCTTCTGCACATCCGCTGCCTTTTCACCTGTGTGGGCAGAAGCATAGATAGCCCCAGAGAAGGTATCAACTGAGACATGGACGTAACACAATCGACCAAAAGATGGGACATGCGTCACGTCCATCTGCCACACTTCGCAGCTCACCAAACCTCGGGGATTGGCCCCTGAGGCCACAGTAGGCATCTGATCTTGTTGGCATTGGGGACATGTGGCCACTATCGCCTTGGCCTGATCCTGTGTCAGATTGAACTGCCGGACCAGGCCAGGCGCATTCTGATGGAAAAGTTGGTGACTGATCTTAGCCTGGCCGAACACGGCTGGGAGAGGGGCCTGCGTAACAGCAGCCGCGGCCAGAGAGTCGGCACAACGGTTGCCTTCCGCAATAAACCCGGGCAGATCAGTATGTGATCTCACATGCATAACATAAAAAGGGTGCTCGCGGTGGGAGACTAGCTCGACGAGCCTGTTAAGCAACTCAAATAATCTTTTGCTGGTGACCTCTTGAAGAACCACAGACTCAGCTTGAGACACTACACCTGCGACATATGCAGAATCTGTAACCAAATTAGAAGGCCCAGGGAACCTCTGGAATGCCCTGACGACTGCATCCAACTCAGCAACTTGTGGAGAGCCCTCCACAACAACAACATCAGTCTCCCACTGCTGAGTCTGAGGATCTTTCCAAGTCATTACTGACTTGTGGGATGCTCCAGACGCGTCTGTGAAAACTGTCAAGGCATCCAGCAGCTTCCTGCTCTGAACCTTTTTCAGCGATAATTTAAACTCCGAATTGAATAATTTGTGGGCCGGCCGATCTACTGCGATGCGCCCGGTGTAGCAGTCGAATGCAAACTGAAGATATTCATTAGTTTGCAGCAGTTCTTCAAAGGTCTTTAATTTGAGTTGTCCTGATTCTAATTTAATTGGGATATGTATGCATGCGAAATCACACCCCGCCAGCTCCCTGATCCTCGATCTTGCTTTGAGGATCAGTTCGGCTACCAACTCCTGTGGCCGTGTCATTCTTTTGGACCGATGGTGGCTGAGAAACACCCACTCTATAATTAAGAGGGGGTCACCCAGCCCCTGGTCCTTTACACTGGTGTCCCACTGGTGTATCATGCCATGGAGATGTGGCAATTTTCTCAGTATAATAAATTTGAAGGGCAGGCCCGGATGGTAATGGTGGGCCTGCCTGGCCAAAATAACTTTCTGTATCTTCTCCAAAGCCACCCCTGCCTCTGGGGTGAGAGCCCTAGGGGAACTCAGCCCCTCTCCCCCTTTCAACAAATTGAAAAGGGGGGCTAGGTCTTCAGTTGAAATGCCTAGCCAGGGTCTCACCCAATTTAAAGACCCACACAGCTGATGGACATCCGCTAGGGTCTGGACTTTTGTCCTAATAGCCAATTCCTGCGGAACAATGGTCCGCTTTGTGATTTCGAGGCCCAGGTATTTCCAAGGTGGCATCCGCTGAATTTTGTCCTGCTGGAGCTCGAACCCTGCAGCAACCAACGCATTGGTTGTCAGGTCAAGCGCATGGGCAAGCAGACTGTGGTCGGGTGCACACACGAGGATGTCGTCCATGTAATGGTGAATGATGACGGCATCCCCGAGGGCTGTACGTATGGGTGACAGCAGCAAAGCGACATACCATTGGCAGATCACAGGGCTGTTCTTTAGGCCTTGCGGAAGCATTCGCCAATGATAGCGCTTGGCTGGGGACTCACGGTTGATGGATGGAACCGTGAACGCAAAGCGCGGGGCATCGTCTGGGTGCAGGGGAATCTGGAAAAAACCATCTTTTATATCTATAACTGCCAAATTCCAGTTTTGGGGGAGCATTGCTGGGGAAGGCATCCCTGGCTGAAGAGGACCCATGTCCATTATTTGTTCGTTAATTTGGCGGAGGTCGGTCAGGAGCCGCCACTTGTCCTTATTAGGCTTCTTAATGACAAACACTGGGGAGTTCCAAGGTGACATGGTCTCCACCAGGTGGCCTTTCAGTAACTGCTCCTGAACGAGCTCATTGAGCGCTTTTAATTTTTGCTTGTTGAGTGGCCACTGCAAGACCTGTACTGGTTTATCTGACAGCCAATTCAGCTTCCAGGTCTGGCGCTCCTCAGTGGCCACTGCCCGAAAAACCTGGGGAGCCTTTGGGAGGTCAATTCTGGCTCCCCACTGGGCTAGTAGGTCCCTTCCCCAGAGAGGCCCGGTGTAATCTAAAACGAACGGGCGTATAGAGGCCAATTGCCCGTCGGGTCCCTTAATTTGCACAATGCTCTTAGATTGATTGGCCAATTGAAGGCCCCCAACACCTGAGATTGTGCCCGCAGCGCTTTGCAAGTCCCAATGTGACGGCCACTCCCGAGAGGGAATGATCGTCACATCCGCACCTGTGTCCAAAAGACCCCTCACGATCTTTCTGTCCCCTCCCAACGAGAGTTGACAAGTCAGGCGGGGCTTCTCCCTCTCCACCAGCTGTGCCCAGGCTACTGTCGGAGGCGATGTCCTCTCCACGGAGTTCTTCCAATTATCTTTATCTGGAACCGGAATAGCCTGGGCAATGATCTGTCCCTTAGGGAGGAAGAGTGGGGGTCGGACACAGTACAGCCCTACCGCGAAACGGTCCCGGTCGGTAGTTACTAGACCAGGGACGATGTGAATGTCTCGCAGTGTGTGCTTTGTGTCCCCGACGACTGTCCACCTGCAACGTCCAAGTTTCCTCCAGCGACCCGGGTGTTGCAGGTCGACAGACACCAGCTGGATGTCACTACTAGGGAGATAGAAGTCCCTAGTTAGCTGCAGCCTGTAGGGACAGAGGACATGGTGTCAAGCGCAGGTGTAGGCTGAATACCACAGGTATGTGTCAAGTCTGGTACTAAGTAAGACAAATCCGGCAGTGTGTACGGCAGCTCTCTGTCGTCTCCTCCCTCCCCGCTTGTTGTTAAGTGGCCTGCCGCATTTTTGTCTTCGCGCAGGGAGGGGCTGCGCTCCAGGCCTAGTTTTTTGTGCCCTTACTCTCCTCCTTTTCCCGCTTCCTTCTATACTCCAAATAATCTAATCGCATCTGGCATTGAGGCATCCAATGCCCTGTCTTGCCACAGAGGTGGCAGGGGTGGGTGGCTGTTGATCTTCTGCCGGACCCGGGTGTTGGGGGCCCGGCAACGGGGGCAGCTTCTATATCAAAGAAGTCCGGTTCGGGGTCCTCCGCAAAAGCCACTGAGGCTCTTTTAGGCCGCGATGGTAAGGATACCTGGCCTACCATGGCCTCTATCATGGCCTCCACCGTGGGCCGGGGACTTCGAGGGAGCCTCCTGATGGCCTTCCGACACTCTAGGTTGGCGTTGCTATACGCCATCCTCCAGAGCATCTTCTCCCTGTCGTCGTCCCCGGTCGCCTGCGCCTCCACGTATCTGTAGAGGCGCTCGATAAAAACCATGTAAGGCTCTTGCGGCCCCTGCCGGACTTCATCGTCCTCCCATTGGGAGGTCATCACCTCTAGCTTATAAAAGGCCCGCTCTGCTGCCTTAGCGGTCTCTACAAGCTGAGACGAGAACAAGGCCTTTGCTTGAGCTATCCCCTCTGCCCACTGTCCCTCGCCTAAAAGATATTCTTGGGAAATTGCCAAACCGTCCGCGTCATGAGACACTGAAGGATTCCCCCAAAGAATCGGGAGAACCTCCACTATCTCCCTCCTCCATTCCCCCACCCAGACCCTAAACTCCATGGGTCTTGTTAAACTAGAGAAAAGGGCCCTCAGGTCCGCCGGCACCAGATCTCCCTGTGCAAGGGCATTCCGGAGCATACCCCGGAAGTATTCAGACCCGCGGGAGTAGTCCTTCTGCGCCTTGCACAGTTTCTTAATCCAGGCCTGTGCTAAAGGCACTCACTGGGCCTGAGAGCTCCCCTCCCCGCTGAGGTGGTACGTAACCGGAGCGGCTTCCAATAAAGGCGCCTGCCCCGGCTTCCAGTCATCCATCCCCCCCCACCCCGAACACAAGGCGTGAGAACCGGAAGGGGGAGCGTGGGAACCGGAGTTGGAGGAGGTTGAGGCGGAGTCTGGCAATGGGGCAGGGCGAGGGAGTGGGCGCGGCACACCGCCCCTCTCCGCCCCCTGGGTGGAGTTCGGAGGCGGAGCAGAGTATGAAGGTGGAGCAGGGGAGGAGTAAACAGGGGGCTGAACTGGGGGAGGAACCTGGGGAGGAGCCGACGGAGGATCGGAGGGTGGAGAAATAGAAGGAGCAGAGGAAAGAGATGGGGGAGGGACAACCGAAAAAGAGGTTCGGTCCAGGGGAAGGAAAGGGTTAGCATTAGGGAGGAAAGGGTTAGGAGGAGAAGAAAGAGCCCTGGCGGGAGCGGCCGCGTGGCCGCCGCCATCTCGGGCACCAAGGGACCCCTTTTGAGGGTCGTCGCAAAACCGAACAACTTTGGGGTTTGGAACCGGGGACTTGGGGACCGGGGTAGAGGGTAAGGGAAGATAAGGAGCCTGGCCAGGGCTCCTCGAAGGGGGAGGCCGAGCCGGTCGAGGGGGAGCAGGGGCAGGATGGACCCCCTGCCTCTGGTCGGCCCTCAAAATCCCCCTCGAGGGCTCATGCCTACGGGACGAGGGAAAGGTTTGGGGGACAAGGGCAACTGAACGAGGAGAACGAGGGGACAAACCAGAAACCGCGGGACATTTCTTAGGCTCCACAGGCGCGCCGAGTGTCGCATGAACTCTGCGCGCGCAATACGCCACGGTGGCTAGTTTTGTCTCCCCGGAATTTATGGCCTCTTCTAATTTTGCCACAACGGCTGCCCAAAACCGCGGCTCTTTTACGCGTTCCGGGGAGACCTCGGGAAACCTAGAAAATACCCACTTAACTAAACATTTTAACTCCTGCTTGCGGGCTTTCTGACCACCCCCAAGCAACAAACCCTTCACAACATAATAAACCTCCTTCTGGGATTTTCCCATTGCGCCTTTCTAGAGCAGAAACTGCTACCGCTAGAAAGGGGGAAAATCCTCTGATGACGCAACCGCACGCCCGGGAAACAACGAGAACTTAAACAATGAGCCGCCTGCCGCCGGCCCCTGCCCCCCCCACTGCCCCAAAGTCTGGGTAAACAGCCGGAGGGAAAAAGAGATTGGGTGATGGGTGCGGCCCCACGTCTGGGGAAATCCGGCACCCAAAGGGAAGAGAAAACAAAAACGGCGCGGGGGCGAGGAAAAACCTCAAGGAGAGAAGGCGGGGGGGTAGGTCCCCAACGCAGGGCATATACCCCTAGGGAAAGTTAAAAAGGCAGAGGGGAAGCCGGAGAGTCCCCAGGACGGGGCCCGAACTCACCAATCCTGCTGCGGCGACAAAGAAAAAACCAGGCGAAGGTCACTTGTCTCGGGGAGTCGTCCTCTGAGGGTGCGAGGAGTCCCGACTCCCTTCCGCCGGGGAGCGCTGCTTCTAAAACGAAGCCTGCTACTACCCGGGGTAGTCTGGCGTCCAGAGGGTAAGTAAATCCCAACTCCGCAGGGTCCAGTCCGTGGTCAAAAGTCCACTTCGTCGGCCCCCACGTTGGACGGCAAACTGCGCGAGGACGTACACGGCCCTAAGTCCGGCTAGCTGAAGGGGTAAAGCGGCCGACGCCCCTGCGCATCTGAGGCCAGCCCCCCTTGGCGTCCTGGCCTCGGGCTGGGCTGGATTGCGGACTTGGGTTCGCGCTGGACGAGACGAGAGAGGAGGCGACCACTTGCTGGGGGTAAAACGTCGGTTTATTGAAGAGCCCACAGGCAGCACAGGGCAAACCAACAGGTGGAAAAACCCACAGCAAAAATGGCCCCGAACACGGGGGGAGACAGAGTTTTACAGGGAAGGGGTGGAGACGGGAGGGGAAGCCCAGCTAACCAATAGGGGAACATGTGGGGAGGTACATAAGAAAACTGACACAAGAACTTATCCAATAAACATAGAACAAAGGAGGGGCCCTGGGACGCCAGCCAACTATGACCCCCAGAGAGAAGAATGTTCTCGAAAGCAGGGAGGAGTGGGGGGTGATTGACTGGGCCCAGGGAGGAGGAAAACTTTACTTATATGGTGGGATAAGGGAGGAGCAGTTATGTAACTTGGGAGATTGACAAATAAGGGGGGCAGGGGTAACCGTGGTAACATAACTGCCAAAGACTCTGTGGCGGGAAAACTGGAGGGGGAAGAACCATCTTACAAAGAACAGGGGGAGAATAATACCTAAAATGGGGGAACAAAACAAGAAACTTAAAAACACACTACGACACATCAGAAGCAAAGAGCTTAGCAGGATTCAAAACAAGAGGGGACATTTCTGCAGATTATATTTGCAAAACTTCTGTAATATTGTAACAGCTTAAAAATTCTGAATATTTATCAAACAGGAGCTTTGGAGTAAATATAAACTATAGCTTTGGGATATGACTCAATCATTCATACATAATGGAAGTTTAGAAGCTTCTAAGGAAAGGAGCACAGGAATTATTCTTCCTAACAAAGTTCACTTTAAAATGTATGGATAACCGCTTCAATTTTTTTTTTTTTTTTTAAAGAACAGAATCAGATAAAATTACTCTCATTTTTCTTTGCTACAAGATATGCTTCTGTGATATATAGGCAATAAACTCCAGACAAACAATATAACATTCCCTCCAGAAATAAAATACTCATAGCTTTTTCACTCTGTTGTTTCCAAACCAGGCAAATAATTATTACGGAGGAGTCAATAAGAAAAAAAAAAGAAAAAAAAGAAAAAAAAAAAAGGCATGTTTTTCTTTCTCTACTAATAATCTCATTTTAGACTCTCTTGAAAACAGTTGCAATTTTTGTCTCCTTACAGAATTTCCCAAAATTATTTCAAGTTTTGGTGAGCCTGACCCGACAGGCAACTAAAAACTTCAATGTGAGTTGTGCTTACCTTTGCATGCCCTGAACAGTTGTTTAGAAACAGAAAAAGAGAAAACAAAGCAGAAAAAAGAGACAAAAGAAACCCCACCAGAACCCCATTAGCAAACTACCCACCCCAAAAATGGCAACAAATACATTTAAAATTATTTTAAAGCCTCTTTTCCTATGCATGTGAGGAGAATAGACTGGGGTTTGCAAAGCCATGATACGATTTTATGTGGTTCCTAAGAGATGAAAACTTTAAGTTCCTTTTAAATTTCTATCCACTACACTTTTTATTATACAAAAGTGTAGACAATTATAAGCTAAATTTAACTTGTTTCTCCCTTCCTACTTTAAGATCATTTTGCTTCCATTCCTGCTTTAAATTCTTTCCCTTAAAGTTAAAATAAAGTCAAATACTGTTAGAAGTTACAAATTTCAAAGCATCATGTCAATAAATGAAAGGGTTTGGTTAACAATGAACACTGAAGTTTTATCAAGAGACAATCAATCTCAAGATGGCGAGAAAAGGGAATTTAAACTACAATTTTTAATGAATACTGAATAGCATTAACACTTACTGGCACATTTTTATAGGTAATTGCTTCAGGCCTGACTATATTGAAGCCACAATAAAAAAAATGAAACAGGCTGAGTATGATAAGTGGCTTCTGAGACAGAAATATTTATCCTTTTATACTAACAGAGGGGAAAAGACACAGAGAAGAATACTTGAGCCCACACCGAATATAGCAGCATCCTCCTCACACGTTCTACTAGACTACAAGTGTAAGGACTCCACAAGAACACACATCTCCACAATTGCTTTTCTTGAAAAAGAAAGGCCAGACAAAGCAGAAGCTCCAACCCACACTCTTATATGATGGTAGATGACACAGATGCTCCTGTTCCCACCATCTGCTGGTATTCTACATAGTGTTGCTCATTTTGGTTAGTCTTATCTCCTCCTCCAGACTGCATCAATCACTTGGTCTCTTTCTTTCACACCCACACTTTCAACTAGGCTTGAACAGCTCAACCACACCGGCAGTCAGGAAAATCAGAGGCACTTATCTCAATCTTTGTGCCACTGTTACTTCTGTTTCTTTTTCAAATCTTTATTTTGGTGAAGAGAAAACCCCACCATGGTGAATTCTTACTAGGAGTTTGTCCAGGGAGGTGAATTCTATAATATGATACAACAACAAGGGCTATTACTTGTATTATGCCTTTGGAGAGAATAATGCAGAAGTAGTAAAAGTGGTTCAAGTAATCCTCTAACATTTAAAAGGCACTTACCCATGAGGCAAATGAAAATATGGGAAGTGCATGAACTGTGAGACTCAGTATAATCTATTTTTATTGCTTACTGCAAAAACCTTGCCCATAAGTATTCTCAAACAAGATGAGGCCATAAATGCCTAAACACAGTACTAAATGAATAAAATAAACTATTATAACAATTCATAGGAATTTTATAACCCATCATCACCATGCATAAGGATGTATCAGTCCAGTGACTTTATTAAAATCAAGATTCCAGCCTCCCACATGCTGTTCTATTGGCATATAAACATCACAGGGAAGCAACAGATGGGGTAAATAAAAAAAGGAAAAGAAGCTTGATACTGCAGAACAAACAGCCACAACAGGTTGTTTTGGGATGTGACACAACAGGAAGGAATTGCCTCAAAGCGCACAGGATGGCTTTGGAATGCAGCACTGGGTCCCAGCATCACTCTTACACATGAGACCAGCTGCCCATCTATGTGTTAAGTAACTTGCATGAGGAAGGAGGCAATATCTTCTACATCATCCATTATCGCTGGAAGAAGAAGGAGGCACTGTCTTCAGGGTAGCCCTGGGTTACTTAAAAAGATGTTTCCCCAAATTTTATCAGCACAGCTTACAAGGGTTCAAGGACAGGCTCCATTTTAATCACTGCAATGGCAAATTGGACATTCAAAGGCTTTTGGGACACCTGTGTTCTCTATTCTCCTTTTTCTCCAGGCCATACACATTGTTATGATTCTCAGATATCTCTCTGGGTTATGAGGCCAAACGTTAGGGTTTCAAACAAACATTACTTTGGAATCCTTTTCTTATGCCAACTAATTTAGATTAGCTAAAGGAATGTCCATTTTATCCTCATTGCTCCTTTATTCACTATAAACTTGTCATTTTTCATGGCATAATGTTTGTCTATGTTATTAACTACCCAGACACATAGCCAAACACAGCACAATGTTGCTCAGCCCCCTGTCATTTTCTGATCCTTTATAAAATGCTAATGTTCCAGAATATTTAAATTGTTAATCAAACGGTGGTGCTAACAGGTTTAAAGCCATGACTGCACTTTAGCACAGTTCATTGCTCAGAACTTATGAGGTCACTGGAGTCCTATTGAGCAATCAATTCTGTTCAGTTACAGCTGTAAATTCTTAGCAGCTATAAAAGTGCCCATTTCATACTACAAATAAATATATTTTAGCTCCTCGTCTGCATGATTCAAAGTCAGAAAAATATAATTTATATTGCTGCCTCTTCCTTACCTTCTCATGTCCTCCTTTATGTGCAGATTTATTAGTTCTTTAGGAACGTGGAAGGAGAGGGTGGTCTCAGCCATCTGCTCCCGGATCCGCATCCACTTGTTGTCAGAAGTAGGGAATCTATACAACTTACAAACAGGGTTTCTCAACACTGCAAAGAGCAAAAATAATATCATTGCTTTCATGTGCTTATATGAGTCCAAACATTTATGACAATAACCTGCATAATTATTATATTATTTCCCCCTAGCTTACAAAATTAATTTTAGTATCATTAAAATTCCACTAAAAACATTTAATATCTATTTCATTTTTATACCAGCATGTGGAGGGCAAAGTATTACTAGTACATCAATAAATCGCATTTTACCAGCAGAGTAGCTAACTTTTGAATTTAGGTCTTCAAAGTAGTGAGAATGTCAATCAGACTCTCTTTTCTTGCATTTCAGCTGAAGTTAGGAAAACCAGAGAGCACAAATGAACAATGAACTCAGTACAGCCACCACCACAGCTTGCCAGCACCACTCACAATTCCAATAAATTGCACAGGACTCAGGGTTCAGCTGCATCTTCCCCTGGACATGCACACACAAATCATTAATGCAAATTGGAGGTGTGCTTCTGCATTAAAGGAAACTTGAACATATTAGAGTTACCTGGAACTTTGATGGGGTCAAGACACTGCCACTACATAGAAATAAATATAACAGCCCTGTCGATATGTTACACACACAGTTTTCAGATCACTATTGCAATGTGACATAAGAAAATCACATTTCTTTGTATTTTGGAAGATTATGCTTAAAACCCATCACATTTTTTATTTTACAGTTTTCACGTGTTGGCTACATTTCCATTCAGATCTTAAAACGATGCCATACAATCTACTCTCTCCTTTCCATCTTTTTATTTTCTTTTTTTACCCCGCTCTTATTTTCCAGAAAGATCAAAAAGGGGAAAAGCTGAGGAAGAAAAAGTTCTGTTTCACTAATTTGGTAAGTTTACTTGGAGACAAATGATTGCCATTTAACACACACATCCACAATATCTTGACTTGGAATGAGTGACAGCTACTAACAGTGACAGCTACTAACAGACATTTCACAGACACCATTAATGTTTATGTAGTCTGATTTATAGAGAATTAAAAATAAAAGGTACCCAAACTGCCTTGTCTATCTAAGCAATCAGGATTTTTAACAAATATCCTTTAGGAAAGGCCTAAAAGAAGACCAGAGATTTAAATACACTGATAATAAACCCACTGCTTGCAACCCGAAGAAAGGAGCAATGTTTAAGTGGTCGCACTGCTCTATATTCCCATCACTCCACTGAGATGTCTTTCATCAGCAATCTTGGATGAAAAACTGTTGTTGGATTATGCCCTTTTCTGATCCAGAGATGGAGCAACCGAGTCTTAAAAAACTTTTATTCTATTTTCAATCTCTTGGGAAGGGTGAGACAATACAGATGTTATAATTTACACCTTTACAATCAGAAGCCAACTATTTCTTAATTACAGTACATTATAAGCACTTCTTGCCATTTTATTGTCATTTTATGAACCTTTTTAGAGTAATTTTGCCTTTAGTTCTTAGTGATTTTACTTTCAAAAACTAAATTTTCACTCAGTATTGTGAAATAAGCGAAAGAGATGCTTAATTTCTCTGACATATTAAAAAGAGCAATTTTTCTTTACTATCAATACCCAAAATATCTCAATGTTCAAACCTCAGGAAACTAAGGGCTAATTCAAGGGCTAATTCAAGTCTGGCCTTAAACAGAAAACTGCCAAAACAGATGATAATTTTGAGTTGGTACTGTTTTTTCTGTTGTACCCCCCGATCAGCATATTACCTGGACATTTTAAATGATGATGCCCCTGACACAAAAGATTCTTTATTTTACCTTTTTATATCTACTTCCTAAGGAGTTTATCAAGGGATTTTTTCCAAGAGCAGCCCTTAAATTCACACTCAGAATCGACTACACTGAAAAATGCACATTAATCTGTGAGAACCTAATGCAAATATGTATCTGAAAAATCTCTTTCCTCCCATCTCCCCAATGTTGCCACCATCACAAAGTAAAACAAAGCCCAGAAAACCCATCACAACTGCACCAAGGGACAAAGAACACTAAAAATATGGATTCAAAGTTGTGACTTTTATTGTGGCTAGAATTATTAAACTCCTCTCCCGGTACTGGCTTCATCTTCAGGTCTTTGATTCAGGTCTGAATTTTCAGATGGGGATAATCTCAAGTGTGTTGTAAGTTTTTTAAATGGTCAAATCCATGGGTTTAAGAAGAAAATTTCATTTACAAAGTCAAAAAAAGCCTGGGCATTTTTCCCAAATAATCCCAATATGCAGTATTGCTAAAGCTTAAGATTTAAGGCCAATAAAAGCTGCATAAGTACTTGATGTTTTTTCCTTATAAACAGAACTACTGAAGGCATGCAACTCCATAAAAATCTCAGAAGTATCTTCCCCTCCAACTGCAACAATAATTAATTTCTACCTGTAACAAGTTGTCTAGAACCAAATTCTAGAGGGCATGTACAATAAGAAGGGTGAGACTAGAATTGGTTTTCATAAAAAGTAGTGATTAAAATGAGTGGAAGTTTCATAAAGATAATCCTTGCTGTACTCAGACAGTGATCATGAGAGGCATTGAAGAAAACCCAAAATCCACATGAACTGCAGTGGTTAAAAAAGAGAAAACTCTGTTTTAAAAGCTTTTCTCCACAGCATCAAGCCTGAAAGCCAATGCCATATATTTACCCATGAATATTTTTGGACATTGTCATTTTTAATATGAAGAACCTCTGTGCTTTTTATTCCATGCAATATCCTTCACATTGCTTCCCCTGAAAGTACAATAAAAATAATAAAAGATTGAATACTCTGGTTTTATTTTCATTCCCTATTGAACACAGATCAAAGCATATCTTTGCCATATATTAATTTGCTAACAGTGTTCCTATTTATATCTTTCTTTGTAGCATAGGAATATGATGTGTATTACCTCAGGAATAATAATTAAAGCTTTCCTAATTTTGCTAAATTTCAATTACTTTTCTTATCTTTCTTTTTTAATTTAGAATGCAATTTGTTTACATGTAAACAACTGGCAAACTCTCCAGCATTATAAATAAGTAACTGAATTTTGAGACGTAAATTCAGTCTCTGGAGGTATAGAAGCAATAGTGATAAGGCTCTGAAACACACTGCTTATTCCCACTCGCTCAACAAGCATCTCATAACTCACTGGAGGGCTGAGAGTTCCCTATCCTAGGATTTAAATTTCACAAGAATGCCAGCATGCTTCTATGCCTACAAGCTTAAGGATTCACAGAGGCAGCTTTTTTTTTCAGTTTCATCATTTTGAAGGCCTGATAAACAACAAGAAAATACCAGAAAGCTTTACAGCAGCATACACGTGAACTAAATATGAATGTATATGGAAAACATACTGTTCTGGGGGCAGTTCTGTATGAGCACAGCATGTCAGCAGGAAAGTGGAGGTGATGCTGCACGAGAAGAGAAAGTCACAAATACAGGAAACAGACTGAAGACTAATTATTTATCTGAGAAAAACTTCCTGTGAGTGCAAACTCTTCCCAATAGCCTGCATGCTGTCATTTCTTGCATATGCACCTCTTTCCCCTCAATTCTTTAAAAAAAGCCTGACAACCCAAAAAATGACAAAAAAAAAAAAAAAAAAAAGCTCTTCAAGGTGTGTTTGACTTTATAACTTTATAAACCTGAGTAGTGTTGGGTGGGCTTTTGTTTTATATTGTGTTTGTATATGACAATAACAAATGTGAAAACGCTGCCTAGATACACTGTAGAATCACATGGAAATATTCTTGACAAATTGATCGAGACTTCAATATTCCTAAAACTGACATCTACCTTGGAAGTTCCAACAAAACATATTCACAACCTACAGCATTTTCCTATACAAAAGAAGTCAACAAAAAACCCCAATCAGACCTATACAAGGGAGGCAACAAACAGAAAACAATCTGTTGTGAATCAGCATCGTTCTCTGGCAGAAATGTCATTTCTTCAAGTCTCACTAATCTGGATGACATACAGAATCACAACCAAAGAACTGCACTGGGCTAGATGAAATCCTTCACCTGGCCTCTGTATCTTGTGCCCAAGAAAAGCCATAAATACACACCTGGAGACACAGGATACCCTCCATGCCTCCAGCTATTTCCAGTTCAGGAATTTCTGGAGCCGGATGTAGCTCCGGCACATTCAGAAATTCTCAATTAACATCTTTCTCACTTTGAATTGATGAAAATAAATGGTATTTCTCTAGAACATATTTTTTCTGATTCTGATCTAATCTCAACAACTCACAGAAAAAAAATGCAATATTCACACACATATGGAAGAACTTAATTTTTGGCAGTTTTTAGGGCTTCCTTCAGACTGCAAAGCAGATTCAGAAAGTCTGCCCTATCAGAGAAATCAGATTAAAAAGTTTCAAGAAAGATTTTAAAAAGTTGTAAAAGTTTGGTAACATTCCTCCTCAACGGTATGTAGCAAACACAGAATTCTTGACAGTGCTGTGGTTTTAGATGACCCATATAACTTATTTGTGACATTGTTATTGCCGAGTAATGGAGATTCATAAACTCGGGCTAATAAAGGTTTTATGGCACAGCACATCAGCATGTAATACTCCTCAGATAATGAAAGAAAAACAGATCTAGTTTAACACCATGCACTCAAGCCCAAGCTGGCCTAGAATTGAGAATGCCTTGCCAACAGCTCCCTTCATTCTAGGACAGACAGTTTCCAGATCAATCTGAAACTGCCACTTCACCAGTTATGAATGAGAGAGATTGATTGTCCTGGGTATTCACTTACAAATAATGCAGAATTATTTTACAGAATGCCGTGCAATGACACAACAGAAACTAATGATGGTAATTCCATGCCCATGGAAGTCACTGACAGTGATTTTTAGTCACTGAAAATCACTGAACAGTAAAGATGCAGGAGATGGAGATTTCAGCACTGCTTCAGAAAGCGCAATTGACACACACTTATTCAAACTTCTCCGTGAAATGATAATGCCAAACATGTATAAAACACTAAAATATTGAACTTGAACATCTGTGCAGCATTTGAAGAGACATTGATGAGCTCTGCCACGAATCTGTGTGATTTCTACAGGACCAGAGGTGGAGTTGCAAGAGCTGTCTCTTACAGATATTGGAATTCTTACCTGCATTTAAGGAAGGCAGGTTGTCCTTCCCACTTATGCCCTCAGTGGCTGTACACTCACGAACCAATGCACACTGCAAAAAAATACAATACAGATGTGACACATTCAGGGGGTCTGAGATAAATCTATGGCAGTTTATAAAAGGTAGGCTGAAAACCATGAGTGATAATAATACAAACTTCCAAAGTCTTACTTAGAATTTACATTTTTCTTTATATTTCTGTTCCAAGATACTGAAACACAATCAGAATTATAGCCAAGAAAATGAAAAAAATATGATCAGCCGTTCCATAACAAAACAGAAATGTTTCCTACCAGTATTATGGCAGAAATGTTGAGAGATAGTAATAGTTTAGCTTAATATGTTTTACTATAAAAATAAGGCACTTTAGTTTAAAACCATTTTTGACAAGTTCCATACTTTCGAAGAGGTTTCTTTAGACAAAGCAGTTTTCACATGCACAGTGCAAGAAAACCCTTCATTAATTTTTAAACAAGGGAAAAGCAGGAAGCACAAAAAAGTCCTTAAAATGTGCTCAGATTTTGTGATTCACCAGTTCAAAACTTATTTATTTTTTATTAATTCAATGACTCACCATTCTCACAATTGCATCCTCACTATCAACATATAATCCAAGACTGTGTTGCCACTGATTTGTACAAACCAAGGACTCCTTTAAAGACCATACATTGGTCATGAGTCTGGTCTCTCTTTACAAGTATTAGAAACCCCTAGAAAGCTGCTATTAAAGCCTTCTGTGTCCCCCAGGCCCAACAGAGCTCAGTAACTACATCTCCAATAACTGCAAGGAGTCTCATTCCACATTCTGCAGTGGAAGAAAAGCCAAATAAAAGAGAAGGCTGAAAAAAACAGCTCATGTTGCCTATATTGTGCAAGTTTTACGGGTCAAAGTCAGGGAGATTTCACAGCATTTGTTGCTTTTTTGGAACTGGTCACACTCATCTAAGGCATTGAAGTTCTCTGAGATAAGCAGTGAAAAAAAAGTGTGAAATTTACCCTCAGACTGATTTTGCTATGCAGAAAAGATACTGAAAATAATGTCCTCTGCTCAAAAAATAGTTTTATATGTAACTTCCAAACAAAAAAATCCTGCATTCCCTGTAGCAATATTTCCTTTTATTCAGGAAGAACAGGATACACCACAGTGTTAAGCAGTGAACTGTTGTATTCGGGCTGCAAAAATTGTGTGCTCCCATTTAATGCAGATGAACCTGCCCCTTTGCAAGGGAATTTACCTCTTCTTTGCTTTGCCTGTCTGTCATTCTTCCAGCTTTTCAGTATTGTGGGCACAGATTGCACATAAAAATCAACATAAACAGGACTTCAAGGGCAGAAACCAGACCAGCTGTCCAAGGAAAAAAGAAGCTGTATTTATGGCATCTCTCTGGACAGTTTTTATCAGAAGTGATCAAATATATTCAGTTGAGATAAAAATAAGCTATTTTTTTCTTCAAGAAGGAAAGGGCCTAGGAAACTCAGGTTAGGATATTACTCTGTACATCTTCATGAATTTGGTTTTTTTGGATGAGGGAGATAAGTTTACACAGCACTTGCGCCACAAATTTTGTTTTAAGTTCTTAACCCAATTTGGTAATTAGTATTTTAGACATCTGGTACAACAGATCATTCTAATTAACTTTGTGCAATAAACTGAGTTTCTACCTTTTGATCCTGAGCATCTGCTGTGATGTGGTCTGTTTCCCCCTCATCCAGCTCTCCCATCTTCATAAGATTGACTTCAATGGTACCAACTGTCTTTCCACCATCAGATGTCCTGGGAAAAAAACCAACCCATGACACCGGGTCACTTGCAGCATCAAATCCTTTCAATTAGAATAACATCAGTAAATATTTAGTGCCCTCTCCATTCTGTAAAGTGCAGCCACCGCTACTGAGCTGGCTATTTACCATCACAAACCAAATGTTAACAACAATGAGGCAACTTCTTCAGGACAATGAAAGCTCTCATCACAACACTGAGGACAGGTAAGTGCTATGAATGGTGCATGAATCCATGAACACTGCCAGGTTCTCATTCTAGACCTTATCCTCTTTGTGGACCATTGGATAAAGGGCTGTAACACTGCACCAATATTCCACTTAGGATCTGCAATCCCAATGCAGAGTACATGGCTTTGTTTCCTAACAATCTGCAAAGAAAGGACAGAGTGTATTAACAGAATCCCTGCAAAACCAAAACAGTGAAGCTAATCTGAATATCACGTTTCCCTTTGTAATCCCTCCACAGAGAAATTATTCAGAATCCATCCCATTTCTTGAACTATATGGGAATGGTAGTATAGTTACAGGTGAATTCCTTCATTATCATCACCATAAATAGTTTACTTTCAATTAATCAAAAACAAATAATTTAGATGTACATCACCGAGAGAAGAGCATTGCTGACTTCCTTTAGGAAGAAACAAGGATTTAAACTCCTGAAAGATACCAAATGCTTTTTCAGCTTTCACTGGCAGCACAGCACCAAGTTTATCTCCCTGGCTTCTTCTGAACAGCTAGATTTTTTTTTTTAAAGGACGGAAAGAAGAGTAACTGATAGTTTCATAATAATGAGGAAAGGGTAACAAAAGGCACCAAGCAAAAATAGGCAAAAAGGAAATGACGAGAATAAGTTCAGCACAATTACAAAAACACAGCAAGGAAGGAGAATCAAAACAAATACATGTGGGGCAATACTGTGTCTTTTCTGAGCAGTGGAAATGAAGAGTGATGAATCAAGAAAAAAGAATACATAGAAAACTTCAATGTCATAAAATCATTAAACCACAGAATTATTGAATATGCTGAGTTGGAAGGGACCCATTAAACAAGTTCAGCTCGTACAGTAAAGTCTCAAAAAATAGTTACCCCCAAGCTTTCAAATTAAATAATTATCTTCCTTGAAAACCATTAGGCTTTACTATGCACTCAGTAGAATACACTCATCTTGCAACTACACAAATCTGGTCTTCTATAAAACCTTGCAAAATAAACATAATTCTTCATATTTTACATGTGTAAAACTTCATCTGCTCTAAGCCAAATTAATTACTGACAATAAAGAGACTATTAAAAATGAACCAGTTCCAGATATTTTTGCAATTGAAGAAGCCTGTATTAATTTAAGAAGTATCCAGAAGAAAAGCAGTAAGGGTTCAGTGTCCAAATTACGAGCAGAAATACATAATAATATTGAAAGGGCCTTCTGAATGAAGAACTTTCCCTGGAGTTGCTACAGCCGTGTGGCTTGACTGCTCCTTCTTGTGTCAAACCAGCACCCAAACTAGGCTCTGTCAACAAATGCACTGCAGCATCCCCAGCAGAAAGGGAATACAGCAGATGTCAGCAAATCACATATCTTTAGAAGCCAAAGTGTGTGGTTATGAGACTGACAATTTTTCAGGAGCTTAAGGTGTTCCGATCAAAGTGCCAAGCAAATGAACTGATCCAAACCAACAGGGCCTGTTGCTCCAGTAAAATGGAAATGCTAACTACACTTTCTCATCCTTGTCTCCTGTTCTTTAGAATCCTAAATATTTCCCTTGGTGCTATTATTAAAAGCTTGGCCTCAGTATGATAGCGAGCATTGCACTGTTTGCCTGCACAAGGAGCAATATGTATTTTGTATGGGTTTAAAAACAGTGATTGATATAATTCCACTTTTATATATTTTTTTATTATTATTTTCTTCTCAAAATCACTCCTGTTCTGGTCTAATACATATTTAATACTACAATCTGTTACAGGTGTTACCTGTAAGAGAAGGTAATGCAACACAATAAAACTAAACAGTGGGACTTGTTGCACTGTAGTTGCACTCCTTTCTCCAGTTCTTATCTTCCCACACAGAAATATGAAGACACATTTTAACGAAAAAGGCAACAACAACAAAATCAACAAATCCCAAACCCAAAGTTTCTTTTGAATGCTACAGGCATACAAATCAACAAAGAGCTCTGTAAATGCCCAGGGTAAAACTGTCAGACTGATTTTAAAACACCAGCAGTGCTTGAGAGTCTTCAGCTACTTGAAAACATGCATTTCAAACTTTCCAGCAATACCATGAGATTAAAATTTCATTTGAAAGAAAATTTAAAAAGAGAAACAGAAGTGACGGAGTGGGAAAAAAAAAAAAGCTTAGTGATCATACCTTAGTAGGATAAAACCCTGCATAATTTTACTTTGCACTAACAGTATTGAGCACACACACACATTATGTATACACCTCATGTCCTTTGCTTGTAGAGATGTAAAAAGTCTCACACAGACACACTGTTCAACACAGCACCAGATAAGGAATCAATTGGTTTTAGGATACTTCACAATGCATTAGAATGAGATCAGCTTATTTGCTGTAGTTTAATAAAGCTGAGAAGGGCACTCTGCACTCACACGGTGCAGTGAAGACGGTCCCTGCACCAAATTGCTTTCAGTCATGAGTGAGGAGACACATCCCCACAAAACAAAGGACTGCACCTTGACAACCTGCTTAGGGCGAGTTGGGATGGGGAATCTGGCCAAGAGAATAAACTCAGCATCAACATAAGAAGCCCATACACGGGACAAAACCCACCTGGCTTATGGAGATGGAAAATTGCTGATATTTTTTGGCACCCTGGGACAAGGATCAGCACTCATCTGATACCTGTCAGCAGAGCACCTGCATTTGAAACAGATTTCTCTACTATCCCAGGTCCTTAAGGATCCCCAGGTCAGTATTAGTTCCCCCAAATGTGAGGGAAGGAGATAGCCAGTAACACCACGAGCAGCAGGAATCTGTGCCCACCTTACTCCTTCTGGCCATAAAATGCTGACCAAGGCATCCAGGGAGAAAAAAGGTAACAAGCTAGTGATGGAAAAGTAAGTGAACAAGATGGACTGAGAACAGCAGGCATTTGCCTCCAACCTTCTAAAAAAAAAATAAATAAAAAAAATCAGCTTTTATTGCTAAATTAGCAACCAGTATACCTAGCTCTTATTTAGAAAGGAAAAAAAAAAGTGTGATTTTATTTTTTTCATCAGACACACTGTATCATACACTCAATATTAAGAAACATTCTCCTACTGAAAAATACTTCTGTTGCATTCAACAGCCCATTTTTTGCCATTCATCATCACAACTGTATGAGAAAGCTGGAAGCAAGTGACATTGCGTTATCACTGCAAAATGAAACATGCAAGTCTATAGAAAACCTCTCTCTTCTTATAAATTCCATATTGAAAACTGCAATCCCAAATCTCTAATAACTAAATTCCTCTCCCAACACCTGTTGTGTACACTGAAGTAATTCTGCAAATCAATCTTTTTGTGTTTTGATGATTACTGCATAGATCTACCAGAAACACTCAGCCACCAGTTTAGGACACCTTTATGGAGAAGAAAGGACAATCAAAATAAAAACTTCTTTTGCAGAGGTTTTGTAACTTGTGTCCCTAATCACTATTAGGGCACAATGGTAGGAAAACAGAGAAGTAGAGCACTGTGTGTCAGCAGTAAGAATTTGTAGACACAAGCCAGCTCTCCACAAAATAACAGAAAAACACAAGAATGCTCCTTTGAAAACACTTTTATATTGTTCCATTGTACCTCAGAAAGATAAAGGAAAAACATAACTAAAAAAAAGGAAAAGAAAAAGAAAACTCAGTTAAAAATTAAGCAGATTCTATAATTACACCAATCTTTACAGGGCACACCACAGAGCTATTTCTGGGTCCTTAAATCTCTACTTTAAATCTAACAAAGGAGTATCTCAATCACAGGCATGCCCTGATAAACTCCTATCCAAAGAATATCAACAAGAATTAAATAGAATTTATTGCTCTGACAAGTCCCTTGATATATCCTCTATCCTCCTGAGAGGTACTAATATTGCAGGGTAATTAGAGGAAAGCAAGCTTAAATAAGTAGACTGCTCTGGTTAAATTGCCATCAAAGAAATGTGGATCATTTCTACTGACATTCTGCTGCCCAATAGTCATAACCAGAAAACAAACCCACTTTTGAAAGGTTAGGATGTTTTTCTTAAAAAATATCCAACTGACTAAACCCTACCATTTAATGTGTCTGCAAATTAAATTTCATTGGTACATTTGTATTTTAGTGTTAGCTGAACAAAGAGGGCAACCAAGACTAAAAATATTAATGAAAACCAATTTTTTCATCTATTTCTTATGAGTTTTCCATCTTAACTTTTTGCTTACAAATTGGATGGCTGAGATACAAAATATTTACTCTGAAACCGAAGCTTTCCGTTCTGTCAATTACTGTGCCACCTGTTGGAGACAATCTTCCAGATCAAATTTTCAATATGTCAGTTAGGGAAACCAAATTTATCCCAAAGAGCTGAAGACAACTTGAATTCCTGTAAGAACAGATTCTTACGATCACTAAGCTGGAGTTCATCAACCTAGGTCTGTACCCTGTCACTGATTAGAGTTCTGTATCACACCCCCTGCAGTCTCAGTGTAGCTGCATACAACGAGTTCAGGAGACCACAAGCATTTTCATGTGGGAGACACCTTCAATAATTAGGACCACCTTCTTTAAACGTGCCTAAAAAAACCTGTACACTGCTAATTCTTTAAACCACACACACCAAACAAAACTGACAATTTTATGCTCCTTTCTAAAGGAAACTTTGAATGAATATTCCCTATGCCAAGTTCTCTACAATTCTTCCATAGGTTATCATGGTATAAAATGAGCTTTTCTAATCTGGCACATGGGAAGCTCACTTGCTACCTCTTGGGAGAAGAGACCAACCTGCATTTCTCAACATGGCCTTTCAGTTAACTGTGGAGGGTGACAGGGTCTGGCTGAGCCTCCTTTTCTGCAGGATGAACATGCCAGCTCCCTCAGCCATTCCTTGTTCGACTCGTGCTGCAGACCCTTCCCTATCTCTGCTGCCATTCTTTGGATGAGAAATGCCAAAGGTTAGTACTTAGAAAAACCCTGATTTACAACACTTACCTGAGGGTGAGGGTCAACTGCTGCTCCTTTGACTTTACCAGATCACCCACTCTAAAAGTTGCATAGCCCAGGAAGCTTCGCTACAAATCAAAGCAGAAAGAAAAGATAACATATTCATTCATTTTTGTTATTTCTTTTGCTCACACACTTGAAAATCTTTCTTTGCTACAAAGAAAAATATTGCATTTCAATATAACAGTTTGATACTTAATCCTCTAGAATTTTTTTTGTGCAGCATGATTATCAGTAAACTGTTAAAAACTTTGGTTTTATGGGCAGGAACCTTTCTCATTTCCATTAAGAACAGTCTAACAACCTGACAAAATAACAGGTTGTAAGATGTACAGCCACAGGAAGATTTTCATTCAGTACCAGTATTTGCATTTTGCATCTGTTCCTTCCTATTTTTCTAATTTCTGGATTACAAGAAGTGCTAAGTTTTCAGTGTTATACCAAAGTTGTTCTTGTTATGGTTTTTCCTCAAGCCATTGGCACTACCATCCACGTATTCAAAATATGAATGTATGTGCTAGGAAGGCATTCTTAAATTGAGTTCAGCACAAGTTTATTAATAGAAATGTTTTATTTCTCTAGTTCTTGGCAATGTTTTAAGTAGTGTTTTCCTCTATTTCCATTGTAAGGTGAACTTATTTACTGCATTAAAATTGCAGAGAAATGTGGTAATGTAACTAGAATGCCTAAAGTTAAATTAGGCTACACCACTGTATCTTTTTCTTCTATAAAAATCACTCTTCACGCATAACAAAGTACAAAGAGGAAAAAGGGTTAAATCTTCTCTTGCACTTGGGCTATTTTTTAACCTCTGCTCATATCCTGCTGAGATCCCATTTTGTCAATTTGGCCAGCAGTAGTATTCTTGCCTTGGGAACAATGGGCAAGAAACTAACAGCCATCTTCTACCAATTTATCTTTCAAATGTACAACACAACATCACTTGCTCTAAATAAATTGTAAGAAGATCATAACATTATGTTTAATTTTTAGCAAAAAAACAATAAGAAGGGCACAAAGTTTGGTTTTTCTTACATAACACTAAGTTTACTGTTGGAATGGCAAATTAGAATTCCAGGCTAAATTATATACATTCTTGGCTATACAAATGAAAGAAGAATCAAGTTGCTCTGAGTCAACAGAGGCTGCCTACAGAGAGCAATGTTCTCTTCAAGGAAAACAGAAAAGAATTTGTCACTGCTGAGAAGAGTTACTTCTCTGGTAAAAAAAAAAACAAACCTTCAGCCTGCTTTCTTTCAGGAAAGCCAGCAGGATGTTGTGTGCTTGAATGCAAACAATAAAGCTTTACACTAAGATAAGTTTTCTTCCATACACAACGTACAGTTCAAACACCAACTCTGAAATTGGGCAAGCACCCACAGTGCAGTTAGTAAACTGCAAACTGCATGTCTGCAGTTCAATAAACTGAGTCATGAGGTAAGGCTTGTTCCCATAAATGGCACAGCCTTAGATTTCCTAAGCAGCATGTAAGCAGCAATGGAACAAGGACACGAGTGTCTAGGGCAGGCTGGAAAAACATTGAATTTGGGAAGCGATGAACAGGAAGAAAGGAAGAAAAATAACACAGCCACACAAGCAAAGAGCACAGTTAGTTTTCAATGCCAAAATTAAAGGCACTTCTACAAAAAAAGACATCCAGGTGCAACACATGGTGATGCACAGCCTTGCTGGAGTGAACACACAGGTGGTTCTGTCTTCCTTTGGATGAGTCAGTGTGAGAGTGTTTCCGCACTAAAACTCTGTGGTCACACACACTTAGCCCAGATTATTCATCTTCTTCCAAGAGCATATCCTTCTCCATGCTGCAAGAACGCATTCCACAGCACTGTCTCTCCACAGCAGCCTTTATTCTGGCATTTCATGACATTTGAGTGTTTGTATTTGAAACCTGACCGCTTGGAAAGGGGAAGAGGGCTATTTGGAATGAAACTGATATAAGGTTTGGTCACCTGGGGCTTCTTTCTGCAGCAAAATAGAACCATAAATATATTTAAGAATCCTAAGTCAGAATCCTCAAGTGACCAGGGCCAAGAGACAACTACACTGCTCTCTCATAAAGCCAAAGAGCTTTGGTCATTGTACCCACTAAACATGTCTGAGCATCAGATCTACTTCTTCTGTGTCATGAAATTAAAGGTGAATGATTTTATCGGCTTAAAATGTTCTACTTAGTTCTCTGTTTCATATTCATATGCTTATTTAGAAAAAAAGAAATTCTTTGCTTGACAGCACAGAGCTATGTGCAAAATCAAATAAAATTTCAAATGATCCCATGACCCAAATTAAGAGAGTTATGCTAATGTTCAAGGGGTCTAATATCAAACTGGAGAATACTTTTTCTATACTGATTCAGATACCAATAGTCCACCCTGGGGCCTGAACTGGCAGTCTACAAACCAATTTAACTTTGCCCACATGACTTGGAAAGGCTTGAAAAGTAGGCTTTAGAACAAAATTTGTGCTGTAATCCTAATCACAGAGTAATGCTCCTTCGGAATTTTGCTAGTGTTCCAGACACAAATCTAAAGACACTCGCCTTGAGTAGTTTGATGAATAATCTCAACTAGCCAAAGAGAAAAGTCTCTATAATAGCTATATGGAAAGCTAAAACACACTGATTATTTCACTAAGATTGAACTTGCTGCCAAGCTACAGGTTTTTCAAACACTAGCTGAAGTCTTGAAAACCATGCCAAGGAAGCCCTTGTAAGGCAGAAAAGTCAAACCCTTAGGCTAAAAAATTGAAGCCTCCAGGCATTTTCCATATTTGCAGACAGATCTGACACCTGCACCAGGTGAGCTTTGTTCTTCTACTCAGCTCGAGCAGGACCAACCTTTCCCACTCCCACCAGGGGCCCATATTATCCATGAGGTTTTAGCCCTCTCAGAAAATGACTTCCCATCCAGACTGCTTGCTTGATATTAGCAAGGACTTTACAGGGTTATGCTGGTCTCAGGATAGCTTCAGTTGAAAGAGGTTTTCAAAAAGATGTGAATGGGATGACATCAATCCAT
This sequence comes from Melozone crissalis, assembly GCF_028551555.1. Classification (NCBI taxonomy): domain Eukaryota; kingdom Metazoa; phylum Chordata; class Aves; order Passeriformes; family Passerellidae; genus Melozone; species Melozone crissalis. The sequence goes on from NW_026535823.1 coordinate 1,564,042, forward strand.
GAGACTGCCACTCCTGCCTTGATTATTTTATTCATTCCACCAAAAACTTTCGCTATTAAAAAAGCTTTTCAGCTCCTGTTGAGCACTGAGTGTTAGTGCCTTCCAATGAGATGGAAAAAAAAAAAAATCAATTACTGAAAATGATTTCTTACCCCAACATCTGCTCTTGGTTCCTTGTGGTCAGGTAGGACACTGGTGTGGACCTGAGAGAAGGGAGGGGAAAAAAAGGCAAGAAATAATCAAACTCCTTCTGTAAATCTCTCTGCAAAAGACTCATTTTTTTTCCCATGCCCTCAAAAGTGACCCTCAATTCTTCTATTCTAGCTGCAACTTAGTGCACAAAAAGAAACACTCCTTTAATGTAAAGATAATTTAATTGTCTGTTTGTTATTCTAAATACATGTTGTTATAAAGCACCAATATAAAGGCTACCACAAAGACTTGACAAAGCAGAACCACAGCTTTTCTCAGCCAGCTCTTATCCCTTGATTTCCTACAGTGAGAACTTTGATTTTTCCACAAAAGCCTGGAGATAGTAAAAAAAATGCTATAATTAATTTATTAAGGGACAGCATACTTTAGAAATCTGTGGGAGTCCTCATATGGATGCAATTTTACATTTCGATTTTCCACACTAATACATTAGCAACTCCAAAGCATTTGGAAATCTACAGAAAGCTAGTATAAAATGTTCAATCATGATATTTTTATCTAAAATTAACCTTTAAATGCTTCACGCCCTGAATGAAAATGAAATTACTGGCATTTTCTTGTTGGTGATACCCATCTTTCCCTTTTGAAGCTGAGGAAATAACTTAGAGCAATCTGTTTCTTAAAAGAAAGATGGAGTATCAACACCAAACCAAAAATGCTGTGTCATTTTAAGATGCTAAAAAGCTGCTCTATGTGCCAGCCTCAAAGAAGTGACATCTGGCCCAACAACTGAGGTATTTATATTTTCTAATTATTATTATGGCTATTTATTCAAGAGAAATAAACTAATAATGTAAGAATTAACACTCCTTTTCATAATTTACTTACGTATTTGTAACCCAACAGCAGTTCATATTTTTAACAGTGTATGTGTTTTTATATGATACTACGTTGTATTTCACAGCAAGAGAAAGCTAATGTTTCTTTTACACATACTGAAATCAAGGAAATTCAACCTTAATTTAGAATCAAAGAATATTAATTCCTTCTTTTGCTGGATAAAATATCAATTCAGGAGAACATATTTCAGCTTTTCTGACCCAACACAGGAGCAGAAAGGGATGTCAACACCTGACTAACCTAGAGTCTTCCATATAATAAAAGCATATTCCTGAATTTCAAATGGACTTAAAATACAGAAAAAACTTCTGCTGCATTTTGCAATACTTTTTGGTTCAGCTATGTTTATTTGTTTTCATTGGGTTTTAACCCCTTTAAATTAGACTGTACATTAGACCGTACCTCTCTTCTTCCCAAAGTATATTTTGTTTGAAATTAAATCTAGTGCCTTGATCCAAGTGTGTGCAAATATCTGCAATTTCAGAAGCAGTTTTACTATTTGACATTTATCAAAAGAGAAGCCACATATGTGTATGTAAATACATACATGGGTGGTACAGGCTGAACACTATCAGGCTGTCTGTTGGTTGAGTTCCCGAACAAACTCTCTGAATGCTGCAATTACTGGGGTATCATTATGGAGTGTTCACACAGGCCTCATTATAAACATCAGGTCAGCTCATAAAAACTTATAAAACATAAGAAACGAGTCAGTTTTAGTCCCAGTCCACAAAATGGAAGAGAAAAAATGGGAGATAAATACAGAGGATTTGACAGGTCAAATATCCTCCCAGCGCATTTCTTGATTAAACAAACTGCCACACTTTTTAAAACCACGTCATAAATCAACTTTTCCCCTCTGGCCCCATCCAGAACAACTATAAAATCTAAAAGCAAACAGAAAGTCAGATTTTATTCCCAAACCTCCACTACTCTGTTAGAATTTCAGTTTTCCCATTACTCTCTCTAGGTTTTCCTGTGCAAAATGCAAACCTCTGAGTGGGGAGGTCATTCACAACCGGGGTAAGCCCATGCCTGCAGGGAATAGCACCACTACTGCTTTACCTTTGTGACACAAAGAGATCACAAAGGCACACAAGAAACACAGCTTGTGACCTGGACTAAATGCAGCAAAGGTTTTGGCATCTATCCATTCCTGTAATTTTGTGTGTAGAACAACACAGTTACCTTTTTACACCACAGTGGAGGCCTGTGAACCCACTGGGAAAAGGGCAGTGTGATGAAGGTTCGTGCAAGTGAAAGATGCACAAGAGTAGAGTTAGTTTTCAATGCCAAACACATCAGAGTCCAGGAGTTACGACTCCCTGGAATTTCCCAGTCAAACAAATTGCAGCTTCGTGTGTTTGTGCTGGGTGAGCCTAAAATGCCAAAACTGTTATGGGGTTCTGCCACAAAACCAATCAGTTTTTCCTACAGTCCATATAAAACAAAAGAGAAAATCTTTTCAAAATGGACATGCACGTGGTATTGCGGGATTCTACAGTTCCAATGGAAAACCTGATAGGCAGCGAAACTAATAAATGTTAAAACTTCATTAAAGATGAAAACTAATAAAGGGAATATAAGATTTATCAAATTACTGCAACATTGCATAATAACTGCATGATTTTTATTATATATTAATTAGTTTAAACTTACAAAATATTTATATATATATATATATATATATGTGCCTGTGTGTGTATATATATATATATATATATATATTTCCTACTACAGATAGTAGGGAAAATATGTATGCCCCTATCACTTGCTGTATAGCAACTGATATGGCACGAGAGAAGAATCACGAGATCCCCCAAGCAAAGACTGAGTTTAACATAAATCTAAATAATTTTAATATGTTTTTAGTGTATGCAACAAAAAAAATGGAAGGAAGGAAGAGTTTATTTACCTTCTTAACACAGCACACAGCGTGAGACTGGATTCAATTTTTTTAACCAATTTGAAACAGCATTTTTTCTGCAGAGAAAGCTTTGTCACGTAAGGTTATGCCACAGATAAAAAGTGACAAAGAAAAACGTGTATAACTGTGACAGGGACACTCAGGCATCCCAGTGCCCCACAGTGATGAGTGCTGACTGGCACAGACCCACTGGGGTTTTTTTAAGCAGTTGAATTTTTGCAATCCATGACCACTGGTAGCAAGCTAATGAGCCACAGGCTTTTTCTGCCATTTTTCAGGCTTTTTTGAACAAAGCCCAATGATGCAAAGTAGCCTTCTAAAGTCTTAATAGCTACTGAATAGTCTAAGCATTTGGTCAGTTATAATTTTAATGAAATAGAGCAGAAAATCACATTTAAGTCTGTAGCTGTTACAATCAGCCAGTTAGCCTTGCCTCCTCCCCATAATAATTCCCAGGAATGAACCTGTTGAAGTCTGTTTTATGCTGGGAACAATCTGCAAAATTTGAAGAGTAAAAATACCCTTCAAAGTGCTTGCGGTGCCTCCTCTTTCCAGCTTTCTTCCACTGTGAAATAAAATTCACAAAAAGAAAATTCTGGCTTCTGTCAGCAAGCTACAGCTGGAGCATTCCTAAGCTCTTCTGGCTCTTCATTTACATGGAGCAGGCAATGGGGACCTGTGTTCCCAGATCCAAACACCTCAGCCTAGTCACTGCAATGGCACTATTCAAAAATCCCCGAGACAGACTCCACAGTCCAAACAAGGCAGCAGCTAATGGCAGCCAAAGAAATCCAGATGTTCTGACAAATTATATCCCAAAAAATACTCACTCTAGTGCGATGAAGGAAATAGGAAACTTGAGAGGATGCAAGCCCAAGCTGGTAAAAAGCTCCTACAGTTGTCTGATGAACACTCAGGTCAGCTCCACCTCGCTTCAGTGTATGGCAGACAACATGAATTAAAGCAAGTATTACTGGAGTGATCAGATGAGCTCAATGGCATAACAAAATTTCCAGAACATGATCTTCTGCCTAAAAACTTCAGCAAAATTTAAAATTTGACTGTGAATATCTGACAAAATAAACTGAAATCCTATATTTTGATTTACTGAATAAACAGCCTTTTTTGAATATGCTAAAGTCCACGTTTCATAATTTGCATCTATTACCATAGAAGCTGCAGTAAGAAATCTTAGTATAAATTAAGCATGATGCCATTTCCACTGACGAACCAGTTACAAGAAACAAGATTGATTTTATTCATTTTTTAGAGGTATATCCAAGTGTTCCAGTTCCTTACCAGATTGCAACATCTACTCAAGTGACAAAAGATTATTCACATATTAAACACAGAAAAAAAGTCTTGCTGCCTTAAACAAGTCCAGACCCTTCAAGACTCCACACAAAATACCCCTGTCTTCTGACTCATGGCAGAAGCTGAAATGAAGAACTCAGAATTTAACTTGCTGGAGCAGTCCATGAACCTCCAAAGTTCCCTTGAGGAGTTTGTATTATCCCTCTGCCAAGAAGACCTAAGTGCATTTCCAGCTGGGGGCCTTGAGTTCAATATTTTGAAAGAGTTATTTTCATGTGAGGTACCAAACTAACCAAATATAGAAGCAAACAGTGGTTTTAAGATCACCCCCAAAAAACAGTGAAGATTTTATCCCCCACTCCATGTTTTATGGTAACTTTTTAACATAAATTTTTAGATTCTAAAGTGAACACTTTCTAACTACACATTGAAATTATTTTAATTTCCTATTTCCTCTGCCTCTCTTCTGACTGGAAGGTCATTCAAAACACAGGATTGCAATGATAGCTCAGAGTCCTTTCCTAATCTACAGCCCATCATTATTCATGGCAAGTTTATACTCCTTTGCTCTTCTGCCAACATGGTGTCTTAGATAAGTAATTCTTTTCTGTTCCTCATACTGGTCTCCTGATGAATCAATGAGAAAGGAATCATATGCCCTCTTGTACTTCATTTTGTTAGGATAATAAGCCAATCTTTTCCAGTACACTGTCATACCATAAGCTCTGCATTCCCCAAATCACATCATCTGCTCCAGTCCTATGTCACACTTTGAACAACTAATTTACCTTTTTTTTTCCTTCACACCATTTGTTTCTGATGTATTAAGTCTTTGTTCACCCAAAAAACTTCATGTTATTAGAAAAGCACAGAGGCATGTACTGAGAGTCTACTTTATTTCATCCTGTTTGCATTGTTCCAGCTGGCAAACGCTTTTTTTTTTAGGAGAACTAAGGGAAATTTCTGCACACACCAAACTTTTCTCTAACACATAGAAGCTGAAGGACTCTCGCACAAACATCCACAAAAGCAAAGAAAATTATATTTGCCAAGAAGGATTTTTCTTTTCTTCTCCTGACAGTTTGTGATAATGTTTAAAAAACAGCTGAGGCTGAGGTCTGGTGCTAGCATTACCTAATGGATAGGATTTCACTTCTCCTTTACAGAATTAGGGGTAAAATTGCTCATCAGATTTACTGTGGCAGAAGGTGTATTTTAGACAGATGAGAGGGAGTAGGAAAATATTCGGGGCTTCCTACAAGCTCTGGTTTTTTTTGCCTTCATAGACAGGATCTATTTATTCACAAAAGTCTGTTCTAGCAAGATTATAGCTGCACTTCCATAGTGAATGTCCCTTCCAGCCTGTGGAACTGCAGCATGAGAATTCATGAGAATTACTGCTCTGTCCAGGGCTCCCACATGCTCCGTCCACATTTCTAACAATCCGCGCTCGAGGGGAGCAAGGAATTTTCTCTAAAGAGCCTCCAGAAGATCCTGGGAAAATAAATGTTGCCAGCTATCCAAATATAAACACTCCCAACTACCCAAATATAAACATTTCTAAAGCTATCTAAAAAGAAAAAATGTACAATTTTTTTTTTTCATTTGAGAAAGCATTTTTTCTTGGGTTAAAACAGTTAAACCTGCATAGCAAGAATTAAATTCTTAAGTACACAAACACTAAAACCCATAACCTCCTGATCAGCTATCTTTAAATAGTTTTTGCTAGTGCTCTGCCCTTTGCTCCCTGTCTTCTGAGATGAGAAACTGAAAGGAGTTTTATTTATTTATTTATCAAATAAATTCACTGCTGGCTTTGGAAGAAGTTTCCAGACAAATGTGTCATCTGTCCCACAATCTAAATTAGTTTCTGTTTTAAAGGAAGGAGGAGGTATCACTGGGAACAAGTATCTCTGTGGGACTATTTCACTATGCAGCAACCCAAAAGAAACTTTGTGCCTACAAGCGAAGGTAAAAAGCAGTTTTCACACAGCACCTTCTCTCTCCTGTACCAGACACAGGTTTGTGTGAAGAGAAGTTCATTTTCCCATCAGTGATACTGTATTCATGGCTACATCCCCATTAAACACACATGATTTTGGTCTCCAAACCATTTCACAGGAAGAGCAGCTTTCCTCACCAGAGTGTGCGTCATTGTGCCTGACTGCCACACAAAGATAAACCCTTTCCCTCCTCTACAGCGTCAATTCTACTTTTTTTAAAGCACAACTGCAATCTGCAAGACATGGTAATCCTCTTCTGCAAGCATGATCAAGCTCTTGCAGAGATGTTACTTAAAACCAGGTAAGAAATGAGCTCCCTACTTTCAGACTGATAAGCAGGCTCAGGAAAGTTCATAGTCACAGCTGCCTGAGATAAGTAATTAAACTCTGATTCTTACGAAGCACAAGGTGTGAATAAAGACATTAGGTGTATGTTTTTAAGCAATCATTTTGCCTCTTTCAGAATTAATGCAGAAAGATGCTAAGGCTCAGAGAGCCAAATATATTTCAATATTTTCACTGCTTAGAAAAAACAAAATAAGAGTTTTTTCAGAACCTGAAAAGTGGCCTTTTTTTGGGGAACTGTTTCAGTGATGCTTTTTCTGCAAATAAAAGGATCTATTAGGAACAATATTGTTGGCAAAGCTGCTTAGGTCTGAAATTTGACCACCACACTTCTATTTCTAGAAATTACTTACAGATTCTTTCTTCCTTTTTATATTGCATCTTCTTATTTGGAAATTCAGCATGACATTGTTTTCTGGGAAAGATAGGATCTGTTATCAGACAAGCTGATGTAAGATGGAAACAGGCACTTTTTTCTTGGCCCAAGGTTCCTTCAGGAACTAAAGAAAGCTCGTGCTTCTGAAAATTTCTGTGTTTTCTCCATCATACCGCAAGAATAGGGGTTGAAAAAAGCACGTGCACATTTCCACAGCAAGGATTTTATGTAATCTAAATTAGATGACAGAGTTGATTTCTCTCTAAATAAAGTGAAAGGAACAGATACATTTTGCCGTAGACAAATCTAAATTTACATAACTTGAAATGGGTCACTACAGATAATGCAACATCTTGAGGAGGGACTTCTGAAAAACAGTGAGAGATTCTATCCGTTTAATAAACCACATAGTCTGTGCTTCCAAAAATGTGTTGGTGGCCTCATGTATCATAAGGCCACAGGCCACAAGTTGTAGGTATCATAATTCAGCCAAGTACAGAGCAGCTTCACTCCTTCCACATGGAGCAGAACCTCCTTCCCTGACAAAGGGAGTCATTATTTGTAAAAGAAAACCATTTTAACACATGATGGATGATATGAACAGTAACTTTACATGTGAAAATATGGTAACCTCCTCAGCCTGAGGACAGCTGGTGATATAGCATCCCCAATAGCACAGCATCCCATGTGCTGGCAGGATAATGGTAGTTCTGGAAAATTAATGTTTAAAGGCTTCCCCTTCCACAACTCAACTAAAAGGGAAAAAGATATATGCAACAAGGAAGAGCTTATATGTGAAATAATGTTGTATTCACAGAACATCGCACAACTCATGCCATAAATTCTCCGTAAATTATTGCAGACCCACATTGCATCCAATATTACTATTATGGTGGAATCATAGAATCATCAGTGTTGGAAAAGCCCTCCAAAAGGAGTCCTCCAACTCAACCATCTTACAGATGGGTCCTTCTGACAAAAATCAAAAGCAAGACAAAACTCCATTAGATAAAAATGCATTCATTTTTATCTAATAAATTCCAGGAAACATTTCAAGATATTAACTAAGCTAGCATGAATGCCAAGGGTCACGTGCCCAGTTTTCTAATAAAACCCATTCAATTTCCAATGTTAAAAAAGCCATATCCAGCAGCTGAATTGTCCAAGTTAATTCAGAATCAAACCCCAAAAATACAACCCCAAAAACACAACCCAAAACACCTCCTACACACAGATTTATGACTTTTATTTGTCATACCACAAATAAAGAGTCCAAGTCCTCATCCACAACAGCAACAGCCACACTGAAAAATGACAAACAAAACATGAGGATGTAATGAGGTCAATGAACACTGGAGATGAGTAGAGAGTCTAACCTTAAAGGGAGACAGACAGTGTCTGTTTCACACACATCATTTGAAACACCCCATATAAAAGTTTATCACATCTTTCTGAAGACAGAAAAATCCCATTCTCACATATATGCCCCAACTTAGTCATTATTTTGTACAGTACCAGTATCATCAGAATTATTTTGAAATTAATCCTGAGTCTTCTCTCCATCTTTAAAACTTCCATAAAGTTGGCCAAAATTAATTTTGTCACTTCTAGCTTATTTCACAAAGGAAAGAATAAAAAGGCTCAAAATGCTTTTCAATATTTTGGCTAGCAAATCAAAAAAATATTTTTAAAATCTAAGAAGCTAATAATTTAACTTTAAAAAGAACCAAACACCAGCAAAATCACAATAAGTATTTCCATACACATCTCCTAGAATTCGCTACAATTTCCTCTATTTGCACATAAATATTAGCACCATTAAAAACCATCTTTATTCAGATGTACAAGAACGAAAATGGGCAGTTAAACCAAAGTATACCAATTGTTTATTTATGCACCTTCAATAGACATGGCCTAAACGAGAATAATTTCTTTTTGTTGCAGTCTGTGATTTCATTAAGTCACTCTGCTCAGCTTTAAGCACTAAAGATCTTGAAATAATACCTAATTTAATACTGCTGCAAGAACCTTAACTCCAAAGCTATCAGCACAGACCTCATCAGAGAGCCATTAATAAAATGCTCTTTATTGAAGTCTATCTTTTGGTTTTGAAAAGATCAGAGTGGAATAAAACCCACATTAATGATCTTCAGTAATCATTCCCTGCAAAAACTAAAACATGCTTGGACTTGAAAGCACACATTTAAAAATAATAGCTGAGCATTCTTTTAAAAGGAAGGCCCAGCACTGATCTAAATTTCATGTGAGGCTTCAGCTCAAGATTATGTTAGGATTAACAAAGTGTGCATGACAGGTGTGATTTAAAGACTGCAGCTTAAAATTCTCCTCCTTCCACACAAATCTCATGGCACAGAAAGGCAGTGATTTATGTACCACTTTCTACCACAAACCTTTGAGCAATCCACAATTGCAAATACCTTGAGAGGGACAGTTTCAGGGCATGTGAAGGTCCTCAAAAACGCCAAGAATTCTCAAGGTTGGTCTGAGTTAACAATACTTCCCTTTTCCCTTGTGCATGTAAGAATAAACCAAGAGCCCTTGAATGAAGCCCATGAAGAACGTTTTGCAAACACAAGAGTGACAGACTTGCAGACCTCTGCAGGAAGGTTGATTGTGTGAAATAGCAAGCTCAAAAGCTAGACATTTATGGAAGCCGTTTTCTGGTCAATATTCATCTCATAAAAGCCATCCATGTCTATGTAAAACTAAATGCCTTTGTCCTGCAGAATGGAGGACCTAAGATGCTGGAGCCAGGACATCAATTCTCTGCTCCACCTGTCCTCTCGTTTCTGTCATGGTAGTTTTTGTTTCCCCTACCCCAATTTAATTCAACTGTTAATTTATTTTCTACCTAGCATCTTTGTCCTTAGCACACAGCAATTCCTTCCATGCTGCCACAGTGAAACACGTCCTTCCTGAGGCAGCGCTTCCCTTAATTCCTCACCATGACTCACAACAGGACAAAGAATGACATTTTCAGCCTCTGTCAGAGGGAAGTCAGACTGCACAGCACTCAGCACCCAGACCCTTCTTTTCTTCAAAAGCCATGTGCCAACCCAGGCGTATTTTCTCCTGAGATATTTCTCTCCTGGAAGAGAGAATTGCTTTTCCTGCCTAACAGTGAGCTGAACACAGTGATCTACAAAGCCCTGCTGAGGAAAGCTGGTATTTAACACCTCAACCTGGACAGCACCAGGATGGATCACATGTCATAAGCATCCTTCCAGGATTCCTGGACTCCCATGATCAGAAACTTCTCTTTGCTGGTAGGCCAAACTTCTACTCTTTTCCATTCTTCACTACCAAGAATTTGATAATAAAGTTTGCTGCAGAAGTTTCCTTTTCATGTAAGTCATTATGACGTTTTACCACTGGCATATGAAACAAAAGTTAAGTTGGTTACTCTTTTTTATTTTATGGACATAAAAAGGAAACTCATGCAAATAAATGCCTTCATTTAAAAAAATTACCATTCCCTCTTTTTAAGTTTTATTTGTGAACACAGCTGGTAGAAGCCTTGGGAAAAGGCACACAGCTGCTGAAGGACTACTTTTTGGCACATGTCTCTTCCAAGTTCTTCCAAATGACAGAACCCATTTTACTCCTAACTTCAGTTTCTACTTAAAAATACCATACCAGTTATCCATAACATATAATCACAGAAACTTGGTTCTTCCAAAGACAACATTAAGAAGCAGCAGCTGGAAATGTCAGCATCATGAGAAGTATTATTAGTCTCACGGCCAAAAAATTCCTGTTGGTTCTTCTGGTTTGCCATGTATTGATGATCATTTTACAATCATGCACTTCACCTGCCTACACACAAGAGAGCTCCTGCCAGTACTATAGCTACCATAACCCCACAAATCCAAGTGAAGTCTGGAAGATATTTTTTTTTCCCTGCTAAAAAGTGATCTTCAAATGACAAAGAATTATTCAAGGTTTAACCTTTTTGTTCATCTACTGTGTTGTGGATGCTAAAGATCTCTCAAGGGCAGAGCTACTGTTCTTGTTCCATTTCACCAAAGACATAAGCACAGTGTCATCCCAGCAAACTACACTTTCCAGGAAAGAACGTCTGTAGGCTGGCTTCCATTTTGTCTTGCATATTTCTCTGTAAAGATAAGCACCAGTGCCTGGTGAACATCGTTTAAGAACACCAAACTTCCTGAGCAGATGCTCAGTTTGCTTCCAGCACTGCCTCCATATAGCAAAGCAACGACAAAAGCCACTTCCAGTTATGCAGCTCAATTGTATTAACAGCAGTATTTTTTCCTCTCCCTTTTTTTCTCCCCTAAATTTCCCACATCCTGTACTGATAATAAACAGCTCCAATGCATTCTGTATAAATCCTGCTCTGTTGGCAACCCATGAATCATGTGGCAGTATAATTCCTCGTGCCTGCAGGGCACAGATAAAGGCTGCCCCGTGGCACGGGGCCAGTGCAGCACATTCACTGGTTCCAGACACCAGGAGTCGGCATGGTCACGCTGAACCCAGAAAAGGGTTTTACTCTTTTCTCTGTATATCTTATTCTTTTGTTAGTAACCACAAATCAAACTAGGCTCTGTGCTTGACTCGGAGCAACCAGCTCACTGGCCACCAAGTTTGCATCACAAAGGAAAGTCATCTCTGCTTTTCTAAACTCCCACATTCACAGCCTTTTTATATTAAGGCCTTAACAAACTCCATCTGCAAAGTTTCAAATTCAAAATTATCAAAGTTCGCATACATGTCTTTTAACTTTCACTTACATGTCTTTTAACTTTCTTTTAATCCTTACCGTAACATTGGCAAATATATTCCTGGGTGTGATCTACTAGCATTTATAATAGGATTTCACAGAAATTTTTTCTTGTACAAATATTTTAATATACACCACTTTCCATGAGGAGACACACACACATTAGACTGCACTAAACAACTGTTCGGTTATCTACTCCTGACTTTCCTGCTCTTTATTTTCTGAGAATAAGATTTGCTCTCTCCATATATGAAAGAAAATTATTCATAAACGGTCTCATGCTCCTGCAAACTTCAGTAATTTCTGTACAACAGTAGATCAGTAGATCAGAAAAACCTGACATCCACATTTCAAATTTTAAAGAAACAAACAAAAAACCTCTCCACTTGTTTGCATATTAAAACAAGCAACACCACCATACTCAAAATAAGTGAAAACAAGCTGCAGTGAATAGTCAGGGTGAAGCCCCCAGAGGCTGACTGGCAGCCAAGCAGGACAACACAAAATATTTCAGCAAAGGTTACACACAGTAACATTTAAGTTAAAGGCAGCTCAGTCGGGTAACTAAACGAAATGCCAGCTCAAATCATATTCCTGACCATCACACACAGTAATATTCCATGGAACTCACTCCAGTGTATCTGCAGCTGCAAAAAAGGGTTAATAAACCAAGAAGCTATGGAAAAGCTTTGGATCCCTATTCATTTCAGGTAGACAGATGAACTCTAGCTACAAAAGCATTAAAAGAAAAAAATCTGTTTCTATTACCTTGATTGCTGTGTATTTATATACCTTTGTGAAAGAAAAAGAAGGAAAAAAAGAAACACACTATAGGTTTTTTACTTGGTTTAGCTGTTCAGAAACTGTTTTAAATTATGGCACTCTTCCTCCATTCTGGTCAGAATTCACCACACAAAAGAGTTTGGGCTGAAATGAGTAACTTTGCCTTCTCCCACAGCCCAAGACCCCCAGAGATAAAATGAATTACTTATGAGGAATTTACCTGCAGAAAACTAAAACCATTCCTCTCCACGAGTGATACTTTCACAAGGGGCATGAATAATACTGCTTCAGAACTCCTCACTGGAGTCAGGAACTGCCTTTGGCAGTGGAATGCACGCTGGTTTGGGGAAGAGGTGAAAAAATTATGCGCAAACAAGTTGTTGCACCAGGATGGAAAATAAATTCTAAAGCCGCTGGTAGCCCCCTGGCATCCCAAGGAAGAAACTCAACTTTTCTACTTAGTTAGAATGCAGATGGTTAATATCAGTAGAGTCTAAAAGCTGGGGTAGTCTTTAACCAAAAGCAAAGAACTGAAGCTTTTGGAACATCCCAAACACTATGCCACAGCACGTGGGGACACCCAAACCAGACAGATAGCAGTGTATTAAAGACTCCAAGCAGGTCTAAGTTTCTCAGCATCCCTCTATTTAGAACTAGTGACAAGAAAAGTGGCAGAACCTTACTAGAAAAAGTGAACTTCCTTGCATCCAAATGCAAATAGATAAAAATAGATACAAGTCACTGTTTAAAGACTGAATAATACCAAAATAATTTAAACAAGAGATCCCCTTGTGACTCAGCATAATTATTTTTCTTTCAGAAAAGATTCGTTTTCAACCTAACTGAATCCTATCTTCCAAATGACCATATCTTCAAATGTAATTGAAAAATTGCAAATTCCCTTTGGGCTGTACTCCTCTTGAATTCTTTTGGGCACTCCATGACTGCTGCTATGCTTGCACTGCCCTGGGGACCATGACTGCTATTCTGGGCCACAGCAGACACACTCAGCTATGAATCTGGCACAGTTTTAACCACCTGGCCTGGATTCAGTGGCACAGGCTCAAAGCACCCAAAATTCCTGTTTTGTCCTGAGGTGTGTAAAAGAGTAAGAGCATTGCCTTGCTTAAAATAGTGACAGTATTGTTGTGCTAATTACATACATCCACATAAGCACAGGATCAGTACTGTAGCCCCCAACACAACCTTCCTCATTCCTCCTTACCCTATTCTCGCTAATTACTTAAAATGAACAATAAAAAAACCCAAATAACAAAACCCCCCACAAAACTAACCCAGCCGAAGAACCTCTTCCAAACCAAACCATCACACTCAAGCACCTCAAACCAATTACTTTTAAAATTAATTTTAAAAATAATAAGCATTACATATATTCACACTGTCAGAATAAGAGGTGCCTGTATCAAAATCTTCTTTGACAAAAAACCCTGCAAGAGAATAGGAATTTCAGAAAGGACTTGCTGACAGAGCTGAAATTTCCTAAATGCATTCTTGTTGCTGTTCTAAACACTTACTTTCCTTTCCAGTGGTCCTTTATAACAAAGATTTAGAAGCAAAAGGCATCACAGCCTTCATGGACCTTCCTGTGACTGTAAGAACAGGAGTAATGAACACACGTTCATATTTCAGTTTAAGAGTTTTATTGCTAAGTTTTTTCACTAAAAAAGGATGGAGAGGGAAGCAAAATGTGTTTGTTTTTTGACTCCCAGGAATGTGTTTCATCCAGACCCCTGATTAATGAATTCTTGGAAAGGTGCTTGGTCTTCCTCTCTGAAGTAAATGGAGCATACTGCTTTGTGTAGGTAGGCTGAACTCTGCATTCTAACAGAGATGCTCTGTTGGGCACCACTCTGGAGAAGTCAGGGTCACATTTTTCAAATGCACACGGAGTCTGAAAATGGTGCTGACACATTTCTTCAAGCAGTTTTAAAAGTGCCTGAGGAGATACATGGGGCTAAAAAAAAAAAAAAAAAAGTATCTCAAATACCTAAAAAAAATGGGAAATTGGATGTCTAATTTGATTCAAATCCATTGAGCAGCCCATTGACATCTCCAGGTGTATAAGTATCTCCCATCAGAATACCTTTATAAAATCTACCCATAAGAGTTAACATACTCTTCAGCTACAGCAGAAGTTCTAACATGAAGGAAAAAAATGAAAAAACATTAAAAACTCATGTTTCCTTCTTAAAAAGCACCTTAGACAATCCAGTCCCATTCCAGACCTTTCAGTCTTTTTCCAGCCCAGTGTATAAGCTATGATTTCCCCAAAGGCTATACAGCACATAAATAGTAACATCTACAGTCTTAGTAGGTTACGTGCAAACTCTGTGTGTTAGGGGAGTAACTTTGTCATGCAGGATAAACTGCCTTTTTTCTTTGCACTGCTGTGGTAAATCCATGCTAAAAGGTAAAAAAGTAACAAATAGTGACATGCAGCAGAGCCTATCACAAATTACATAAATCTAATTCTACAGGTGAATGAAAATTATATAAGAATCAACTGCCTTTGCAGCAGCCAACTGAATGAAAAATATTCAGTGAAATTTATGTCAGAAATCTCCCTTTTGTTCAAGGGTATGATGTGTTGTGCTTTAAAAGACAAACAAGGTAGGACCGTGAAACAGAGGATGCCACAAATCATAAAGCCATTGAAAAGAAACTGTTATTTTTTAGGGCACTTTTCAGAAATCTGTAAGTTTGTCAGCAGAACTGGTTTCATTTGCTACTGACCTGACTCTTCAACTTTCTGAAATTAACAGAAGGGAACTACAGCAGCAAGCACCATGAGCAACATAAAAAGTTCATGGCAAATTTAACAATTTCCATGAAGATCAGTGAGGAATCTACTCTTCCCTTTTTCTCTTTGCTTTTTTCAACAAATTTCCTTTCAGTTCCAAATAAGGACAGACTGATTAAGAATCCCATTATATCTGAAAAGACTGGATTCAAATACAAGTTCTGGAGCTGAAAGTAGGTAAATTTTCATGTACATTTACTGCAAAGAAAATTTTCATTAGCAAGAAATTTTCAGAGTTATGTGAACAGTAACACTTTTAACAGAACCCTCAGAAGAAAGACGTGGGAGCACTCAGTACATGTTGCAAATAACTCTGTGTTTGAAGTGATATCACCAGGGAAATCCTGCAGTCACACATCACTTCAACTTCCAGAGAGACACTAGAGAAAAGGATTTATTAACAGAACTCGTACATTTCCAGCTCTGGATCTGAAGCTAACCAAATGTAGCAACACAAGCACTACTTCAGCTCCCTTCCCTAAAAACTGAAAGGTTAAGGAGAGACAGTGAACTTGATCAGCAGTAACAAGGACTATCTAGATTTAGAAAGAGGAAAACACAAACAAACAAACAAAAAATGTAAATAAAGATACCTGATACCGTAGCCTACATTCCAGCCTTTTCCTTTAAACATCTTGAAGAAACTATACCTCAAAAAGTAGCATCTTTTCTAAGACTGCATGTCTCTAAATACAGGTATACAAATTCCTCCTGCATGAATAGGAACTGCTCTATTAACATGCAGCAGACCTTCAATGCTATTCATTGTTTTATCATAGACTGTTTTCATTTTTCATAGGACTTTGTTAATATTGACTCTAGAAGCAGCACACAGGAAAAAGAGCACTAAGCAGCACACTCTGCTCTTGGGTACAAACTCCAGTCTTTACACCTAGCTTAGAAAATAATCCACCTATATGTGACCTCCTTACTGCTCTGAAAACCAGGAGGAGGAGTAAGAGATTAAAGGAAACAACTTAAGCTGCCTTCCAGAAATGAATGTAGAAACCTTCATGTAAGGACATGCACCTTTTAGAATCCTAGCTCTGTCTCCTGCAAATGCCACTGTGGCTGAGACACTAACCTACATTCCAGGCTGCAAGCAGCACCCTGCCCGCAAACTCCGAGCCAGCTCAAGCTCCGGCAGTTACACCACGTGGAAATTCTGACTCATCCAGCCAGCTAGGCCTACGAGGTTTAAAGCACTATCAGGCCAAGGATCTTGACAGAAACAGTCCCTTTCCCCCCTAAAAGTATCTCCCAATCAAACCAAACAAAACCTAATTCAAGGGAAATCAAACACACCAGGTGAACATTCTTGGAATTTTATTTCAAACATTTAAAGGGTACTTTGTCTAATATCAGCTTTTAGAACAGTTTAAATTTCATGGAGGACAAGAAAATGAAAGCATTTTAGAAATATGAGCCAAACCAAACGTCCCCATTAACCACTGTGTTCTTCAGGAAGGTGAGGTGTTATTAGAAGTGAATGGCCTCACAGTTACAGGAGAGGCTAATTTAAGATAAAGTGATGATCTGCTTAAAATAACTGCTAATAATAATGCAATATTATTACATTAGTTTAATGGTAATGACAACGTTTCCTTCTTTGGAAAAGCCAACTTACATATTTCATTGAAAAATTAAATTATTTTAATAAAGTATTGAAGGCTTTTTCTCATATGTTGTAGGGCTAATCCTGAACAAGACATGAATACATCACATAAATGAGCAACCACAATAAAATGAAATAAAGTACTTGAATCACTATTTTGGTATAGGCAAGCACACTAGACAATTTGATATTCTCTGAACATGTTTTTAAGATATTAAGAAAAATACTTGCAAAATTCATCACATATAGACACCTGTAGTCAATGGTTACATCCAATTTGTCTTAAAATAAAAGTGAAAAAAATCAGGTAACTCTAAAAGCAGCTTCATCTAGGAGTTTCAGAAACATCAAATAAACAGCGTGGTCCATGCTGAGCATACAGAACAGGCTGCACACCTAGCAGGGAAACCAAACTGCAAATCTGGAAAAAAAAATGAACTGGCAGGAAAAGGGGGGAAACAAACCAAACCCAGGGCAAATAATGCTTTGCTTTTTCAAACTGCATAACACCCCTTCACTTCTTGTTACCGTCTCTTCAACTCCTTCAAAAGATAGCTCATGGATTATGAGGAACAATAGTTCAGATGTTAAGAATGCCAGTGTCCTATTCCTGTGGAGTTTATGCCACTGGAGTCAACAGGCTTTTTGTCTTCATACTGAATACCCTGCTCATTATGAGTTTCGCCTGCCTGAGAACAGACATGAACACTTCAGGCCCTGTGGTCCCTCCGAGAGGAGCCTTTTCCAGGGGCCACTGAGATGCTGCCTAAGGAACTTCAGAAAGCAGTAGAGAAAAGGAATACATCCCTGCCCTACTATCAAATACTCTGTACAGGGCTAATTCTAAGTCCAGACAGAGTTATTCACCACGAGAGGACTGCAGGCTGATAATGCCAAGGTCGTCTTAATGGGCAATGAAACTTTGGACATGACTATTTTGGGTCAGAGAGAAAAGTCTCTCGGGAAGCCTCTCAATGAAATTGGGTCTATGTGCCTATACTTTAATTTATACTGCAAAGACAGTCTTCTGTCATACCCAAGCCTGAAAGCCATTTGGACCCAGCTAATTATTCAGAACCTTCCTTGTCTCACAGGGATGACGTTATTTCAAAACAGGGTAGCAATAATTGGGCAGTAACCATCCAGAGCTTCCACGTTCAGAGATAATTTCTTTAGCAAGAGTCTAGCAATTACTTCTTTTTGAAAAGCTGCCAAGTTATTCAGCAGGAACAGAGGCAATGAGAATCTACAGCTATAACAATCAAAGACCTCAGTGTTCGATTTCGCTGAGGCAGCTGTGTGCCAAAATCCAAGCCTTCCAAGGATCTCAAAAACATACTAACCGCTGCCTTCTACAGGCAAAAAATCACATTTGTCCCTCATGACACAGACCTTCTGTTCAGAAGCAAACAAACCTGTCTGAAGGGTTCTCAACAGAGAAATTATTTTTCCAACACAAACTCATGGATCTGCATTTTAAGACAAAACATACCTACACACAACTACTCACAGTGTAGATGCTGTTGCAATGAAAGGAAATAGCTTGTAACTCTGGATGCACTTCTAATACACCCAGTAAAACTTCTGTAAAGTAGGGAAAAAAACCCTGAAGCGCTGTGATACAATGCTGCTCCAACTGCTGCTGCCAGATTTTGATGGAAATAGTAGAGACAAATTTCTAAGACACTTACACCTGCACAATTTGTTTTTGCTAAAAGACCCAGACTTCTACTCCACGGAGAGATCTAGAAATTTTCTTTCTTTCACTAAAAATACAGTAACAAATGCCCACGGTCTTGCCTTAGAACCAAAAAGCTGAGCAATGTAGACAACCATAGGCAACAGTGAGATACATGAAGTAAAATGATTTCAGATTCCACCAGAAAGGGTTGTCAAGGCAGATATCAAGTCAGACTAACATATAACATAGACACACTCAAAACCTTCATTTTATCTCACAAGAATACATATGCTAGAAATGTTCTGCTTACTTACTATTCCTGATGTGTGTGACAACATGTCTGCTTAGCAACTTGCAGACGAAATACATTCCTCTACTTCCTCTCCAGTGAGAGACCTCTGAATTTCGTTGACGTTAGTGAGACTGTGTATACAGCAAGGGATTTAAGGATGATAAGCCTGCAAGAATAAAGATCAACAGCTGCATGGTACTCTAAAAGTATTCAACTATTCTTGCTTTAAAAATACCATGATTGCAATGAGAAGAACTCAGGAGGGTGGTGGAGGGTGAGGTGGGAAGGGAGGACAGAAGGGAGGGGGAACAAAATGCACTGAATTCTCATCACTGAAGAATGGTGAAAAAAACCACCAAAAAAAGAATAAATAGAAACATAACCAATGTCCCTGTGTCAGTGAATCCTTGGTTATAACCCAAGATCTCACCTAAAAGTAATAAATTCAAGGTGAAAGGACATCTCAGACACCACAAATTGCCAGAACACTACAAAGCAGCTGATGCTCTGCTGAATGCAGTAACTGCTTTGCACACTGAAACCTTGGGCCCACAATTGTTGCTGTTGATAGTGCTCATTCACATTTATGCTGCTGAGATTTTGACAGGACCACATGCACTAAATTCTGACCATGCTACAAGACTGCATTTTTTTCGTTTGTTCTCCTGGCTTTCTGGTCATCACTACGCAAGCTGCATTGTTTAAAAACGATGCATGTTAGAAGGCAGGGATTCTTGCCCTCTCTTTGAGATCACACAATCTGTGACGAACAGGACAAAACAAAGAACAGATCAAAACAAAATCCTCATTTTTGGCATGAAGAAAGACAAGCATGGAGAATTTCAGCCACATGGGAATTTAGCTCTGTAAAATACTGCATAATGATTACATCAAGAGGCTTTGATTACTGTAAAATACAATGATACGTGCACTTCTAACAGCATTGGAAATCCTAAATGATTACACAAGCCTTTCATGATTATTCATCAAATATTTAAAATACAGCATAGTACAAAACGTTGAACTAGTTTGCTTTGAGAGCAATTTACTGTGCTCTTCCAGCAAAAATTTGCTCAAGAAGATAAAGTCTCACGTTACGTCCAGTGCATATGTTTCTAATGTTATTTTTTAATAGAATTATTTCCTCAGCTTTAGTTTTTAGGTACAAATTTTCAAATGTAAACATTTACTGGTACAAGCATGGCTGTAACTGTAAAAGACACTTTTATGAGGCACACGGCAGAGGAAGAAAAATCTGTTCTAACAGATTGAATTTGCTGCTTTCAATTTCACAGAGCACACACTCCAAAACCTCCAAAGAAAAATCTGTTTCCAACCTCTGAGTACCTGCTCTCATAGCACAGAAGCAAGGGCAGACTTACCACTGCTCCATACACCTTTCTTTTCATCTTTTCAATCCTGATGGGATACTTTGCTCTGTTTGACATCAATCTCTACAAAGGGTGCAATGTCTACAAACCCTTCAGAAGGGGTAAGCAAGGAAGGAGATAGGAGGTGGGGTAGCCCCACATGTTAGGAAGGGCTCTGATTGTCTAGAGCTGGGACTCAAGGAGAAAAAGAGAGTTTGTGGCCCTTGGAAGAAAGGGAAAGCAATGCAGGAGGACTACAAGGATTCCATTCGCTTATACAGGGAGAAAATTAGAAAGACCAAAGGCTAGTTGACATTTCATTTGGCGTCTGCCATCAAAGACAGTAACAAATGTTTCTATAAATACGTTAGCTACAAAAGGAGGGCTAAGGAGAACCTCATCTTTAATGGATGCAGAGACACACAGAGACAAAAGACGAGGGAAAGGCTGAGGTACTTCAAATGCCTTCTTTGCTCCAGACTTTAATAGCAAGGCCAGCTGTTGTCTGGCTACCCGTGCATCTGAGCTGGAAGAACTGATCAAGAAATGAAAAACTGACAACAAATAAAAAATGACCAATGAGAACAAACAAATCTCATCCTTGAAGTGACTCTAACATTTCCATGTTGCTGCATTTAGCTCAAGGAAATCCTTCACCCCTGTGGTGCCTGGGCTCCCTAGGAGGGCTTCAGTATCCAGCACCAGCCATCCCTCCTGAGGGATGAGCAGCTCCTCCAGTGCCTTGTCCAGTAAAATTTACAGGAAAATGCAATCGTTTACTAATTTGTTCTTTTCTTCCTAAGCAATTTTCAAGGCAACCCTTTAAACTCTCAGAGAATACCATTAGTCTCATTGCTAGGTACTTGTACAAACCTTTGCCCAAATGTCAGCTCTTAGAACAAACCTTTGCCTGATGTGAGGCAGCAAATAACATTTGATTGGCAGAGCAGGTGGAAAAGGAAAAGAAAATAGAAAATTAACAAACAGTAGGTTACAATTTTCCCTGAAGATACAGGAAGAGGGAGGAGTTTTCCTCAATAAGAAAAGAAAAAAAAGTAATAAAAGGGTAGGAGAAAAAGTAGTAGATAGTTTCAAAGGGAGAAAGATTTTTGCAAAACCAAATCCTCCCACTAAATTTTCAAAGGTGAGGTGCAAAGAGCAGTAAGGCTACAAATGGACTTTAAGCCTATAACTGTAACTTGACCAGTCTTGACACTTCTCCTCAATTCTCTTACAGATAGACTAAGATATATGAAACCTATTTGTAGCTCAGCCACTTCAAAGAAAGAATTTATATCAATATAAACCCAAAGAAAAGTCAGTAGTTTGACTTTCCCTTTTTGCATCCAAGACTTTTAAAAAATACAGAAACAACTGACAATACTTTAGAGGGATTCAACATGCAGGTGCCTCGAAGAATCAAAAGACATTCCTCTCCTCCTCCTAATAATGATGTTTAGTAAGAACATCCAGCCTGATGCAAAAGGAAAACTAAATCTATCATCAAATATATATTTATGAAAAAAATAGATGATTTTGCAGAGAAAGATGAACATCTAAAGCTTTAATGCAAGTACTTCTGTGGGTAGGACTGTAGCAGACTACAGTACTGCTCTATTACGGAGAATGAGATAATAGGAGTTTCTAGTTTAAGGCAATATTTCTCTGCAAATCCTGCAGAGACAGCAGGGAACACAACTGATAAAGGGAAGACTTAGGTGTTTTTGTCTTTAAACAAAGTATACCACTTTGCTTCAGCTTTTGAAGATAAACTGTTTCGGTATTTTTAGCATTCGCAGGAATGAGGGACTGTGTGCACTGTGGTGCAGGCAGAGAACGGGAAGGCGAGGTAGAGATTTCACATTGATCTCTGCCAATGCATTTTACACGCTGCCCTGCAGCACTCCTGGTGCTCCAGTGTCCCCTCAGCAGAGATGGCAAAGGCACAAGGACCAAACTGCATGGTGGTGGTGGTGTAACAGGGATCAGTGCCCACAAGGGAACACAGAACGCTGTCACTTCAGATTTGGCTTAACTCAAAACGCCTCTGTCGTGATGGACAGGCCTCATTTTCCAGCTCACCCCAGCAGGATTCAATTTTAACAGGGGCACTTGCAAAATCAAGAAACACACAAAGCAAAGCCTTTTGCAAAATATCATTCCCAGTGAACAGGTTTAATAGAAAATTTAAACCCCAAGAGTTAGAAGACAAGTTATTTAAAGCCTGAGTAATCTTAAATTGCCACTTTACAAGATATATTCCCATATCAAAAACAGAACTTCTAGCCCCACTACTTCTAAGATTATCAAATGAGTAGAATTTTATTCTGAGTGATTAAGATGAAATTTGGGGAGTAAAAAAAGGGAGACCGGACTGTCAAATGCAATATTTTAAGAGCATTTTATACATCCAGTTTCTCCTTGCCCTCAGGAGATAACACTGGAGTGGCTGTGTGTAACTTTCAGTACCGCACATGAATTCCAATAGTAATATCCATCCAAAGGAGATTATCTTTGAAGGGATGACGCAAAGATCAGATATAGAAAGTTCCCAGCAGGTTCAGAAAGTTGCTCCTGCCTCTGTTCCCAGCACTTGTCCATGTGTGGATGAAAAAGAAGTGGCCAACTCACTGGGTATGAGGTTAATTCTTGCTGCAGGATAGACATATTCCAAACAAAGAACAACACCCACTGCCTCCCAGATGAGGAGCAGAGGAGGAGCAGGAGTCCACACTGAGTAGACTTCTCTCAGTGGAACACAAAACCATCAGCTTTGTATTCTCTGTGGCTCTGCCATGCAGCAGTGGTACCTGACTCGTGCTATGCAGTATTGTCCCAGAGAATGAGCCCAGCTTCAGCTCTAAATCTTGCCAGACCAAACTGGGCTAACCTACATGCCTATAAGAAAGGTAAGAACAGCATGCCTGTGCAAAAGTGGGACAGAGGTAATTTTTCAACGATTTATAAGCCTATAATTCTGATCTTATTTGACAATGACATAGAACAGGTACAGCCCCAGCATTACAACAAAACCCAACTTTATAAAATCCTAAAGACAGTGTAGCTCAAGCCAGCAAAACATAAATTTGCCCACAGCAATATGAGAAGAAAAATCTTTGTGATGTAGAAACAGATGTCACTATGCATTTCTCACAATATGGCATTACCCACCGATCTGTATGCGTGGCTTCGCTGGAAATATTTAAAGGATATTTCATAAGCGTTTCAGCTACGTTGTTCTGAGTATATCTAAGTGAACTGGGAATACCATAGTCTTTCTTAAAAGTTTCTATTTACGTGAAAACTTACAGTAACTTAGAATCACTTAGAAAGACTAGTCAAAACAAACAAAAACCCCCCTTTCATCAACCTAAAAAGCCGCAATAACAGAAAATCTGACACAGCCAAGATATAATTATGATCAACATCAGACAGAGAAGCATAAAAAGTGAGAAGTGCAGTCTGAACATTCCGGGTGTCAAGCAGAGTGAATGTGATCCCAGCTG
Organism: Melozone crissalis; assembly: GCF_028551555.1. NCBI lineage: Eukaryota > Metazoa > Chordata > Aves > Passeriformes > Passerellidae > Melozone > Melozone crissalis. The sequence goes on from NW_026535823.1 coordinate 1,587,893, forward strand.
CACAGTATTTCAATATAATTAAACCATACTTCTTACATAATGGAAGTGAAGTGACAGTCAAGAGTGAAGCAACTAAAAGCTTCCTGGTACAGGAATACTAGCATTGAAAGGTAATTTTCAAGATTTTTTTTTTTCTTTAAAGAGCAGGCCAAAAATAAATTCTGGTTGTTTCTCAATGAGGAGCATCTTCTTTCACTTTAATGTTATCACTTGTGTGCACAACTCAAGAAGTATTTAGTTAGTTTTCTATTATAGTAAAATTCCAGCAGATTTGAAAATGAGAGCAAATTCTCTTGTATAGTCAGAGCCAGGTTTAACAAAACCCAAGTGTCATGGTTTGACCCGGAAACAGGATTTCTGGGATGTTGTGTGGATGGGGCCAATGAGTGCTCAGATTTGAATATTGCCATCTGGCCTAACCACTGGGCACTGGGATCCACCTCTGAGAACACAGGGTAAAAGCAGGGCTCTCCCCCGGCAGCTTCTCTTTGGATTTCCGGCGGCGAAGGAGTTGGGTCTCTTCCCCCGGCCCAGTTGCTGGCTGGGCGGGGGGAGGGGAAAAGCCATGCGGCCTGGCCCGGGAGAGGTAGGCCTGGCCCCCCCCAAGGGTGGAAGGAAGAAGTAAAGAAATGCCAGGAAGCAATGGGCAGCCTGTTCCCCCCCCTTGGAGACAGACAGAGAGAGAGAGAGGGCAGCCTGTGTTTGTGTGCCGTTACCTTGAAAGCAGTAAACATGTGCTGGCAGCAGGCAGCCCGGCTGAGGAGATGGGGGGGGTGCAGCCAGGAGTCCAGCCGCTTGGAGGAGTTTTTCACCCTTTTTTTTTGGACAATGAAAACTTCACAGAACATTACCCCTTCCTAGACGAGAGATAAGAGTGGAGGAGGACGAAGGAAATGAGCGAGTGATGAAGGTCTGGACCAGAGAGAGAGAGAAAGTGAGAGATGTTGGAAAGATGGAGAAGAGGGAGTGGCATTTTATGCTGGACTCTTTTGTGTAGCCATGGACAGAGCTATGTTTCCGTGTAATACAGAGACTGAGTCCAGGGGGAGAAATGTCCCAGAGCCAAAGAAGATTCAGTGTGGGCACCCCTCGGCCCCAGGGGGTATATAAAATATGGGGGGGACAGATGTCCCAGAGGTGAGAGATTGAGCTTTTCTGGAACTGGACACAGCCTCCTTAAAAGGACAACCCTGGAAGCAGCCCTGATTCTGGTCCGGTGGTGAGAGCACCGGAACAAGGACGGAAAAGGCCACCATGACACATGGAAGGACTCCCTCTCCTCTTGAGGAACTGAAGTCGAGTATTCTAAAGGGTGGTGCTGGACCCAGAATTGATTTTGGATTGTATTGTATTGGGAATTTGGGGGGGGGGAGGAGGAGGAGGAGAGTGTTTTTGTGAGGTTTTCATTTTCCTTGTGGTTTTTTTTTTTTCCCTTTCTTTTGTGTGTAGTTTGGTAATTGTTTTTGTAGTTTAGTTAATAAATTTTTCTTCTTTTTCAAGTGAGAGCCTGCTTTGTTTATTCCTGGTCAAAATCTCACAGCAGACACCAGAGAAGGTGTATTTTCATGGGGGCATTTGGCCTTGTGCCAATGTCAAACCTTTGACACCAAGAAAATGCTTTACCCGTGATGTACTCACTGCCCTTTTCCCACCTTCTCTACAGTCTTCTATTTGTGATAGTAAAATCCTGCTGAGTTTAATTCATGCACAGAATTCACTTCCTATAGTTGCATCAAAATAAATAAGAAAAGTTAAAGTATTTATTTGTGACAAGAGATATTAACTACTTTGAGCTCATTAACTGAGGCAAGCAGTAGCACAGCCCTGATGCTGTGGGAATTATTGCTGTAACACGATTTCTGCAGAACAGCTCACAGTCCAATCCAAGGTTTATTTCTGCTACAAATGCCCAATGATTTGAGCTCACATCTGCTCTGGAGCACAGCCTGGAAGAGCAGGGCATGCCTAGCAGGCCTGGATTCCCCCCCACCCAAAACTGGATTACCTGTCCGTTTGGAGGAATGGTGGGACTACATTTGGCAGCTGTAATACGTGGCAGCACTTTTTGAAGAACAGGAAAGCCAGCTCTGCTGCAGACTGGAGAATCAGAGCTGTGACACCACAGCCCTGGGAGCAGTTTCACTGCCAAAGGGACATATCCAGTTTGTTTGGTTTGATCTCCAAGCATGGAGATCCGTGCTGTTGCAGCTATGCTGGTAATGATATCAAATTATAGCTCGTTTTAACCTGACTCTTATGAGCCTACATAAACATCCAGACTTGAAAAAAAATCACCCAAACTAATAGAAAGCATGATGGTTTCTAATTAATTACAGGTAAGAAAGTCAAGTGATAGCATGACTGAGATTCTGGGATGTAAACAGAAGTGGAAATATTGCCACAGACGAAGTTGCAACTAGGGTAGCCTGGGGTCATTCACATATGCTGCAGCTCATCTTGATTTAAATCTTGCATCTTATTTAATTTTTTATTGCCTACATCCAGCTTAAAATGGTTGAGTAGTAAAAAATGCTAAATGTATGTAAATCAGAGATGAGATCAATACTTGCCCCCACAAAAAGGTCCTACAGCACAGATCTAGAATGTTTCACATAGGAACAATACAAATGCTACGACAAAAGAGAAAGGTATTATCTCGTGATTTACAAGCTACATCAGTGGGATTCCCTGGGAGAGACTCTAGTCCTGAACTACAATTGTAAGGAACAGTTACAGAAAGTCCTTACATGTTTGCAAAAAGCTTATCAAGTTCTATTAGTTCTCTAGGGTAGATCTTCTCTTTCATAAGTGGCAGTAGAGGAGCCTGGAGCTAGAAAAGCAGTAACACAGGTAAAAAGTACTACCAACCCAGTTCACTTTTATCACTTACTGATAGGATATTATTTTCCAGCATCTGTCAGTCAAAATGAAACTGGAAGGGAAGGACAAAGTCCAACTCCATTAACTCAATGCCTGTTACCTGTCCACAGGTGACAACTCTATTGAAGAAACAGCAGATCCCATTTTAAGTCCCTGTAGTCTAATCCAACACCAAATTTAAAATATATACATTATAAAATGCATATACATGTCCCTTCCCTTCTTAAACAGAGAAGAAATTCAGATTTGATGCTTAAGACACTCCACATATTCCCATGAAAGAGCACAGTGAGGGGACAGAAGCAACCTGCTGGCTCACAAAGGTTGAAAATTTAAACAAATAGACCAATAATTTTCTACCTGAAAAAATTACAAGTTCTCAAAACATAGAACTTTACTTTTGTAAGCAGCTCAAAGACAGTCCCAAGCTTCAAATCATGTCCTCGATTACCTTCTTCTAGATAATGAACATATATACAGCCAGGACAGAAGCTTGCACTTGCTTTCATCATGCTGGGTGCCAACTACAGAGCAATTCAGTCAATTCAACACAGGTGTCAACGTGGCCATTCTTGATGGCTGAGAGCAAACTAATCAGCTGGACTCCAGCCTGCTGCAGAAGAAAAATACACATCTCCCACAGGTCCTGTTATGACATCTAGCTCTGTCCTAGGCTAAGACAAAGGCTTAGCCCTTGTCTAAGGCTGTCTTGGATTATCTGGAACACATCAAATAGTACTCAAGCTCTTTATTTGGCAGTTTAACCACTCAGATTGTTCCTCTGACCTCCATGTATCAGCCCAAGTGAGTAACTCCCAAGAATAAAAAGCTGACTCTGTACTCAAGAGTCTACAACACTGGAACCCCAAATGATTCACCTTTAGCTGTAGAGTTTGGACTGCTACAAATCAAGAACAAAAGCAGCAACAGAAAGCTGCAGGTATCACCACCCAAGAGATTAAATAGGAGTAGCTCTCTCCCAAGTTACAGGCTCTACTGTCATTCTGGTTTATGCAGAGAAGTAAAATATTATCAGAAATATATTTCTGAAAAGTTATTCACAGCAGTGCTATCAGAGTCTATTCCATGTGTTCTCTGCTCTCAAAAAGCACAAGAGAGCAGTCTTTTCTTTGCCAGGAATACCTGTGCTGACTCATGTAACCAGTTAAAAAGCCAATAGCAAAAAGCCCACCTTAAGTGCATGGTTCTCTTTCTCTAGTCTCTAACATATCAACAACAGATGAAGTAGATTTTAGGCACAAGAGAACAACAAAACCAATTTGACATCAAACCATCTCCCCAATTTGCTAATGAGAGCCGAAGAACAACACAGCAAGAAACTCATTCCTCAGTCAGATCTGTGCAAGGACTGAAGCAAAGCGCTTACCGTGTCTTGGGATTTATCTTTGACATCGTAGACCGTGAGTTTTATTTTAGTTTCCTCATAGATGGGGTATTCCGGTGGGAAGGTCACACCAGTCAGAAACAGAGGATCTTTTGTACCCTGTGCAACATGGGCAAACACTCAGTAAGGACAGCTGAGCAATGTGAAGGGTGTCACTGTGGAGGTACAGAAACCCAGAGGGTGCCAGCTGTCTACAGCAGAGAGATGGAAACAGCTCAGTTTTATTACCCAATCAAAGAGAAAAAACAAACAGCCTTAAAACTTTATCAGGAAAGCTAAAAGCAAACAAGCAAAACCCAAACAAAACTACAAGAACTTCCTGGAAAGTTTTTTTAACTGGGAAGGATATGAAGTGCTTCAGAGGCAGAGCCTGCTATCACATTTTTAAACAGCTCAGCCAGTACCAGGTTCTGGAATACAACCTATAATAACCAAAAAACCTTTCTTACTCCCTCAACACTTTTTGAAAGTACCAAAATTTCATCTTAATTTAGATGAACTAAGGATTTAACATGCACACACATACAAAAAAGAGCAATCTTCATTAAGCCACAATACTGAGTGTATAGAAATGCTACAGAGACTCTCAGTATTACATTAAGGATACTGATTTTGTGGAGAGGGGATTGAAATATTCCTCTTTAGGCTGTACTGCTATAAAATAAAATTCCTGTGCTTTGAAACATTATGATTACACTTAAAAGCTGTACACAGAACTAACTATATCATAGCTAAAGATGTACAATTAAATGAATAATGCAAAACATTATTTATAATTTCTTCATGTTTAATTACACCTAATTGCCAAAGATTACCAGGTGGGTATCATTAAATTTTCCATTAAGTAATTAAAAAAAAAAAAAAAAGGCTTGTGCACGACAAAGGTAATTTATCTTACGGATTAACTTTCTGTGACCCTGCCTTGCCCTCCACCAAAGCTTGACTACAAAGCCAAGAACCTTGATAAAACAAATTCAGGAATTTATTGAGGTCTAGGACATTGTATTAGGAAATGCATCAACTTCTATTTCAAAGAATACATGGTTATCTATCCATCTTTTGCACAACATCATTCCAGACAGTCTGCAATGAGACATCCTGATCAGATACAAGATATTTGAATTAGACAGTTTCAGGATGGTTGAGGGCTGAAACCATAATAATTTAATTAGTAGTTGGTTGAAAGTAATCACACAAAGACCTCATGAAATATTCTCATTGTATTTAAGAGTTAAAACAAGCCTCTGGTGAAATCATGTGTGTGTTTACAATGAGACTTTCCTGCTCTTAATGAATCTCCCCTGTAAGTTAAGCAAGTTACATCTACATTGCTCACCCTTCATTTTCTCTGAACCATTTTCGCTGTTTCTGACACCAATGCTTACAGGGCAAAGTCAGGATTAGCAAAGCAGCCTCAGACGACTTTTGTTGTCACGTATGGTACCAATTACTAATTCTTACATGTAAAGTCACAGACATTACATACACACATTTCTTTCCCAAATTATAGATCTAGAGTAATATTTTTCAAATTGCAAAAGCATCAGCTCTTTAATGGAGAAAATAGAACAAAAACCAAATAGGATAACAGACCATGTAATACACCTATGCTTTTCTGCATTTAAAAATACTTTCCAAACTCACTATACTCTTAATTAAGTTTTATTTTGCATTGCCTTGTCCCTTCATGAGAGCAACTATTCCCTGTTTCATTCTAAACCTGTGTCTGGAGAATTGGAATATTCTCCATGCCTCCACTTGGAACAACAGAGCTTTCATGAGAAGCCAAGTGAATTTCTCTTGATCCTGCTTAAATGCCAAGAACTACAGCACACTTCAGTATGCTTTACTAACTGCCAGGGTGTGCTTGTCTTACCTGGCACTATGCACCAACTTGTTTTATTCCTAACTCACTTTCTAAGGAAGAAATGAGCAATGGAACAATCAGCATGTTAATTGAGTAAGGAAGACTCTCACCTCCACGATTTCAGTGCTCGAATACCGCGCGGCAATGTGCTCTGCTGGATGCACCGCTGAGACCTGGACAAACGTGCTCAGCTTCCGATCACGAGTAGCAGCCACTAGATCCTTGCACGCTGGAGACAGTGCAAAATAAAAATGAAATACTCCAAAGCAAACTCCAGGAAAGTGCTGTCAGAGGCACAGGACAAAGCAGACCACGCTCCAGCTCCAGATTAAATCTCCAGAGACGAGTCCATTTAACAGAGGAAGTCCCTTGGAAGTAACCTACCGAAATAGGAAGTCACATGCCACAGAACTGAGCTGAGGTCTCCTTTCCACTGAAAACATTTGCAGCTTCTGCAAAGCTCCCTGCCAGAGGCTCATCAGCCCCAGCCCACCAGTGTGCACGCGCATACGCTGCAATAGTAAGGAATTTTACCGAAGTACTCATTTCATTTGCCCACAAAATCTCTTTTAGCAGCCTGATTGGATCTTCTCTTGTCTGACAATTTCCCCAGTTACACAACCTTTTCAAACACATTCTAAAACAGCTAATTGCTACCAGTGGTTAAGCTGGTTTCTATCGTTTGTTACTACTTGTGAACTTAGAGCTAGTTGTCAGGTATAAATCTACATACCTAAAAGCAGGCAGCAACAATCAATTCTTTTGTCAGGGTATACAAATGAGAAATGCATTCTGCCTATGTGGCATCATTCTTAAAACCCATTCTACCTCAGAGAGAAATTCTGTTCTAATAATTCACTTTTATCCTGGACTCAGAGTCCCTTACCATGAGATCATTCTTTACACTTCCACACCTTATGCCTTCAAAATGAAAGGGTCAAAGCACTGAAGAAAAAGAAGGAAGGAAGAAATAAATAAACGCATCATCAGCTACTCCACAGAAGGGACACAGATTAATGAGCCATGCATTGAAATATATATGTATTTTATATATATATATATATATATATATATATATATATATATATACAGGAATATACAGCAGTGAACACTGCTGTGGGATCTACCCAGTGCTTTCTGCAGGGCAATAAACTATCCTGGGCTCCCAGAAGCCTGAGGCAAGCAAAGACAAGACCATGGTCCAGAGAAGGTAACTGTCAAGAAAGAGCTGAGAGTATTTTTATGAGCCTGCATTGCCTACCAGGGGCTTCCTCAAGTGCAGCTGACCTTTACCTTTCCAAAAGGTGAGTCAGATTATCCTCACAGCAAGCAAGCTTGGTCTGATGAGAAACCAATGCTACAAAAGCTCTGATACATACAAAAGGCCAAGTCAGCTTGTTTTACACCTTTTTTTTTTTTCCTTTGGGCTCGAACCTGCTGCTGGAGTAAATAAAAGGAAAACTAGCTGAAGCTTTTTCACTACTCTTTTATTACAGTTAAGAGAGGCAGGGAGACAATTAAATCTAACCTTCAGAGATTAAAGTTTTTGCTTTAGCCCAAATTGCCAATGAAATCTCCTGGTATATAGTTTCAAATTGACCCCTATTTTAATTTGGCGGAAAAAGTGGGATAAGCATAAAAGTTTGTGCATGATGAAGCCTTCACAAAAGAGCTGATGTAACAGCACCAGGCTCAAACAGCGAGTTGCCAGCAAGTCTTTGCTGCTAAGACTCACTGCCTTATTAAAATGACTGAATACTAGCACTACTTGACATCATCTTAAAAATTACAGTCGATGTCGTGCAAAGCAGTTGTCAAAGCACAAAAGGCTCAGCAGACACCTTCTGACGCTATTTGACTTTGTCCTCTCTAAAGCTGATCACGAGTAGTAGCAGATCACTGAGATTTCCAAATACAGCCAGTTCCCCCCACAGAACCTGACCTCATGCCACCATACAACCCTTAAATACTGCACTCCATAATCATCTTTTTAGAATGTAGCACAGTTTCAGAGGAATGGCAAGAGAGCTCATGTTCACCAGAAGCTGGAACAGCGAGACAGTCCAATTTTTCACACCTACCACACAGGAAGGCTAGCTGGCTCACAACTCACTAGAATGCAACAAAAGTGAGAAAAACAAAGACACACAGAGACACCTAGGAAAAACAAAATCAGACCCCCAAAAAACCTTATCAGTGTCTCTGGTAGGAGCTCTGCAGCCGAACTCTTGGAAAATGTACTACCGCATGATGAATCGAGGCAAAACCCTCACAAATAATCATTTGATCTAGTTGTGTCTTGTCTCAAATACATTATCTAGATGTGACTAAATCTTTTAGCTGCCAAGAGCACAGGCTTTTATGCTACTGAGAAACCATTAACAATAGGAAGAAGATTTGCACTAAGTGGTCACCACCTTGCTGCTATCTGAACATAGGAGGCAATTTATTTCCATGACAGTACTGCAATCCAGTCATTAGATTATTTTTCCTGTAAAAAGGTGGCCTAGCAGCACGATCTTGACTTTCATTGGACAGAGCTGACAGAAAAATAACTCATCTGCATATCTCCAGTAGGGAGGATCAGCACAAAGCATCAGAACTCTTCGGGAAACACTGGTGCAGAGGATAAATGAAATTAAATGAAACCTGCATCTACTTTGATAACAGTGTTATTTATCTCTACTGTGACACAGGACTAGTGTTGTTCACCACTCTCCTTTCAGTCAGAGAGGATATTCAATAAAGTTATCCCAGTAAAGAACACAGAAGTTGCCAGTTTGAGCCACAGTACATCACTTCCCTTCAAAACAGCCCAAATTAAAAGTTTCACAAAACAAAAGGACTACTTTTAAGCTGATGCCAAAGAATAGAAGCTTGTTATATCCTGTTCACAGCCTGGCAAGCTCCACAGCCCCATGCTGCATTATCGCCCTTTCAACAATTTTACTATCAGCACCTTAGGTCTTCAAAGAAACAAAGTGGACAAAGTGAAATATTACGCAGTTAGGAAAGTATGCTATATATTTAAACAAGTTTGTTAGGTAGTATAGGCATGCCCCTCAAAGAGAAACTGATAAAAACACAAGCATGGAAGGCATTCTGAGGCTGTTTCCTTAACTGCAAATGTAGCATCGTGAGAGCAGGTAACAACATCAACTCACTTTCCACCATAACCTACGCCCAAGCAGAGCACAGGTTATGTTGCTTCTCAATGCTTCAGAATGTCTGAATTAACTGGAAAAATTCATCGACAAAACACAGTGAAATGAAGCACCAGCTTGTACTTACATGCCAAAAGTATATGAATCTACTCATTGTGACTGTTGACTCAGAGTGTAAAAGCCTGAGTCATCCATTCCCCAGTGACCAAACCTTTGCTGAGCCTATCAGCGTACAAGGAATGTTTAAGGAAGAACCGCATTAAGAATAACTTATGCTTTAATATCAACAAAGAAAAAAAGTTAGGATAGCAGGAAGAAACAAATCCTCTACTGATATTTCACTGTTCTCTGTGCTGCACTGACAGGATGACTGTGCCCTCTGCCCTTCTGAGTGTGTGCCTACACAAAGAAATGAAAGACTGGTTACTGTTTCCTCATGGGACCTTGGAGGATTTTTGAAAAATGTTATTTCTATATTGGAAGAGAGTACAGAGAGAAAAACTAAAAAAAACCCTATTAGTATATAACAGTAAGAAGAAAGGAAACAAACAAAACCCAAAATAGAAATAGCCTGGAAATTCACCATCTACCTTCCCTGAAACTGTAACACTTCTGACCAGGCATTTTGCACTCTCTGCTCCAAGCACAAAGCCCACTGGAGCAAAAAAGAATTAGTCTGGCAGAGAAACAGAGAGATGCAGCATCTCCCAGAAATGGAAAAGATCCAGTAGCCAGAACAAACAACACGGGCAGCGGGAATGAAAGACATTCCCAGCTCAGAGTTGTTTGGGAAATGAGCCAAGAAGGATATCAAAAATTGGGAAATGGCATTGAAACGGAATCGTTTATTTTTGCTAGTGAGGAAAAATACAGTACCCTGGTGAATGTCTCCTCATACTCTGGATTCACACAATGTATGTATCAGCCCATCTCACAGCGTGCAAGGTAGCTCTTTCTTTAACCAGGGACAAACACCGTTTCCCCACAGCTTCATTTCTTCCCATATTCCAAACCAAAACATTTTCCAGGGGCTGGCTAGGAACAGGAATTCACAACACAGCCCTGTTGTCTCCAGGGTATGCTATTTTGTACGCTGTCCAAACAACAGAAAATGAGTAGCATCTGATGGCAAGGGGCATGGGAAAAGCCTGTGCCTCACATGCACATATATATGTGAAGGTAATGTTCAAATTTTTACTCATTCATCGACAGCGCAGAAGCATTATTATCCCAGAGCAACTTAGTTTATAAGCAATAATGTACAGTCTGTCTTGATAAACTAATCAGTAAGGTGTAGCTATTCCTTAGTGGGCAAAAGGACCTGATAGAGAAGGGAATGCCAGACTTGGCAATTTGCAATGTGGACTCCCAGAATAATTCACCATGCAAGACTAAATTATAATGCCCATGCTATCACAAAATGAGAGCACAGTTACACAGCCATGCAACAGGTATGCATTAGGAGGGACACCTTTTAATTGTAGCAACCAAAATAGATGCTCAGACTCAGGTGAACTCTATCATGAAAAGAAACTCAGGGCAACAGAAAACTACATTGGAGCATATATACAAATAAGTAAAGATCCATTGATTTTTACCCATGGAGACATTCAAGATCACTGTTCCTGTCTCTGGGGGTGAGAGGCTTCTATAAAAATAATAAATCTCTTCTCCAGAACATACGGCTGGTTGCCAAAGTAACCTAGTTATATTTTCAAGGAAAGGTACATACATAAAACGATTAGTATCCTTCAGGGAGGTATGTAACAAACAGCAGGAAGAAAATTTCTACCAGTAATCCAAGGAGAAAGATGATAGGTAAGTCTTACCAAATTAATCATTAAAAAAAAATAATCTCTAAGACCTACAAGTACAGGTTTTGAGGGAATAAACCCCCACAAGCACAAAACAATATGAACAGTACTAACCATACATAATCTATCAGTATGCTGCCCAGAAAAACCTCAGTCATTAGCCACTTAATTTGCAGCTAAAAGAACATGATTATTTATGAGTCACTGAAGTAAGATACACATGAATGCTGCTGGGGAGAAATGCTGTACGCTGGTAAGGGATCATGCCCGTGAGTGGAGATGCCAGCTGCACTCATCATCTCATTTGCAGATGAAGCGATTAATGTGGTTAGAATCATCAGGGTGCAACCCAGAGGTGATCTCTCTCAGACCAAGGTTAGAATCACCAGGATGCAAACCAGAGGCGATCTCTCTCAGACCAAGGTTAGAATCACCAGGGTGCAAACCAGAGGTGATCTCTCTCAGACCAAGTTTAGAATCACCAGGGTGCAAACCAGAGGTGATCTCTCTCAGACCAAGGTTAGAATCACCAGGGTGCAAACCAGAGGTGATCTCTCTCAGACTAGGGTTAGAATCACCACCAGGGTGCAAACCAGAGGTGATCTCTCTCAGACTAAGGTTACAATCATATGTGTTCAGCACCCATCCAGTGCTATTCACATTTGTTGTGCATTGATCTGCTGCTAACGTCAGACAATCAGTTCCTGCACATCCACAACCTTCCTCCAGCTTTATTTACAGTTGTGAGAACCGAGTTCTGTCATCTTCATGCTCTAGGCTTCAGCTACACAACAGCAACATGAGGAGAACTTAGAGCTTGGCTTAGAAAAGCTCCTCAAGTAATGAAACAAACTGGTTTTGATCAAAATTTTTAAACTTCTGTAATTTTTGAAAATGCGTCGGAGAATACACATCTGCTTATTGCTTTCAAGTAATTGCGAAAAGATATTTTTTCCCAAGAAGATTTCCTTACTGAGCACATTGTGACTCTAATAGCACAGCAAGCTTTCTCAGAGATGCAGCAGACTTGTGACAGCAAGGCAGATCTCTTGCTGTTTGCTTTAGGTTATCAATTACCCTCTTTCCTTCTGTTCAAAACTATTCTACACAAGGCACCAGCTCCTAATGATATTTAGGCTCTTCTCTTCAGTTTTGTAGGGAGAGAAATTAAGAAAGAAGGGGGCAGGGGCTTGAAGCCTTACAAAAACTTGCTATACATTACTAATCAAAAATACACCCATATCAAAATAAATTTTGCTACTGCAATTCCAATGCTGCAATTTATTTTGGGGTTGTTGGTATTTCAGAACACCACCAAAGGGTTTGAATCTTCATGGAAACAGAGCTAAACACCATTTTCTCCTTCCCCTTCTCCTAATATTGTCATATCAAGTATCTAACGACAAAGGAATCTTGCTGTAGTTTCTCTCACAGATTTCTAGCTATCCAAAAATGAGAGTGGTTACAAGTTAAAGTACCAAATGAAGAATCAAAACATCTGCAAATGGTAAGCAGAACTCCATTATTCTGTGAACTATTACCTGCTTCATACCATAAGCTTATACTGGTAATCACTTCATCTGAAAGAAGATAATGAGTGCAGCTGGCATCTCAACAAAAATCACTAAGGACCTACAACAATTAATTTCAGATTTCATTTAAAATATATATTCTTCTGTTTACTAACATTTGACATCTCTGTGGAAATAAAATAAATGTAAAAAAACATCAGCAACACCACAAGAAAATGAAAAGAAAAAAAAGTGCCACGGATTGAAAGCATCTTAAACATGTCAAGTATTTCATTGTAGATGATCTGTGATCCAAATACTTCTTCCACCTTAGAGAGGGACAGAACAATTCTTCCATATCACGATGGTTTAAAATTCTATCAAGCAATGTTTTGTGCTGAAAAGATCTCACCTATTTTTTTCTATTTTTCAAAGAAAATATTCCTAAACGTACAACACATGAGAACTAAGAAATTTAAAAGAAACAAATGAAATGAAAATGATTTGTAAATGGAATGAAATGAAAAGCTGTCTTTTAAATAGGAGCTAAATGTTCAACAGAATTTTTGTACCAGGCATTTGAACGATTGCACCAGCTCCTTTGCCCATAAAGAGAGGCATTTAGCATTTCAGTCTTTTCCAAGGTGTTCATGATCTGCTATGCTGATCTCTGTGTGTGCCTAGGTGTGTGTGGAAGGGGGGGCATGTGAACGGGAGTGTGTAGGTTTGCTTAACCCTTGTTGTGGCAGATTCATGCCTCCGCTCCACATTTTGTTTTAGAAAGGTCACACAGAGTGGATATGAAGTTTACTATCAACAAGAGATCAATTCCCAAACCATCCATTTGACTCTACCTTATCAATCATGTGCTTTGTTGCATATTTGATCAAACATACTTTCAAGCCAGATGGAGGAAGGAGAATGTGGGAATCCCTCCACTGTCTTGCGACTTTTATGCAAGTAGGTTTTCAAGAAAATCATCCTTTCTCTTTTCAATATGTCTGGAACAGGCATGATGGTGGTGTCAACCTGTTGGAGTTTTTCTTGCTGGGAGAAGTTGTACAAAAGGATTGGTTTTTCCATTGAGCAGTTAGTGAAACCAGCGCAGGAATACACCGGAAATTCAACTGGGGGTTCCTTTTCCCCGCAGACTACTTCCAGAACGAGCTTGTCCGCTGAAGCTGACTCTTTTGCTCTCTTTTTGTTTCTTTCCTATTTTCTTGGCTTCTTTGCCACTATCTAGACAAATTTGGATCTTTTTTCCCAACTCAAATGGTTTCAATAGTCTGATAGTGATAATACATTTTTACAAGGAATTTTTAAAATCTTTCCTCCAGTTAAGAAAGTCAAGGACTTAGGTCTTTTTCTTCCCTTATCAATATTGCAATGAAATTGAGAAATAAAGACCAACTCTGTATTTTTGTTTTTAACCCAAGTAGATGATTCCCATCCATTCATCCATTTTGTGGACCAATATTTGCCATTCTGATGTCAGTTGTCACTTCTTAACAGTAGACATTCTGTGACTATGTTGACAACTCTTTGGGTGAAGATCCTAACTGGTCTTAGATACACATAGGGAGAAATTTGCTCAGCCAGTGTCAGTCTAATGCACGCGTATCAGAAGATCTTTCTATAGCTGAGAATTTTCCCCTGAAAGGGATTCAGTTAGGGAAGAGATACTTGTCCCAGAGTTTTATATTCTTCCTGAACACTGCTTAAGGAACTTAGATCCCATGTCCATTTGGATCTGTGTCTGCACAGAACTTTGTCATGCCAGTGCTTGAAGTGCATCTCCAAGAGAATTCACTAGCACAGAACGACTGAGAGTGGAAGGGGTTGGTGGGGCTAACCAGATCCAACCCCCCTGCTAAAACAGGATACCTAGAGCCTCTTGCCCAGGATTCTATCTGGGTGTACTTTTAATGTCTTCAAAGATCCAGGCTCCACAGTCTTTCTGGGCAGTCTGTGCCATGGTTCAGTCACCCTCACATTAAAAAATCTTTTGGTGATGTTCAAAGGCATTCTCCGGTATTTCAGAGTGTGCCCACTGCCTCTTGTCTTTTCACTCAGCATCACTGAAAAGACACTGGTTCCCTCCCCTTAGCATTATTGCTTCCAGTATGTATGTGTGCTGCCATGCAGAGAAATGCCAAAAACCTCCCTGAGGCCCAGGCAGTCAAAATTCCGTTCATCGACCAGTCGATTCATCAGAGGAGTTTAAAAAGATGTTCAGCACAAAATTCCCCCGGAAAATCCATGCTGACGACCTGAGTTTGCCGTACTTCATGTGCCGGGCAAGGCTTTCCAGGAATAGCTGCTCCATAAACTTCCTGGAGATAAAAAACAGGCTGGCTGGTTCGGACTCTTCCGAGCACACCTAATTGCCTTCTTTGAAGATAGGTGTCATTTGCTTTCATCCAGTCTTTAGCGTCTCTACTCGTCTACATCTTAGCAAAAAGCTTTTCCACTACGTCTGGCAAGGAGAAACTGTGCCAGCACAGAAAACATCTCCCATCGTGTTCTAGAAGTGTCACGGAGGTCTGCAGAGTGTTTTCCAAGAAGAGGAAGAAAGTTGTCCAAAACAGCTTCCAATCGAATGTTCATTTGAATAGAAAAGGCAGGAGAGTGGTAAGGTACTGTTTTCTCTCAGTTGGCAAGCTGCGCACACAATCGCGGTGTTGTACAGCTTGCTTCTTCACCTTTCCCAAGCTGCCGCTCTCTCCGGCTCCCGGAGGCCAAGAAGCGGCTTCTTCGCGCAAAGACGATTCTGCCGCTCACAGTGCTCTGCGGTGTGCGGCTTCTGCCGAAGGACGCCCGTGAGCGGTGCTTAGCTCCGCAGAGCACCGTACCTTCGTCTTTAGCGTCTGACTCGTCTACATCTTAGCAAAAAGCTTTTCCACTCTGTCTGGCAAGGAGAAACTGTGCCAGCACAGAAAACATCTCCCATCGTGTTCTAGAGGCTGCACGGAGGTCTGCCGAGTGTTTTGCAAGAAGAGAAAGAAAGTTGTCCAAAACAGCTTGCAATCGAATGTTCATGTGAATAGAAAAGGCAGGAGAGTGGTCAGGTACTGTTTTCTCTCACTTGGCAAGCTGCGCACACAATCGCAGTGTTGTACAGCTTGTTTCATCACCTTTGCGAAGTTGCCGCTCTCTCCGGCTCCCGGAGGCCAAGAAGCGGCTTCTTCGCGCAAAGACGATTCTGCCGCTCACAGTGCTCTGCGGTGTGCGGCTTCTGCCGAAAGAAGCCCGTGAGCGGTGCTTAGCTCTGCAGAGCACCGTACCTTCGTCTTTAGCGTCTGTTCTCGTCTACATCTTAGCAAAAAGCTTTTCCACTGTGTCTGGCAAGGAGAAACTGTGCCAGCACAGAAAACATCTCCCATCGTGTTCTAGAAGCTGCACGGAGGTCTGCCGAGTGTTTTGCAAGAAGAGAAAGAAAGTTGTCCTAAACAGCTTGCAATCCAATGTTCATGTGAATAGAAAAGGCAGGAGAGTGGTCAGGTACTGTTTTCTCTCAGTTGGCAAGCTGCGCACACAATCGCAGTGTTGTACAGCTTGCTTCTTCACCTTTGCGAAGTTGCCGCTCTCTCCGGCTCCCGGAGGCCAAGAAGCGGCTTCTTCGCGCAAAGACGATTCTGCCGCTCACAGTGCTCTGCGGTGTGCGGCTTCTGCCGAAAGACGCCCGGGAGCAGAGCTTAGCTCCGCAGACCACCGTCTTGTCTTTAGCGTCTCTTCTCGTCTACATCTGAGCAAAAAGCTTTTCCACTCTGTCTGGCAAGGAGAAACTGTGCCAGCACAGAAAACATCTCCCATCGTCTTCTAGAGCTTGCACGGAGGTCTGCCGAGTGTTTTGCAAGAAGAGAAAGAAAGTTGTCCTAAACAGCTTCCAATCGAATGTTCATGTGAATAGAAAAGGCAGGAGAGTGGTCAGGTACTGTTTTCTCTCAGTTGGCAAGCTGCGCACACAATCGCAGTGTTGTACAGCTTGTTTCATCACCTTTGCCAAGTTGCCGCTCTCTCCGGCTCCTGGAGGCCAAGAAGCGGCTTCTTCGCGCAAAGACGATTCTGCCGCTCACAGTGCTCTGCGGTGTGCGGCTTCTGCCAAAAGACGCCCGGGAGCGGGGCTTAGCTCCGGAGAGCACCGTACCTTCGTCTTTAGCGTCTCTTCTCGTCTACATCTGAGCAAAAAGCTTTTCCACTGTGTCTGGCAAGGAGAAACTGTGCCAGCACAGAAAACATCAGCTGGTATGGAGGGTGAATTAGCAGCAGCAGTAAGGTGACTGGCCAGGAGAATTTGCTTCAATGGATTTTGATCTCCTGGATCTTTTGAAGATCTGCTTCAGCCCTCATTGTCAAACACCACCTTGAAAGGGTGCTAAACAATTGTTCAGGCTATGGATCACATGAAGAAATACTTTCTGGTGTCCCTACTGGGCCATATGCTCTTTATTCTCTCCCTCAGCTTCTCCAGCACCTCTCATCTCTTTCACATCAGCTATCTTCAAGGTCCACAGGCTACTTTTCACAGAATCTTCAGGCCTGATGCAGTAAGAATGATGAATAGAACAGAGCCGGGATCAATTTTCCACTTTGGATGAAATGCACTCTGCACACAAATCCAAGGAGAAGGTGTTGCCCCGATGCCCAGAAAAACTTCCACTACTACCAGTGCTCTACGTCAACCGCAACTAAGTCTGAAAGAAAAGCTTTTTCTCTGAGAGCATCTGAGAGGTTTGCATGAAGCACTGATATCTGACAGATGCAATTTTGAATAGGAGAGGAAAAAGAAAATGGCAGGAAGTTTTTCATGTTACTGGTTTCAATTTTAAATTCCATGCACTTTTTCAAAACTTGTCAGCTCAAATGCCCATCAACATCTTTTAGTCATCTGTAAGTCAGTATTCATCTAAAATGTGCTTCAAATCAAAAGAATGTCAAATTTGCACTCCAAGTTTCTATGCCTAGATTGATGATTTCCTACACATATGAGATGAAAGGAAGGCCTTTTTTACTGTGGGAGTGCTGGAACACTGGAACGGGTTGCCCAGAGAAGTTGTGGCTGTCCCATCCCTGAAAGTACTCAAGGTCAGCTTGGACGGGGCTTGGAGCAGCAACAAAGGAGAATCTTGATGGTAGAGAAACAAAGTTGGACTATAGAAGAAACTGGGCTTGAAGGATAGGAGCAAGTTTTCTCTCAGCTCTTGGGGTCAATTCAAAGTTGTACAAAATGACATTTATCTGTGATGTTCACTACTGTAACAGAAAGCTTCATGAAAACTGTACAGAAGATAGCAAATTTTAAAAGAGATAAGAATTACAGCATAAAATCCATGGGATGGGTTACAGCATGAGACACTCTCTAAGAGAAAATCTCTGTCTTTCAGCACCTCATCATGGTAAGATTTCATGAAGTGCCAAAGAAGGCGGCAAAATATCATTTGGGACATTACTGACTGGAGTTCAGCCTGGCCATCAGTAGGAATTGGGTTTGAACATCATGTAGATATACCACACACACTTTCCCTTCTCTGAAAAATTACTGTTTACGACGCATAAGCAATTGAGGATCAAAATGGATTGAAAGCATCTTAAACATGTCAAGTATTTCATTGTAGATGATCTGTGATCCAAATACTTCTTCCACCTTAGAGAGGGACAGAACAATTCTTCCATATCACGATGGTTTAAAATTCTATCAAGCAATGTTTTGTGCTGAAAAGATCTCACCTATTTTTTTCTATTTTTCAAAGAAAATATTCCTAGACATACAAGACATGAGAACTAAGTAATTTAAAAGAAACAAATGAAATGAAAATGATTTGTAAATGGAATGAAATGAAAAGCTGTCTTTTAAATAGGAGCTAAATGTTCAACAGAATTTTTGTACCAGGCATTTGAACGATTGCACCAGCTCCTTTGCCCATAAAGAGAGGCATTTAGCATTTCAGTCTTTTCCAAGGTGTTCATGATCTGCTATGCTGATCTCTGTGTGTGCCTAGGTGTGTGTGGAAGGGGGGGCATGTGAACGGGAGTGTGTAGGTTTGCTTAACCCTTGTTGTGGCAGATTCATGCCTCCGCTCCACATTTTGTTTTAGAAAGGTCACACAGAGTGGATATGAAGTTTACTATCAACAAGAGATCAATTCCCAAACCATCCATTTGACTCTACCTTATCAATCATGTGCTTTGTTGCATATTTGATCAAACATACTTTCAAGCCAGATGGAGGAAGGAGAATGTGGGAATCCCTCCACTGTCTTGCGACTTTTATGCAAGTAGGTTTTCAAGAAAATCATCCTTTCTCTTTTCAATATGTCTGGAACAGGCATGATGGTGGTGTCAACCTGTTGGAGTTTTTCTTGCTGGGAGAAGTTGTACAAAAGGATTGGTTTTTCCATTGAGCAGTTAGTGAAACCAGCGCAGGAATACACCGGAAATTCAACTGGGGGTTCCTTTTCCCCGCAGACTACTTCCAGAACGAGCTTGTCCGCTGAAGCTGACTCTTTTGCTCTCTTTTTGTTTCTTTCCTATTTTCTTGGCTTCTTTGCCACTATCTAGACAAATTTGGATCTTTTTTCCCAACTCAAATGGTTTCAATAGTCTGATAGTGATAATACATTTTTACAAGGAATTTTTAAAATCTTTCCTCCAGTTAAGAAAGTCAAGGACTTAGGTCTTTTTCTTCCCTTATCAATATTGCAATGAAATTGAGAAATAAAGACCAACTCTGTATTTTTGTTTTTAACCCAAGTAGATGATTCCCATCCATTCATCCATTTTGTGGACCAATATTTGCCATTCTGATGTCAGTTGTCACTTCTTAACAGTAGACATTCTGTGACTATGTTGACAACTCTTTGGGTGAAGATCCTAACTGGTCTTAGATACACATAGGGAGAAATTTGCTCAGCCAGTGTCAGTCTAATGCACGCGTATCAGAAGATCTTTCTATAGCTGAGAATTTTCCCCTGAAAGGGATTCAGTTAGGGAAGAGATACTTGTCCCAGAGTTTTATATTCTTCCTGAACACTGCTTAAGGAACTTAGATCCCATGTCCATTTGGATCTGTGTCTGCACAGAACTTTGTCATGCCAGTGCTTGAAGTGCATCTCCAAGAGAATTCACTAGCACAGAACGACTGAGAGTGGAAGGGGTTGGTGGGGCTAACCAGATCCAACCCCCCTGCTAAAACAGGATACCTAGAGCCTCTTGCCCAGGATTCTATCTGGGTGTACTTTTAATGTCTTCAAAGATCCAGGCTCCACAGTCTTTCTGGGCAGTCTGTGCCATGGTTCAGTCACCCTCACATTAAAAAATCTTTTGGTGATGTTCAAAGGCATTCTCCGGTATTTCAGAGTGTGCCCACTGCCTCTTGTCTTTTCACTCAGCATCACTGAAAAGACACTGGTTCCCTCCCCTTAGCATTATTGCTTCCAGTATGTATGTGTGCTGCCATGCAGAGAAATGCCAAAAACCTCCCTGAGGCCCAGGCAGTCAAAATTCCGTTCATCGACCAGTCGATTCATCAGAGGAGTTTAAAAAGATGTTCAGCACAAAATTCCCCCGGAAAATCCATGCTGACGACCTGAGTTTGCCGTACTTCATGTGCCGGGCAAGGCTTTCCAGGAATAGCTGCTCCATAAACTTCCTGGAGATAAAAAACAGGCTGGCTGGTTCGGACTCTTCCGAGCACACCTAATTGCCTTCTTTGAAGATAGGTGTCATTTGCTTTCATCCAGTCTTTAGCGTCTCTACTCGTCTACATCTTAGCAAAAAGCTTTTCCACTACGTCTGGCAAGGAGAAACTGTGCCAGCACAGAAAACATCTCCCATCGTGTTCTAGAAGTGTCACGGAGGTCTGCAGAGTGTTTTCCAAGAAGAGGAAGAAAGTTGTCCAAAACAGCTTCCAATCGAATGTTCATTTGAATAGAAAAGGCAGGAGAGTGGTAAGGTACTGTTTTCTCTCAGTTGGCAAGCTGCGCACACAATCGCGGTGTTGTACAGCTTGCTTCTTCACCTTTGCCAAGCTGCCGCTCTCTCCGGCTCCCGGAGGCCAAGAAGCGGCTTCTTCGCGCAAAGACGATTCTGCCGCTCACAGTGCTCTGCGGTGTGCGGCTTCTGCCGAAGGACGCCCGTGAGCGGTGCTTAGCTCCGCAGAGCACCGTACCTTCGTCTTTAGCGTCTGACTCGTCTACATCTTAGCAAAAAGCTTTTCCACTCTGTCTGGCAAGGAGAAACTGTGCCAGCACAGAAAACATCTCCCATCGTCTTCTAGAGGCTGCACGGAGGTCTGCCGAGTGTTTTGCAAGAAGAGAAAGAAAGTTGTCCAAAACAGCTTGCAATCGAATGTTCATGTGAATAGAAAAGGCAGGAGAGTGGTCAGGTACTGTTTTCTCTCAGTTGGCAAGCTGCGCACACAATCGCAGTGTTGTACAGCTTGTTTCATCACCTTTGCGAAGTTGCCGCTCTCTCCGGCTCCCGGAGGCCAAGAAGCGGCTTCTTCGCGCAAAGACGATTCTGCCGCTCACAGTGCTCTGCGGTGTGCGGCTTCTGCCGAAAGAAGCCCGTGAGCGGTGCTTAGCTCTGCAGAGCACCGTACCTTCGTCTTTAGCGTCTGTTCTCGTCTACATCTTAGCAAAAAGCTTTTCCACTCTGTCTGGCAAGGAGAAACTCGGCCAGCACTGAAAACATCTCCCATCGTGTTCTAGAAGCTGCACGGAGGACTGCCGAGTGTTTTGCAAGAAGAGAAAGAAAGTTGTCCAAAACAGCTTCCAATCCAATGTTCATGTGAATAGAAAAGGCAGGAGAGTGGTCAGGTACTGTTTTCTCTCAGTTGGCAAGCTGCGCACACAATCGCAGTGTTGTACAGCTTGCTTCTTCACCTTTGCCAAGCTGCCGCTCTCTCCGGCTCCCGGAGGCCAAGAAGCGGCTTCTTCGCGCAAAGACGATTCTGCCGCTCACAGTGCTCTGCGGTGTGCGGCTTCTGCCGAAGGACGCCCGTGAGCGGTGCTTAGCTCCGCAGAGCACCGTACCTTCGTCTTTAGCGTCTGACTCGTCTACATCTTAGCAAAAAGCTTTTCCACTCTGTCTGGCAAGGAGAAACTGTGCCAGCACAGAAAACATCTCCCATCGTCTTCTAGAGCTTGCACGGAGGTCTGCCGAGAGTTTTGCAAGAAGAGAAAGAAAGTTGTCCAAAACAGCTTGCAATTAAATATTCATGCGATTAGAAAAGGCAGGAGAGTGGTCATGTACTGTTTTCTCTCAGTTGCATGCTGCGCACACAATCGCAGTGTTGTACAGCTTGCTTCTTCACCTTTCCCAAGCTGCCGCTCTCTCCGGCTCCCGGAGGCCAAGAAGCGGCTTCTTCGCGCAAAGACGATTCTGCCGCTCACAGTGCTCTGCGGAGTGCGGCTTCTGCCGAAAGAGGCCCGGGAGTGGCGCTTAGCTCCGGACAGCATCCTACCTTCGTCTTTAGCGTCTGACTCGTCTACATCTTAGCAAAAAGCTTTTCCACTCTGTCTGGCAAGGAGAAACTGTGCCAGCACAGAAAACATCTCCCATCGTCTTCTAGAGCTTGCACGGAGGTCTGCCGAGAGTTTTGCAAGAAGAGAAAGAAAGTTGTCCAAAACAGCTTGCAATTAAATATTCATGCGATTAGAAAAGGCAGGAGAGTGGTCATGTACTGTTTTCTCTCAGTTGCATGCTGCGCACACAATCGCAGTGTTGTACAGCTTGCTTCTTCACCTTTCCCAAGCTGCCGCTCTCTCCGGCTCCCGGAGGCCAAGAAGCGGCTTCTTCGCGCAAAGACGATTCTGCCGCTCACAGTGCTCTGCGGAGTGCGGCTTCTGCCGAAAGAGGCCCGGGAGTGGCGCTTAGCTCCGGACAGCATCCTACCTTCGTCTTTAGCGTCTCTTCTTGTCTACATCTTAGCAAAAAGCTTTTCCACTCTGTCTGGCAAGGAGAAACTGTGCCAGCACAGAAAACATCTCCCATCGTCTTCTAGAGCTTGCACGGAGGTCTGCCGAGAGTTTTGCAAGAAGAGAAAGAAAGTTGTCCAAAACAGCTTGCAATTAAATATTCATGCGATTAGAAAAGGCAGGAGATGTGTCAGGTACTGTTTTCTCTCAGTTGGCAAGCTGCGCACACAATCGCAGTGTTGTACAGCTTGCTTCTTCACCTTTCCCAAGCTGCCGCTCTCTCCGGCTCCCGGAGGCCAAGAAGTGGCTTCTTCGCGCAAAGACGATTCTGCCGCTCACAGTGCTCTGCGGAGTGCGGCTTCTGCCGAAAGACGCCCGGGAGCGCCGCTTGGCTCCGCACAGCATTGTACCTTCGTCTTTAGCGTCTCTTCTCGTCTACATCTTAGCAAAAAGCTTTTCCACTCTGTCTGGCAAGGAGAAACTGTGCCAGCACAGAAAACATCTCCCATCGTGTTCTAGAGCTTGCACGGAGGTCTGCAGAGTGTTTTGCAAGAAGAGAAAGAAAGTTGTCCAAAACAGCTTGCAATCGAATATTCATTCATTATCTTCCTTAGCTAGCTAAAAGCAAATTGCTAGAGCTGGGCTGTGAAGGCACCGGGAAGTTTCCACATCTGGGTGCTGGTGGTCCAGCAAACACCAGAGCTGGATGGTGCTGGTGCCAGAACCTGCAAATTTCCAAACTTTGGCTGTCTGTGCCAGCAGATCGCTGGACTTGGGCTGTGCCGGCAGCAGGAAGTTTTCAGATCTGGGCGCTGGCGCTGCCAGCAAACACCAGATCCGGGCGGCGTCATTGCCGGCGACAGAAATCTGCCGGATTTGGGCTCTGCCGGCAGCGGGAAATTTCCAAATCTGGGTTCTGGTTACATGAAACGCAAGATGTGGGGGCGGTGCCAGACCCAGGAGCAGGAAGCTGCCACAGGTTTTGGATTTCTGTGCCAGCAAATTGCTGCACTTGGGCTGTGCCAGAATAGGGACATTTCCAGATCGGGGCGCTGGCAGTGCCAGCAAACGGCCCATTCCAGGCTCCCGGCAGGACTGGATCCGGATGCCTGCCTTCCTTCCTTCCTTCCTTCCTTCCTTCCTTCCTTCCTTCCCTCCTTCCTTCCTTCCTTCCTTCCTTCCTTCCTTCCTTCCTTCCTTCCTTTGTGCCCTCCTTCCTTCCCTCCCTCCCTCCTTCCTTCCTTTTTGCCCTCCTTCCTTCCCTCCCTCCCTACTTCCTGGGCCATTCTGGGGGCTCCCAGATGAATGCTGCCATGACCTGGGGGCATTTGGGGGCTCCCGAGTGGGTTTTCGGGGCACTTGCAGGCATTTGGACAGTCCCGCAGGGAGGCTGAGCTGAACTTGTGGCCATCGCAGCTCAGCAAGGAAAGAAAAGGTAAAACAGAAAGCCCGAAAGCCAGGCAGAAAGGAATTCCCAAGTTTTAACCCCAAAAATGCCGGTTGAAGCCCTAAACACTGCGAGATTTTCTCCCTGCAAGGACCCAAAATTCCCATTTCCCCCCCTTTTTCAGGCCCTACAAAGGCAGGATTTTACCCCAAAAATCCGGAGATCCATCCCTGAAAGATTCAGGTTTTCAAGCCCAGAAATGGCGAGCTTGAACCCCAAACGATCCGAGTTTGAACCCCAAATCTTCCCCGATTTTTTTCCCCTTCCAGGACCCAAAGGTCCCGGTTTGGAACCCCTAGAGTCGCGATTTTCAAGCCCAACATTCCCGATTTTTCACCCCCAAAATCCCCACCCGAATGCATGCCCAGAACGGGGGGGGGATTGAAGCCCAAAAGCCCCGACTTTTCGGGCCGGAGTTCCGGGAATTTCCCGCCAAAATGCTCAGGGCTTCCGGGCGCGGCCATGGTGGCGGCGGGATCGGCCCGGCTCAGGTTGGGGGTGTCCGGGGGGGGGGGGGTTTGGGGGGAATCGGGGGGATTTTGGGGCTCCTGGGGGGATCGGGGGGCCGCCAGGTCGGTTTTGGGGTGAATCGGGGCCGTTTCTGGACTCCCATCGAGCGCGGCCGAACCGAGCGCGGCACAGGCGGCGGCGGCGGCGGGGGCAGCGGTGGCGGGAGCGGCCGGGCCGGGGCGGAGGTGTCCGGGGGGGATTTGCGGGGACTCTGGGGCAATTGGGGGGGGAATTTTTGGGCTCCGAGGCCGGTTTTGGGGGGGATTTGGGTGCTTTCTGGGCTCTCGTAAGCGGCGCCGAGCCAAGCGCGGCAGAGGCGGCGGCGGGGGAGGGGGGGCGCAGCAGCGGGAGCGTCCGGGGGGCGATTTGGGGGGACCTGGGGGGGATTAGGGTGTGGTAGCCGAGGCTGGAGGGGTCCTGAGGCGGTGTCGGGGGGAGCTGAGGCTTTTTAGGGGATACTGGGGGGGTTTTGGGGCTCCCGGGTGAGGTTTTGGGGGGGTCCGTGAGGGGTCGTGGGGGTCCTGGATGGGATTTGGGGAGATGGGAGGGATTTGGGGGTGAATGTGGGGGATTTGGGGGCTGGCAGGTGAATACGGGGTGGGGGGGAATTGGGCCATTGCGGAGGTCCCAAGTTGTTTTTCCCATTTTTTCTGCTGAGTTCCCGATGTTTCGGCCGTCGGTCCCTGCGCCCGTTCCCCGCTGGCCCCACAAGCCCCGCGGCCGAGCCCCACGTGCCCCCGGGACGGCCCCTGCGCCTGCCCGAACACGGGAAAGGGGAGCGCAGAAATCAATAGGGGAAAACATCTTGGATTGTTTCTTTCGTTTTCATTTCCCTTCTGGAAAGCTGTTTCTGTTTTCCAGGAATCTTCTCCTGTCTGCTCTTCCCAAGAATCTCTCACGGAGAACAAGGTCGAGCTTCTGTCGCAAGATTTGCCACCAGGAAACGATGCCGCTGGTGAAGTTTTCATGGTGACTGTTTGTGCTGGCTTAGGGCTACTTTTGGGGAGGAAACCTCCAAAAGGGGTCCGTCTAGAAAGCGAATTCAAGCAGCCCCTCCCCCTACTCGTTCAGGAAAAGACTTCCCTTAAGAAAAGGGAAAAAAACCCCAGTTTCTTGAACAAGTCAAGTATTCACAAGCATGAAAAATGAATAATATTAAATAAAGTCTCGGACAGTGCTGAAGAGATGGCAAATTCAGCAAGTCCTTTTTGTGGCTTGGAGTTGGCTCACTCGGTCTCTCCGGAGTCCCTCTGGCCCGGAGCTCGGTGGGCCAGGGGTGTGAGCTGCTGCCGGCGTTCGTCTGGGTTTTCAGTCCAGAGCAGGTGTAAACAGTTCCAAGAAAAAGGAAAGTCACGGTTCCTCCACGGAAAGAGGAACTTCTCTTCCTGAGCTAGCTAAAAGCAAATTGCTAGAGCTGGGCTGTGAAGGCACTGGGAAGTTTCCACATCTGGGCGCTGGTGGTCCAGCAAACACCAGAGCTGGATGGTGCTGGTGCCAGAACCTGCAAATTTCCAAACTTTGGCTGTCTGTGCCAGCAGATCGCTGGACTTGGGCTGTGCCGGCAGCAGGAAGTTTTCAGATCTGGGCGCTGGCGCTGCCAGCAAACACCAGATCCGGGCAGCCTCATTGCCGGCGACAGAAATCTGCCGGATTTGGGCTCTGCTGGCAGCGGGAAATTCCTTCCTCCCTCCCTCCCTCCCTCCCTGGGGTCCTGCTGCCAGCAAACTCCCCATTGGGCAGTGCTGCCAAGGGGAAACTGCCAGGTTTTACCTTTCTTGGCCAGCAAATTGCTGCACATGGCTGCTGCCAGAAGAGGGAAATTGCCAGGTCTGGCCACTGGCAGTGCCAGCGCACACCAGATCTGGCTGAGGGATGAGCCGGCACTGAGAAATTGCCTGATGCTCATTTCCTGTGCCAGCAAACTGCTGCAATTGTGCTGTGCTGGCATCTGAAACATTCCCCATCTGGGTACTGGCGCTGTCAGCAAACCCGAGATCGGGTTGCTGTAGGTACCAGGTCTTTGCTTGCTTTTGACTTTCTTTGCCAGCCACTTGCTGCACTTGGGCTGTGCCACAATAGGGAAATACCAAGACGTGGGAACTGGCAGTGCCAGCAAACACCACATTTCAGGAAGGACTGGATCTGGACCCGTTCCCTCCCTGCCCGCCTCCCTCAACAAGGTGCCAGCGGGGCTGGAGAGCGGCCAGGCAGAAAGGGACCTGCAGGGACTGATGGACAGCAGGCTGGGCATGAGCCAGCAGAGTGCCCAGGTGGGCAAGCAGGCCAATGGCTCCTGGCCTGGCTCAGGAATGGTGTGGCCAGCAGGAGCAGGGCAGGGATTCTTCGCCTGTGCTAAGCACTGCTTGGGCAGCACCTCAAGGGCTGTGTCCAGTTCTGGTGCCCCCAATTTAGGAAGGACATGGAGGGGCCGGAGCGTGTCCAGAGAAGGGCAGCAAGGCTGGGGAGGGGTCTGGAGCACAAGAGCTGTGGCGAGTGGCTGAGAGAGCAGCTGGGGTTGTTTATCCTGGAGGAGGCTCAGGGGAGACAAGGCGGTGTCAGGGCACAGGGTGGACTTGATGATCTCCGTGGCCTCTTCCACCCTGGCTGATTCTGGGATTCTCTGAAACCACCCTTGGAGCAGTTGCAGGAGGAGCCCTGGGCCTCCTCTTCAGCAGCTCCAGCAGCCCAGGTCCCTCAGCTTCTCCTGCCAGCCCCAAAGCCCATCCTGTCAGTCCTGCAGAGCCTCTGCAGCTCCTCCTCGCTGCCCAGAACAGGGAGCCCCAGAGGCAGACACAGCAACCCAGATGTGCCCCCCTGGCCTGGGGTGCCTCTGGCAAGGGAGCAGCACCAGGCGCTGCGGGAGCCTGCAGACAATTGATCTGAAGGCCAAAGCTCCTTAGCTCCTTCTGAAAGAGCAGGAACAGTTCCTCATTCCAGTGTGGTGGAATGCTGGGCACCACAGCTCCAGGTGAGAACTGGACACAGGTTTGCTCCCACTGAGTGCTGGGATGGGTTCTGCAGGAGCTCTGGGCTCCCGTGCTTGCCAGGCACGATGAGGAGAGAAGGAGCCAAGTGCACTGATGTGGGAAATGGATTTGTAGAAAGCTTTTAGGGCCTAGTAGAAGGCCCACAGAGTATGCATCTGTATATAAACCTTGAGACAAGAAATGCTAACTTAAAAATGCCATGGAATAGGACAGATATTGTTGAGAGAGAAATGAAGCTGGAAAAAATTTCCAAAAGATGGCCTTGCAAATAAGATTTTGGAAAAACAGAGCTATGAAAGATGCATTGTAGTGGGACCCACGAGGGGTAGTTTTAAATAATTGGCTTTAGGGCATCTACAACGTGGCATGGCAAAAGGCTGATAGACCAAGAAACGCTTATAATGTATTATAATTAGGAAATAGTTGGCTTCTGATTGTGATGGCGTGAATTATAAGATCTGTATTGTCTCACCCTTCTCATGAGAGTGAAAATGGAATAAAAGTTATTAAAACACCTCTCAGTTTCCCCATCTCTAGGTCAAGAAAAGAGTATTATCCAACACACTGACACACCTTTGCCTCGAGCATAACCCAGCCTGGACCAAACACACTGAAAGGTTTCCCCTTTGGCCCATGTCTCGAAATATCAGGTCTGGTGTTTGACAACTCAGGTTGGGTTGGTGTCAAGGAGCTTCCCTCAGAAATACTGGGTTTGTCTTCCTCTGTGCCTTCCCCTCAGCAGCCTTGGGGATGCTCCTATGTGAAGCCATCTGTCTCACACAGTTTGAGACAACTTCAAACAGGATATTGTGCAATAAATCATCTCCTCTAAAGTGTTCCAACAACACCTTTCCAGCAATAGGAAATTATTACTGATAGATGAAAGTGGAAAACCCCCAACAGTTTATTAACAAACAGAATCCCCCCATGGCACGTGTTACAAGAAGGCGCCGGGGTCTCTCTCGGAAGAACAGGAGCTGTCACGGAGCAGTTCCAGCAGCTGATGGAAGCTCGGGGGCTCGTCCGGCGTCGGCTTTCTCCCATGGCAGAGCTGCATGGAGCGGGCAGGGCAGGGAAGCAGCTGGGCTGGAGCCCCTCGCTGCCTTTTCTCCCCGGCGTGGCTCAGCTCACAGACTCTCGGACTGGGAGCGGGGCCGCTCCGCTCCTGCCGGCGCCGTGTCCCTGGGCTTGGACAAACAGTTTCCTGCCAGGAGAGCCCTGCACACTGCTCCACAGATCTTTCATAAAGGCCCGAACCAACTGCAAACACTCTGTCTGCAGCAGCTTTTCACAAAGGGCTGCAGCAATCCAGGACAGCTGCAAGTGAGTGTCGGAAGGCTCTTGTCTTGTTCCTGACAGCAGAATTCTTGATGATCTTGTGCAATTTTATTCAGATGTAACATGAGAGCCGAGGTTTTTTTGTTAAAATACTTTATGATTAATAACAAGCCTTGGGAGCATGAGGTACAGGACTGACATGCAAAAGCATGAGCATATCCTCCAAAGTGGCCAGTTTAATTGTCCATTTCATTACTCTCGTATTTACTCCACACTAATAAGGAAAACCAAGCTTTGCTTGGAGGCAAAACAGGCATGGGATACACTACAGTCCCTCGCAGGCTCAGCAGGGCTGGCAGTGACAGAGCAGGCAGTCTGCTTCATTGTGAACCACTACAGAGCTACATCCCAATCTGGTTTAAGTAGTGTGGTATTATTAAGAGCTCCTTTTCTGCATGAGACACAAAAAGGAGATCCCAAATGATCTTCATGCAAGCATGCAGTAAAGAACTGCTCCTGCTATCCTAATGAAGCGTTTGCTTTGGCAATTACATTCTTCCCATTCATCTTTTGATGCAGACACTTCAGGTTTTCCCCCACACCCCTGCAAGGCTGGCAGTTGCTGTTTCCCATTTCCTGTTCTTCCCCAGAGATGGTGCAGTGGCTGCTTTGAAACAAAAAGCCCTGGGATCTGGACAGCTTGAAGGAGCATGAAATGCTAAATAAGTGCTCATATTGGTAACACCCAGGTGTGCACTGCCCAGTCTTCTGCAGCAGCAGCAGGACCATGCATCATTCCTGTTGGTGGATGTTCATGTTTCTGGTGTGCAAGATCAATGACTTTGAGGAGGGACAAAAATGCCCCTCTTGAAACACTGGCTGTGCAAGGAGATGTGAAGTTTCACAGCCTTTTCTAGGATATTTTAGAAAGATCTAAGAGAATACTGTGGCATGGAGTAGGTCCCTAATTTTGTCTCCAGAGAAGTCCCCAAAGGGCACATTCACTCTGCTGCTGATGGCAACCCCATAAGCTCATGGACCAGTTTTCCCTGCAATGTGCCACCCTGCCTGGGCTTTACTAGGCTGGGACTAGACCCAGAGCTAAGCAAACACATGCAGCCAGGTGACATTCTGTAACATCAGAGGCTGCAACCATGAGGACTTTGCTGTCAGAAGGTTGTAGTTTGCACTGGGCCCAGAAGTGTTTTTCCCTAAGGCAAAGCAAATTGAAATGTGAAGTTTAAAAGCTTCAAATGACTATGAAAGGAAACTGCAGAATAATTTCTGGAAGTGCAGCATTGTCAATGATCATGCAGCCCACCAACAGCTGGAGCTGAATCCCGAATTGCTTCTTCCAGCTGTGCAGGAATTCGTTCCACTGGCAAGAAGTGGTCCATGGGAACAAATGATCCCCTAGCTCTGGGCTGAATGGCACCCAGGCTGCAGTGCAGATTTGAGGAACCCTTGTCACTTGTTATTGGCCTCCCATTGCACTCATCCTTCTGCAAACAAGGTGCAAACAACACAGATGCACTGCTGTCCTGGGTAAATATACATACAGGTGACTTTGCCAAAGCCGTGCATCTTTTCCCAGTGAAATACATGACCTCTTCTTACCTATGGAATTGTGATTGAGGACACCTGTGAGCCAGATCTGTGGGAGATTTCAAAGGAGCAAAGCTTTGGGATTTGGGCACACTTCTCTTGGTTTCTTTGCTCAGGCCTTTGGTGAGCACAGAACACACCTTTGACTAGACAGGATCTTTTGGATCCATTGTCCCCCAAAGAGGTCAATGTGTGGCCTCGTTGTTATTCCAAGTAACAAAGAGCAGCACAAATGATACAAAGAAAACATGGCCAAAGAGGAAGAGGAGAGGCCCAATGAGGAAACGATGTGGTGAGACACTGGCACATTGAGTGAGCTGCACTCCCATAATCTCTACGCTAGCAGGTCCTGGTCTCACGTTCTCCTCTTGGTTTATTTAATTTTTTTTTTTAATTTACTTTTTTTTTCATCATCAAAATACAATATGTAGAATTAAAACTATGTCATCAAAACTTAAAGACAGAATCAAAATACATTAATTCAAAACTACATCTAAGTATCAGAACATATGTACATCTGTAACTATCAAGCCTAATGCATCAATCCTGTTCTTCAAACACTCTCCATACAGGCGGCAGCTTCTTCCTGAGCTTGGAGGAAAGAGAGCTCTTCTGGATGGGAGGTGAGGACTTTGTGGGTGAGGGAACATTGGAAGTGTCCAGAGAAAACTTCTTGGTAAGACTGTAACCAGCCAGAACTGCAAAATGGAGACACCAAGTTTAACAGAGGCCACCATACAAACCTAAAGCATCTGAAGCTCCATATTTCCTGGGACACATTTCCTGGAAATGTCTAAACAGCTGCACAGGGAAACATGCTCCTGCTGGCAGACACTGAGGCAGGCCAGGGCAAAACCCTGAGCCACTTCCCCAGAGCTGGCACAGGCACAGCCTGGCCTCTGGGCTGCCCTGGGACAGCAGGGAGCCCAGAGCCCTGTGCTCCCCAGGAATGGCTCAGCTGCACATGCACCCTCCTGCTCCTCTGCTGCCCCACAGCTCAGCAGCCCTACAGCTCCAGGGGCACTGGCAGCAGCACAGCTCATTGCAGGGGCACATGCAGGGCACAGCTGTTCCCTGGCAATGTGCACAGCCTCTCTGGGCTGCCACAAGACCCTTCCTCCCAGCAGGGATTGGCCCAGCTCCCCCCTCACCTCTCTGTGAGGCTGAGCCATGATTGCCTTCACCTTGTCCTCCATCTGGAGCTGCTCCAGGCCCCCCATGCCATGACTAGGAAGGGCAATGGAGAGAGCAGGGGCAGATGAACACCCTTCCTTAGGATTTCGTCATTTTTGGCACAGCTCAAAAGGCAAATCCAGAGGTGTCCAACTCAGCGCTTCCTCAGCCTTCTGGAGAACATCTCGCCTTCACCAGCCCAGCATTTTGAAGAGGTTTTCCCGCACATGTGGAGGCTTGCTGGCAGCACATTTCTTCAGCTGGGTGCCCATCACCTTACAGAGGGCAGAGGCCAGCTTGGTGGCCACGGTGCGGACGTTGGCGCTCCGCACAGGCAGCGCCTTGTTCTCCAGGCAGGACCAGAGTACGGGCAGGGCGTCGCGCTGGGCGACTTCAGGGCTCCTGGCATGAACCCCCTGCACAAGCACTGCCGGGACAGAGACACAGCTCCTTACCCACCAGCCTCACTGCAAACAAGGATCTACCTCTGCTTCTGCTTCTTGCCAGCCTCTCTGGCCAACAGCAGCAAAATAGCACCAGAGCCCCTTGATCCAGAAACGGGCAAAGCAGCTCAGCATCCTGGAAACAGAACCACCCACCCCTCAGCACTAATTGCTCCAACCAGAGCCTTGGCCCTGTGGCAGACTTCCTACCTTTACTAAATTATTTCACAATCTCTTTCTGCATGAACAATGAATGAAATGTCCAATTGCCTTTGATTTCCATTAACAAATTGTCTAAACCCACACTGAAGATTTGGAAATGCACCATAGAGAGGAAATTGAGAGATTTCTAATAAAAGGGATGATTCCATTTTTGTAACTTTGATGTCAAGTGCCAAACGTCTATTCTGGCTCTTCCCTGTGCTCAGTGGCACACAGCAAAGGGCAGGGTTAGAACACACCTCAAAACTCCAGCCCACGAGAGATGGCTGCTGCCTGACAGCTGGATGAGAAACATCAGTGACCAGCTGGTGTCTTTGGCAGAATGCTTTTGGGGCTTCCAACAAAGAGCTGTTTCAAACCTTAGGTAATTACTCAGACCCCGTTGCTGTGGCATTTGGGCATCTCCACATTTTAATGCCACTTCCCTTCCCAACGTTAATGGCATTTTTTCTTGTAATGTCCACTCAAATAGGGGCATAGAGAAAGAAAAAGGCTACACAGGGGACTGAAATGTAACCAAAACACCAGTGTTTTCTCATATTGTCTCTGAAACCTCTGCCCGTTTTCTGAACTGAACTATATCAATCACAGACAAAAAGTTACTACCAACAGGCTTCTTGCATGGCAGATTTGTCTGAGAGATCAAAACCTGAAATGCTCTGGAGACCATTCTTATTTTCTGATCAGACAAAATGTTATTTAGCAGCATTTAATATTTTGTGGCGGAAGAGACTACATTTTCTCTATGCTGTTAATCCACCAGCAGTCATCAGCATTGAAAGAGCTCCTGCAAGTACCCAAAACCAATTCTGCTAAGCAGGAAAGGGTTATGGTACCCATTTTAAAATGGGAATTCATTTGAGTTTAAATGCAATTAAAGACATCGGTGACTACTGAACGTAAGGAGCACCTGTCTGTTCCTACTGAATTGCAGAGCGAGCATCTGCTCTTTCTAAAGTAGTCCTAATTTATGGTTAAATCGTTTTTATGAAAAAGAGGTCAAAAGAACTGCTAAACTAAATGCCCTATTGCTGGAGATATACTTTATTCAAATGCTCTTTAAAGGACCTTTGACATTCCCAATCCCTGAACATGCCCTTTTGAGATTCCTAATGAAGACACAAAGTGTATTAAACCTTGCATTCAAAGATGTTGGCATAATTAGCAGTGGATTTAGCCCCAGTTAAAGCAAGGCTATCAATCATCTTCTCTGCTATATATTGAGATTATCCTTTTTCCATTCCTTGGCTATTGCTGACATAGCAAGCTCCTCTGAGGAATCAATTATCAGCTGCATTTGTAGCATTTTGGACAGCGCTGACACAGGCAGACACTGTTTGCACACCCTGAAAGGCTCAGTCCAAGGCCACTGTGACAGCACAGGCAGGGAGCCTCAGCAGTCTGCTTCTGTCCCTGTGCCCCCAGAGGCTGCCTTGCACTAAACCCGTGCCTCTGATACCTCTGTTGAGTTTTGGCCTAAGCTGTGACCCCCAGGCTCTGCACGGTTCAGCCTCAAAACTTTCCAAGAGAAAAACAAGAATTCTGTGAGGACAAAACAAACTGATGCCCTGAAACAGCATTGGCCACCATTTCCCCTCAAAGATCACAGATGTCCCTGAGCTTCCCAGAGAGAAGCCAGCTGGGGCATTTTTAGCCCTCCCTTTGCTGGAGGTGGTTCTGAGATGCCCCAGTGAGAGCTCAGCCCCAGGCCGAGCGCTGCCCCCATCTCAGGTGCTGCCCAGCTCTGCAGCAGCCAGGGAAAACCTGCCAAACCCACCTGCCTTGGCTATGGGGCAGCAGGGACAAGCTCAGCACCTCCTGGTTTGGAGGAGCTGCTCTGCTGTCTGCTCACAGGCATTCCCTGTAAATGCTCCCTGGGAAGAGCTCTTGGCTCAGAAGGGGAGGCCATACCTGTGATACGCTCGGTGACATCCAGCAGGGCTTGGCCACTCAGGTGATTCCATTGGTAGCTGAGCTCTTTCAGCAGTGACACTTTATCTACAAGGGAAACACACATTTCTGCTCACTTTTCTCAGGTCATAGGAGAAAGGGCAGGGCCAACCCCATTTCATAAAATAAAGTACATTTCTGCGGATTTTTGAATCCTTTTCTTCTTTCCTTCCAGCCTGCTTGGCAGGGTTTTAAATTCCAAAAGAAAAGCTCTCCTTTCACATTTGTAAATCCAAACTTGTCTGCTGTAGCAGGAGCTGTGTTAAAACATTTCACATCAAGGACCTCAAGAGTTCAGTCACATGGAAGCAGTGAAAGGTTTTGCATTCCAGAGCAAAAAGGAAGAGCCCCATACTTGGGACACAGAAAGGCACTGAGTCAGACAGTTCCTCACAGAGCAGCTGGGGAGGAGAAAGGGGAAACTCCCCTTGAAGACCTGCCTCTTCAACACTCCTTTTTCAGGCATATTTCCCCAGTGCAGCATTCTCAGAGCTGACATAAATGTGTGTGGCAAAGGAATTTACAGCAGCCCTTGCCTATGTAGTTAATTGCTGTGGCCATCTTGCCCCATGCAAAACAACATGTGGAACAAGGCATCACTGACAGCTGGGTTTATACCTGTTTTTTCTAAAGAAATGAACTTGGTGAATCATCAGTTCCCCTTTGAACAGAGAAGACAAAGAAGAAAAGTGGAAAATAGGCAGCTAATGCCTCTGATGTAGAGCCTTCAAGGTGGCTGCTCTGCAGAAGCTCTGATGGGTCAGTGTCCCTTCATGCCAACAGCAAAGCTGTTCATTTGGGAAGTCAGACGGGGCCCAAGCAAACTCCAAACCCCCTTTGACTCTGAACTGTAGCAGAGCTGTAGCCCAGGACTTGCTCTTCAGACAAGCAGCACAGAGCCAAGGGCTCCTGGGACTGTTGGGAAATGCTGATCCCATTCCAGCCTGTTGGGGATGGTGCATAAGGACTGCACCTGCACAGCCTCTGGTGGGTGTCAGCTGGAGTGTTCCACAGACAAGAGCAGCTGTCAAGGCACTCAGCACTCTCTTGTGCAGGAGAGACAGAGACGAAGCTGAGGAGAGTCCCTGCCAGGGCTCAGCCTTACCCAAATGAGCAATGGATTCTTCCAGTGCTTTCACAGCTGCTCCACGAACCCTGGGATCCTTTGAGTTCAGGTTCTTTGTTATTCCCTCCACCAAACCAATGATCACCGGGTTCAGGGCATCTTTCAGGGCTCCTGTGATTTCAGCCAGCACGTCCAGCGCCCTCTGCTTCACTTTCTTGTGGCTGTCAGATATTCTCAGGACAAAATAATCAAAAATCTGTGAAGAGAACAAGCCACATGAAAGCTGGATTCAAATGTCCTTGTTTGAAGAGTGGATGTAGCAGTCAGAAATGTCACAGATGAAAGTGATCCTTTCTGTCAGGTCAGCACTCGCTTGCACTATTTCACTGTTTTCCTGTGGGCCATTAACTGGAATGGTGGCACAACCTCATGCTGGTTGAAAGCTTTTCTTCTGTTTTTAAGAGGTTTGGCTGGGGACAGAATAGTTCCTATGGTATTTCTCTCCATCTATAAATCATTAAATCAATTCCATTTATTAATGCTAAAGACTACCTTTGCTTTGAATGCAAGCAGATGTTTACAATGCCCAGTTTTCTATACAGTTGCCTCAAGTACTGAGGGCAATTATGATTTTGCCAAAAGTATGGCTGGAGGAGATCTAAGTTTTCTTTTGTTTGTCTCAGAACCAGTGTCTGGAGAATTGCAGGGCTCTGATCAACTCTTCCAGGATCCAGACCATTTCTCTAAGTAACAGGCGGACTTCTGAAATGTAAGGTGCTGTACAGCACTCATTAGAGCAGGTTCAGTCCCTTGACAGCCTCATTATCAGGCACCTTTTCCTGGAAAAAGGGAAAAAGCAGCTACTGGGAGGAGAAGGCAGAGATGAGTCCTTAGCTGTTTTCCTTCTTTTCCAAAGAGAAAAAAAGACCTCCAAGAAGGGTGAGCACTGTCTTTACCAAGAGGAAAAGGAACAAGGATGGAAATGAGTAGCCAGAGCTGTGCCTGTGTAAGACAAGATGGAGTATATAGAAGTATTCTTTAAAAAAACATCTGGGTTTAAACCAACCCAGCCTGATACTTCTCTTCCCTATGCAAACCTATTTTTGGTCTAGAGAACAATTGCCATGCTTTCAGGGGCTGGATTCCCTTCACTTAACCCAACTGGAAGTAGGAGAGAGCAGCAGTTACACCAGCAGAAAATTCTGCCATCATCTGATGAACAGCATCAATATGCACCTGCCAGACAAATACAGCTGGACTGAAATAACTTGTCCTGAAGCCTGAAACTGAATTACATTTGTCTGGGTAAGAGGGACCAGCGTGTGACAAACAGCCAGGATGGAGTGCCAAGACACACTGAATTAACTTTGCTGCTACAGGCTCAGGAAAGGAGCTAAAGGAAAGGAGCAGTGAAGATACCTTACATACTTGGGCAATGTTAGTGGAGATGAGCTGGGGGCTGGTTTTGCACAGGTCTCGGAGGAGTTCCACTCCTTCCATCCTTGTCTGAAACCCCTTGGCTTCCAGGAGATGGTAAAGCTTCTGGAGCAGCTCTGTTTCTTCCACAGCTGGAGGTGACGTGACCTGGGCTTTTGCACGGGGTAGGAGGTGTCCATCAGAGGGAGATTTCGCCCTGGAAAATAAAACCAAATGAGGACCTGGTGGTGATAATTATCGTAGCATGGCATCCCCATAGTGGAAATAATTAGCATTGACTCCATGATTCCAGAAGGCTGATCAATCACTTTACTATACTATACTATACTGTACTATACTATACTATACTATACCATACTATACTATGCTATGCTATGCTATGCTATACTTAACTGTACTATACAGAAACTCA
Source organism: Melozone crissalis (assembly GCF_028551555.1). NCBI lineage: Eukaryota > Metazoa > Chordata > Aves > Passeriformes > Passerellidae > Melozone > Melozone crissalis. The sequence goes on from NW_026535823.1 coordinate 1,624,981, forward strand.
TCGCCCTTACAGACACTCTGATACAGACAGACCAGATTGGCCAATTGAATCCAAAACACCATCACCAGTGGCCAATTAGGAAATCACCCTTTGGTAAACAAATCTCCAGAACACATTCCACGTGTTCACAGCAACAGGTGCAGCAAGTAAAGATAAGAATTGTTTCTCATTCTTTTCTCTGATCTTCTCACAGCCTTCTCCAGGACAATGCCTGGCAAAGTTGTGCCTGCTGCTCTCCATGGAGAGAGCTGCAGCCACAGACAATACCTTCACTTAATTGTGAGCAAAACATCTTGAGCAGCTTTCCCAATTTTGTGATTTCAAGCTGGAAAATCATGAGGCTCTGAAGAACAATGTGGACCTCATGACAATCATTATGGGAGACAATCTGCCAGTGACATTCTCACCACTGCTCACTCAGGAAAACCAAGGATGAGATGCATCTGATCTATCTTCAGATGGCTGCCAGGGCACACAGGTCACATTACTTTGTGCAGAAAGAGAGACACTACTTCCAAGTTTAAATGCCTCCTCATAGGGGACGTGTGTGTCTTAGAATAAGGAAACTCATCACTCTGGAGAAATGTCTCTACAACCAGGCATGACAATCTGGAAAAGTGGCTCAGATGCATCTGAAGAGATGAACAGGGCCATATTTGAAGGATTCATAAAATCAGTAAGGGAGATAAAAACAGAAGCCAGACATCCCAGAACTACACTCACCTTTCATTTGCTTCCCTAGAGACCAGATGAACAGCTTAACAACCCCACTGGGAACAATTCTCATGATCAACCTGTCTCTTCCATGAGCACAGGAAGATGCCAGCTGTGCTACTGAGGCATGTGGTCACTTTCCTGCCACTGCTGAGCAGGACAGAGCTAAATAAATCCCCTCTGCTATCAGAGGAGAACAGGTACAAGCAGCTCTGCAACTGCCATGAAGGGACAGCAAGGAGCAATTCCTGTCTTAAATGCTGATTGCAGCACAGGGGGAAATAAACCAAACATGCTGTCCATCAAGCAAATTACATGAAGGACAGGAATATCAAGACAAAAAGTCCACATTCAGACACCTGTTGACTGAAGTTGTTCAGGAATTGCCTTGCTCCTTACTACTCAAACTTGGTGCTGTTTGAAGGTAAGAAAACCATGATTCAGCCAGGCCAAACCACATGGATGAGAACTGCATCTTTGTGGAATGGCATCTTGCTTCCAGACTCAGATTTCTCATGAAAACACCCATCTGAAAAAGACTCCACTCAGATGAAAAAAAATCCTGGTTGAATTTACTTGTCCCAAATCAGGCAGCAGAAACTTGGCCCTCTCCCAGCCTCCACAACACTGCCCTTGCCACTGCACTGGATCGTCTGAGCTGCAACCAATGGGTGTCTGTCTCTCCATTTTTGTGGAAATCCCTCCAGAGAAGTTGTGTTCAGCACAATGCACAAGTAGACATTTTTTATCCTAGAGCATTTGTAGGGAAAGGAAATAATCTGTGGCATTGGTCATCTCTGCCAGAAAGTTTTTCCTGAGGAAGAGGCATGTAAAGCTTGCCATGTGCTTTGTCACATCTGACAAAAGTGCTCAGTATCGTTTGCTAGCAGACAATGTGGCCTGGGGCTCTTCTGAGCCATCGTTCCTCTCCTTCACCGGCTCCTTGACAGATGGGCCTTCAGCCTTCTGGTTTTCCATCCCCTACAAAGACACAGAGAAACCCCATCAATCTTTGGAATATAAAACAGGAAATTCCCTGTTGAAAACACAAGTTAGAACCAAGATCACTGCTACCAAGGCTTAGGGAAACATTTCCTAACTTAGAGATGAAACAGACCAGAGATTCAGTGATGCCAACTCTTTGTTTTCAATAGCCCAATACAGGTTATGGGTGCTACCAGACTGACAGCAGTCTAAAATCCCAAATTCCCTAGTCTTGAGCAGAAATGGGAAAAATGCAAACTGGCAGGCAACGAGTGTTCGTGAAGGAAGCAGCAGAACAAACTGGACTCTTTGGAGGTTGGCCCAGTGTGTTGGAAGTTGATTTGGTTCAACACTCACTCTCCCTGTGCCTGCATAAAGGCGGGCTTCTGTGGAAAAATGGCTACATGACAGAGGTCACGTAGACATTCGCAGGTTAGCCGATCAGGAGCTGGGAAAGTACCAAACACAGCTAGTTTGAGTTTTTGCACCTGCAAGATAGCGTGTCCTTGGGCCTAGCTGGGTATGATAACAAGTAGACAGAGAGATGTGGGAAATAGGGAATGTAGGCCCAAACGAATGAGGAAGAGTTGATGGTATAGTTTAACCAATAGATTGCTTGGCTTACAGAATATTCATAAGCTTAGTACTTGCTGTATAAGTGTCTGATGCTCTCTTCAATAAACGGAACTTGCTTATCACTCATATTGAGTGTCCGAGTCTCCCCTCACCGACAAATGGCTCATCCCCGACAAAGGCCTCATTCTGCAATAGGTAAGCAACAGAAAAAATTAAGAGCATATAGGAGTGAGTGTAGTCACAAGGACCTGGAGAAGAAAGAGCCCCAAAAGGCCAGACATGAGGTAATATCATCCATAATAAGGGTAAAATATATGTTGCTATTCATCATGTATCCAAAGAATTATGGAATGGTTTGGGTTGGAAGGGACCTTTAAAGGTCATCTGGAATGTACTGACAGCAAGAGAACTGTATCTTAAGTGCCAGGGAAAACTGTGTTGAAAGCAACCTAAGATTAGAGCCAAAACAGCAACACCTTATCTTTGAACTAAAGATTTATCAATCACTAATGCTGTCTGCCACTAAACCAGGGGCACACTAAACCAGAATCCTCCACTCCAGCTTTGCCATGCTGTGCTATCAGAGCTCTCCATGCTCCCCAGCTCCTGCAGAAACTGGACTTTGTGATGTGACCCCAGCATGGCAGCAGCCCAGGTGAAGCATCACCACTCCTACAAAATAAAGCAGTTTTTACCTGACTATCAAGCAACATCAAACTTCTCTGGGAAGCACTGGGTGCAGGAAAATCAGGGACAGAAAAGGGATGTGTCTGTGGAGCAGAGGGCTGGTAAAAATTCTCATTAGGTTGTTAACAGCTGGTTTCATTAGTCTGCCTACAGACAATCATAATTACTTAGTGGCTACTGCAGGGTGAAAAGCCATTGCAGTTTATTAATGTTCTCAGAGCTGCAAACCTGGCAGTGAAATTATTTTTAAAGTGGCTTGTAAAGTTTGTCTCTTCTCAAAGAACGTGTCAGGCTGATAGACCAGGCTGTGAAATTTATGCCCCAATAAAAGAGAGTTTGAATGCAGTTTAATGGCACCTTGAAATGTTCTGCTCTGAGAAACTGTCCCCAAAGTCCAGGTGGACCTTTCTCCATTGGAACTCTTAGAAATTTGTAGAAGCTATAACTTAGGCATTAATTTTACAGGAGCATTTATAGCCCAAGGGTCAAGAGCAAAGCCATAAAATGCTGCTCAAGCCCTGAGCTTTCTCGAACCAGAGGTAAACTTGTATCCAAAGGTCTGTCTGTAGACCAGATTTGCTCTAGTAGAATTCTGTTATAGAGCTTAGCCTGCAACAAAGGTAGACTTTTATCTCAGCTTAGTTAAGCTGAGTTTAGCTTAGTTAAGCTTAGTTAAACCACCATAAATTATAATTTCCCCACTATAATACATGTTTTGTCCACTCCTAATTACTCTTTCTTCTTGCCCTAAGCACAATCCTTACTCATACAATACATTTTATGACTCTCATTAAATTTATTATTCTACAGACATATGTTAAAGTTTACCTGAATGAGAGCTTTATCCAGTTCCTGCCAGAGCTAATGGAGAAGATATTTCAGTTTATTCAAAGCAGCTGTTATCTCAGAAAGAGGATGATGCTTAAATTATAATAAAAGTTCTGCCAGAAACAGTATTCCTTTGTTTCCCCCAACCATTCACTAAAAGCCCTCAGTCACTTAGGAACTTTTTAAATAATTTCTAGTATTCACTACATGGCCAATTACTAAAGGAGCTCTGACCCTGCAGTGCAGTTAATGACCATCTCTGACATATTTCTTACATGTATTTTTTTCCCCACCATTTTCTTCAACAGCAGCTAACCAGGTGCCTTGCCCTTTTTATCTCCTGTTTAATCCATTTACTCTCATCCTCCATGGCACAGCACACGATGTTTCCACAGAACCAGCCTGCACCAGACACTATTTCACAACTCACCCATAAAATCCCAATCTTTCACACTTCCACCTCTTCATCTTCCCATCCAGGGAGGGCAGTCAAGGTCAGCCAGATGCAAACGAGGTGTTTGAAACTGAGGTGTGATGAGGCACTGATTGCTTGATGAGCACAGGAGGAGGAAAGGTCTTGGCTGTGCCTTGGTCCTTAAGTCATCCTCAGTTGTGCAGGAAAATTAAGGACAGAGCAGTGATGCTCCTCTGACCAGCTTCCCCTTGGCATTGTTCCTGTCATGAAGTCAAAGACAGGCAGGTCACACACATTCTCTTTCTCTGACTCCTGCTGGGATGACAACATTGAAAAATAAAAAAAAAATATAATGATCAGGGCTTTTCATAGTGTGAACTCAGGATTTCCCACACTCTTGCAAAGGGGGAATTTTCCTCAGGCAAAGGATATGAGAAGGAGCCTCAAATTGTCCAAAATCCCAGTAAAAATATTTTTTCCTATGGAAAGCTTCACCAAAGCTGGTCACACTTCAGGCCCTTTGTGCACCCATTTCCTGCTGTGCATCTCCCAGTGGGGTGTTCCCACTGCTCCAAGGACCCCACACAAACCTTACAGCCTCCCACAAACACACCCCCAGGAGCTACACCCTTCCCTCCAAACCTGGGTACCTGCATCAGCCACCTCTGTGCTGAGCTGAGCCTGGTTCTCCCCAAAAAGAAGGTGCTCAGTTTATCCTTGAAAAGATTGACAACAGCATTCTTGTCTTCTTCAAAAGAGCCATTATTTCACAGCTGTAATCTCCACACTGAGACTTTATTCCCTTAAAGTGTCCAAGTACACAGGCAGCATCAAGGAAGGCACTGAAGTGAGTCAAGTTTAACCCCAAAGAGCTCTCAGCTCCCTGTGAAAGCTGAGAGAAGCAGTAGAGAAAGAATGAATGCTCCTATAATGGCATCTAACAGCCACAGGGCAAGAGAAGTTGGGTTTAGAGAATGAAGAAAAAGCACTAAGTAATAAAAGGTGAGAAAAATCCATCACTCGAACAGGTAAATGAAGGTAAACCACTTGAAGAGACAGATTTAAGATGGAGAGAAAAAACCCACAATTAATAGTGTTCATGACACCCAGAGGCAAAACAAGCCCAGGGGATCAGGAAAGAGGTAAGCCTGTGCTCCGAGGAACAGCAGAAATGAAGTGAGAGCTCTGGAGGGACCAAAAGAAAGAGGCACTCTGAAGAAAGGAAAAAATGCCTCCACACAAGGTGCTTTGGTTTTTTTTAAATCAAGAGTGTCTTATATGATTTTGTAGAAATACAGAAAAATAAAGGTCAGGAGAAGCATAGTTGATTGGGAACATTCCTGCATAGCAGACAAGAGATATCCTTGTGCAAATTATTCCATGCAGCACTCACATATTTAATTACTTCTTTTCCTCTTCCTGGGGAAGCAGAGTTGCTTTATTGACTCCAAGCAATATTTTCTCCCTGCTCCCTGGCTAAGAACAAGCTCCCACCTTGGCAAGGGCTCGCTGGTTTACTTAATGCTCATCACAGCCATGCTAAGGAGAGTGGAGCAGGTTAATTTATCACTTGTTACAATGATTAACTTGCCCAGCTGCCGGGTCCAAGAGCCCCAGAGTGCCTCAGGTTATACAGGGTCACAGAAGGAAAAGCTCCATTGCATTAAGCTGCTGCCACACTGGCCCTCTCTGCCTGTCAAACACACTCAGCTGCTCTTGCACTGCCCTCTGAAAATCCCCCATAAAATACAAGTGAAAATCCCTCATCACCTGTGAGAAAGCACAGCTGGGTTCTGCTCAGAGCATTTCAGACTATGGCGTATTTGTGAGCTCCCCTTGCAAGGGCAGCATCTCAGGAAAACCAAAAGTTTCTTTCCATGGACTCACCATACTCAGGACACTTCCCCTAGACCAGGTTGCTCCAAGCCCCATCCGACCTGGCCTTGAGCACTGCCAAGGGTGACACAACCACAGCTTCTCTGGAACCTGTTCTGCTCCACCCAGATCTAAAATCATACCCAATTTAGCAGCCTCAGACACAGATTTCTATTAAATATCTACATTTTTCTAGGAAAGAAATATGGCAAACCTTGTTTGCATCCAACTTTGCAAAATCAACACAAGCTCTTCAGAAAGGGCTGCCGCCCACTTTTCTTATTTTTCCCCATTTGGTGGAACATTTTCATTCTGTTGTTGTTTGGAGCAATGTTTTAATATATCTGGCTGAGCTGCTTAAAATAGTACAGCAAAACACTTGTGTGAGGGGTGGAAAACTGAACTCTTGCACATCTAGTGTCTCTGTTGTTGGAAGTCTTCAATCCCACCGCTCTGGTGGGATGAAATAGGTGCTACTAATCCAATTTCTAAAGTATCATGCATCAAGCTGACACTGTTTTAAGACTTTAAAAACCCCAGTCATTTTAAACAAACCTCTGCTCCTTTCCATTTTCTCTGTTCCACAGTTTATGACAGAAGACAGGAGAGAAAGATTGTTTTGGGAACAATGTTTTCAGCACTCTAAAAATAATATAAAAACTGCTGTGCCACACTCTCAGCTGTTACAGCCCCAAAAAGCACAGGCTGTCTTTGCTCACAGAGTCACAATTGTGGTGGGATTTCTACCACACCAGAGGACAATCAATTTTTTGTTTTCTCCTGGAAATAACTACAGCACTTCTGGGTAGCAAGGCAAACATGAGCCTCTTTCAATGGCCCTTGAAACTGGCCATGTGAAATGAGGGACACAAAGCCAAAGGCCAGCTGAACCTGTGATCTCTGAATGTCTTCACAATCTTCCCAGGAAGATGAATGGCAATCACTGTTCTGCCAGGGAAACTGCATCTGCTGGGAATGGGGTGTAGAAAATGTGCTTTCTGCTCCTCTCAGAGCCAAAATTCCTACACATTTCTTGTAAGTCCCTCTTAGAAAAGGACCATGTTCAGCTGAGTGACAGTGAAGCAAAATGGCAATCCAGGAATAAATGTTCCTGTGCACAACATCCTCCATTCACATGGATGCTTCCTCACTGGCACACAGGAGCAAGGAAGGAACCCAGATGCATCACTGTACATAAAGTCAGATGTGTTGAGGGATGAACAGATCTCACAGGGATATGGAAACCTCCCCTAAAAACCCAGTCCAGGGAGAGCCTGAGCTGTTTTGTGGTTCCAGGCATGAAGATGCTCAGGACCTTCCACAGATGCTCAGGATGTAGCCTGGATGTCACTCTGGAAATGCCAGTGGCTCAGCTGAGAGCTGTGGGGATGATTTACACTGCACTGAGAGGGGCCACAGTCCTGCAAGGGTCTTTCATCAGGAGCAAACAGCAGCCTGGAGGGTGGGGAATGCTGGTCTGAACCACTGCTCATCCTTCACCTTAATGTGGAGCTGCCCCCAAAGTTGCCATCTATCACTTTTTATTTTTCTCCTGTTGGGTATATTTTGGAGCAGCTGCTTTGTGTGGCTTTTTATGGTGATTCTGTGGGAAGCAGCCATTTGCCTGCTGTGATATCCTCACAACTAACACTAACTCCTTATTCCCTTTGGTTTTATTTGTGGGTTTTTATCTGTTTGATTGGTTTGCGTGGGTTTGTTTATTTGGGTTTTTGTCTGTTTTGATTTGAATTTTTTATTTGCTTTTTTATAAATGACCGGTAAAGTTGGCATAGCCAAACTCAAGAAAATGTAAACCAGGTTTGACTTTCCAGAAATTACTTTTGGCTGGGTTTAGCTGCACACCCAGGCTCAGGATCACCAGTATATTTGCAGGTTTTGCTCTGCATCATCAGCCTGCCCAGACTCTGCTTGGTGTTTCACAAATGGAGAAGACAGTGGACATTGTGCCAAGCTTCATTTCAAACAGAAAAACCATCAGCATGACAAAAAAGAAGAAAAAAATAAAATTGACCAGTTAGAACAGAACAAGTGTCCCACCATCTTCCCCTCCACTGTTATTAATTTTGTATATTTAGAGGCAAATCTGGGTCTAAAGCTTCCATCTCTCAGTTCCTGATGCTATTTGCTACCCTTCAGCTTTGACATCCCCTGATCTGACTGACTGCTTTCCAAGTGGGACTGGGGATGCTCAGCCTGAAAAGAGGAGACACTGGGAGGCCCCACTGTGGCTGTGCAGGACTGGGAGGGTCCCACAGGAAAGAAGGGGACAGAGTGTTCACCAGGGCCTGTGGTGACAGGGCAAGGGGGATGGCTTTCAACTGCAGGAGGCTGATTGAAGGTGGATCTAAGGAAGCTGCTGTTTTACACTGAGGGTGGTGAGGCACTGCCCAGGCTGGGCACAGAGGCTGTGCATGCCCCATCCTTGGGAACAGGGCTCCCCCAAGGTCTGGGGGAAGATTGCTCAGCTTGGAACAAGATGATCTTCAGGGTCCGTTTCAAGCCCAACCATTCAGGGATCCCCAGTGACCACTTCTGTTGACCCTGGAATCTTGGAATCTGTGTGATGTCACATCCCACGTTCCAACTGGAACTGCCACCCCCCAGCAAAGAGCACAACTCAACCACTAGTGGCCCTTGTGTCAGCCCACCGTTCAGTCTGCGCCTGCTCACCCTCGTGACTGTTCTTGCCGCCCTTCTTGCCACCTGCCCTCTGCTACTCCCATCAGTGCTGAGAGCTCCCTGGTGCCTGCATTTTGTCACCCCTCACTTCAAGATGCTCACGTTTATCCTTTGTCTAATTTGTCAGCTGAGGGAGGTATGGTGCCATTCCATGGAGGTGGACACCTCCAGCTGCCCGAGTGGGCTGCAGCTCTGTGGGGATGGTGTGGGACAGGGACCCCACTCTGAGGTTTTTCCACCTCTGCAGGCTGTCATGGACAGAGTGGAGGAGATGGAGGTGGATGTCCCGAGTCCTACAGTAGAGGATGTGGAAATGGAGGAAGAGACTGGAGAAGAGATGGAGGTGGATACGGATATGGATGAAGAGATGGAGGTGGATGTTTATGAGGAAGAGGAGGACATGGAAGTGGAAGTGGAAGAACACATGGAGGACATGGACGTTGATGTAAAAGATGAGGAAGAGGACATGATTTTGGGGTGAAGAACAATGCCAGCAGCAGGACAGGCACGTGATCCCCACAGGCAGAGTGGGTCCCCTGCTGCCAGACTGGAGCTAGGCTGGTCCCTGCTCAGGGACGTGGTACCTTGCAAACTGGAGTCTGGTGGCCACACACTGCCTGCCCTGTCCTCTCTTTGGGCCACTCAAGCTCCGTTCCAGACCCAGCCGAGCTCAGCTCTGGTAGCAGAGTCCTGCTTTGCCCACATGTGCCAACCTGGGGACACATGGAAGAGCCGTCTGTGCCTGACCGCAGTAACCATGACACCTGCTTTTCTTCTACCCCTGATGAACATTCCAGACAGCGATGGCACCCTTTTGTACATAGTTCTACAGTTCTACATTGTTCTACAGTTTTTTGTATTTAGAATAGGATTTAGGACTTAAGACTTGAAGAATTTTTTGTCTTCTACAAATAGATTTAATATAGTTTAGTTAGATAGGTTCTTATGTATATATGTTCTATAGATTGTTATTGTTGTTGCAAATGTTCTTACATTCTAAAATTGTTCTGTATTGTTGTTAATAAAAAATTCTGTAATAAACAATTTTTTTTTCACACCCCCGTTCTCTTACCATTTGCATTGGGCACAGGCAGCATTTGCAAAGTTGTGGTTTCCACTTGCTCCAGGTTCTCAGGGCTGGAGGTCCCTGGGGGAGCTGGCACAGCCACCCCAGGAGTGGGGGCACCTGTGCACAGAGGGGTCCCACTGACAGAGGTCACCCCCGCCCTGCAGTTTCTCTGGACACACCTGGTAGCTGCAGGGGCAAATCCCAGCGTGCCCTGTCCCATGGGATCCCATGTTGGAGCAGGACTGAGCCTGCCTGCTCCTGCAGAGCCTCAGCCATGGCTCTGCCCTTGGGAGCCCCAGGGCTAGGGAGGGTGCACTGGGCTGTGGGGAACCCCTGTTCCTGAGCACCCTGAGGGGCTGGACCAGCCTGGAGGGAGCCCCAGCCCTACATGGACCAAGATTTCCCTTGGAAACCCTGTCTGTGCTGAGACTCTGGTACAAGCACAACAGGAATTGATCCTCCTAGTTAAAGATGTTAATTGGCACAAATTTTTCCCTTGGACTTTCTAGTACAGTAAATGTCAGCACTTGTAATCCCTGTTCTGCACTCCCTGGTCAGGCACCAAAACATCTGAACCTGACAGAACATCATTAATTAGCACCAACCTGCAGAGAGCTATGGGGGAGAACCTACCCTCAACACCCAGAGAAACACTTGACATTGATAGTCTGGGGCAGAGCTGAAACTAAAGCATTTTAATGCCAAGAGAGAGGATTTTTTTATTGAACAATAATGAAAGCTTTTGGTCTCCTCACCTGCCACAGATGTGTATTGCCAAGGTTTGCTTCTGGGTTATGACTGATTTTTATTAATCTGTTCAGAACTCTGCTGCTGTTCCTGGCTAAGGTGCAGAGATGATATTTCAGAGCCAGATGAGCTCAGCACAGCTTGTGCAACACACAGTTTCCACACCCAGACACTCAGGCCATGCAAACTGATACTTTTTCATCTCTGTGCAAAGATGAGTGTTAGGACATCACTGACGTACCACACACTTCTCAGAGCTGTCCCTTTCATCCAGCTCTCCCCAGTCACTTCACAGACTTCACTCCAAGCAGTTTATCTCTGATAGAGTTCAGTGGCACATGGGATTTAATCCTGGTTTTTCTTCATCTTCTCCTGAGCTGTCTCCAGACACAGTGTGTGGGCACTGTCTGACAGCAGCAGCATTAACGTGTCACCTCCCTGACACGGAGGTTCATGTCACAAATTTTCATCAAAAGCAGCAAATAAATGATTCCCACTGTGTCCCACACAGCTCCATGGGGAGTTTGTGCGGCTGCAGTTCCAGCACCAGCACTCCTGCACAGGAATTTCAGGAGAAGATACAGAAGGAATCAGCCATTCCCAGAGAAAAACATCAGTTTGCACGGCCCAGACCCCCTCAACACTGCAGACTCTGGTGACCCAGACTCTGCATTTACACTTCGGCCTCTGTGCCTTCCTTTTCTTCTCACAAAACTCCTCCCAGTTTCCCTCTTGCTCAGGTTGCCAAGATAATTAAAAGCAGCATTTGGAGCAGAGATAGATGATGGGAACTGTCCCAAGGCTTGATAAAATTTATCTTTTCAGAGAATTCCAGCCAAGGAGAGAGGAAGAGCCTGCGTGAAAGAGGTGTGAAATCAAAGCAAATTTAGGTATAATGAGAGAAGCTGAAGAGTTTTTCAATGTTTAGAACAAGATTAGCAGCTCCAGGCACAGGAGGGATGGGACAATTTCCCTGCTGTAACAACTCTGTGATGCAAATTGCATCTCAAACCCTTTTCCCCAGCTCTGGAACCCGTTCAGCCACAAATGTGGTGCTGAATTTTTAAAGCAAAGTGGAAGCTGGTCAGAGAGGTGGTTTGCAAATAAAAAACACAGAGGGAAGCACCAGCTGGAGCAGAGAGGGGCAGAGCCTGGCCCTGAGGTGCAGTACAGCCTGAAACTCTAAAAAATTAAAGAACTTTCCACTTGGTTTTTTTTCCCTCAGGAGCTACAGAAGCTGCTTTATGGAATCCCTGCCTCCTTCACACCGCATCAGCCTGCAGGAGAGCCCAAGGATGAAGATTACAGCATCTTCAGCTGCTGCTTCCATCTCCTGACTCAAGTCTCACCAAAATCTATCACCACTGAGCCTTCCCAAAGCCTCAGATTCACTCAGTCTGTGCAGGATTTCAGTTCTGAGGAGTACAAAGGGAGATAAAGGCACTTGCAGACACTAGAGAAGCAATTGCTGCCTGAGGTGCATTTCACTGCCCAGGTTAGTGCCTCTAAAACCATCAAAATCAGCCCCTTTGACAGGACCAAGCCAACAGCAGGACATGAGGGCCTGCACATGGTTGGAAATGCCTTTTTTTAATATTCCTCTCCCCATCTCTCATTTCATGGTGCCATTGCAGGAGTTAATCCCATCATTCAGCAGCAAGTCTTGGCAATCAGCTTCAGATGGATTTTTAGTGCTGAGCAAATAAGAGGCAATTTTACTTTGTCTCCAATGAATGAAGTTTCACCTAAATCAAACTCTGTGTTCTGAGGCTGGCCAGGCACTAACCACTGCCAGGTCCCCAACCTGGATGTCAAACTGCTCTAATATTGAAAAATTAAATTTATTTGGCTTTGTATACAAGATTATTCTCTCTCAAAAGAATTGGAATCCATATAATTGCATTTCCAAGCACTAAACTCAGACCAGCCACAAAGAGCACAAGAGACAAGAAAAGAAATAGAGATTTCTAAGGAGATGGAAATTGAATGCTGAGTTTTTTCCATTATAGAAAGTTTCATAAATTATCACCTGCCAGCTCCTTACCTTCACTTGTGTGGCTACCACTGAATACACTCACAGATAAGAAAATGTTTGTCCTACTGAAAAGTGGGTCTAGAAGTAGAAAAAGGCTCAGATATCTGAATTAAAAGACAACATAATGAAAAGAGCTGCCTTATAATAGCAAGATATGATGGACAGCAGGAATGGCCGAAGCCAGCAGAGATAAGTCCATGAACTATTCATGCTACAAAGATTTCTGACAAAACCCCCAATAACCCAAATACAACGTTTTGTCTGGCAGAGCTGATAGGAACCCTGTGCATTTAATTCAGTCATTGGCAGCAAATAGAGATCAGCTTGAAGCTCCTTTGGTCCACTACTACTTATTTTTTTCACCCACAAAATGTAATTACATCTACTCTTTGGGAAGAAATTACTGCTTTGAGTGGTTCAATGCAAAGAGTTTCTTCCCATACCCACTCATAATCAGTCACCAAGAGAAATATTTTCTAAAAAGATCTCTTCAAAATTTTGGAGTGACTTTCAACATAAATAACTGGGTTATTTTGCTCAAAATGATAAGGGAATTGAATTGGGCTCCCTCATCTTAAAAAGAAGTGTTTCTTCCTGGTTCTTCACAAAGAGGAACCAAACACTTTGTGGCAGCAGACTGAAGGGAAGAAGAGGTTTCTTTCCCCCTGAGCTGCACAATAGGAGACAATTTTGTTGCCAAGAGGTAACAAAACCCAGCCAATTTCCAGTTCTTTTAGTGTAAGGGAAAAGCTCTGAGGATCTCAGCTGTGGGAGACACAGAGTGGCAGGAGCAGGGGATCTGCTGGGGGTTTTGGGGTGGGGGACAGATTAAAGAAATGTTCAAGCGAAACCTGTGAGAGTTCAAGACTCCATTCCTCAGAGGAGAAACTCGATTTGACCCAAATGCCATTCAAATCCAACAAACATTGAGGCATTTCCCCAAGCTCTGCTGGGCCATCAGGTACAACCCAAATCACTCTGTGGGACCAGGGCAGCCGATCCCTGGTACGGGACAGGGATGCTCCCCTGGGAATCCACCTGCATTGCCCATGGACTCACATGATCTGTTTGTAAAGACCTCAGTATCCAAAAAACTCCACATTAAAAGCCTTTAATTTGGGGTTTCACTTCTCCGCCTATCTGTTGTCACTAGGCAGCTGCTCCACTTCAACATCCCTGTGATGGGTACAAATTTTCTCCTAATTTCCAGCCTAAACAGGAAGTTATTTCCATTCATTCTTCTGCAAGTACTGGGAGCTTGTACCTGCTTTGCTCTTCCTCTTCTGGTGTGCATTTGTGTACATAAAATGCCAAAGCCAGGAGCATTTCCTTCGTTTAAGGAAATGTTTAAATCATGTCATTTGTCCTTATTATTTCCTTCCCATATAATTGCATGGATTTGGTGCTGGCTCAACACTCAGAATGTTGACAGCACAAAGCCCAGTTCTCGCACTGATCTCTCCAAGTTTTGGGCCAAGCCTGCAAAGAAGGAAATACAGCAAAGAAATTCCAAACAGGGGCCCTAATAAAGGTAATAAAATGCCACCTGTCTGTGTTTGCTGCAGGGAAGAATAGTGCTGCTTATTAAATCACTACAAACAATTAAAGCAGCAGAGGGGAGGAAGACAGCGCTATCGTTTCCAGCTCCCCAGTCCTCTGTCCCTGGCAGGAATTTCATAAAGCACAAATCTCCCAGCAGAAATCCCTCAGCAATTGATTTGCTGCTCGTGGAACACAGCAGGCACACACTCTGGTTTTCCTGACCAGAAAAGGAGAATTTGCCTCGACGTTTTTCCCTCGATGTTTTGTGATGTCAAATCCCCCTCCCTGCACCACCATGTTTCTGCATGGTGGCAACCCTCTTGAGAGGCACAGAGAGCTTTGTGTCAGTGTAAGGGACTCCCACAAGGGCAGATCCTTAATTCAGGCTCCATCTTTCTTCACAAGCCCTTCCTAGCAGAAAATTCATTGCATTTCCCCAGAACAGGTAATTTCAAGTGCATTTTTCTCATGAGCTCTTCTGCCTTCCACAAAAGCAGCATGCCAGGGATTGCTTTGGAGACCAGCATCAGGAAACGTAGCAACACCTAACAGCCAAGATCATCCAAACCCACTTACCAGCTCACCCCCACATCTCCTGGACTCACTTGAATGCCCAGGAGAGTCTGAAGAGCCAACTGTTTTCTAAGAAATGGTTGTGCAATCGAAAGGTAAATGACAGGGACAACCAGCCCCACACAGGTGCCCCAGGCAAGAGAAAGAGCAGGAGGGATCCATTCCTTACTGACAGAGGTGCAGTTCCAGTGATGCTTACTCACTGTTTGGGTTGCTTTTGTGGCTTTTACATTAACAATGCATCTCCACACCACAATTGTTCTCCCTCCCTGCAGCCACATGGAAAAAAATTCACTGGTCTCTCACCTTTTTCTTGCCTCTTTCTGCCTGAAATAATTTTTCCCTCATACAACCAGCAGAACAGGGTTCGTTTTCATGCTGGAAAGAAGTCCACAAACTCTTTGACTGATTTCATTATGGAAAACATCACTACATCACCCATTCTCAGGTGCCCCAGGGCAACAAGGGAGGGAAATTTGATAACAGAGGGGGGAAAACCAGCCATGGGTAACAGCATCATATTCTGCCTCTCTCAAGGATGCTTTTCTTCCCAGTCCAGAAAATTCCCTGCCCTTTTTAGGGCTGTAGAATGCTGCTGTCTGCCCCATGAAATGAGGAGCAAACCAAGCAGGAATGCTGCACAACACCTCTGTTCCTATGATATTATTCTGCTGAACCCATAAATTTGCAGAAGAATGGGCACTGCCAACTCCTGATTGCAGAGGAGGGAGTTCGTCACATCCTCCCTGTAAATTAGGATTTATCAGAGATGGAGAATTGATTGCCAAGTAACCTGCAGAGACACAAAACTGCTCTGCAGTTTTCTAGGACTCACTGAACAGTACAAAAAGGTTATTGATGCAGCTGGGGAGTGTTTCTGTACAGGATGTGCACCTCCTGACATCCCAGGAAGGGAAAAATTTACCTAACATTTGCAAGAAAGCAATTCTTTTAATTAGAAAAAAAAATAGGAAAAAATAAATAGAAAATCAACTTCATGGCAAGGAGCCTCAGCAAGGGTTTGCAGAATTTGTTGAAAACACGTCATTTACAAGGAAATAATTTTCATCTGCCTTCAAGTGGAGTTGTGAAGCAGGTGGAGATGGAGATGTCTCAGACACTGAGTGTGCTCCTTACTGACAAAATGACACTGATATTACCAAGTATTAGAAGTGAAAAACTTCAGTGATAACTCAGCCCTCTAACACAAAACACCCTCTCCCACACAGTCAGCACTTGTCTGAAATCATTCCCCTTGGCAGGAGGCCCTGCATGGCCTGGTGAGCTCTGCACTTCAGAAATTATTCCCTGTGGAAAACACAGAAGTATCTTTATTTCTTTGCTTTTTCTGCTTCTCCTCCATAAGCATCCAAAACTTCTTTTTGGTGTGGTCACCTATAATTTGCATTAATATGATTTCTGATGGGGGCTTTATTTACCCAGCACACAGACTCAAAGACCTCACAGCTTAAATCCCCAGGGAATTAAATTTGGGCCTGAAATCAGATTTTAAAGAAAGGAGAGCCAGGTGTTCCTGACTGTCACTGCTGTTTTGGCTGTTTCTGGGACCCACACTGAATCCAGTCCCTAACATCCCCACTATGGCCATGACCATGGGGTCCCGATAAGCAGAGAGCACCAGCCATAAACCCCATCTTGCAGTAATCCCTTCCCTTTTCCTTTTATCTTTTGCATTTAATTTTTTTTTATGCATTTTATAGCACACCATTTCCTACTCAATTCACCTGAGTTATCCAAATTACATTTTTCTCCATCACACTGACATAACCAACATAGCTCACGCTCTTAGCACTGAATTTTCGTGACCACATACATGGCCACAAGAATTATGATGTTCTATTTAAGTAGGTCAGGCTGGCATTAATTGTAAAACAGAGCTGTAATAAATTATTGCAGCCCAAAGCCAGAATCAGGTTTCACTAAGCTCAAACCTGCTTTTGCTTCTTTTCCTTCTGCTTTTCCCTCTTTTCCTTACAATAGTTGATGGTATTGTAAACTTTGTACTCCGCAATGTCTGTTGCCCAGAAGAGTGTGGAGAAAGGAGCTGGCTCTGTGTAATTGCACTGGAAAACGTTGTTCCAGGAAACAGATTTCATCTGTTTTGTTGGTTTGGGGTTTTTTACATTGAGCATTGTACAAAATATTAGACCATTTCTCCAAAACATGATCTTAAGGTGAAGATGAGTCATTTCACTGTCATAGCACACACAAAAGGGAAGGGAAACCAGAGTGAACAAAGCAGCAAATTCATTCAGCAGCAATTTGCACTCCATAACCCTCTGGTGATGAGGCTTTTAGGCCAGAGGAGCTCTGCTACTTAAGCAGACAAGGCAACACATTAAGCTGTTGCTTAGAGATATTGGAATATATTGCACAGAGCCTGCTCCCCGGTGAGATCCCTGAAGGGCTCCTGGCTGTTTTTCCAAGGATGCATTATAGCCCTGTTGCAGTGCTGATGTTTGTAAAGAGTCACAGCTTTTCCAAGCAGGTCAAGCAATGACAGAAAGGGTGACTTTTCACAAGTGAAAGTTCAGATGGCATTAAAAAAGTCAAAATAACAACTCCTCTCACTTGGACGTGGCAGATACCAAGGGCTCTTAGCAGCTGTGTTACAACCAGCTTAATGGCAACTAAATAATGTATATTCCTGCCAGGAATGCTGATGGATCACAGCACTGCAGGACACCCTCATCTGCCAGCAGCACTGGAAGGACAGGGATCCAGGGAAGAGCTGATTCCTACCCGCTGACTCATGCTAACTTTGGGTAAAAAATATCTTTTTATTTTGGTTTTGTTTTCTCATCCTTTCAAACTAGGATTCCTCCTTATGTTTTAATCTTCAGCTGCGCTGAGGAATGCCCTTGCACACACTCTGTGCACATCTGATAAAGGCAAGCAGCAGGAAACAGAGCCCTGTTAATAAATCCATGGCCAAGAGAACTCCAAAAGGAAGCAATCAGCTGTACCCCAGAGTACTGCAGCACCAGATCCCATCACATCCAAGGCCTTTTCCTCACAGGTCCCACAGACAAATTACACAAAAGTTGTCACTCACATGGGCTAATGGAAGAACTCTGAGATAGGGAAGCACAAAAGCTCCAAGTCCAGAGGACTAACTGACCCATAGATGGATGCAGCAGATTAGCTTCTCCTGCTTCCAGAGTTCAGGAGGATGAGGCAGCAGCACCTCTGGCACAGTCAGAGCCATGGGACAGTTTTTGCCCTCTCCTCATGGCAGCACTGACACAAGGGAAGCCCCAGCCACTGCCCTGAGCCCCTCACACCCCACAAAGGTGATGAGCAGCACTGGAAAAGGGACAGTCCACTTCCAGAAATCTCCCTCTTCCAAAGGGCTCTGCTTTCAGCACACTGAGCTGGCTCAGGGCAGCAAACCAACCAAAGTACGCCCTCACTTCCAGCCCTGGAGAAAAGCAGGAATAAATGCTGGAGAGTAAAAGCATCCTGGAATGGAAGCAGATTTTAATTTCTCTCTGGAGCAAGGCTGCTGGAACCCAGACCAGGGGGGAGTGGGAGAGGAAACGAGGGTGTTGAAAGCAGCATTCCCTCTGCACTCAGATTCTCACAGTTAGGTATTAACCGCAGCAAGACTGGCACCGTGTCCTTGCTCCCACTGTCACCAGTACTCTACCAGAGCTCCCTTAATTAACACACCTGCCAGCACAGCTCCTGCTGGCAGCCAGGCAGCCTCTTGCAATGCCACTTTCCCTCCACGACTGGTGGGGCTGGGGAAGGTGTGGTAAAAGAGCCAGGGTCTCCAAGAAGTGCTGGGAATGAGGGTAACCCATTGCAGGAGCCTCCCAACCTCTTTCCTGGCTGGCAGGGAGCAAATAGCTCCAGCCAGCCACCCACCAGCTCCCAGGGCTGCAGCTTTTATTCCCCATCACAGCTGGTCTGAGGAAATTGCTGCACGGTTTGTGTGGATTGCTCCCCTGCAGAGCCAGATGGGGCAGTTATTGATATGCGCTTTCTCTGACAAAAACAGGCTGTTTATGGACTCCCATTTTCCTTAAATCGCTTCCTGAACCCCTTTGCCTTCACTGCAGCTTTCAGGTGGGCAGGATGTGTCACCAGCCCCTGGATCTGTGACAATTATCACCGTTCAAAAGCACTTTCTTTGCCACAATTCACCAGTTTACCGATAGTGACATTTGCCCTGCAGCTCTTGCCTGGTTCCCTGAGCTGTCCTACAAGGTGAGCACCATCACCTGCCTAAGCCAGCCTGGCTCAATAAGGCTGGGAAGGTTTTGGGGGGAAGCAGAAGGACATCCCAGCTTTGTGGGTGAGTGTTATCCTACAAATAGCCTGACCAGGCACACTTACCTTACCAGAAGCAATTTCAGCCCATTTGATGTAATCAGTTCTGGACATTTCTCAGAACAGCAGGTCCTGTTGTGGTAGGACAAGGGGGAATGGCTTTAAACAGAAGGAGGGTGGATTTAAATTAGATATAAGAAAGAAATTTCTTTACAATGAGAATGGTGAGGCACTACCACAGGTTACCCAGAGAGGTGGTAAATGCCCCATCCCTGGGAGCATTCAAGGTCAGGTGGGATGGTTGAGTTCTGAGCAATCTGATCTGGTTGATGATGTCCTTGCTCATTGCAGGGGGGTTGGACTAGATGACCTTTAAAGGTCCCTTCCAACCCAAACTACTCCCTGATTCTATTATTAACCTGCAATGCTTTTAAAAGCCTGAACACTTCATACAAATAAATCACCTTAATAACCAGTGACTGCAAGACAGCCAGCCGAGAACATTTTGTTTTGGTAAACAGATTATTGATTGTATATCTGTGTCCTTGAGATGAACTTGACTCCTTGACAGCAGCAGGAGCCCAACAAAACAGGTTGTCCATAATTCCAAAATGGTGGATGGCCTTTGTCTGGAGCCAGCAGCGCATCAGCTTTAGGAAGGCAATAAAGCAGCACTGATTTAGCATTGGCAGGGATTTCCGCTCCCTAAAACGCTGCCTTTTCTTTGTCTGCATAGCTGACCCAAGCAGCACAGTGTGAACATGGGCTTCAAGAGGCAAAGTCCATCTCCATGGCACAGATTTGCCAGGAATAAACTCTTTGTCCCTGCTGCACTGTGCTGATGATGGAGCTGTTGGCACAAAAATAGGTCCAGGCAGCTCGTGCCCTTTGTAGCAGCATTTCCAAACCAAGTGATTTCCAGGGCTTTATGCCGCTGTAATATTTATAATCAAGGGATGCCCAGCCAGAGAAGACAAGAAGAGTAAAACATTCTCTCCAAGCACTCCTCATCACACCAATATAAATAGATCTGTTTCCCCTGTGCACAGCCCCTGGCCCTGGTCGAGCCCAGAGATGCACAGAAGAAATATTTTCTCTGTTGATAGAACAGTTCCTACTGCAAAG
This sequence comes from Melozone crissalis, assembly GCF_028551555.1. NCBI lineage: Eukaryota > Metazoa > Chordata > Aves > Passeriformes > Passerellidae > Melozone > Melozone crissalis. Next base: position 1,645,147 of record NW_026535823.1, read on the forward strand.
CAATTCCCTACATGAATTTAGATCTGTTGGCAATTGTCCTCCCCAAAGCAAACAAGTTTTATTGGAGAACCAGGCAAGGAGTTCTGAAAGGAGGTGCCAGTAATTTGTTTGGGGCATATAAGCAAAAGCCCCTCTACCCACACCAGGCAATGAGCTTTAATTAGTCTCCATCTCACCTCTGACAGGTTATTTTAATCAAGCACATCCTAACCAAGGCACGGAGAGCATGTTCACTATGGATAATGAGGAGTAAGGCACAAGACAGAGGGTAAAAGCACAAGGAACCATTATCAGCACCACAGCTCCTGAAACACACAGCACCCAGGCACACAACCCCTGGCCATGGCAGCTAATTCCAAGATAATATAGATTGGGAAAAAAAGAACAGCTTTTAAACTATCCCAGAGACCAGAGATATACTTTATGCTGAAAAACAGAAAGCCTCAAAGGATTGTGGATGAAAAATACTTTAAAGCCCTTTTGTCCCAGGGAATAGTTACAGATCAGCAAATGTAACATCACATTCTCCTGAATTTTTCTGCCTTCTGTATGCTATTCTCTGAAAAAAGACAACAGCAATTCCTGGAAACTGCATTCCCCCTGCAGACCTACCAAAGCCTTGCTTCATTTACAACTCCTTATAAACCACACCAGCTTTCCCAAGACAGGCAAGAAGAAAGCTCCAGGGGTGTTTCATCTGAAGAAGTATCATCCATATCATTCCTATGCAATATAATTGGACAATATAATTCCTGTTTAATTTTCCTTAAGCCCAATGTCTGCTTAGATTTTGGTCAAGGAAATATCTTGAAGAGTTGTACATTAAAAAAAAAAAAAAATCCCATCTGCTGAAGTCAGTTATAGCCATGTCTTTAAGAAGTGCAATGAAATGTTTTACTCCCACCCAGCTACTGGTGCACAATAATCTTGCCAGAAGAATATAAAACATCCAAAAAGAGGTGCAAAGTCAGACACACTTCTTGGCTACTGGCTCAGATCTATGAGCTGGCCCTCCTGGTTTAATGCACTCAGCCAGGCATGGCAGTGATGGATTCCTGTTTTCCCTTGCTTTGTCTCGAAACAAAGGTCAGGCAATACTTAAAAGACTAAAAGAGAATCAAAAGACTCTTGATTTCCTTTTTCTTTTTTTTTTCTTTAGGGACATGCTGGTAAAGTGATCTTACATTGTTGCTCTATAACCTGGGGTGCATTTCCAAGAAGCTTCACGGGACTCCTGCACCTCCTGATGCGCATCTGAAGGATTTCACTGGATTTCCAAAGCCGGATCAGAGACCCAGCTGGAGGAACTCAGCCAAACTTCCCCAGAGCAGCCGAAAACAGCACAGATCTGGCAAGGTACATCTGTTTATTTGTTTATTTTGCGCGTTGTAATGTAGCTCACCCTCCTCCTGCTCCCTTTGTTAAAACCAGCCACTGTTCCCTATTGAAGCAGTTTAACCCCCTGCTTCCCATCCTTTCATCCCTCACTTAGCCAGTCCTGAGTGCTGCCTGTGTCCCTCCACATCTCCCTCATTCCTGAAGGAAACATTCACCGTATTTACTCTTTCAATAACCCTGCAGAGAGAAAACCCTTGTTTCCCCCCTTCCCCGATCCGAGCAAGTGCTAATTGGTCAGACACACAACACGCACACACAGAATCATCGTGTTGATCTGATTGCAAATCCCCATACGTCAGCAGCCCAGAGACCCTCCTCCAGCTCGGATCAGAGGGAAGAGGCTCACCAGTGAGAGCAGCAGGTGCTGGAGGAGGCAGAGGAGCCACTTCCCAGGTAAGGGACACTTCACTCCCCATCCCCAGCGCCGGCAGTCCAGCTCACTTTACTGCTGTGCGACAACAAAAGGCAGGAGAAGTGAGGCACTTCTCTCTGCAGAGCCTGGGACCGGTTGCCAAACCTTTGATCTTCACAGTGGAGGGGGGTAGGGGTCGGTTTTTTGTTCATTCCCTGTGGAGGAATTCTTGGAAGTATGGGTCAGGCAATAGTGATGGATGTGGTGACTGCTACAGGTGAGATGATTCCTGCTGTGTCTCTTTCAGGGTACTTTTCTCTCTCTTCCCCGATTAATCCTGAACTTCTGAGATGTACAGCTTTGTCTATCTGTGCCAAATTTGGGGGGCTGCCAGTTGTTCGTACTGGGGATGGTTTTCAGAGTGAGTAAGTTCATAACTCACCCTTGCTTAAAGGTGTACTTTGATTGCAGGGAAATCCCCTTTAAATGTTAATTTCAGAAATACTCCCTGAACTATTTTTCCCCCTCCTTCTTTTGCTAGGGGACCCTGGGAGTGGGGAGTAGCAGTGTCAGAAACTTCTTCATTGTTTGTGAAATCGCTGTCCATGAAGAGCCTGAACTCCACACAAAGGCAGGCGCTAATTAACCACTGGAACGCTTCTGCTCCAGCACGGAAAGCAAGAGCTGTGCCAGAGAAACTGCAGCCATCCCTCCAGTCCTCCAAGGGCTGTGAACAGCCAGCCAGGCACGAAATTCCCCCTTCTGCCTCCTTGTTCCTGCCAGCCCCAAAAGAACTGTCACTTTAGACAGCTGAATGAGAGCCGCTCAACTCCCCCAGCAAAGAAAAGCCAAAGCTCACCGGAATGCTCTCAGAAAGAAGAGTTCCTTGACTTCTTTAGAAAGACATTATTCTCTTGTTTTCTTGGTTCATGGAGCCTTATGTCTTCCAAACATTTTCTTCTCCCATCACCACTTCAAAATCTAACTTCTCCAACGGGGGGGAGAGGTAAGTTAGGTGGTCCAAGAGGCCTCACAACTCACCTTTGAAAATAAGCTGCATCTAAATGAGGTAACAGCTGCTTCTCACAGGAGGGGGAAAATATCCCAACCAAACAAAAAACCTCTCACTTCTGGGCTAGTGAGGCTTTCAGTGGTATCTGGAGGCGGTCTGTGGTCAATAGGCATGGGAAACATCTTTTGGGATGATCTGAACAGCTCCTGCAGCAACGCAGGCAACAGCTGCTACCTGGAAAACAGCATGAGGTTCAACTTCACCCTCCAAGAGCAGGCAGCTGATTTCTACATTGTCCTGCCCGTGATCTACTCTGTGATCTGTGCTGTGGGGCTCACAGGCAACACTGCTGTCATCTATGTGATCCTCAAGGCCCCCAAGATGAAGACTGTGACCAACATGTTCATCCTGAACCTCGCTATCGCTGATGACTTGTTCACCCTTGTCTTGCCCATCAATATTGCAGAGCACCTCCTCCGCTACTGGCCCTTCGGAGAAATCCTCTGCAAGGTCATCGTGTCCATAGATCACTACAATATCTTCTCCAGCATTTATTTCCTGACAGTGATGAGCATAGACAGGTACCTGGTGGTGCTGGCTACGGTCAGGTCCAAGAGGATGCCCCACCGCACGTACCGAGCAGCCAGGATTGTCAGCCTGTGCATCTGGATCCTGGTCACCATCATAGTCCTCCCTTTCATCATCTTTGCCAATGTCTACACTGACGACCTGGAGATCAAGAGTTGTGGTCTCAATTTCCCCAAGCCGGAGAGGTTTTGGTTCAAAGCCAGCAGGATCTACACCCTCATCCTTGGCTTTGCCATTCCACTATCCACCATCTGCATCCTCTACACCATGATGCTCTACAAGCTGAGGAACATGCACCTGAACTCCAATGCCAGAGCCCTGGACAAAGCCAAGAAGAAAGTCACCATCATGGTCTTCATAGTCCTGGCTGTGTTCCTCTTCTGTTGGACCCCTTTCCACCTGGCTACCATCGTGGCTTTGACCACTGACTTACCCCAGACCTCCATGGTCATTGGGATATCCTACTTCATCACCAGCCTAAGCTATGCCAATTCATGCTTGAATCCTTTCTTGTACGCTTTCCTGGATGACAGTTTTCGGAAAAGTTTCCGGAAGCTGCTGGAATGCAGAACTTCTTGAACAGGGGATTGGGCCTGGCAGGTCCCTGCCCTTCCAGGGTTTTTCAGGAGAAACTTTGCAGACTGGAGGAGTGGCCAATGAATGCACAACGTCCTTTCTTTGGTTTATATGTAATGTGTGGTCTGTTTGTAACCCTCATCAGCAACAGGCTTTGTCCTGCCCACTTGCAACTCTTGTATTTCCCCTCTTTGCTCCCACCAACTTGCATTTCTAGACCCTGATTTTAATTTCACCCCCTGAATTACTAAGGACAGAACATTTCCTTTTCAGGGGTGTGCTTCTGCCACAGAGTGGTCCTTTATTGCCATCTGCTGTACAGCACGGACAGGCTGGAGACCAATTTCCAGAGGAGTGCAAAGCTCAGTTCTTTATCACTGAGTTATTAGGGAGGATTGTTTAATGGAGCAGAGCTAATGAGCACTTTCAATGAAACATCTGTAAAAGAGAGGATGAGTATTTAGAAGAGAAAAGAAACTATTTTCAATGTTCGTGTATGTTCCTGTGTGTTATGGCTTTCTTTTGATTTTGAAGGATTGTCCATCTTCCACCCCACCACAAATTTCCTCTTTTCTGACTTGTTAAATTTAGACCAAAAGGAAGATTTGAGTCTCAAAAATGGTGCCAAACAGCACACCATACAAATACTATAACAACTGTGAGAACTTGTGTTAGAAATAATTTTGAACTAGTTGTTCCTGTAAAGTGTCAAATACATATTTATTTAAGAGTGAGTAATGAAATAAACCTCATGGGGGAATAAAGAGACTGGTCCTTCTTTCACAAGAGAAAATTTATGCTACTTGTGCCATATCTTTGCTATATATATTGCATTTTGCCTATTATAAAATAAACACAGCAGGTTTGTAACAAAATTAAGGTGGTTTGTAAGCCATAAGTAAGACTGTAGTGAGCACTGCAGATATAAAGTTTCTTCTTTCACAGATAAATAGTCAGAATACTTGAACAAAAGTATTGGAACAAAAGGACTTGACTGGAAGAGTCTGGAGATCAGAAACTCCATATAGAAAGCTTGGAAAACTCATTCTCACACCCTTTAGCCCTGCTAGTAGTGAAGTTTGTATCTTACTGCTGTTAGGAAGGCTGTCATAGCTAAAATATTTCTTTTAAGCTTTCCCCCAACCCCAGGCACCAAGCTTGGGTCTTACCTGTCCAAATTCTCCCAGGAAAAGGCAGTACAGGGAACATAAAAGGAAAGGAGGCTGCAGTTCTCAGCTTAAATGGGCTCCCAGAGCCATGGGTGGGTGTGGGTGGAGACCCCAGGTGAGACTGCTCGGGGAAATTCAGTGCCCTGAGCACCCCAACACCCAAACTGACAACCCTCAATACCTCGGGATTCCAATTTAATTGATGGAAAACTAAAAACAGATGTGTGTATACAAGATCACTCTGTTGCCTTCTCCATATTAAAGGTGCTAGCTGTGGTAGAACAATGAAGGAGAACACATTCTTCCAGGCAAACCTTCTCCAGGAATTTGGCTTTGGCGTGGTTGCCACCTGCTGGCAATGAGTTTCCCGGGTGGAAAAACCTCTCTGTGTGAGAAAACTGACTCAAATTATGTCACCTCTCACACAAGCTGCCCAATCAGCTGAAACATCGCTGTTTACTGGTACTGGGGCTCTAGGAAAGGCAATATATTTGATTAAGTAGAAAAACTACTGTATTTTTTTGCATGGAAAGGAGCTTTTCAGTGTGAGTTAACCACTTCAGACATGACAATGATATAGCTGGAGTTTTTTCCATTAAATGGAAAAAATGATATGATAGTCACAGTCACAGCATGGCTCAAGCAGAGTTAAATTTCCCAGCACTGTGTCCACTCGGGTTTGAATGTCTCTGAGGATGGAGATGCTACAGTGGACAACCTGTTCCTGTACTTCACCACCTGAACAGTGAATTTCCTTCCTGTGATTTAATGGAACTTTCCATGTTTCAGTTCGTGTCTCCTGTCACTGGATATCACTGAGGAGAGTCTGGTTCCCTCCTCTCTGAACCCTCCACGGGCATTTCCAGACGTTTCTTGCATCCCCTGCCCCTTCCCTTTCTGAGCACGGGCAGCCTCATCTCAGCATCTCCCTATGGCAGCATCCTGCTGCATCCGCGATTTTCTCTGTGCCAAACACCCGACAGGAGCCTTGGCCGCTCGTGCGGGTGCCAGGCTCCCGGGGGAGAAGGATTTGGGCTGTCCAGGTGCCCTCCCGAGCCCAGGGGAGGCTGCAGCTCCCGCGGAGCCCCGGTGCGGTTCAGCCCAGCGGCACTAAGCGGCACTCGCTGCTTTCAGCTCAGCATCGCTGCATCCCCCCCATCGCAGCATCTTCAGCCTCACACACAGCCTGGCACTCTGCTCCTGCGGGGAAACAGCACATTCGGGCTTCCTGCGCCTGGGCAGACCCTCGGAGCACAGCATCAGAAGCCAGGCTGCTTCGGCTCCTTCTGGGAGAGCAGAAAACACCTCCAGGGAGATGCTTGCCCACTCCCAGCAAAAGATTTGCCCAGGGTGTGGTAGACAGGGAAAGGCGCTGCGGAAGATCTCGCGATGTCACGGAAAGCCAGGACCCTCTGATCCCCTTAGATAAGACCATCTGCTTCCCATAGATAAGAAACTAACATAGGAGGGTAGCCTCCCTTAACCAAATTCCAGTAACTTTCCATCCCCTACCCAGTAACAGTCCACCTCTTACTAACCATAGATGGTAAAGACAGACCCATGCTGACGTAGAGACCCCTTAGACTATAAAAACCCAAGAGATGAGATAATAAACGCCTTTTGACCGTCCATCACATTGATGTCTGCGTGTGTCATTGGCCCGAGTGGCCCTGGTGAGTGGGCCACCGTGCTGTTCGTCTGAACCAGGTCGCCTGCCTTGCTTCAGAAGGCAACAAACTGGTGCCGAACCCGGGACTGCTGCAGCCCCCGGGGTTCGGGAACTCTCCTGGCCAGATATCAGCGGCTGCTGGCAGCAGGTCTGACCACAGCGGGAGGGACACCTCCGGACCAGCGTGGACCATGGAAGCCATTGCGAAGGTCGTAACAGAGATGCATGCACAATGGGGTATAGAATGTAAACTTAGGGATTTATCTCTCGCATTGCCGAGACTGATTAAGCTTGGGGCTATTGAAAGCCCCGTGGACGTCCTACATTCGGACGTGTGGGATAATTGTACAAAAGCCCTGGCGGAGGACACCATGTCCTCAGGCTCAGGGAAAGCCCTAAAATCGTGGGGCAGGGTTGTCCAGGCTCTGCAAAAGGCTCGACAAGAGCAAGAAACCTGGATAGCCGCGCAAACTTGTTTATTAGCTGTGCCGCAGTTGGGGGTGGGCGCGGCGACACAAACCGCGGAGGGGCCTGACCCGGGCGGGTGCGCGGAGGCACGAACGCCAGATCCCCCTCAGCGAGCGGATTCACCATCGGAGGGGGGGGAACACCCGCGGACTTTCTGGCGGGGGCTCGCGGAGGAGGCGCGGAACGCGGCCGAATCGGCAGACCCTGTAGGGACCGATAAAAACGCCCCCCCACCAGATGCGTTTGAAAATGGCGCCGAACCGCGTGGTCCGGGCGGAAAGGAGGAAGCGGGGGGCGGAAGCGCGGTCAGCCCGCTTAACAACGCATGCGCGGGCGAGCGGGGGGACGAGGCGGCCCCTGCGGAGGCGCGTAAGACCAATCAGAGCCCTCAGTTCAAATTAGGTCCTTATAGGGCAAGGACCTCCCCCAGCAGGAGGCGGGGGGACCCCAGGGAGAGGGAACGGCCCGACCCCCGCAGGAGGGGGCGGGGTCGGAGTCCGGGGAAAAGGCAGAGCAGCCCGGAAGCGTCTCCTTATTCAACTTCAGACTCGGACTCGGGCTCGAGCTCCGAGCCCGAGATAGGATCCGAGGATTCCGATCGGGATTACGGCTTTAACAGAGAGAGAGAAGCGGCATGTAAGGTCACTAGCCACAGTGCTCCCGCTTGGGTGAAGGGGTTACCAGAGAAAAACCAGACCCCACTCACAAATTGGCGGAAAATAAAAATGGCTTGCGCGGAATGGGCTCCGTCTGCCACTTTAGTGTTCCCCGTCCGCGTGGGGGGGGGCAGGCGGAAACCAAAGGACTTATTCACCAGTCAATCCGAAAGATGTGCAGGCAATTGTTAAAGCGATTGCGGATAAGGGAATTAATTCTGCCATGGTTTGCACACTTATTGACGGCCTTTTTGGTGGGGACGACATGCTTCCCTTCGATATTAAGCAGACATGTAGAATGATATTTGATGGTGCAGGGATGATCGTTTTCAAACAAGAATGGGAGGATAATTGCATGAAACAGCTAGCCTTGGTAACAGGGGCAGACCATCCACTGCACGGTTCCAGCATACAGAGGCTTATGGGCACAGACCCCACAATGATCACGCCCCAGCAACAGGCTGAGGGCCTGCGAGCCCATGAGGTCATGACAACGACCCGTGCTGCCCGAGAAGCCATCCGTGACGCTTCTAAAGTGGTAGCCAAACCCTCTCCATGGTCTTCCATAAAACAGGGTGAGAGTGAGAGCTTCACTCAATTCGTGGATAAGCTCCAGGCTGCATTAGATTCCTCGGCGTTACCCTCAGAGGCAAAGGGTCCCGTGCTGGCAGAGTGCTTACGCCAGCAATGCAACTCAGCCACTAAGGACATTTTAAGATCACTGCCACAGGGGTCTAATATAGCTGCCATGATCAGACACGTTGCAAAGGAGGAACACCTAGCTCCCATCCAAGCAGCAGTTCAAACTGCAATAACCAGCGTGATGGCATGCCTTAAGTGTGGCCAGGCAGGCCACTTGGCAGTAAACTGCCCCCAGCCAAGGCGCCTATCAGCAGCTGCTCCACCACGCCAAGCGGGAGGCAGGGGACCGTGCTGGGGGTGTGGAAGGAAGGGGCACTTAGCTAAGGAATGCAGACCCAGGCCCCAGGGAAACGGGAGAGGGAGGGGGTGGCCGGGCCGTGTTCAGCCCCCTCCCACCTGGAATATGCAGCGGCCCAGCTACAGCAACCCTCAGTGGGGCAGGGGACTCTCATACCCTATGCCCCCAAAGGGAGCAGTCACCTTTGCATTCCCCCCAGCAATACAATGGCAGAGCTGTGCAGCACCCTCAATACCTTCGCACCCCCCACCACCACAACCCGCGCCGGAGTCACAGGAACAGCAGGGGACGCCCCAGAGCGGGATCCCTGGGTGGCCTTGGTCATGAAAATAGGGAAGGAGCCCTTGATGGTGTGGGGGACATGCCACCTTTACGGCAGCCAAGATCCTCACGTCATAGGGCTTCAGTTTTGGGCGGACACGGGATCAGACTGCACGATTATTCCCCAAACGCATTGGCCCGGACATTGGCAATTCAAAGAAGTCCCCCCAGTGAACGGAGTGGGGGGGCAGTCCCGGGCATGGAAAAGCACCCAGCTGGTGGCTATAACACTTCACACGAAAAAGGGACCAGAACAGACAGTAGCAATAGACCCCTACATTTTGCAGAATTCTCCACCCCTGTTAGGAAGGGATGTTCTCTCCTTGCTAGGATTTTGGATCACAAATTTATCCTGAGGGCCACTGCTGTACACCCTCCGCTGCCAATCAAATTGACTTGGAAATCATCAGACCCTGTATGGGTTGAGCAGTGGCCCCTGACAGAGCCTCGAATGGCAGCCTTGCTGGAACTGGTCGATCGAGAACTGGAAAAGGGTCACATAGAACCCTCCACCAGCCCATGGAACACCCCGGTATTCGTGGTCCCCAAAAGGTCCGGACAAGGCTATCGTCTCGTCCACGACCTGAGAGAAGTGAACAAGACGATCAGACCCATGGGTCCAGTCCAGACACTGCTTCCCGCGAACTCAGCCATCCCCACAGGACAGCCATGTGCAGTACTGGACATCAAGGACTGCTTCTTTTCAATACCCCTGCACCCTGAGGACAGAGAACGATTCGCCTTTTCCGTGGCATTTCGGAACGGCGAGCGGCCCAACCTTCGCTTCCAATGGAGAGTACTTCCGCAAGGCCTGGTCGACAGTCCCACTATATGTCAAATCACCGTGGACAAAGCACTGATGCCAGTCCGACACTCCTACCCCACCGCAACCATCATCCAGTACATGGACGACATCCTGGTCGCAGCACCATCGACAAGCCAAGTGGATCACCTGGTGACCACATTCACGGAAACCCTTCAAGCCAACGGCTTCGAGATCGCGAGTGCAAAGATCAAGAGAGGACCCTGCGTGACCTTCCTGGGAGTAGGCATCACGAGCACCCACATGACACCCCCCGAGATGAAGATCAACCGAGACGTCAAGACGCTCCACGACGTGCAATGCCTGGTGGGATCGCTGCAGTGGCTTCGCAACATCGTCCTGATTCCTCCCGAGGTCATGGACCCTCTGTACGACCTCCTGAAAGGAAAGAACCCCTGGGATCCCAAGGAGCTGACACCGCAAGCAACGAGCTCCCTCGACTTCATCGAAAACCAAATGGCCACTGGCACGCTTGCCAGGTGGAATCCAGCCATGCCACTGGACCTGTACGTCCACTTTACACCGAAGGGGGGAGTGGGAGCACTGGCCCAAGGACCTGCAGAAAAGGCCCGACCGATCCAATGGGTGGTCCTCGGAAGAGCCGCTCGTGCATTTTCCCCAGGAATCGAGTGCATCGCCAACCTCATCATGAAAGGCAGGAGACTCGCCTTGAAACACCTAGGGAAAGAGCCGACAAGCATCCACCTTCCGTTTCGCAAGCAACCAACCACAGAGTCAGCCGCAATATCGGAGTACCTGGCCCTTGCTCTCTCCGGCTTCGGAGGAGAAATCTCCTACTCTTCCAAGCCACCCTGGACTAAGCTGCTGACCATAGTCGACATGGACATGCCACCGAAGGTCAAGGACAGACCGCAACCGGGACCTACGGTCTTCACAGACGCTTCCTCCACGACTTCAACCGCAGCAGCAGTGTGGCAGGCAGGAGAGCAATGGCACTGCATCAAAGCGAGGGACCCCACACTGTCAGTGCAACAGCTGGAAGCAGCAGCAGTGGTTTTGGCGTGCGGACTCTTCCAAGACAAACACCTCAACATCATAACGGACTCCATATTCATGGCGAGGCTCAGCCTAGCCATGGCAGGACCAGGAGTGTCAACATCGGCAGCAGCCCTAATGCTGGAAGAAGCACTCTTCTCACGACAGGGCACCGTGTCAGTCATCCACATCAACAGCCATGACCCAGTCAAAGGTTACTTCCAGATCGGCAACGACAAAGCGGACGCCGCAGCGAAAGGCGTTTGGACCTTGCAAAGAGCCCGTCAACTGCACGAGTCGCTCCACATCGGAGTCAAAGCACTGGCAAAGAGATGCGGAATCTCCACAGTGGACGCCAAACATGTGGTAGCCACTTGCCCTCATTGCCAGAAGTCACCCCTTTGGACCTACGGAGTCAACCCGAGAGGTCTCAAGCCCTCAGAAATCTGGCAGTCGGACTTCACCTGGTGCGAAATACTAAGGCTCTGAGCATGGCTTGCAGTGACAGTAGACACTTATAGCGGAGCGATCGTAGCTACACAGCACCCCAAAACCAACTCCAAAGCCACAATTCAGCACTGGCTGACAGCCATGGCTTGGCTAGGTATCCCCAAGCAGATCAAAACGGACAACGGCTCCAACTTCAAATCCAAACAAGTACAGGAATTCGCCTCGAAATGGGGCATCACGCTAGTGCACGGCATCCCACATAACAGTACCGGACAGGCCATAGTAGAGAGAGCAAACCAGACCCTGAAAACCAAGATAGAAGTGTTGGCAAAAGCAGAGGGCTTTGCCAATGCCATTCCCCCAGGAGATCAGGCACGCATGCTGGCAACCGCCTTGCTGGCACTGAATCAATTCCCTAGGGGAGACGAAACAAACAGTCCCGTTCAAAAACACTGGGTCACTTGAACGCTAGAAGAGGGCCCACAGGTGGTAATCAGAAACGAGCTAGGCGAGTGGGAACGGGGTTGGAGGCCGATGCTCACAGGGCGAGGGTACGCAGCGGTCAAAAAGGACGGCAAAATCAGGTGGTGTCCACTTAAGTCGATTAAACCGGACCTTCAGGGCGAGCAGAATGAGACTGACGAGAATTGCGAGTATTTGTTTACAGGACCTGCTCGTGGGACGCCCTCGTGACGCGTACTTCCCGGTTCCGGACGAAAGCGACAGACCACCAAGCCGCCAAGCAGCACCCGAGAGACCCGCACGGGTGAGACCCAAGCACCAAGGGTGTTTCTGTGCGATTTTGCTGTTGGGGCTTGTTGCCAGGGGGCAAGCCGGGGGGCTTGTTGCCAGGGGGCAAGCCAGCCCAGACCACTACCCCCATCAGCCCTTCAGGTGGGTCATGCGACACCTTAGTAGGGGCAAAGCGCTCAGACAAATCACCACACCGAACACCCCATCCTTCGTGCTCCACATCACCGACCTGTTTCCAGGACAGCCAAAGGTACACCCCTATTCCCCACACGTCAAACACTCGTACCTATCCTACTGGTGCCCAGCTTCAAACCCTGGGAAAAGCTACTGCAATCACCCAGGGTGGGGATATTGTGGGCACTGGGGCTGCGAAACTATAGTTACAGATGCCAGACCGTCGGGGCCTGGGTGGGATCCACAAGAACCAGACAAATTCTTACAATTCACCTGGGCACCCATCGGTTGCAAAATACCCCTCTTCTTTCACGGGAACTTCCATCGAAACCAACATAAAGTCCCTAGATTTCAGGCATGCACTGAGTACAACATGACGGTCTTGCAGCCAGATCACCCTAGCTGGGCCACAGGCAGAACGTGGACAGTGGTCCTTCAAGGGTCAAAAGAGAGGGCGAACGTGCAAATTATCAGGCTCCAACCGTCAGCACCCCGAGCAGTCGGACCCAACAAAGCGATTAAAAGCGTGCCGAAGGGGAGAAACGTAACCTACCCCAAAACCTTACCCACAGGGGTCGGCAAAGTCCCAACCGGTCAAGCGGAAACCTTTCAGATGAGCCGCTTAACCGAGTCAGACTCAGACCCAATCCTTCGCATGTTAGAAGCAACCTTTGTATCCCTGAACGAATCCAACCCTAACCTAACCGAATCCTGCTGGCTTTGTTACGATGTCAAACCCCCCTTTTTCGAAGGAGTCGCTCTAAACACTCCCTTCAGGTATTCCTCAGCCAACGCCCCTCACCAGTGCAGATGGGACACCTCTCGCAAAGGAATCACCCTGAGTCAAGTCACAGGCCGAGGCAGATGCTTTGGCAATGCAACCCTAGCTAGGCGGAAAGGCAACGTCTGCACCAAAATAGTCAAGTCTAACAGGAAAAACAATAAATGGGCAGTCCCAGCCGCATCTGGGATGTGGGTTTGCCAGCGATCCGGAGTGAGTCCTTGTGTGTTCCTTCCCAAATTCAATGACTCTAACGACTTCTGTGTCCAAGTTCTGATTGTTCCTAGGATCCTGTACCACTCAGACGAAGAAATGTACCATCTTCTTGAGGGACCCGGCCGGATCCACAAAAGAGAAATATTGACAGGTATAACTATCGCAATGCTGCTGGGTCTGGGAGCAGCCGGAACGGCCACAGGAGTCTCAGCCCTAGCGACCCAGCACCAAGGACTGTCACAGCTGCAAGCAACGATTCACGAGGACCTGCAAAGGATCGAGAAATCCATCTCCTTTCTAGAGAAGTCGGTCTCCTCACTCTCAGAAGTGGTCTTGCAGAACAGGCGAGGCCTAGACCTCCTGTTCATGCAGCAAGGGGGCCTGTGTGCCGCCTTGAAAGAGGAGTGCGGTTTCTACGCAGACCACACGGGAGTCGTGAGAGACTCCATGGCAGAACTCCGGAACCGACTGGCTCAGAGACAGAAAGACAGGGAGGCCCAGCAGGGCTGGTACGAGTCCTGGTTCAATCAATCACCTTGGCTAACCACTCTGATTTCTGTCCTGATAGGTCCATTGGCGATGCTGTTTCTAACAGTCACCTTCGGACCATGCCTGCTGAACAAGCTGGTCTCGTTCGTTCAGACCCGCCTGGAACGGACCAACATCCTGTTCTTAGGCCGACGACAATTGCGGTGAATTCAACCGGAGAATTCAACCAGAGAATTCAACCAGGGAACACCGTCAGTCACAAGATCCTCCGAACTTGTCTGACAAAACCTTACTCAGGACTCCCAAGACCCTTTTCCCTTGTCAAGCTACAACCTTATACCTCATTTAAGTACCTATGTGCATGACTACCTCATTCATTTGTGAAAAGGGGGGGGGAGATGTGGTAGACAGGGAAAGGCGCTGCGGAAGATCTCGCGATGTCACGGAAAGCCAGGACCCTCTGATCCCCTTAGATAAGACCATCTGCTTCCCATAGATAAGAAACTAACATAGGAGGGTAGCCTCCCTTAACCAAATTCCAGTAACTTTCCATCCCCTACCCAGTAACAGTCCACCTCTTACTAACCATAGATGGTAAAGACAGACCCATGCTGACGTAGAGACCCCTTAGACTATAAAAACCCAAGAGATGAGATAATAAACGCCTTTTGACCGTCCATCACATTGATGTCTGCGTGTGTCATTGGCCCGAGTGGCCCTGGTGAGTGGGCCACCGTGCTGTTCGTCTGAACCAGGTCGCCTGCCTTGTATCAGAAGGCAACACCAGGGAAACCCCGCACGCCAGCTCGTTCCTTTGAATTTCCTCCCACTGCTGGGGCTGGCTTGTCACACCAGCCCACATCGGCTGCATTCTGAACACTGGAAGCAGGAAAACAAACCCCATTAGCGATTCACTGCATAAATCCCTTCCTAAAGCAAGCACCCTGTCTGGGGTCTGCAGGGAGGCTGAATTAGGAACCCAGGCTTTCCTCCTCCTCCTAACCCCTTCCCAGCCATGCACAGAGTCAGCTCAGCCTCAAAGCTGGGTGGATTTCCTTCTGGAACAGTGTGTGCTGCATCAATGGGTGCAAAGGTGCGGGGCAGCCACCGGGAATTAGGGCTTATATTCCCGTTTTTAGGAATTAGGGCTCATATTCCCACTTGTAGGAATTAGGGCTCATATTCCTACCACAGGCTTTCCATGCAGGCATCTCAGCTAGGGTGGGGGATCAGAAGCTGTTGTTGCTTTTTAAATCTTCATGCCTCAGCAATATTGTCTGTTTGGATCAATTGTCCTCATCCGAGCCGTGCTGCAGCTTGTTCTCCCGGGAAGCTCCAGTCCCCTGGGTCTTACTCAGTCTCACACTGCCTCCCCAAGGCTGGTCACGATTTTTGGGTGAGAAAAGAAATAATAGCCCACTGAGAGTTGAAGGCGTGGCTCTCAGAAGCATCTTGATGTGAGGAAAATATGGAAATAAAAATTAAACATGGATAAGCAAAACCTTGGACTGTGAAAGATGAGAAGCAGAAGGATATCCAGAAGACAGTGTTCAAACCAAGCCAAGGAAGAGAATTTGTCCCTTCCCTGTACAACCTGACACCTGTAGCACTCACCTTGTTTTTTTGGGACTGCTGGGAGCCCCTGGGTGCTGATGAGCTGCTGTTGGTCCCACCATAAACCCAATGAAATGACAACCCACTGGCTGTACTGCCAATTCTGGGAGAAACCAGCCCAGTTTGGTGCCTTCAGAGGGTCTCAGCACATCAAGGTTTGACATCCCCACCTGCTGCTGGGACTTCCCAGGCTGGATTCCTCTCCCAGTGAGTCAGGAGCTCACCTGAGGATCCCCTGTGGGCTGTGGGACATGGCCCTGGCAGCTCCCTGTCCATGCCCAGGGCAGTGTGTGGATCTTGTCCCATCCACACCACCACTGCAGCTGAGGCTGTGCCTGGAGGCAGTTTTGGGATGATAAATTTGATCTATGGCAGCTCTGAGGTCTCCAGAGGAGCTCCAGGTTTGTCATTGTGGAGTGACAGGATGAGAGGAAATGGCCTCAAGTTGTGCCAGGGGAGGTTTGATTAGATATTAGAAATATTTTTTAGACCTTTTTTTTTTTTTAGTTTTTTTAGATATTTAGAGGTTTGATTAGATTATCAGAAATATTTTTTTCACCAAAATGGTGGTCAAGCCCTGGAAAAGGCTTCCCAGGGCAGTGGTGGGGTCACCATCCCTGGAAGTGTTCAAAAAACCTCCGTGTGTGACATTTCATTTAGTGTAGTGGTGAATGTGGTGGTGTGGCTAGTGTGTGATAGTTGGACTCGTTGAGCTTCTCTAAACTTAATTATTCTATGATATCAGGGATCCTCCAAAATAATCTTTCTAAAGAAACACCTGTTGAAAAGCCCCATTTCCCTCCCTCCCCCTTCTTTTGACTGGAAGCGAGGAAGAGGAGTTAATTTAAAGGCAAAGGCCAAAAATAGTGACTGTAAATATTGCCATGAGTCCTTGTTGGCATTTGTGTTTGGTAAGTGAAGATGCAGAGAGAAGGATCAAAGTTGCCTGAATGGCTTTTAATTACAAGCCTTGTTTGTTCTATTTTCTCTCAGAAAAATACTGCAATTATCTAACAAAGCTCTTCAAGTGGAATTAGACACTAGCCCCAAGCTTCAAGGGCTGTTCAGTGGCTATTTTCTCTTTAAAAAAGAAAGTAAATTTGATGTGTAGATAAAAACCAGGCGCTCTATTGACTGCCTACAGCCATCAAATTTGGTGCTTCCTGAGTAAACAGAGGATGGGAAGCTTTCCTCAAGAGGAAGTCAACAGCCTGGGGTGCACCAAAGGCTGGTGTCACTGCTAAAGGCCCCCACCACAATGTTCCCTGGCTGCCTGGGGTGGGTGCTTCCCATGTGGGAAGGGGGAGTTCCCTTTGAGGGTAAAAGAAGCTATAATTTGGCAGCAAGACCTTTGTCCTCATTTTCAGTTTTCCTGAGATGATTTCTTGCTGTGTCTTTCACCAGGACTTCTGCATATCTCCATCACCTCCCCTTGCTCCAATGCTTCTGCACAGCTCATGCCAGAAGTGTGAGACAACTTGGGAATTTCTAAGGTCCAAACCACCCCCTGGACAAGACTCAATAAACCAGCTGGATAAGGAAATCAGAGAAATAAGGATTCTGTTTCATAACCTTAACCCTCAAATGAGATCAGAGACTGGTAATTAACAAAGTCAGATTTCAACACAATGAAAAATCTCCCCTGAGACCCAGCCTGCTGCTGCTCAGCATTGATGGAAATCCTACAGATGGAATTAAATTTCCTTTATCCATGTGATGGGTTCAGCAGGTTCCTTCATGCCATGGCCACACCCAGCTGAGCTCCTTCATCCACGCTGACCAGGAGCTGGGGTGTGAGGCTGATGGACACCATTTCATGATGGATGGGGCAGGTCAGAACCAATAGCTCACAGAATCATGGAATCAGAGACTCACAAAATCATGGAATCACAGAACCACAGACTCACAGAATCATGGAATCATAGACTCACAGACTCACAGAATCATAGATTCACAGACTCACAGAGTCACAGACTCATGGAATCACAGAATCATAGAATCACTGAATCACAGAAGTACAGAATCACAATTCACAGACTCAGAGAATCACAGAATGGTTTGGGTTGGAAAGGACCTTAAAGATCATCCAGTTTCAACCCCCTGCCATGGGCAGGGACACCTTCCACTAACCAGGGTACTCAGAGCCCCATCCAGCCTGGTCTCCAGCTCATCCTCCACAATTCCTGGGGGATATCCCCAGGCAGAAGGGCTCAGTGGCATCGCTGACACTCACCAGATGATGAAGCAGTTTTCCAGCCTAGCACATGCAAATTAAACCTCGGTGCAGATGCCAAAGCAAAGCACAGGGAGAGCCCTGGGTGGCTTTCCATTGCCACCTCCCAGTCACCTCTGGGATGCAGGGACAAGGGCAAACACCAGCAGCAGGGGCTGGGCTCATTCTCTGCCCCTTTGTGCTGGGTCCCTGGTGGCAGGTGATTATCTCCAGAAATTTTAATGCCATGAAGGATGGATAGATGACATTTAAGGTCCCTTCCAGCACAATCCATCCTGTGATCCTATGATTTCCCCTGTGGCTAAACAAAGCAAGAGCAGTGCAAGGCTGAGATCAGAGAAACTCCAAAATATGTGAGCAAATGACCTGTGCATGTGGAGAAGTTGCTATTAATGACTAACATTGAGCAAACATTAAATAGCCAAATCGCAATATGGGGTTTGTTTCACACAGAGGAAATCAACCTGAAAAGCCATTAATCTTAATTTCATGTTGACTACAGAGCTTCTGGTTTTATTCCTCATCACTGAATGAAATCAGCATGACATGAGCTATTCTTGGAGCATTCACTGCACATGCCCGGCTGGAAACACACAGAGAAACTGATGTTTATTGAATGGACAGAGACAGCTCAGGCTCTGCCTGGGCCCCTCTCTGTGGCCAGGAAGATGGTGATCTAATGCAGCCAAAAGCAGCCTACAGGATGATGCTGATTCTTTCAATGGTTTCCTTGGAAAAATCAAGTGTCCTGCTTGGTTTCTTGAAGGATCATTCTTCATTTCACTACACTGAAAATGTGCTGTTTGGCAGTGCTGGTGCTGCTGCAGGCTCCAGCCCTTCCTGCCTGGCTTCAGGCCCAGAGGGGAGGGAAGCAGCCATGCTCTCCCTGACCACTGCTGGCAGCAGGAGCCTCCATCAGCACTGGAGCTACATCCTCCCTCAGAAATAACACAGACTGCAGGACAAACCCCTTTTGCTGCAAGAGTGGGCTGGTTGAACAGGATATGATTTCCTCTCAAAGGCCCTTGCAGCAGTTCAGCCACAGGAAGAGCAAATTTCCAAGAATCCTGCTTATGCCAAGGGGTTGGAATTGGATGATCTTGATGTTTCTTCCAACCCAAACCATTCAAGGACTGTGAGATTCTGTGAATCCAAGCATGGGAGGTGTTGTACTGTGAGGTGAGGGTGATTCCAGCTGGGGAAGGATATTATTGTGCACTTTCTAAGCCAAGGGCAGTTCAGGGGTTGCTGAAGCACACAACTTGAGATGGGAGAAGGGGCTGTCTGTGTCCCCCAGCACTGTGGAGAGCTGGCATCACTCCTTCCCTGCAGCCAGACAGGATCTCTGCACTGAGGGAGAGAGAGCAAAGTCAGTTTGCATGGTTCAGCAGCATCATCCTTGCCAAGATACAAAACCATGTTGCTCTATTTATGGATTATTTCACTCTGTCATGCAATCTATCCAGGCTTCAGAGTGCTGAAAGCAGGAACAAAGGGAGTTTGTGAGCCATGGGCCTCTTTGATTTAACAGCACCCAATCTAATAGCAATCCCTTTTCTTGGAAAAATCCTAAAACTCCCCCTTTCAAAAGGAGCTATGACCTTGGAACTTCTGCTGCCACATTTTGAGCAAGGGTGTCACAAATCCCCAGTCTAAACAGGCAACAGGGCAAGTACATGCAGCCACTGTGGGCCACTCAAAATAGGCAGGCAGGAGCTCAGACATGACAAAAAGGGATCTAAAAAAACCCTGTGCCAAACATCCATCAGCATCACACCGCACATGCTCTACTTTCTTTAGTCCATCTCTTTTCCTCAGCAGTTCCAGGTCTTTTGGCTTCAGGGCTGCTCTTCCCACCTTCCATTTCCTAGAACCACAGAATCATAGATTGGTTTGGCTGGGACAGAATCTTAAAGGATGTTTCATTCCAAACCCCTGCCATGGGCAGGAACACCTTCCACTAGACCAGGTTTTTTCAATCTGGCCTTGAGCATTTCCAGGGATGGAGCAGCCACAGCTTCTCTGAGCAGCATGTGCCAGGGCCTCACCACCCTCACAGGGAAGAATTTCTTCCCAATATCCAATCTAACCTGACCTCTGGCGGGTTGAAGCCATTGCCCTTTGTGCCTGTCACTCCAGATCCTTGTCCAAAGCCCCTCTCCAGCCCTCTGGAGCCCCTTTAGGCACTGGAAGGGGCTCTGAGGTCTCCCAGAGCCTTCTCCAGGCTGAACACCCCCTGCTCTGTCAGCCTGTCTCTGTAGCTGAGATGCTCCTTTTGTGATTTTTTAGCCCTTTTTGTGATTTTTGTGGCCTCCTCTGGACTTGCTCCAACAGGTTCCCTTTGTCCCCTTCTCTCTCTCCTTCAGCCTCCTCACAAGAAGTCCTCACCACGGAGATGGGACAACTTTCCCTCCTACATCTGTTGCTGGAGGATTCTGCCCTCCATCCCTCCTGTCTCAGCTCTGTGGTTCTCCTCAGCGAAGGAGAAGGTTGGTGGGCAAGATCTGGTCCTTCAGGGGTTGGGGGGTGAAAATCAGGGGTGGGAATAACCAACAGATTCTGCAAAGTCACAGCAGTGAGCTCTGCTGCCCCAGAGATGCACAGGCCATGACTCAGGGCTGCAACCTGGGATGTGTCCGAAGGAGATTCTCCAGTTGAGGGACGGAGAAATTTGCTTTTGCATAAATAGCCACAAAAATAGCTGAGGGGAAGAACAGCAAAATGAGTGGGAAAGCAAGCTGGAGCGCACACAGGAGCAGGAGTCCAGCCGTGGCCGCTTCCGCAGAAGAGCGCAGGTACCTGCAGCCACCCCCACCTGGGCTGGGCCTGCTGTCCCTGCTCAGCCCAGCACCGTGTGTGCAGCACTCCATGCAATATCCCCGGCTTCTTGCCCTTCTCCTACAGTTTGTTTGCAACTTCCTCAAGAGAATTAAAGAGGAAGAGACCATCGCCACGGGCGTAGGCCTCAGACCATACTCGCCCATCTTCCTCAGCAAGACCGGTGGTGCCCTGCTGCATATGCTTGTAGAGGAAGATTTTTACACTCCAAAGCAAGTAAGCAGCCTGGGCCAGACTTTGATCCTCCCAGCAATTGCTTGGCCTCCCAATCCACGCATGCTGCTTGCTGTGAGCCTTTCAGGCCACATGGCAGTGGGGTGGGAAGGGAAGCACTCCTCTGGGGAAGCTGGGAACATTGCTCCCTCTGGCAGCTTTCCAAGTCTCCCCGTGCCTTCTCCAGGTGCCTGCCATGGTCAGCTACATCCACCAGTGGCTCATGGCCAATGATTCTGCTGAGCACAGGCTGGACAAGACCCTGCTGGATCTCATCCAAGCACAGCCAAATGACGCAGTGGTGACGCTCCTGCGTGTGGCCCCGTCCTGTGACAGGTATGGGGCCCACCTGCCCACAGGGCTCAGGCCTCCCCAGCCCATCACCTGCACAGCCTGCCCCAGGTGTCGGAGCAACAGAGACTTCCAGGGCCCTCTGGATGCTCCCTTTCCCAGCCCTGCCAGGCCAGCCCCTGAGCCTGCTGCCGTGCTCCCTTGCCGCCTCTCAGGGCTCTGTCCCCACAGGGCTGGGCTGTCTGCCTCCTGCTGGCAGGGGGGCAGTGGGCAGAGGCAGAAATGGCAGCCGGCTCAGCTGCCCCCGGTGCTGTGTCTGAGACCCCCCTGAGACACAGCTCTAACCCCACAGAGCTGCCATGGCCATGTGGAAGACCATCATGGGCTCAGCCAGGACTGCGGAGCTGGCGCAGCTGATCCTCCTGGATGTGATGGGCAGCTGGCCAGAGTACAGCACCTGCACCTCCAATGGGGACGAAACGGCTGTCTTTGCCCTGACAGTGAGTTTCTGCAACTGGCCTTTGCAGGCCCCAAGGCTGCCTCTCCAGCAGCTCTCCATCCTCCTTCCCCCACTGCATCTCCCTGCCTCAGGCGCTAGCCTGAAACCTGGCCCAGGGGCAGCTTCAGGCCCACCAGGCCCCGTGCTCCCCCTGCCATGCTCTCTCCTGGCCTCTCCCTGCCACGCTCGGGCCCTGCCACACACACACCTCGACACTGAGCGCTGTCTCGGGGGGCTTTGTCCTTTGCAGGCAACTGTGGTGACGTGGAAGATCCTCCAGGTGCCCTGTCTCCCACGGATCTTGAAGGTGTATTTCCCCCGCCTATTTATGCATCTGCTATTCCAAGTGTTCTTCAGCACTCTGGATATGCCAGAGGAGGTCGACACCTTCTGGAAGGGATGCCAGGAAGAGCACGGCCTTGCCACCAGCCCCAACAGGTGCTCCATACTACTCCTCCTGTCCCTGCCACGTGGCCTGCCAAGGAGCCAGTGCTGCCAGTGTGACCTGGGCTTTGCTGTGCACACAGGTTTGCTGTGCGCACCCTCAAGTCCCTGCTCTGCCTTCTCCGCTGCGAGGATGTGGTGGTGGCAATGGAGCGCAGGTGTGCCTGGGACACGCTGCTCTCTCTTGACACTCACCACTTTGCCGTGGCTCTGCTTGCCAGGTGAGACCCCCTTCTCCCCACTGCCTCTGACATTGCTGCCCTGTGCCCAGGTGCCCCATAAAGTGTCCGTGGTGGCCATGGGTCAGAGGGCCTTGGCACTGAGGGACGGCCAAGCAGGCTGGAAAAGGCTGGCAGAGGAGACTGCCCATCAGCAACCAACTCCCAAACGGCCCACGTCCCCTTGCTGGAAGGGTGCTGGGGAAAGATGAGAACTGGGTGAGTCACGCCTGGGAGACGTTTGCCCCACTGCATCAGGCTCTTGTTTCCTTTTTCCCCTCTTCAGAGAAATTCGCCGCTTAGCCATCCACTTTTGTTCCGCGGTGGCATTCTACCTGCTCGCCCTGCTCGGCAAAGAGATGCCATACTGGGATTTCCCTGCCCTGGCATTCCTTGTGGAGGTGAGCCTCAAGGCCAGCGCTGCCTGGCTGAGCGGCCTCCCAGCCCTCTGGCCTCTGGCAGCCACAGCTGCCAGGACAGTGCCCGTGCCCTGTGCTGCTGCCTGGGCCCGGCCCTGTGCGCTTCTGGGCTCCTGCCGGCCGGCTCCCCTGTCACTGCCCTGTGCCTTTCAGGTCCTCGAGTGCCTGGACTTGAGGGAATGCAGTGACAGTGTCCTGGAGATCCTGGCACAGAACCTGCAGAGCGAGCACATGGCCAGGCGTTACTTGGCACTCCGAGGCCTCGTAGTGCTGGGCAAGAATCCCTTGATAGTGAGAAGGGGGCAGTGGCCGAAGCCGTGGAGGCAGCGTGGGGCTGGGCAACGCAGTCGCTTGGCCTTGCCTGGGCTTCGGCCGCTGGGGCAGCTCTTCCCATCTCTCCTGCTTCCCGCTTCAGCTGCCCCAGCTTCGGGACAGGCCTTTGGCCTCTGGGCCCTGCGGCAGCAGGGCGGCCTTTCACAAAGTCGTCTTCCGCACAGGCTGAAAAAATGCAGAGCCTGACTGAAAATCTTGTGGAGCTCCTGGAGGAAAATGACAGCGACATGATCAGGATGAGCATTCTTCTACTCAGATATTTGCTCCTGGATAATGGTGCTCCAATAGCCACCCCCATCGCCCTGCAGCTGGCTGAGGCGCTCCTGCCACTCTTTGACAGCGTAAGGCTCTGTGCCCACAGCCACAGCCACTGGCTGCTGCCCGGACCCTTGGTGCCCTGTGCAGATGCACGCCTGTGCCCTGGGGGGCCTGAAGCAGCTGATGCGCAGGTCTTTTGCCCTTTCCTTTCATCCAGGATGACATCCAGGTGCAGCTGAGCTCCATGGCTCTCTTTCAAGAGATGCTGGACTTATTAACAGAAGAGGGAAGAAAGGCCCTCAAGTCCCACGTGCGCCAGAGCCTGCTCCCGCTCTACTTCCACTGCCAGGATGAGAATCAGATGGTTGCTGAGGTGAGCACTTGTGGCCAGCTGCTGTCCCCCCGGCAGGGGCTTGGGCTGCCTCCTGCCCGGGCACCTTGTGGGCTGCAGCCTCCTCCAGCCTGTGCCACTGGGATGCTCCTGTGCCCTGGACTGTGGGGCCATCTGTGCATCTCTGTCCCTCTCCAGGCCTCCCGGGAAACGCTGCATTCCTCAGCCAGATTCCTGAAGAGGAGGGATATAGAACAACTGCTGCATGTGGATCAGAGCCTTGGGGAGTGCCTGGTAAGAACAGCAGAGACCCCCCAGCCTCAGCATGGCCAAGGTCCCTGAGGGCTGTGCTCAGTGTGCAGGGCTAACAGCTGTGGCCGCTGCTGCAGCCAGAGGCCGCGCGGGCTCTTCTCCAGGCTCCCGTGGGCCTGAGTCAGGTGCCCATGGAGCCCTGGCCCGGCGGGGCTGCGGGGCGGCACCACGGCTCCACGGGCAGCAGCCGGCCCTCTGCCCCTCCCCTCGGGAGCCCTTGGCCAGCGGCTGCTGGCTGCGCCTCAGGGCTGGGCGGGCAGGCGTGGCCGGCGGTGGGCGCCGGCAGCGCCCGGCCCAGGAGCTGAGCCCGCGCCAACCCTTCCCTCCTGCTGCTCTCTGCAGTTGGCAGAGGACAGGGGCCGAGCGGCTGAGCACGTGTGCAGGGCACTGCACTACCTGCAGAGCCCACAGGAGTCCCTGCGAGAGGCGGCCGTCAGGTTCATGGGTGAGTCCCGAGCCCGGGCTCCTCCCCGGCCCCGCCGCAGCTCGGCCCCGGCCCCGCCTGCTGCCCCGTCAACGGCAGCCCGGCCCGGCGCCGTGGAGCCCCGCCTGGCCTGGGCGTTGCTGCTGCCGCCCTCTGTCAGCTGTGCCCTGGGGCAGCAGCGTGCGGCAAGGGCCGGGGCTGAGCTCTGCCTGGCCAGCAGCCCGTGTGGCCACAGCGCCGGCAGCGCTGCTGGCAGGGAGCTGTGCCGCTGGGGCTGTGACAGGCTCTGTGTTCACAGGCATGGCTGGGCGGCACCTGAGGGGGAAGAAGGAAGAGCTGCAGCTGATCTGTACTGGTGAGTGAGTGAGGGCAGCGGACTGACAGCGGGGGCTTCCAGAGCAGCTGAAAGCCCTGCCCTGTTAGCAGAGGGCTCTGCTCCTTCTGCAGACATGGGGCAGCATGGGCAGAGCATACAGAGATTTCAGGGCCACCTTGGGGATTCGTGGCCAGCAGCTTCGGGCCGGTGCCCTTGGTCCCTGCTCCCTCTTGGCCATGGCTAGAGCCGGCTGGGATGGCCCTGGCAGGGGGCACTCCTCGGCCCCCCACAGATCCAAGATGTGACCATGGCTCTGTCCCTCTCTCTTGCAGCCCTTGAACTACTGACTGCGGACATCAGCAGTGCCGTGTCGGACATGGCGCTAGAAACACTGTATGTGCTCCAGGCACTGCAGAGTGATTGATATTCCCTCTTCCAGAGGCTGCAAGGTCAGCTCCGCAGGGCATGGAGGACACGGCCTCGTCTGTTGGGGCTTGGCTGGCTGCGCTGCTGCAGCTCTGCAGAGACCTGATGCCAGAGGCTCTGTCTGCTGGGGCCACCTGAGCCAGCTGGAATTTTCCATTTCTTTAAGATTGTTCTTTTCTTCTTTTTGTTTTTTTTCTTTAGTATATGAATATAGAGTGTGTTATAATACACAGACTCCCAGGAGCTTTCTTTTGCTACCCAGGGTCGGCAGGGCATAGGGGAAGAGGGGGAGAACGGTGTCCTGGCTCAGCAAGCTGCCCAGGCATGCAGTGGGAAAGGGAAAATGGCCAGAAGCCCCTTGTCCTGTGGTGGCTCTGCTGAAGCCTTTGTGCTGGTGACAGAGCGGCTGGGCAGGGGCCGGGGCTGCAGGGATCCCTGCCAGAGCGGTGCCTGGAGATGGCCACAAGCCCTGTGCCAGGAAGGAACCACCCTCTGTATCCTCCTGCCCGTGTACTGCTGGCTGGATTGCTGAGGGCTCCCAGGTGCCTCTGGATGGGGCTGCTCTGCCGCTGCTGTGGGGCTGCGGCGCTGCTGCCGGGCAGCTTGGCCGGGCTGGGGCAGCCCCTGAGGGGCTGGGGCGCTGGCAAGCCCTGAGTAATGGGCTGTCAGAGGCCACAAGCAGCCCCCTGGCAGCTGCCCGCCTTGTTCCTGCCAGAGTTGACTTGCAAGAGGGATCCCGGGCACTCTGGAACTAACAGCATCGGTGTTGATGGAAACCCAAATGCAGGGAAATCTCAGACCTTTGGTCTTGTCAGCAAAGCTTAGAATTAAACACAGGATTTGATCGGAGACCTTGGAAAGGGCTTCCAAACTTAGGTGCTAGAAGCGAGAATGTGGATTTCTAGTTTATTATAGCAGAGAGATGGGGAGGAAGGTTGAAGTGGAGGAAAGTTTAGAGTTTTAGGGCTGAAGATCTAGAAAAAATAAAAGTAGTTACAATGGTAAACAAGAAGCTTAGGATGCAGTGCTGTAGGTTTGTGTGTCATAACATGATTGGCTAAGGAAGCTTACACTGTAGCATGAGCCCCTAAGACGAAGTATTGAAGGATTGGCTGCAAAACATAAATATCCTTGTTGGCGGTGTCTTCTTGGCCAAGAAATCCTTCAAAGCTCTTGTAACTACAAGTCTTGCGGCCTTGTGAGCCATGCGGTGGAGATGTGAGCCAAACTCACCCTTCTTGTCTATGTAGCAGAGAAGAAAAAGCAATGGCATCATCTAAAACACTCAGAGGTCTGCTCTCTAGCTTGTTCCAAACTCCCTCAAATCCCCCAAAGTGGGATTTAGCTACAAAGAGATGACAAGGGCTCTTAGTGCTGGCTCTTTGACTCCACAGCAGCTGTTTTAGAATCTTTCCCATAACCCTGTGTAGTCATGTGCCAGAAATGGATCATTTGAAGAAACTTTCCCAACTGACTTGCATGGACGTTTGTCTGAAGGGTATTTGAGGAGAAAGGCTCCCAGCAGAGGTCTGGGCTTTGGCCGAGCTGTGTCCCCTGCTGATTGTGAAGTGTGCCATCAGCTGCAGGGCCTTCTGGGCCGAAAAATATCATTGAGTCACTTGGACTTGCTCATGTTGGCCTATAGAAGCTGGACCCACTTTCGAGGCAAATTTGGAGACCTCATCTATGAGTGGGTGGACGACCTCGGATTTTCCCAATTGCTGGGAATGGTTCCCCAGGTCCTTGGTGTAAAATCAGGCTCCCCAGCAAGTGCACATCTGCAAGATGAGAAACAATTTAGGCAATTGGTGATGCATCTTTCTAAATTGCTCTCCTTTCTTTCCTTTTGTCAAATACAAAGCTGGATTTTGTGTCAGGTACATACAGGCAACGTGTGTATTTGTGATTTTGATATGTGTGGAAACCAACCATGGGACACTTATAAAGACGAATTCTAATATAACTGAGGAAAGCAAAGCATGGAAGAAGGCCTTTGAACCTATCCTTTGTTCCTAATTAGCTTTTATAAGTCTTAAGTTGATTTAGAAGCATTTGAAGTAAAGCTTTGAGGATGTTGCTTTTTGACAGGAACTTTCTGCTTGTAGCTAAGCCTTCAAGAGTTTTGCAATAATAACCTTTTGAAGTATAATTTCAGAATATTGCTTGTAGTAAGGATCTTTGAAACTATAGCTTCAGAATATATAAAAAGGAAATATGCCTATCTCAGGCCTTGACAAAACAGTGAAAAGCAGCTTGAGAAATGAACATGAATATCAACGCAAGGACTAACGATTTTGACCAAGGGAAGCTGGACATCACTGTTGTGAGATTTATAGTCCATGCAATCAAAAGGTAAAGCCATGTCTGAAATCTGGACCCCACCAGCTGGGAGACTTCTTTCTTCGTTCAGAAGTTGGACCCCCCAACCACCTGGGATATTCCTTTTCTGGGATACATCCTGAGAAAAAATAATCACAATACTGTATAGAATTGTGATGTAAAAATTGGGAAAAGAAACTACTGATGAGTAAAAAATTTGGACTAGAAACTGCTGAGAAAGCTTAGGAGTGCCCCTATAAATACTGGTAAGCCTCAACTATCCGTGTGCAGTTGGAGGGAAAACTTCCCGCACTGTACTCTGCGCTGTATTGCTCATACTTTACCAGAATAATTAATAAATTGATTGCTGCTTGAATAATGACCTAGACAAGCCTCTCATTTCTAACATTATAGTACTGTTTACTGTATAGTACTCTGCCCAGGGGCAGAGCCCGCGCCGAGCCTTCCCTGCTGGCGCTCCCCGCAGCTGCTGCAGGACGAGAGCTGAGCGGCCGAGCACCTGCGCTGGGCCCTGCCGCACCTGCAGAGCCCACAGAGGCCCCTACGAGCAGCGGCCGTCAGGCTCATGGGTGAGCCAGCAGCCCCGCGCCCCTCCCTGCCCCCGGCCCGGCTGCTGCCCCGGCTACAGCGGGAGCCGCGCCCCGGCCGCTGCAGCCCCGCCCGCCCTGGGCATTGCTGCCGCCGCCCTCCCGCAGCCGTGCCCTGGGGCGGCAGCGTGCGGCAGGGCCCGGCAGCAGCCCTGCCCGCCAGGAGAGCGTGCGGCCGCAGGGCTGGCAGAGCCCGTGTCGGGCAGCTGTGCCGCCTGGCGCTGCCACATGCTCTGTCTTGCCAGGGGTGGCCAGAGTGCTCGTGATGGGGCAGCAGGAGGAGCTCCAGGTCCTCACTGAGGGTGAGTCAGGGCAGCCGCGTGGCAGCGAGCACTGCCGGGGGTGTGGGGGCAGCTGCAAATCCCGGCTCTGCAGCTACAATCCGTGCCCGGGCTGTGGAGGGCTCTGCTGCCTGTGCGGACCAGGGGTGGGGGGGGCACAGGCCGGAGAGCTTTCAGGGACACGGGGGGTCTGTGGCCAGCACCCTCTGGCTGAAGCCCTTGTCTCCCGCTCCCTCCTGGCCATGGCAAGAGCCGGCTGGGATGGCCCTGGCAGGAGGCTTTCCTTGGATTCCCTCAATCCGGCCTCTGACCATGGCTCTGTTCCTCTCTCTTCCAGCTCTTCAAGCCCTCAGGGAAGATGAGAGCCCATCCTGCATGAACACATGGGTTCAGCTGAAATTCGAAGGAAGATCTGCATAACTTCATTTGTCTCCTGCATCAGATGTACCTATACCGGCCTCCTTCGATGATTTCCAGTGCCCATCAAAGATGGGAGAATCTACAGAGCAGAAGGGACCAGCTGCAGTTCCAGCACGGCTCTGGCTACTCAGAGCTGAGCCTGTGTGAAGCCCCAGCAGCTCCTGCCATCTCTCTCCCTGTTGGCACCTCCCTCCCTGCAGACCTCAGGCCCTGCCCATCCCCTTTTCTGCCTCCCAGCTCACCCCTTACCTTCGCTTTCCCTTAATAAACTGTTTGGGTTTTTCACTTGAACCGCATATCCATGGAGCTGAAGTGACACAAAACCTGAGCCCGGAGACACGCAGGGCCCTGCTGCCCTTCTCCTGCCTGCTGTGTTCCAGGCACGGAATGAGAGGAACAAGGGCAGCTCAGGCTGCAAAGGTCCCTGTCCCGCTGCTCCAGTTGCACAGCGGTGTGGACTTAAAGGGCATGCTGAGCACGCTGAAGGGGACAAGGACCCTGAGTTGTAGAAGAGTCAGCTTGAGTGTGCTCTGAACCCAGCCATGAGGGATTCCAGTGCAGGCATCCACGGTGGGCAAAGGAGCTTGCAATGGCAGAGTTTCCACAAAGAGCTTCCTGAAAGCACAGCAATACTCCATCCCTACACAGGGACAGGAAGAAGGCAGTGAGACCAGAGGCAGGGGCCCAATCCCATCCCTCTGGGGCATGGCTGCAAAACAGCCGCAGCTGTGTCTTCCCGTGCCTGTGTTTGGGCTGTGCTGAGCCCAGAGCCAGCCAGCTTGTGCTCTGCTGTGCCAAGAGCGTTCTGGGCAGGCAGGCAGGCAGAAGTGCCGCTTGCGCTGTGGGGAAGGGGGTCACGAGAGCTTCCTGCGGGAACAGGGCTCTGCTCCTTGCCTGGGAACAGCCTGGTTTTGCTGTCGTGAGCGCAGGCAGGAGCTCGGGCACTTGAAGGGGCAGCGGGCAGCTCTTGTTTATAGGGGGTCTGGGGCTGCGTGCCACAATGGACACGAGGAAACGGGCTCGGGAGAAGGAAGATGAGCTCGAGCTGGAGTGCCTGTGCTACAAGGTGCAGAAGTAATTGAGCCTTGCCAGGGTTTCTTAAGTGTGTGTTGGTGTTCCCTGGGAAATGGACACATTTGGGGAAATGCCTTTGGAAGAGAGGGGCTTGCTTCTCAAGCAAAGTGCTTCCCCAGGCGCCTCTAGTGAGCTAGGTGCAGCTGTCTCCCTTTGGCTCCTTGCGTTCCTTTCCATCCTTGAGGCCCCTTGCACTTGGCAGAGGGGCATGGCAAGGGAGAAGGCTGTGAAGAGCAGCTTTGGCAATCTGCCTGGGCCTGCAGAGACCAAGGCAAGCACCAGCGGCAGGGTGTGTCCCCCCTATTTGAGCACAGGACAGAGGGGGATCATCTCTGTCCAGCCAAGAGCCCCAAATGCCTCTCAGAGACCTGTGAATTCAAAGGCCTTTATGCACATTCATGCCATCTTCCCTATCTGCTGTGTTTTAACTCTTGGCAAGATGCATTTGCCTCTTGCTTGCTGGAAGCTGCTCTGCTTCAGGGCCAGCAGCGAGCTGGGCTGTGCGGGCCCCGTGGAGAGTCCTTCCCCGAGCACTTGGCAGCTCTTGGTGTGTCCAAGGCTGTGTTAGACATTTGGGGCAATGGATTCCTTCCAAGTGGGGGCACCTTGGGTGGGGAGTGGTTGGCCCCGGGGCACGTGGCAGCATGTCCCTTTGTGACACGGTGCAGCAGGTTCCCTGTGGAACCGAAAGGGACACCGTGTCTTGGCAGCCCTTTGTGACACGTGCTGACATAGGGGCTGGCAGCCACACGGCCACGCCACAGTGCTCAGTGCACGCAACGGGACAGGAGGTGACAGAGCGGTGCTGTGAGGCGACCCTGCACAGTCAGCTCGTTGGCTGCTGACCTGGAGCTTTTCCAAGGCATTCCTCCTGTGGCTGGCCTCATGGCCAGACCTCGGCATTTGGTGACTCGGAGCTTTTCCGAGGCATCTCCCATCCCTGCAGCTGGTGCCCTCGTGGCCAGGCCGTGGGACTTGGTGACCTCCATTGTTCGCCAGGAGTCTCCTGTCATTGTGGCAGGAGCCCTCGAGTGCAGGACTTGCTGTCCTCTCGCCTTTCTGAGGCTCCTCTGTTGCAGGTGCCTTCAAGGCAAGACTGCAGCCCTTGCTGACGCGGGCCTTTGCCAAGGCATTTGAAAGGTTAGACAGCAGGATGGCGGGCGGACTGCTCAGTCTGTTCAAGGGGCTTCGGGGCAAGAAAAGCAAAGGCCCTGCAGCTGCCCCAGTGCAGAAGCCTGCAGAGACAGAGAAGTTGCAGATGCTGCAGGACGGTGAGTGGTGGAGCTGGGCTGCTGGGCCGGTGCCTGCAGCTCGCCTGGCCCTGCCCCACCCCATCCCATCCCATCCCATCCCATCCCATCCCATCCCATCCCATCCCATCCCATCCCTGTGGACATGCCCATGGACGGGATGGGAGAGAGACCGGGGCTGCGCCCCTGAATTGCCGTGCTCCATCCCCTGGGCTCCCGTGGGGCTGTCCCTGCCTGGGGAGCGCAGGGCTGGGCTGTGTTCTCCAGCCTCTCCCGCAGCCCCTCACCTCTGGCTGCGCTTGCTCTTTAACAGATGCAGCCAGGGACCCAACTCAAGAGCAGGAGCCCACCCGTGGCCGCTTCCACAGAACAGCGCAGGTACCTGCGGCCATCCCCACCTGGGCCGGGCCTACTGGCGCTGCTTGGCTGATCCCTGCGCTTGGAGCAGGCCATGGAACGTCCCTCCCCTCCCTCCCTCCTTCTTCTGCAGACACTGCGGAGGTTTCCGCACCTGGGCCGCACAAAGACCCGTGGCACCGGCACCAAGGGCACGGCCCAGCCCGACTCCAGGCCTGGCCAGCTGCGGGCAGAGGCTGCTGCCATCTCAGCGTCCTCGGAGCTCGCAGCAGCCTCTGAGCAGGACACGGCCCAGGGCAGGGCGGAGGCTGGCATGGCTCTGACTGAGGGCATGGCCATCACCCACACCCAGGCTCAGGGCATGCCAGACACTCAGACCATGCCCACACTGACCGTGGCTCCTGCACCCACTCTGGAGGTTTTCCAGAAGCGTGCTGCTTCTCCACAGCAGGTAAGTGACGAAAGTGAAGGGAGAACGAGCACACATCCGATTGATGAGCATCGATCTCAGATTTATTGATCCAGCTTACACACTTTTATAGTAGTGTTAATTAAGTTCATACATATTGCAAAACCCGAGCTCATCACTGGTTACAGATTACACACCAACCCCTCCTTTGTTGTCAATACCTGTGGTTTCTTGTTGAGGCTAATACTTGTTTTTCTGATCCTGCTGTTGACTTGTTATTGAGCACCCTTCAAGGACTCCATGTTTTCCACCATGTTTTTCTCATAACTTAGCCAAGGACAAGGTATTTATTGTTTTTAAGGAAAAGCCTGAGAACTTGCTGGTTACAGCTGCCTTTTACTTTTTAACCAGCTGTATGTGATCATGGCCTTTTTCTATAAGCCATGTCTGAACAAAGCTCTCCACAGCTAAGCAAACTGGGGCCAGGGCTGAAGGCCTCCCAGGATCATGTGGCTCCTCAAGCTACATCCGCTGGACCCCCTCAGCCTTTGAGGCCATTACAGTGGGGTGGGAAGGCAAGCACTTCTTCGGGGAAGCTGGGCAAGTTGCTCCCTTGGACAGCACTCCAAGTCTTCCCCACGCTGCGTCCTCCAGGTGCAAGCCATGGTCAGGGATATTCTCCAGAGACTGGCATCCTGTGTCACCGTGGATGCCAGGCTGCAAATGGAGATTCTGAACCTGACAGAGGAACACCCTGTTCAAGTGGTGATGAGCCTCCTATGCTGTGCCCCAACGTGTGACAGGTACGGAGCACAAGTGCCTCGAGAGCTCAGTGCTCACCGGCCCGTAGGGCCCCTCACCCTGTACAGCCTGTCCAGTGGGCTCTGCCAGACAGGCAGAGAGCTGCGGGAGCCTCGGGCCCCTCTGTTTCCTGAGCCTCTGCCATGCTCCCTCTCTGCCCCTCAGGGCACCGGGGCTCTGTCACCCAGTCCCACGCAGCCGCATGGGGCACGGTGCTGACGCACAGCTCTGCTCACACAGAGCCACCACGCTGATGTGGAGAGCCATCGGCACGTCTGGAGTGGCCGCCCAGGAGGTGCTTCCAGCGCTGCTCTCTGCCATGGAGGAGCAGCCGCCCTATGGCAGCTTCTCCTGCGGAGACAAGGCTGTCTTTGCCCTGGCTGTGAGTTTCTGGAGCTGGTCTTTGCTTGCCCTCCTGGTTGCCTCTCCAGCACCTCTCCCTGCTCTCCCTAGCCTGCAGCTCCCTGCCTGGGCTCAAAGCTGGCCTAGGGGCAGGCTCAGGGGCAGCAGGCCGCGTGCTCCCCCTGCGTCTCCCCTCGGGCCCTGCCTCATAGACACCCTGGCACTGAGCACTGCCTCAGGCTGCTTTGTCTCTTGCAGGCAACTCTGGTGCTGTGGAGGATTGCTCCCATGTGTGAGTGGCACTGTGCCATTCTGCTTCATTCTCCCCAATTGTTTGTGGCTCTGCTCTTGCAAATTTTCACCACCACAGAGCAGATGCCAGGGGACATTGAAACTGGGAGATTCTGGAGAGCGTGCCGGGAAGAACACGGCCTTCCCTGCCATCCCCACAGGTGCCAGTCGCCCTGTCCTTCCCACGCCCTCGTGGCCAGGGCCAGCGCTCCCAGAGAGACCTGGCCTTTGCTCGGCATGCAGGTTTGCAGTGCAGACCATGAAGGCTCTGCTCTCCCGCCTGGGCTTTGACAAGAAGCTGGTGACTCTGGAGAACAAGCGGGTCTGGGAGAAGCTGCTCTGTGCCGACACCCAGCACTATGCAGCAGATCTGCTGGCCAGGTGAGATCTCCTACGCCCCGCCGCCACCGTCAGCATTTGTGCCCCCTGCCCAGAGTGCCCCACACAGTCCCTGGGGCTGTAAGCGAGAGCCCTTGTCAGCGAGGGAGGGCTGAGCAGACTGGGAAAGGCTGGGAGAGGAGGATGCCCAGCAGCAGCCGCCTCCCAAGGGCCCCATGTCCCCATGCAGAGTGCTGGAGAAAGATCAGACCTCTGTGAGACCATGCCTGGGAGAGGTCTGCCCGCCCGGCTCAGGGCCTTGGTGCCTTTTTCCCATGCCAGGGAGATGCGCCGTGGCTTGAGCCCCTTGTGTCCCCACATGGCCTC
This sequence comes from Melozone crissalis, assembly GCF_028551555.1. Lineage (NCBI taxonomy): Eukaryota > Metazoa > Chordata > Aves > Passeriformes > Passerellidae > Melozone > Melozone crissalis. The sequence continues at coordinate 1,679,004 of NW_026535823.1, forward strand.
ACACCTGCTCAGCCTGCTCCTCGGGAAGCAGTCCCGCTGGCATCTGCCTGCCCTGGCGTTCTTTGTGGAGGTGAGCCTGATGGCCAGCGCTGCCTGGCTGAGCTGCCTCCCAGCTCTTGGGCCTCCCGTAGCTGCAGCCGCCTGGGAGGCTGCCCACACCCACTGCTGCTGCCTGGGCCTGGCCCTATGAGGCTCTGGGCTCCTGCCGGCCGGCTGCCCCATCACTGCCCTGTGCCTTTCAGGTCCTGGAGTGTCTGGACTTGAGCAAACACGGTCCCAGTGCCCTGCTGGTGGTATCCAGGCACCTGCTGAGCCAGTGCAGGGACAGGCTGCGCCGGGCGCTCAGAGGCCTTGTGGTGCTCAGCAAGGAGCCCTCGCTGGTGAGAAGGGGCAGTGGCTGAAGCCATGCTGGCAGTGTGGGGCTGGGCAACGCAGACCTCTGGGCTTGGCTGGCCTTTGGCAGCAGAGGCAGCTGCTCCCAGCTCTCCTGCCTCCTGCTTCAGCTGCCCCAGTGCCCCAAGCAGCTGTTGGTGCTGCGGCCATTCATGGCTTCACAGCACAGCCTGGTCTTGCACACAGGCCGGAGGAATATGCTGCCTCTATCCACACCTGGTGGAGCAGCTGGCTGACCCAGATGCAGAGGTGGTCTGGATGAGCCTCTGTGTGCTCACACATACGCTCCAGGACAAAGACCTCCTGCTACCCAGCGTCACCGCCCTGAAGCTGGCTGAGTCCCTCCTGCCACACTTTGAGAACGTAAGGCTATGTGCCCCCAGCCAAGGGCACTGGATGCTACCTGGAAACTTTGTGCTCTGTGCAGTTCTGGGCCTTTGTCTCAATGGGCCTGGAGTAGTTGGTGCTGAGGTCTTTTCCTTTCCTTCCAGGACAACAGCCACATGCAGCTGCTCTCCATTCAGCTCTTTTGCAAGGTGATGGAGCTGGTAGTGGAAGAGGGGGAAGAGCTTCTCACGACATTTGTGAACCAGAGCCTGCTCCCTCTATTCTTGCACTGGCACGATGAGAACCTGTATGTGGCCAAGGTGAGGTTTTGTGTGATGGTGCCGCATCCCTGGCAGGGGGCTTGGCCACCTCCTGCCCTGGCACCTGGTGGGCTCCAGCCTCCCCATGGTCATGGCACAGGGACACAGGTCCTGTGCCCTGGGCTCTGGTGCCACCTGCAGCTCTCTGCCACTCTCCAGGCTCTTTCCAAGCCCTGCTTTGTGTGGCACGCTTCCTGAAGAGGAGGGACCTTGAGGAGCTGCTGACGAAGGCGCGGCGGATTAAGTTTGCTGAGAGCCTGGTAAGGACAGCCGGGGAGCTCGAGCCCTGCCCCTGGTGCTCGATGCGGGGGACCGGCAGCTGTGCCACTGCCCAGCGCCGCAGCCGGGCCTGCCAGCCAGTGCCCCCCACGCTGCTCCCTGTCCCGGGCTGTGTGGGCCGGCTCGGCCGGTGCTGGGGCCAGGGAGAGCCCGGCCAAGGGGCAGAGCCCATGCCAAGCCTTCCCTGTTGGTGCTCCACGCAGCTGCTGCAGGACGAGAGCCGAGCGGCTGAGAGCCCACAGAGGACCCTGCGAGAGGCAGCTGTCAGGTTCATGGGTGAGCCCTGAGCCCGGCGCCCCTCCCTGCCCCCAGCCCGGCTGCTGCCCTGGCTACAGTGAGAGCCGTGCCCGGGCCTCTGCAGCCGGCTGGGATGGCCCTGGCAGGAGGCTTTCCTTGGATTTCCTCAATCTGGCCTCTGACCTTGGCTCTGTTCCTCTCTCTTCCAGCTCTTCAAGCCCTGAAGGAAGATGAGAGTTCATCGTGCCTGAGCAAACTGCTTCAGATGATCTTTGAAGGAAGATCTGCAGGACTTTGTCTGATGGATCAGATGTACCAGTGTCCATCAGCGATTTCAAGTGCCCATTGAAGATGGGAGCACCTGCAGAACAGGATGGAGCAGCTGGAGCTCCAGGCACAGCATGGCTGCTCAGAGCTGAGCCTGTGTGAAGCCCCAGCAGCTCCTGCCATCTCTCTCCCTGTTGGCACCTCCCTCCCTGCAGACCTCAGGCCCTGCCCATCCCCTTTTCTGCCTCCCAGCTCACCCCTTACCTTCGCTTTCCCTTAATAAACTGTTTGGGTTTTTCACTTGACCCGCATCTCCGTGGAGCTGAAGCAACGCAAAACCTGAGCCCGGAGACACGCAGGGCCCTGCTGCCCTTCTCCTGCCTGCTGTGTTCCAGGCACGGAATGAGAGGAACAAGGGCAGCTCAGGCTGCAAAGGTCCCTGTCCCACTGCTCCAGTTGCACAGCGGCGTGGACTTAAAGGGCATGCTGAGCACGCTGAAGGGGACAAGGACCCTGAGTTTTAGAAGAGCCAGCTTGAGTGTGCTCTGTACCCAGCCATGAGGGATTCCAGTGCAGGCATCCACGGTGGGCAAAGGAGCTTGCAATGGCAGAAGTTTCCACAAAGAGCTTCCTGAAAGCACAGCAATGCTCCATCCCTACACAGGGACAGGAAGAGGGCAGAAGGGCAGAAGCAGCAGCAGGGAGTGGCTGAGACTCGGAAGCGCGACTATCCCAGTGGCCGCAGTGCTGTCAGGCAGTGCCTGCACCTTCGGTGTGGTTCTGGCAACTCTGGTCTCCCCAGAATGAGCAACGGCAGCCCCTGCCTCAGGCCCAGTCACAAAACCAACCAAGTGAGACCAGAGGGAGGAGACCCTTCCCACCTCTCTTGGGCAGGGCTGCAAAACAGACGCTGCGTCTTCCTGCCCTTCTGTTTGGGGTGTGCTGAGCCCAGAGCTGGCCAACTTGTGTCCTTCTGTCCCAGGAGCACTTTGGGCGGGCAGGAGAAGGGCTGCACGTACGGCAGAGCGTCCTGGAAGGGGCTCACCAGAGCCTCCTGCGGCAACAGGCTGTGGGACGCGGAGGTTCTGGGACATCACACCATAACCAATAGGATCTAGTGAAGTCAAATTTATTATCCTTTAAAAGACTCTGTTTAAAATAAGTCTCTGCTATCCACGCGTCTCTAGCTAATACATGATTGGTTAATCCTAGCTGTTCACACATCTTAATTAGAATGCTGATTGGATCATCTTATTTTTTACACATCTTGCTGTGGTTGTCTGGCCCACCCATGTCTCACTTTGCTAAGCTTGCTGACAAACTTGCTGAGTCCTGATGTCTCTTCTTCATGTATCTTTTTCAAGGATATACCAAGCTCATTTCTGAATATGTCCATAATTCATTCTTTGTGAACGTGTTCATTGTCCATTATTACAAGCAGGCTGGATTGGGCATTGGCTGAATATGGCCATTGTCTTGCAAAAACTCCTCCATTCTGTCTCTGAGCCAGCATTCGAGCCGGTTAAACAAAATCCTCCCTCTCATGCTGTAAAGAATGTGGAATTAGAGTTGGAATGTGACCCTGAAATGGAAGCAGCTCAGAAACGAAAGTAGAAAAAAGTTATTCCAGAAGCTATTGTAGAAGGGACTTTTCTCTCCAATGATGTAGAAGCTTTTCCTGTAGTAACTAATGCTGCAAGTAGAGGTTAAAAACCTTTCAATTGGAAGATTTTAGAAAAGTTGAGAGCTGCAATTTCACAATTTGGTTGAAAATCCCAACTTGCACAGTCACTTCTGCAGTATATTTTTCCATCTAACACATTAATTCCAGCTGATTAATATCATGCATACCATGATATGACTTATAATGCCACCCTGTCAGCAGGTGATGTGTCATAAAAGCTGGGAGGAAAAGTGTGCTCAAGAAGCAGCAAGACCTAGAGTGCAGGGTGATCCTCTGTATGGTTTAACAGCACAACAGTTACTTGGCAAGGGGCCCTGAGCTACTGCCACTGCCCAGGCTAAGAGCAGATGAGCCAACAACTGGCATATAATGCGCTCCTTGCACTTCCAGATGGGTTACACACTAAATCTTTTACACAGATTTGTCAAAGAAAGAATGAAGACTTTGATAAATTTGTAGACAAATTGCATAAAGCTATCTATAAGCATTCTGATTTAAATTCAGACACAGAGATACAATTGTATGGACTTTGGGATCATTACTCCATTCCAAAAGGCATTCCCTTCAGTCACAAGAGCCTTCCATCTCTTCCAAAAATTGCCTGCTGAAACTCTTCTGCTCCTTCCAAATCAGTTCACTACTCCAGCCTAACCCTTGAAGCACGGACAGATGACTCTTCAACTAATTGTAGTAGAAAAGAAGGGTATTTATTGGAGCCCTGGACACATGTGAACTAGTTTCCAAAGACACGTGCAAGAAGTTGCAGACTCCTGCTCTCTATTTCTACAGAAAAAGTTTTACATTAGGTTTCTAAGGACCCATAATACATAATTCTTACATGCCTGCTTCGCATTTTTATCAGCTGAATATCTATTACAGCTGTGCAATTGTACTCCCTTAACTCGGTCAGTGGGATTTTGAAATGAGGGAGTGGTTGTATGGGAGGAAGAAAGCCATCTTCCTCATGGTGAACTCTTCTCCCATGGCCAGTTGGCAAGACCTTTGGACCTGCTGCTCATGGTCCAACCTTCTCCTTACTGTTCAATTATTCTTAAGGCAAGGTATTTCTATGGTCTCTGCTTCTTCACAATTGCTTCCTCTATCCCTGTCACTCCTAGCTTTATGTTCCTGATATATTTGGTACTCTTTAACTAAGGTACGTGATTTCTGATAGTTGTATTACTAACTTAGCTTCTTACCTCATTTTCAAATCTTAACTAAAACATGCAGTCTCCTACTATCTCAATTCTATTCCCAGCTGGCCCCTTGACTCATGTGCACTTTTCAAGTATCCTAATTCCATTTTCACCTAACCCCTTCACTCACCTCAGGCACATCCCTGACTGCCTCTCTCCCAGCAGCTCAGAGCTGCATTGCACAGCACTTGCTGTGCGCCACAGAGCACAAAGCAGGCTGGCCTGGTGGGCCTGAATATTTCTGCCAAACACTCTGCATCTCACACCTTTGCTCTGGCTCAGTGCAGAACTGCAGAATTGCAGGCGCTTCCTCCCAGAGCTGCGTGAGGCGCTGGCTCCTGCAGATGGGCCCTGCCAAGCTGTCCCTGCCTCACGCTGGCCTCGCTTCCCCTGGCACAAGTGCCAGGCCTGAAGGAGCTGCCCTGTGCTCCAGCCTGCCGAGCAGCCCGGCTCCCTGCCCCGGTGCCCAGAGTGCTGCACACACTGCTGGTCTTTGCCAGGAGTTGCAGGGCAGCCGGCAGAAGAGGAGGAATCCTCAGCCAGCCCAGCGGCCCGCGGCTGCCCTTGGCCTTTCCCTGCTCCTGGGCACACTCCAGATGGCCAATGCCTCCAGGCCGGGCTGTGCCCAGCATGGCTGCGCTTCCCCTCAGCAGCAGCCAGCTGCCACCTGGCCTCTGAGAGCGGAGGATTCGCCCGCTCCCAGGCAGAGGCACCCAGGGCCCGGCTGCTGCCTCTTGCAGCTCCAAGGGCCTCCTTCCAGCCTGCTTCTACCGGGGCTCAGGCTGCTCCGGCCTCTGCCGGGGCTCTGCTGGGGCTCCAGCCTGGGCAAGGCCGGGCCCGCTCTCACCTCACAGGCGCTGACAGCTCTGCACCACAGGAGACCTTCCCGAGCACCCTCTCTGATCTTTCTGCCTTCTCACTTGAGCAAGGCTCTCCTGCAGCCAAAGATATTGCACCTAGGGATGCAAATCCAAGTGGCAGGAACCCCAATACTCTCCAGTCACAGCTGAAGGCCTGAATCTGCACAAGATGTTTGGGCTGCTCCATTCTTCCTTTGGTTTTGCCTTCAAATGCCATTGCCCTTTCTGCCTCAACTAGAAGTGTCACAGATGTACCAAAACGGGCCAGTGTGCTGGCCAAAGGCAGTGTGCTCTGGAGATGATGAATGAAGAGTCTTCCCAGCTTTCAAAGCACATTGCGAAAAACAACAATCCCTTCTTTTTAAATATTAACAGTTTAGTAGCAATAAAATGGTTATTAAGATAGTAATAGAAGTTAGAATAATAAGAATTTGGACAATCAGAGTTAGAACAGTAAAGGACAATAAAAACAAAGACATACGGACAGTCCTGGTGCCTCCTGGGCAATTATGCCCCAAAAGCACACACGCTAACAAAGGATTAGCCCTTAAAAGCAATAGCCTGTTGCATATTCATATATCTCATATATGATGCATAAATTCTTTTCAAACAAAGGGTGTTCTCTGCTTATTGTCAAGTTCTCCCCCTTAATCCTGTTGGCTTCTCAAAGTTGGGAAGGAGGTGAAAGTTGGTCTTTTCCAATAAGGACACAAGAATTCTTCCCTTGGGGCTCTTGGTGTCCTGTTGCTGTCATCTCTGGGCAAAGAATTTCTTGATTACCCCATCCCTTTCTTGAGCTAGTTAAAAAAGTATCTTACATAGCTCCTGTTTTACATAATGTTATAACCCAAAACTATATTTACCACTGAAATAATTACCAATATAGCTGGACGGGACGTACATGAGCTTGTCTGGCCTTTGCTGCTTGACCAAATAGCGGCAACTGTGGAATTTTACCCCAGAGACACTTTTGGCTAGCTGGGTGCTGCAGCTGGGCGCTTGGAGTCAAGTCCAGGCATGCAGGAGCTCAGGTTTACCTTTGGTGGAGAAGCTTTAGGGCAAGGTGAAGGAAAGGAGTCGGTTCTGATGGAGGGTTTCTATACAGAGCTTTATTCCTGGCCCACAGGCCTCTGGATCCAGCAATGGCTCCAGGAGAACTCCCAACCGCATGGTTTGCTCGCCCTTTTACCCGGGGCAGAGGGGCAGGGAAGGAACACGGGGACCACCAACCAGGTACGGTGCAGGGAAGTGTCAAGGGACAGAGGACACCTGGATGGCCCAATGTCCTTCCAGGAGGGGAGGGCATCTTTTGAAATCTGCCAATCACTGGATGGCCTTCTGGAATGCCAGGATTGACAGACAGCGCTCAGCAGGGGTCAGGGTGTGGAAAGGAGGGATGATTGACACACCTGGCAGGGAATTATCAGGGAGGAACCTGGGGTATCTGAGGCAAACCATGACATCACACTGCAACATACCACACTACTTAAAATATACAGTACTACTAACTAAGACAACATAACATATACAGTTTATTAATTTATATATATATGTGTATATATATATAAATTTTAATATCTGTGAAGAGCCTGTCCTGTAATATGTACTTTTCACAACACCAAAGAAGCCATTGCACCTTTAAGAGACAGCTGACAACTCAGAAGGAAATGCTCAGCTTGTTCACAGGGTGAGAAAGAAAGGATTCTTCCAGATGAGTTAAAGTTTCAGAAACTTTATTTATTTACAATCCTACTCTATAGTCCTGTATGGTGGTATTTACAGAAAAATGGACAGGCACTAAATGAACCAGCCTAACCTTCTGGCGCTAACTAAACTAACTAACCTTCTAGGACAAGGTCAGGGTTTTAATAAAGCTGCATTCAACTTTGTGGATAAAAAGTTGATGTTGCAAGCAGAAAGAAGAAGCAGAAGAGTTGCTGACAGACAAAGGGGTAGCAACCCAAATAAAATGACCCTTACAGCATCTACCAATTAGATTAAGAAAAAGATGCAACTAAACAATGCATGACTACAGAAAGCTATAGGATAGGAACTAATTATAAACTATGTTTAGAAGCACAATAAATGGCTTCTCCTTGATTCACATTAAATTGTGCAGAGTCTTTTTTCTTTTCTCCACATAGTCCTACTCTAAATCCTACTCTACAGTCCTACTCTACAATCCTACTCTAAGATGGCTATGGAGAAAATGGTCCTGATATGATTATAGTGCTGTTTGCTTCTCCATCCTCCTCTTCACTGAGATGATGAGTGGTGCCAGGGTGGATGCAGCCTCGGCTGATGTTACAAATGGATGCTGTTCAGAAAAAAACCCCAAAAAAGCAAAAAAACAAAAAAAAAACAAAACCAAAAAAGAAAACAAAACACAAACAAAAAAACCAAAACCAAAACAAAACAAATAAACCAAAAAAAAAAACCAAAAAGACAAAGAAGAGTGAACCATTACTTTCCAAGCTCAGTGCTTCACAGGCTCAGTTGGGATTGCTCTGGGTCCTAAAAAGACCCAGAAAGAGGAGCAGTGAGACCATCTGCTACCCAGCAGTCATGTGCAGGACCCTGCCATCACAGGCAAACCTGGCCAAGAATCCCACTCATCCATTTATTCAGGTTTCTTTATCTTGTTGGGATTTTTGCCCTGCCAGTGCTCTAGAAATGGTGCTTTCTGTCCCTGGGTTTTCTTCCTTTCAGGAAACTCCAATGGCTCACATGGGTCCCTGCCTTTGAAAGACAGGCACTGTGCTGATTCCCACAGGGACAGAGAGCAGTGTCTACCTTTCCATGCCCTGACCCTCGTGTGCTGGATGGCTCCTTCCTTCCCAGCAGGGCCAGCCCAGTGGCACTGGGCCCTGCAGTTCCCTCTCTGCCACACAGCCTGGCAGTAACCCTGGCACAGTTCCCGTCTGCTTGAGCATGCCAGGCAGCAGATGGGGCTGGGACAAGTCCCTCCCAGCTGTCCCTGTTTGTGTGGCAGAAACCTCTAAGGGTGGGCTGGGGGGCACAAACCAGGGCCCCTCAGAGTGAGGCCCCCACAGCCCCTCCTGCCCACAGCCAAATCTCTGACTGCTCAGCTGGGACTGGCTTCCTTGGGTTCCTCCACCGCCATTTCATGTCTCTGTACCCTGCATTGCTCTACTTCAATTCTTTTGCCATTAGATAAACCTGAACAGTCCACCAAATTACAAAGGAGGGTGACAGAAACAGTCAGAAGACAGAGCACCTCTCCTCTCAGGAAATGCAGAGGGAGCTGGAGTTATTCAGTTTTGTGAAGAACAGGCCCCAGGGAGACTTTATTGCCACTTTCCAAGATTTCAGAGTGGCTTTGAAGAAAGTGGGGAACATCTTTTTTAACAGGGTCAGTTACAACAGGATATGGACAAATATTTTTAAACACAAAAGACATCTAATCAGAGTAGGTCTAAGGAAGAACTTGTTTTCTTGGAGCATGCTGGAACCCTGGAACAGCTTGCCCCAAGAGCTTGTAGGTGCCCCATCCTTCCAACCATTCTGGCTCCGGTGGCAAAGGGCCCTGAGCAACCTGATCTCTTTAAAGATGTCCCTGCTCATTGCAGGACACTTGCACCACAGGACCTTTACAGGGCCCTGCTACCCAGCCCAGTCTAGGATTCCTCACCATTTTTATTTGAAGAGCACCAAGAATGGAGGTGAGGAGGAAGGGGGCTCATCTGCTGCCTTGGGCTTGAGTGGAGGAGGAGCCCATCCCTCAGAGCCTGTTTCACCTGCAGCCCCTTCACATTTTACCTGCAGGAGCTCCTTGGCAGACCAGCGCCGCGCCTTGTCTCTCTGCAGGCAGCAGCTCAGGAAGTCACGCAGGCAAGATGAAAATAGGTTGGGCTGCTGCAGCTTTTGTCTTCCTCCTGTGGCTATCAGGAGTTGGGGCTGGGGAAAAAGGAGACACCAGGCTCCACCTGCTTCTTTCCCATCTGTCCCTGCTCTCCCAGATCCCATTGATTAAGCTCCACTCTGCAGTGGCACTTTCTGCCGTGGCAGAGACCCAGAGACGACTTTCCTTTACCAACCAAAAACCCAAACTCCGATGCAGCCACAGCTTTCCCACTGTCCTGCAGATCTTGCCTTGGCAGCTGATTTCATTGCCTGACCTAGTTAGTGGGAACTACATCAGCACAAGCACATTTCCTTCCCTGAGGATTCATATCAGCTTGAGAGGCGTTTTGGAAGAAGGACTTTGCTATACTAACTCTACTGTATCCAAGGTTTAGGATATGAAAACTATCTCTGCAGTGCTTCTTGTCTCTTAAGCACAGCTGCCATAAAACAAAACCAATCAAGCTTTTTGCTTTGTTCTTGAAAACAATGGGAATTGCAAGGAAAGAAAGGAAATATACCAGGTATTCCTCAGGTAAGGAAACAAACATTTGGAATCTCATCTTCAACACAGACACATTAAGATGCATGCACAAATGTACTGCAATGAAAACGCCTGCTGGGACACACAGGAGCCACCTGCAGCTCTGTCTCTCAGCAGTCTGAAAATTTCTGCTTTCCTTACATGGAAAAGAAAAACTTTTCATGGTCAAATCAGAAGAAGAGGTTCCATCCCTACGGTCACCCTCTACTCATTTGGCTACACAAGTCAATGCATGAATGGTAGGCCCATCCCAGAAAGTGCCGGGAAAGAAATGGGAGGTTTTGGCAGGCTCTCCACATCACCAGGCTCTGGCTTGGTGACGGGCAGAATGTGGCTTGGGCTGGGAGAGAAACACGGTCACTGAGTGTTTCAGCAGCACTGCAAAAGAAGCAGAAGAGACTCTGTGGCCTTTAGACCCTCATGCCCAGGTTTCAGGCATGTTTCCCAGTGAGAAGAAACTGCACAGGGGGTTAAGTTCCTCTCTAAAAATCAGTGCCTTAGCAACTTTCTTGTGTTTGGGCTTCCTTTCTTCATTTCTGGAAATGTAACACCAGTTCTGAGAGGCTTGCCTTGTGGTTTTAGGCGCATCTTCACAGACAGACAAGTGGGAACAACTTGAAAGCCAAAGCAAATGTTGCCTGAGAAGAGCTGGGGAGTGTTTGCCTGTGGTGAGGCTTGAGCTGTCTGGCAATCCCTTTCCATGATGTGCAGAAACATCCAGCTGCTCCCCAGAACTCAGTCCCTCTGGGCACGCAGGCCTCTGGAAACCCCTGGGGATTCCAGCCTTTCTCCTGCTCAAGAGCATCTAACCTAAGCTGAGCTCCAGTTTCTTCAGCAAGGCCAAGGATGCTCACTTCCATGCAGCTGACAGTGTCCATGGAGCTCAGCAGGTCTTTCTGATACTCCTCAGGCCAAGCAATTACAGTGTAGATTGGCAAGACATCAGCTGATCCTTATCCTGTGTGGTTCATGTGGAACCAAGCTCTCACACGCTGACAAGTCAGAGGGAGAGAGCTCATTCTGCTTTTGCAAGATGGTATTTAGAAACATAAGACACGGACTTGGAACTATTCAAACCTCAACTTGCAGAATCCATCTCAAATAGAAAAAAATAACAATTGCAAGAGGCCTTGGAGTCTCCATAAAAATGCCCACCACTGTCATGATAACTCTGTGCTCGTGGCACTGAAGTAGATGGTGACCAAAGAGACTTTGCTATTATCCTCTTTAAGCCAAAGGAGAATTTCTAAGCTGGAAATGGCAATGCACTCCCCTTGTGTACAAATAATTTATGCAGCTTTCTGTCCTTTTCCCACATCACCAGAGGTGACAAAGAGGGTTTTATCCTGACTCTCAGCTGAGCTCAGCCACTGGCCATGGTGGGGAGCTGGAGCCCTCCCTGTCATTAGAACTGTGCTGGCCAGGGATGGCCCTGCTCCTGTGGTAAAGAAACACAGCACCGGTGTCAACTGCCCACGCTGGATCCCAGCCCAGGCACCTGCCTGCAAGCTCATCAACTTGTTAAAGTACCAAGAAAAAGCCAAGGGTTTGGCAAACAATTCTAACTGCAGTCGGAGAAAAACACATCCTAAACTTATCCAGGCCACCCACATACGTGACTGAACAATGTACAGATGACTTGAAAGACTGAAAGTTTCGAAGATCCACAGGATTTGGAAAAGATGCTACAGAATGGAAGAGAAGAGCTGTGTTTAAAAAATGAAAAAGCAAGCAGAACTGCTTGGGCCTTGCTTTGGTAGTAGGTTTTTTTCTCTTTTTCTTTTTTGTTTACTTTTCTTTTTCATTTTTTTCTTATGTTTTCTATAAAATTGAAACTGGGAAGGTCTAACCTCCATTGCTCAGGATGTTTATCACATGTCTACCCTCTCCACTGAAAAATTCTTGTCCCTCAGAAACAGAGTTCCAACATTGTTCAAAAAACAAGTGAGAAATGTCAGGCATGGCTGCAGGCCAAAATGGCAGGTTTCTGAACTGGTTAGGTTTCTGAACTGCCACTTCCCTTTCTGATACAACCAAAGCTACAGCAGATGCTGATGTGTTGCAGGGGCATTTTTAGAAGGAGACCTTGGTGGAAGTGGTGCCAGCAGATGGCAATGGGATTTTGTCCAATGGCACACAGAGCATGGGACAGGTGAGAAAGACAGTGGGATCAGTGAGTATTTGCACCTTACCAAGACAGGAGTTGCATTCCAGGAAGGAACTTCTCGTTCCACCATTTCAATGCCCACGATTCCCAGAGACCATATGTCCACTTTGGGGCCACATGGTTGACCTGTCACCACTTCAGGCGCCAGCCACCCAGCAGCGCCGGCCACGGAGCTCCGTCTGCCCTGCTCAGGGCTGAGCTGAGCAAAGAGGCCAAGGTCAGCTGTGGAGAAAACAACAAACCATGAAAGCCAGCTCCAATTAGGAAACCAAGCAAAAGAATTCCCCACTCTCGGACTAAGAATGTGCTGTTGAATCTCCTGGAGAACTGTCCACGCTCGATTTCCTTGGGGCTTTAGCAAAGGGAATATGGAATGTGCCACTTCCAAAAAAACCCAGGTTTCTTAACGCTGCTCACAGCAGTGGACTTTATTCCCCTGAAGCTTTAGATTGTAGCTCCCTCTGTCTGGAAGGGACACACACAGAGCAAGGCCACTCTTGACTGCTTGTGGTTCCTTATACCTCTGTGCACGTTGCAACTGTGCCCTCAGCTCGCAGCAGGGGTCCCTGCACTGCCACCAGCACCATTTTTGGGGAGCTGGTAGTCACTCCAAGCAGCCCCACACCCACATCTCTAGAACGTTGCACCTGACCAAGAATATACTGACCCAGCTTGACAGAACCGTCAGTTCTGAGAAGGATGTTTCTGCTCTTCAAATCTTGGTGGATGATGTGGTTTGAATGAAGAAATTGCAGTCCTTGCAGGCACTGAGAGAGAAAACAGAAACAGGAGGTCAAACATGAGTGATGTGATTTCATCCCACAAGAAAGAAAAAAAAGAACCTAAAAGATTCCCTCTCCAGGGGAATGGGGAGTAATGGCAGAACAGTAATGGCCACTGAGAGGAAGAGCTTGCTGCTCCAACACCTGCAGAGCAGGACCTTTCTGAGGAAAGGCACGTCAGCTTTTGAAAGAGCAACAGCACCTGCTGATGTAGGCTGTCCCCTGCCAACCAGCCAGGATGACTCCTGCTGGAGTGGACGTGCTTTTTCCTTGCAGAGGACAAAGGAGGGGTTTGGAAAGGAAAAGTCCCTCCCTTTGGTGTGAAGCAGATCACTTTTAGGGGGGGGGGCTGCATGACAAAGATTTTCTTGCTGGCCTCAGCACAGGCTTGGATGTATCACACCAGTCACCTTCCAGAAGCAAAGAGCATTTTGGCTGCACTACTATCCTTTTCAGCTGAGGACTGTGAGAAATGAGTCTTTTTTCTTTGCTGATCATTTCAAATCCTGCCACCAGCACCTTTGCTTTCACAGGCAAGGAATGCAGTGAAGACAGACTCCAGGCAAACATTTAGAGAGGCAAGGTGGAGAACAGCAAATACAAATACAAGAGACAGAGCGAGAATACAACAGCAGGAGATAAGAGTACTGGCACTGAGTACAGGGAAAGCAGGGGCACTGGCAGGCCTTTCACTTGAGATGCTTTTACTTGCCCATAGAATAGCAGCAACACAGAAACAAAGCTTGGCACAGGAAATCACTCCAGCTCTGAGGCCCTGTTTCCTAGACAATGCTGCCCAAGCCCCTGGAAACACAGCTGGGATTGCTGACCTCCCGACTGATGGCTGCCATCTCATCTTCCGACAGGTAGGTCTGGCTGATGACATTGCTCAGAGTGCCTCCATCCATGTACTCCATAACCAGGGACAGTTCCTCACCCACAAGGGAGCTGAAAGAAGGAAACAAGGGCATGGAGATGAATGTACATGGCTAGGTTGCTGTTTGGAAAAGACGGGTTGACTCTCCTTTTCAGATCCCTTTGAGACAAAGACAAAATAAAGGAATAGACATTCCCTCTTGGCTGTGCATTGTTTGCCATCTGTGCAGTCTCAAGGAGAAAGGCACAGCTGCGAAAAAGGAGAGGTCTTAGATGGGCAGCAAGCAAAATGTGCAGTTTAGTAACAGCCCAGATAAAAAGCCTGTCACGCATGGTGTTTCTGGAAAAAAGCACCTAGTCTTCCTGGCCTGCATAGCAATGGAAAACAGTGGCAACAATCCAAGGGAAATCCTTGTTACTTTACCTGGATGTAAGAAGACACTTGAAAAAAATCAAGCTCCAAAACAAAGTGGTGGCTGTGAATATAGAGATCATTGATTTAGTAAGACACCACTCATCCGGGCTTTTGAACAATTTTCAAATACCATGTGCCAGTGAAGACTCATGCAGACAAAATGCAATCTCTTCCCATCCACTGGAGATGAAAAGTGCAATAATAATTAGCCAATAATTACAGCTCTATTTTCTGCCAGTGAGCAAAATGGGATTTTACCTTGCATATTTGCAATATGTGAACAAACATTCATAGGACAAAAGCACAACTCACCTGCCTAAACAGTTGACCAGGTTGGGATTCCTGTTCACCTTCATGACCATGAGTTCGCTGACTTTTAGTTCCTTCTTCCTCAGTCCTTGAAGACGTATTTTCTTGATGGCCACCTAAAATGACATTGAAAATGAGTATCTTGAGAGGTTGGTGGCACGAAACCACAAGGCATGTGGAGGAAGTGATTTTGCAATGACACAGCTGAGCTGTGCCAAACTGCCTTGTGATTAGGCACTGCAGTAATTAGGAACTGACATTCCAACAGCCCATTTCTCTGCTCCCTAGGGAGCCAGTTACAGGACACGTGGGGCCACTGACATTTTGCCTTGATCACTTGGTAACAGCGGTGTCTCAGTTATCACCCACAAACCTCTGACCACACTCTCTGCTGCATCTTTTGGGATTCAGAAGAAGTAATCCTTGCCTTAATACTCTGTGGATACATCCTGGGCTATGGGCAGGGCTTGGGGCTTTCAGGGATGCCTTGCTGATCTCTCCCTATGTGCAGTTCCCAAGAGCAGCACTGCAGGTGGCTAAGGAACTACCAGTAACTGTGAGATGGATTTGCTGGCAGCCAGAAATGTGAACTCAGGACTCTGAAGCTGTAGCCCCAAAGAGCAGTGAGGTGCTCACAGGCACCACCTTTGTTTTAGCAGTTGAGAGCGAGTGAGCGCGTCCTTCTCTGAAAGGAACCGCTGCCCTCCGTGCCTTCCTTCCGGCAGCTGAGGAGGACAAAGTCCCAAATGTGTTTTGTGGGCTGGCACCAGTCTGTGCTTCTTGTGCCTTTTCAGCACAGCTCTGCCCAAAGATCCAGCCACAGCTCACACCAGAGGGGAAAGCCCTCGAGTGCAGCAGAGTCTGCAGGGGTTGTTCACATTTACCTCTCCTCCTGTGGCAGTGTCGACTGCTCTATAAACATCTCCAAAAGTCCTAGAAACAAAACAGAAGCAGAGAAAGGAGAAGCCATTTAGATCTTGCAGTGAAAGCCAGCCCACACAGGAGATCTGTGCTGTCAATGCCTAAGACCTGCAGGACACTGGAAGCATGGAGGTGTCTTTGACAATGCCTTCTGAGCACACTTAGAAATTCTGATCAGCACTGACAATCTAAGCCCAGTGCCTGAACACATTTGCAGCTTGTCTGACTTTACACTTGATACCTGTTCCACCAGCAAAACGCCTGATGCATAGTTTTGTGCAATTAACATTGCTTGGACTCACCCACTGCCAATATTTTCCAGTTCAATGTATTTTAGAATAGGATTTTCCATCTTCACCATTCTCCCTGAGGGAAACAAAATGCAAGATGTTCACTTTAAAGCAGAGATCCCACCTTCTAGGAGATACAAAAGGCAGCCCCACTGTCTGGGGCTCTGAGCCCTCCCTTGGTGGACAGCTGGCTAACAACAACAGGAACAGCAACTGGAACAACAAGAAAAGAGCAGCAGGCCCACAGCACAAGTGGCTGGCACAGAGACTGATTTCTAGCGTCCTTTGAAGGGAGAGACCGCTTGACAGCAGACACACAGGGAAGCACCGGGAGATACATTCAGAGGAGACTGAGAGCAGAAGAAAATACCTACCAAGGCAAGTAAGTTTGTCATCTAGAAACATTATGGAGAGCTGGAACTAACAGTGCCTTTGTTTTCTTGGGAATAAACACTGTGAGATTTAGAAAAGGTTTCCTACTTGCTAAGATTAAATTCACCTGGACATCTAGAATCAATTCCTCTGAACAGATGTCAAGTTCAGAACAGGAGGAATATTGCCAAGTGTTCCCATCTTTTCCACCTTGCAGCAGTTTGCCAGAAGAATGCCTCTGCATTTTTAAACCAGAGCAGCTCATGCTAGAACCAATCCCCACGGGGCTTTCAGCATCAGGACCCTCACCTTTTATGAGCAGGCTGAGCCCAAAGACGCCCTTGCCCGTGCCTCGCGTGAAGAACCGCGCCGCTTCTCTTCACCCTGACAGCGCGGATCAGTCACTCCCAGTGCACTCGCCCTCTGGGCACCGCACACGTCCCCATCTTCCCAACTCGGCACGGCGGACATGGGCACAGAGGACAGCAGTGCTCCTCAGGCGCCCCTGTGACACAGAGAGCTGCCCAGAGGAGATGCTGACCCTCCTGTGAGTCCAGGCCGTGCGAGGCAGAAGCCGGCCCAGAGAAGGGGCTGTGGCCTCAGGCAGCTCCGCGCTGCAGCAGCCGGGCAGCAGCGGGATCCTCCCAGCTAAGGAAGGCTCCAGCATCTGCATTACCACAGCCCTCAGGGGCAGGGCAGCGACCACAACAAGGTTGGCAAAGCCCAAGCATGAGCACTGACAGGCACTGATGGAAAGAAGCCAGAGGCAGCCTGAGCCCCGGACAAGCAGTTGCCCCCATTCAGGACACAACAGGATGGGCTTTGAGATCAGCCACACCGAGGCGCAGATCAGTGCCCTTTTTGTCCCAACAGGTGATGGTAGACACAGAATCCACTGGGCTCTCTTCTCAACCCTACCAGATCTTATCTGAGAGCACAGCACTGGCAGCTGTTACGGGCAAGAAGCAGATTCATTGGGGTGTGCTGCAGAATCACAAGGGGCTTGATTTGTTCTCCTAGAGACTGATCTCAGCAGGGCTTCTGCCAGTGGCTAGGACTCAAGCAGTCACAGCCTTCTGCTGATCCAGGAACAATCCCTGCTTCTGCCTTCGGCAGAGAGGGAAGCCCAGGCAAACTCCAGCCTGTCTGAGCCGCCCTCAGAGGCAGCAGGAACACCCAGAGCTCTCTCTTGCTGCCTCGGAGCACTGCCAGCACTTCTGTGACACTAAACTGAGCAGAACCCTTTGGTAGAGCTATGCTGACACGTGCACACAACACACTGTCCCTCAGATAAGAAAGATACCAGACGTACTCTGCTGCTCCAGGGAGTCACCCGCCATCTCCTGTTGCTGAGCAGCAGCTGGGTCAGCATGGGAGGTGAACCAAGGGCTCAGGGTCCACTGCCTCAGCTGGAGAGCAAAGGCTCCTTGGAACGGCGCTGCTGCTTCTGCAGTAGCTTCAGTGTCAGAGTCGGTGTAGATCTGAGACAAGAAATGAGTTGATGTCAGGAAGGTGTGGCAGAGATTGCCCTGAAATGCAAGAGAGATTGCCATTTGAAATGCAAGCCCTTAGGAAGCTGCTGTCAGCCACATGCAGAGCTCCACAACTGGATTGCTTTGGATGTCCACTTGTGAAACCAAATGGTCAGAACCAAAGGCTGGTTTTACTCCAGTTCATAGCCAGTTTCTTGTTCTAAAGGATGACTGCAGCAAAGACTGCTCCACTTCCTCCCAAAGACTCCTTTCCCCCTCCTAGGTCTGCAGATACATTTGCAGCTCCTCATTCTAATGTTCTACCTCCTGCCATGAAATTCTCTTTTTCTGCACCTTCCTTGGGATGAGCTTATCCTGCAGCATCTCTGGATGGTTCAGTTCCTGGGCCTCATGCCAGCCTTGGGGCTCTTGGTTGCCCATCATTTGCTGGAACTCTCTGCAGGCTGCCAGGAAGGATGGCGACACTTCCACCTCAAGTCAAACAGAACAAAGCAGTCAGAGACTACAGCTTGTCCCCGTCAGCCAGGAGTCATCGACTGGGAAGAAAGTAAAGAAAAGGACAGGAGCATTCACAAGCGATACAGACAGCTTGTAGCTCGTATTCCAAATCTATGTGAGTGAACTGCAAAAACACCTCAAGAAACAAGGCCACTTGGAAGAAGTCAGCAGGAGTTCATTCGGACAACTGCTGGCTAAATGGCCAGAGGAGTAATGCCACTGTCTAGAGCATCAGCTGAGATCCAGCAGAGCAGGCAGTGTCCTTGAGAGCAGTTCTGACAGAGGCCTCATCAGGATGGCACTCAGAGGCATCACGCACCCCCTGCTGCTCTGCACTGGAAAGGCAAGGAGGGCAGAAACCACCCCTTGGGTGACTGCACTGCCTATTGCTATTTCACTCGCTTGCTTTTCTAGAGCCTTTTGCTCCTGAAGGAGGCAATTCATTTTCTCTTTGATAATTTTAATGTTTTCGTCTAGCCTCTTCTTCCTTACCTTGATCCTAGCCTCAGTTTCCTGCAGCTGTGCCTCCAGCTGTTCGTCACTTTTCTGTAAACAACAACGGAAAGGACTCTCTTTCATGAGTGGAGTGGCTGCCATTCCTTCATTCACCTGTTTTTGTTGATTGCCCCTCTGCATAGGGAGATTCTTCTCCTCCTGGATGTCTTCATTCCTCCTCTTCGCTGCCATGATGGCACTCTGAGCTTCAGGCAGCTCTGCTTGTGGCTCTGCCTTGATGTTCTGTACACATAAAAGCAGAGCCAGTGACTGAGAGCTGCCATCAGGCTCAGCTTTTCCCTCTTTTAGCCTCAAAATCACATTTATTCAGCCCCTTCTTTCTGCTTCCCTACCCAGCTCTGCTTCCACTGTAACCATCCTGTCCCAGGGCTGATCTCTGCAGATTGCAAGGCTCTGTGCTTCCATTGCCTGTGGGACTCCTGGCCTCCTCAGTCCCAGGAGCTCTGGTTTATGCCCCTCTCCCTGCCCTTCCCTCTGTCCCCTGGCCAGTCAGGCTCACCTGGCCATTCTCCTGTGGCTCTTCCACCTGCTGCCTGAGCTGCTCTTCCTGCTCTCGGGCAGGGAACAGCTCTCCCTGAGTCTGGCATGGCATCTCAGATGAGGCAGTGTGCTCCTGCTCTTTCTCTAGAAGCACCTGCACAGAAAGCAAGAGAAGATGGGTTTCAACTTCCCATACGCCCTTTGTGGGCCAAGACACACAGACTGCTGAGCTCACACGTTCCCAAAGCACTGTGCTGCTGCTCTCCTGGGTCATTCTCTGCCTGAGGGGAGGCACAGATTCCAAAGTGACCCTGGCCCTACAATCGGGGGCCATCTTGGACTGAAGCTCCAACAGCCTCTCAGGCAGCTGACAGGGAAGGGGTGGCATTTCTCAAGGGTCTGGTGAGGGCCTCCCTCTGCTTCTGCCATGGCCTGTTCATCTTTCAGTAGTGACTGACACCCTGCCCTGTCCCACAGCTCCATCCTGGCTCTGCAGGGGCTTCCTGGGTGAGCTCACTCCTTGTCAGAGACACTTCTGGAGTTCACCTTCTCTTCAGGCCTGCACCAGCATTCCTCCTTCCTGACATCCACACTCTTGTTAGAAAACCGGGTCATTCAGATGAGGAGGATGCATGCAAAGATCTCTGATGGAAGTCAGAGAACCTCTATGGCCATCTCAGTATATGCAGGAGGACCAAGGTGTTTCTTCTGCCTCTTTTGTCAACTGAGAATTCTGACCAGCAGTAACAGAGTTTCTCATAAGGCCCCATTAACGAATGCACTTACACAACCCTGGGGATGCCAGTGAAGGAAACCATGTGTCATGTAATGCATGTATGAGCAAAGTCACCAGACCCCAGCTACAGCATGGGATAGTTCCACTCCCTTAGGACATGGAAAAATTTAAAGGACAAGTGAAGGCTTCAGGTCAGAAAAGGCTGGAGCAGGAAAACATGAGGGGAAAAATCAACCATCTCTGGAGGGGGAAACATCTCTGCCTGCTCACGATCAGTCAGTGGAACTTGTCTCTACTGCTGTCCTGAAGGGATGCCTTTAGGTGAGCTTTGCATCTTCCATTGCTTTGGAGCAGAGCCAGGAAGATTCAAATAGACAGATAGACAGATCTCACTTTTATAATCTCTCTTTACTGTGTTGTGGTATTTACATTCTTTGAACACAGAGAGATATAATTCTCTCTCCTAGGTTTTTTTAAGGGAAGGTTATGAGAAACTTAGAGAAGAAGAGAAAACAATTATTATCTCTACTTGCTGTTCTTGTTGTTTAGTACATGTAGAATGTTTTATAGTGATTGTTTACTGAAAGTGATTTGTTAATTGGATTTTAGTGATAGTTGTTTAGCTTGATTAGCTAATTAGATAAAAGCTGTGTTCTGACTGTCTGGAGGCAGTCACGAGTTTTTCTTTAGTAGCTTTTTAGTATAGTATCTCTATAGTAGAGTTTTAATATAGTACTAGTGTAATATATCACAGCTTAAGAAAGCATTTGTTTAACCTTCTAAATCATAGAGCCAAACCACATTATTCCCCACGGGGGGTTCACCCTGAATCAATTCTGTCCTTTCTGTCGCTACACACATCAGCACTCAGTAGCAGTGCCCCAGTCAGCAGCCGTCCTGAACTTGCTCTCCTGTTGCTTCAGTAAGCCACACTCTTGGGGAATCTGGAGCGTGTGTGTCCCTATGGAATTCAACGAGACCCAGAGCATTGCACTGGGAACTTCTCTCTTTGTGCATCTGTGCTCGGGCAAGTTCTTCTCTTGGACTCGACCACACTGATGGGGCTAAAGTGGCTGGAGTCAGAAATGCAGCCCAGCCCCTCCAGCTCCTCTAATCTCTGAGCACCAGCTGGAATGCAAAGGCATCGATTTCCTGCTCAATTCCCAAACACAACACACACTGATTCCCTGAGCTGCCAAAAGACACAGGAGCCGTTAACCTGAAAGCGATGTGTTTCTGCCAGTGCTGGAAAAGGGCAGGAAAGATTGAGAAAAAGCTCCCTTGCTCCCTGGAGAAGGAGAAATTACACAAGGCTTCTCCTTCTAGCAAACAAACAAACAAATAGACAAACAAAATATGAAAGTGTTACCTACTCTGGTGTCTAAAGCACTTGGTTGCAGTGAAGGGATGTTTGGCAGGGAAACAGCCCTTGTGCTGAGCATTGGCTCTATGGATCTATGGAAGTCTGCCTGAAGGTCACTCATGAGCCCCCATTGTCCAGGCTAAAGCTCCCTCAGCCCCTCCTCCCTGGCCCTGTGCTGCCTCCCCTTGCCCAGCTCCCCTGTCCTTCTGTGCACACGCTGCAGCCCCTCCACGACTTTCTGCTTCCCAGGGCCCACAGCTGCACACAGCACTCCAGCTGTGGCCGCAGCGCTGCCCAGCACAGGCCACGCTCACTGCCCTGCTCCTGCTGCCCCACTACTGCTGGCACAGCCACCGTGCCCTTGGCCTTCTTGGCCCCCTGGCCCCACGCTGCCTCATCTTCAGCTGCTCAGGGCCGCCAGCCCTGCGTCTTTTTGGCCCACGCAGCTCCCCAGACACAAAGGTGCCCATTGCACTTCAGATACAGCAGGCACCATTGCAAGGTGTACACCCTGGTTTTAGCATTACAAGACAGCAGTCAAGGACTTGCAGCTTTGCTCCCATTCTAGGCTCCAATGCAATTTTCAAAGCAAACTACACAATAGAAGGTATCAACAGACACATGCAGTGTCTGGTTTTTGCCTCAGAAGAAGGGTTCAGAACTACTCCCTTTGTTTCTTTTGCCACACTAGACAAGAATGGTCCCCCACAGCTTCATGGACAACACAGTCATCTCCTTGCAGCTTATCAAAGACCAAGAAACAGGCAGACTCAGAGCCCCTATCTGCTCTGCTACTGGCTGCTCTGCCTGAAGGGGAAAAGAGCAACCTGGCAACAAAGGCACCAAAATCCCTGACTTCAAGCAGCAACTCTACATCCCCAGTGTGTCTCTGAAATACTCCCAATTAAGAACATCCAAGAAGTTTGTGGGGACAAAGCACCACCAAGCGCTTTTGTGGTCAGATCAACATTTTTTAGTGCCTGCAGCAACTTGGCCAGTCTGTGCAGGGGGACAGGTCTCTCCACGCCACAGTGTCCCCTGTGCATCCAACAAGGCTGAGCACAGTGTCTTTGACATGCTCCCTGCTTTGGGATCAGGGAGCCTTCGTGCTTCAGGCTGGCCCCCATCAAAGTGCCAGGAAGCTGGTGCCTAAACGTGACAGACCAAAGCCCATTGTCCAGCTGTCACAGGCTGGGGGCAATCACCAGGCCCTGGCAGGACTCCAGCACTCAGCATCCTCAGCCAGCAACAGCAAGTGCTGGCTGGTCAGAAACTTGCAGCTCTGCCCTGCACTAAAGACAGCAGCACACACAGCTGGCACTTACTGGCTCAGAATGTTCAGGCTGTGGTGTGAGCACAGCTGGAGGCTGGCGCTCATCCACCTCATTTGCCTCCTCTTCAGCCTCCTCTCCATGAGCAGAGGGAGCCAGAGGAGAGACTGCTGTTGGTTCTGGGATCTGTGGACAGACAGCAGTGTGAGGGACAGAAAGTTACCTATCACTTACAACCTTAT
This sequence comes from Melozone crissalis, assembly GCF_028551555.1. Lineage (NCBI taxonomy): Eukaryota > Metazoa > Chordata > Aves > Passeriformes > Passerellidae > Melozone > Melozone crissalis. The sequence goes on from NW_026535823.1 coordinate 1,701,706, forward strand.
TTCTATTCAGCACTTTATTCCTTTCAGCTCTATTTCTACAACCAGCTCTGCTAAGGACAAATCAGAAACTTTGATAACAATGGGATTCTAAGTCACTGCGACTAAATTTAAATGGGCTAATTCAACAGAATTGCTAATAGTTCTGAATTAGACATTACGCCCCGGCTACTATCAAGAAGCAAGATTCTCTCTGCAAAATGAGCTTTTCATTCCTTGAAAGTTCTGAAATGGAAAATTAGGAAATAGCCAGCGATGCCTTTGTTATTGCTGCTGCAGACATGGAAATGGATTTTCTTTCAGCCTACCCAGCTGGCCCTCTACAATCTACTGCCACAGACCAAGCTCACAGCTTGCTCTACAATTCCTAAGCACCAGGAACATGAAATGTTCCTTTCTCACTCACCTGAGGATCAGCACCTCTGAATACACGCTTCAGGTGACCTGGAGTGGGCAAGGGAAAATGAACAAGTGCTGTGAGAAAACTGCCTGGGCTGCTGAATCCCACAGAAGAGAACTCAACCCAAACAGAGAGTATTTTTCTTTATCAACATCCCTCCGCATGACATAGTTCTTTCACACAGCCAGCAAGAGATCAGGACAATAATCTTGGTTGTGCCTACACTTTGGCCTGTCTAGTCAGTAAATGAATACAAACGTGATCAAGAAAATGCAAATTGTTCTTCAACACTCAATGCTTCTGTTCTGTCCAACAGATAAAGCAGCTTTTGTTCTCTTGTCTTTCAGGTACTTTTTTTCAAAAAAGAAGTTGCATGCACTAATTCCCATTAAGTTGCTGAAAACAGTCACCCAGAAAAGCTTGCCCCAAATCCCCCTGAGCTGTGGCAGCTCTATTGTTAAACAGCACAGCAGCAGCTCCAGGCTCAGGAGCAGACACTCACTGCTTTGGCGGGTGCACTTCACTGCAAAGGGAATCACTCTTTTAGCACTCAGTCAAGGGTCAAAACGGACAGTCAAATCCTTTCATTACAAAATTTAGAATAAAAGAAGCTTTCCCTGAGTTCTGTGGAGAACTACAAAGTCTTTAGAAGGCCTTCTGAGAAGGCCTCCCAGTCTGCATTTTGGAAGTTGTCCTGCTTGTCCCAGCAACCTGAGGAAATGACAGACTCTGCTGCCACAGACTCTCCCGTGGAGGGAACGGAAGCCCTGCAGGTTCCCCTGCAAATGCTGCCCCTGTGGCTACAGACACCCCCTTTTAGCTGAACCTCTTGACAGGAGCTTTACCAAACCAGAGGCATCCTAATGCTCTTTCTCTTTCAAAAACAACTCAGTCACTAAGAAAGAGCAAGAAGAAATGCAAAAGCCAGGTTAGGTTACACCCTAGCCTAAATAGAGTTGAAACCTCTACTTACTTGCCAGGCTGGTAATGAAGTAGGCGGAATAAACAGTGCCATACATGGTGCAAACTGACGCAGCAAGTTGCTCAATCATTGTAGCACTGTGCTTCAAGTTTACTCCAACCAAGACTCCTGTTTTTGTGCAGCTACACGCTGACAAATGCCACAATCAGGAGGATGCTCCTGATCTGAGCAACCCCTAGGACTGCTCTGGCACTGAGGCCTTCCGTGCACCAAGGCAACCTTCTGATGTCACCACGACGATGGGGCAACCATGCCCTGATATCACAAACCAAAGTATGACAAAGCAAAGCATCACAAAGCATGTTAGTCTGTGAATTTATGCAAAGCAATAACCAGCCTTTCCTACAGCAAACACAAAATGGCCTCGGAAGTTCTCCTCTGACACAAAGCAGCACAAACTCCCTCCATGGGCCAAACCCTGTTGTTCAGGGATCCAAGAGGAGCTCCAAGAGTGCCCCAAGCACCTACAGCCTGTACCCCAGCTGAGCCCTCAGATGGGACACAAGAAAAGGAAACCAGACCAAGAAAATGGCCCAAATCATTGTATAGAACCAGGAGAGAAAGCACTATTGGCATAGCAGCTGAAGTAATTCCTAACAAATCACCCCATATATCTGCGTGTTTATAGGATGTTCCCATGGCTGCTATGTATGTACATCTCTTCCTCTGCTCTGCCTCTCTTCCCCTTTGGCAGCAGTCGAACTGGCAGCATCTGCCCGCCAGCAGCAGCTGCTCCAAGCTGGGAACGCCACTGGCGCTGCTGATTTCCAGAGGCTTCTGTGTGCCAGGGGAAGCCAAGGCAGGAGCAGGTTGAACGGTGCTGGCGCTGCTGCTGCTCTGTGCCAGAGAGCCCCGACTGGGCAGGGCACGGTGCCCACTGCGCTGCGGGCTCCTTCTCCTGCCACAGCTGGGCACACCTGGCCACAAGGCATGACAACTTGTGGGCAAGCCAAGGCGTTTCTGGGGCTGCACTGCTCTGCACACACCCAGCACACCTGCAGCACAGAATCTTAACCCGCAAACAGGTAAACCTAAGGGAAACAGCTGGAAAAGATTTCATTTCAACCATTCTTACCTGCTCAACAGAAATCTTCAAAATGAAAGTTACCAAGCAGGGCCCGATCCACACTGCCAGCTCAGTGTGAGAAAAGAGGCATTACTTTATTTCAGTGCTGGGTGTGTGAGGAATCACTGCCCTGAAACATGCACACCCATGTGTTAGTATCCATAGAACTAAGACATTGCTTTCATTGCTTTTATTCATTACTTTGCTCAAACTCGCAAGCTAAACATTTTCACAAAGTATTTGACATGTTTAAATCACTTCCCCAAAATTACTGGCATTTAGAGTAGGGGTCTCTTGAGGGTCTCTGCTGGTCATGTGGTGAACATCCCATTCCTCAAATTCTCCTCCCACGGTTAGGAGCCTTCTTCTCCTTGAAGGCATTGCAGCTACCTCCTCAGTAGGTCCACTGTCTTTATTCTCAAGGCTAAGACATCCACTTGCACACATTACCCACTGCTGTGAGGGAAGGTACGACTAAGCACTGCCTGGTAAAGCTTAACAAATTCACAATTTGTTGCAGGTCAACACTTCCCCAACGTCTCTCATTCCTTCTCTGGGAACCAAGCACAAGCATTTTGTGATCACTGAGCCAAGGCCGCCTCCAACCCTGCTGTCACCCAGCAGCCCTTCTCTCCTCCCAAACAGCAGGCCCAGCAGTGCCTTCCCTCACTGGCTCAGTAACCAGCTGTGTCAGGAGTTCTCTGTCACACACTCCAGGACCATCCTGGACTGTTTGCTCTCCGCTGCACTCTGTTGCCAGCAGACATCCCCACCCTGTTCCATGCCCCTTGCAGAACCCTGCACCTGCTGTCCATGGGCACCTGGAAGGGGAGGCACTCACGGCAGAGATGCACCAGCTGCCCTGGGCAGGAACCAAAACCCTCTGGCGGCACAGCTGCTGGCCTGGGTCTGGCACAGCTCTGCACGCCCCACTCCTCACAGGCTTGGGCTGGAAATGCAATTGCACTTTCTGCCTCATAGAGAAACACCAGGGCTGCACAAACAACGGCCAGCAGGCCACATCCCAAAGGCACTGCAGCATGGAGTTGAGAAGGAAGAAGATCCTTCCCCAATTCCTAACCATACCAAAACCACCATAACTGGGACTTTTAATCTTCTGAATGTAGAGTTGATTCACAGGGTGACAAGGGAATCTTCCAATGGAGTTGAAGCTTGGTAGAGTTTTTATTCTGAGTCCTACTCAGACTGTTGATTTGAAAATTTATTTTAAAATATTTTTTAAAGGCCATGCAGTCATATGGTTTTGTTCTAATACCAAAATGACTAGATGAAATGTACTGGCATTTTAATTGCATCCAAACTGATTCGTCAGTAAAAGCTTTCCTGCAGAATAGCCAGTAAACAAGAAATTCAAATCTGTGGACTGTTGACTTTGCAAATTTCTACTAAACTTAGCAGACAATGAGGCATTTTTAGTTAGATCATAGAGCAAATTAATTCCTATGGATAACTTGATTTGGATAAACTTGTTGATTTCAAATTAAAACTGCCAGCACGTACTAAGTGGAAATCTGAATACTCACTTCTATGAGCTCTGAATTATTAGATAGTCATTGTTTGCCATTTTAACAAAAATTACCATTCTGGCTATTTTGTTTACTTACAGTCAGGTCTTCAACACTCTTTGTAACATCAGAAAGAGAGTTTGTAGCAATGTGAACCATGGGTTAGTGGAGCATTGCAGAAGGCTCCTATGCCAGCACTAAGCGTTCACATTTACCATGGCATCACTTCTTGCCTTTAATTCCAAGCTACAGCTCAGTTCCTGCAGTACAGATTCACACTTGTAGTCTGTATTTGCAGCTGGTTCTTACTTCCCTGTCCAGAAAAAAATCATGCTGAGATCTCAAATCAAAATAAAATGAGGAGAGAGTCAGGTTCTGGATAAGTATAGCAAGAACTAAGAGATTTTTTTGCAAATATGTTGAAAAGCAGTTTATAAATGCTGCAAAAACGGCAGATTAAAGACTTGCACTCTAACTTGCAAGCTGAGGTTTGCCTGTTCTTTCTGGACTGATTTCTTGGGGCCAGACACTGAACCTAATCAGTAAGAAAATCAAAACCACAGGAGTAGTTTGGAGAATATTGTAAATTATTCTGTCATGATGCTTTTTGCCTAAAAGTTCTGGCCATCATCCGATTGGAGTAATTAGAGGAGATCGAAGCCATCACACTGTGCCTGTGCACACAATTCTTTCCCAGAAGTAATCCATGAAGTAACGCTGACAAACCCACACCAGCAGCGGCTGCCACACAGCCATGAAGCAGAGAATATGTATTTCTGCTAGACTTGGACAGCTGAAGATGCCTCTGCTGAGCTAATTTTAGTGACTGCCCACCACAGATGAGACCTTGTGGTCAGTCTCCAGCAAGTCAGGACAGTTAATATTCTGCCTAAATGAAGTAAGTCTAGCAATACATAGACCATGGAGCCTGAGGAAAGCCAGCAGCTGTGGGAGATTTAATTTGTTTCCATATCTTTCTTTTTACTAATTTATTGCAGTCTATTATTTAAAGAATGGAAACTTTTGGCACACCATTGGCTGGAAGGTTGGTCAGTATTCCATTCATGACTCCTCTGAAAGCATCACCCCAGTGTTTTTATCAGTAGCTCTTCCATCATCATGGCTCACACAGCATTTCCTGCAGCCCTTCCTGGAGTCAGGGAAAGGCACCAGGAGAAGGGGGAGAAAGCTGTGTGCAGACACTGTGTCAGCTGAAGAGACATTTGTTTCCTCTGATTTGGCTGAATGGCTGCAGGAACCTTGCTGGCACTGCTGGCGGGGTGGCCTTTTGCAGGGCTGGGCAGAGTTTGGGGCCCAGGATCCCTCCTCTCGGTGGGACACCAGGGTGAGCAGCCCCTGTCCCAGGCAGGAGCAGAGGTTCTGTGGCTCTGCCCTGGGCACAGGGACCTGCCACTGCCATGAGCTCCTGCCGCGGCTCCTCTGGGGCAGCTCCTGCTCTGCAGTGATGATGGGCGCAGCTGGGAGTGGCTGCAATGGAGGGTGGCTTCCAGTGGGCTCTGTTGGTCTGCCACACTGGAGCCAGCAGAGCTGCTGGAAGGAGTCCCCTCTTGTGAGCTGCTGGAGCTGGAGCTGGCACTGGCCACAGAGCCACTGTGTTCATCCCTGACAGGACCAGAGTATTACAGTGATCTGATGAGGTCTCCAGGGTGAGAGAAGGACGAAAATCTTTTTTCATGATCAGAAGGCTGGATTTATTGATATAAGATATATAATACATTATAAATATACTAAAAAGAATAAGGAGAGAAGTTGCAGAGGCTGCTAAGCTAAGAATAGCATAGAAAAGAATCTAAAAACAAGAGAGTTCTCTGTCACTGTGTTCCAGAGAGCTTGCCCTTTGATTGGCCCTTAATTGTACACATGGAGCATGAACCAATCACAGGTGCACCCTATGGTATTCCACAGCAGCTGATAATCATTGTTAACATTCTCTTTCTGGGGCCTTAGCTTCCCAAAAGATGAACAAGTCCCAAAGAAAGGATTTCTATGAAAAAATGTCTGCGATATCTCACCTTTCTAAATTGTATAAATTAAAAAGAAAAAGTGCTGATGTGAAATGAACAGGAAATTTCTTCACCTGTAAAATATACAATACTAACAAATCACTAAAACAATCCTACAATCTAAGAAAATGCAAAAAACAATGCAAAGAAAATTCAAGTCCAAGCAGCTGAGTTTCAGGAACAATCCATGAGCTAAAGTTGTTTCTCTTGGAATATCTGAGAATCCTTTTTGGTCCTGAAACAGACTTCTGCAAAAGTCCCATCAATAGTTATCACAAACCATTGACAGTCTTACAACAATTTCAAACAATTTCAAACAATTTGAACAATTTTGGAATGTCCTTTTCTGGCCCTTCAATGCTTCAGTGCTTCAGAGCTGCTGCTCGCTATTTTCAATCTTTTTTATTTAATTTTAAATTTTTTTTTTTTGATTGAAAAGGAAAAGAGCAGCAGCCAAGCAGAGCAGTACTAGAGAAGGAAAAGCCCTGGGGTTCCATGATGGACCAGGAACCCCAAAACTTGCCCACACAGGGGGACCAGGACCGGTAGGAGAAACCACAACTCCCAGAAACATCAGGAGGCCACGCAGTTGCCCTGGCCCAGAAACTTCCTGAGCCCAACAGGCCAGGCCAAACCCATGAAACAGGCTCTGCATTCCCACAGGCCTGCACCCTGCTGCCAGTACAATGTCAGCACAGGTGGTGACACGCTTCCTTTTCCCAAAACAACTGAGGCATGCCACCAGCAGGGAAATAGAAGACTTCCGCAGAAATCCCATCTGGGGTCTGGAGATGTTTGTTTCCCACAGCAAACCAGCTATGGTCTCCTCTATCTGTGGCCTCTTCCCCTGCAATGCAAATGCATCAGGTTTGTCTTCCATCTGCTTCATGGCATCATCCCCACCCCCTCCGGGCTGGGGACCAAAGGCAGAGCTCTTGGGACGTACCTGCCCCCCGCCACTAGGGCGCAAGAGAGGCGGCAGAGATGGCAGCCTCCACGGGACAATGCCCGAAAAAACACCCCCCATTCCACCGAGAATGCTGATCTTGAAAGCAGGCAGACGCACTGCCCCCACAGTCAGTTGGCAGGCACCCCCCGCTCCACGGAAGGAGAGACCAGCCACCAGGGCCGCTGCAGGGGCAGTCCTGGGACAACCCGAAACACTTGGAGGGCGGGTCACGCTGGGGGTAGGAGCGGCCGCGGGCTGCTCCGAGGGTCCCGCAGGTTCGGCGCCGTCTCCAGCACCATCCCGAACAGGGACCATCTCGGCTTGAGCCGGTGAGGAGGCCGGTGGAAGCGGCGGAGGGGCCGAAGGGGCTGGAGCGAACTCCTCCTCCGCTGAGCCGGAAGCTGGAGACGCATTGTCATCGCCTAGCAACTCAGCAGGCATAGGAAGTGCTGTTTCTGCATTCTCAGACGCAGGCGGGGAAGCCACGGGCGGGACCGCCTGGAGAGGTGGAGATGGGATCGCGCGGAGAGACGGCCGTGGGGCTGGCAGGGGCGGGGGGTCCTTTGGGACTGGTACCAGCCCCATCTCTGAGCGGGGCGGGGTCCAAGAGACCGGCTGTGGCAGGCCCGTCCGCTCCCATCCCCCCTGCGGGGGAGAAGGGGCAGAAGGAGAGCAGTCCATCTGCGCAGGCTCCGGAGAAAGAGTAAAAAAAACTTCTTCGCGCGGCGAAGTTTCACCCCCCCGCCCGCCACGAAGCAGGGGGGGCTGGGAAGCCCCAACTCATCCCCCACCGGGTCTTCTCCTGCTGGGGACAAGGGGCTGGGAAGCCCCAACTCGTCCCCCACCGGGTCTTCTCCCACTGGGACGGTGGAAACGGAGCCTGCCCATAGCAGTTAGAAATCCATGGAAAAACAGCTGCTCTCCGTTTCAAAACTGGGAAGAGCTTTCTAAATGCTGGGTATACAGGAGGCTAAAGGCGTCCCTGGCCCCAGACGAACTGGAAAATGGAGTCCAGGCACTCCCACACGAAAACATCCAAAGCGTACAGGACATCAGTAAAGAACCCAAAAAGCTTTGCCCATCGAAAGAACTCATAGAGATCTGTTTCTGAAAGAAGAAATCCGTCCTCTTCAGCCCATCTCTGCCAGAGGGCAGTAAGTTTCTCCTCTGAAGGAGAGAAACGAACCACGTTCTCCAAGGGGTGTGTCCCCCATATAAACAGCCATAATTTTCTCATGGCTGAACCCTCAGGGATAGAAAAGTGAACAGTACCTTTTGAAAGAGTCCAGCTTGCTCTGGCCAGCTCCGCGGGTACGCTGCTCTTGTCTACCTTCTTTCCTGAAGGTTTTCCAGAAGAAGGTTCACTTGTGGTCAGCCTTGGCTGTGAACTCTGTCCAAATCAGGATCTTCAGTGTTTCAGCTCCTGGCTTGAATCCACTTCTGTGGTCACTTCAAAGCAACCATCACATGCTACACATACAGGATTTTACCCAGTGCAGCAGTTTGACCCTCTGGTCTTATCAAATTAATTTTTGCTCTGACACGAGGGGTCACCAAATATTACAGCGACCTGATGAGGTCTTCCAGGGTGAGAGAAGTGGACGAGAATCTTGTTTGATGATCAGAAGGCTAGATTTATTGATATATGATATATAATACATTATGACTATACTAAAAAGAATAAGGAGAGAAGTTGCAGAGGCTGCTAAGCTAAGAATAGCATAGAAAAGAATGAATAACAAAGTTCTGTGTCCAGCAGAAAGCAAGGACAAACTCTTCTGTGAGTGGTCAGCAAATCCAAGCACTCACAGAAGACCAAACACCATTGCACCTGTTGCATTCCACACCAGCCGATAACAATTGTTTACATTCTTCTTCTGGGGCCCCAGCTTCCCAGAAGATGAACAAATCCCAAAGAAAGGATTTCTATGAAAAAATGTCTGCGACAAAACATCATCGGGGTCAGAGGGAAAGAGACACCCCCAAACCCCCAGAAGGGCTGAACCTGGGATTTGGTTTGGGGCTGAGGATTTAGGAAGGGGCTGGAATTGGGGCTGGGATTGGAGTTGGGGCTGAGGTTTGGATTAGAGCTGGGATTGGGGTCAAGGCTACACATGGGATTGGCTTTAGGGCTGGGGTTGGGATTGGGTCTGGGGCTAGACAAGTCTGGCACTGGGATGTGATTAAATACTGAACTGTGAGTGTGTCTCAACACGGAGTGAGATTGAGACCAGGATCAGGGTCAGGTTTGGGATTGAGCTCACCCAGAGTGGGACAGGGGGGATGTTACAGTGGGAAGGTTTGGGGAAAATCCTGATTTGGGGAATATCAAGGTGTGAATGCCTTGGGTTGGGGATTCCTCCCACCCACGTCCATTTCTAGAAGTCACCTGATGTCCAAAAATCAAGAGTGAATGAAAAAAAGCCACCAGGAGTTTCCCATTTCCAGTCTCATCCCTCTTGGGTTATGGTAGGTCCTCCATCTCAGGGCTGCTGGGGATCCCATGGGTCCTGGGGTTCCCCCCTATCCAGGGTCCTGCTTTTGGATTCTGGGAGGTTCTGGGGTCCAAAGGTCCCCCTCTCCAGCCTCCCCTTTGTCCAGCTACTTGGGGTTCCCCCTTCTTTCCACCACCGTGTTCTGGTTTAGGGCAAATTTGGTTGAAAACCTCCAAAAGGAGTTTCCTCTAGAATGCAGATTCAGCAGCCCCACCCTCATCCAGTTTGGGAAAATATTTCCTTAGAGAAAAGTGGAAAAATCCAGTTATTTTACAGGCAACGCATTTTGTTGCTTTCCCTGTTAAAAAAAAAAAAAAAAACAATATTAAGCAATAAAACCTCTTGCTGCTCCAAAATAGATGACAAACTTCGAAAGTCCCTCCTTGGGTTGTAGCTCCGCGCGCTCACTGTCTTATCAGTGTCCTATCAGTCTCTTTTCAGTCTCTTTTCAGTCTATTATCAGTCCCTCCAGCGCTTAAAATGCTGCAGCCAAGGCCAAGCCAGGTGGGCCACAGGTGCGAGTTGCCGGTGGTGTTCTGGCTGCTCAATGCAGAGCAGATTTAAACAGCTCCAAAGAAAAAGAAAAACCACAGTCCAGGGAACTTCTCTGCCTCAGCGAGCTAAAAACTAACTAAAAGCAAAGGAGAGCTCTGTCCTGCTCTCTGTCCATCCAGCAGCTGGAATGTAGAGGAGTGAGTGCAGTTTCTGAAAACAAACTGCAGCTTCTTCCTCCTCCCCTCCGCTCTCAGAACCAGCCTTAAAAGTGCAGAACTCATTTCTGGGCTAAACAGACCGATGGGGGTACGAGCATCATGAAGTCACCCCAGGACACCCCTGTCAGGGTCAGGGGGTCCCGTCCTCGCCTCATCTCCGGGCTGCTGGGGGTCCCCCAGCTCCGGTATCGCCCCTTCCCCTCACCCCGCCCCGGGGGTCACCCGTTCCACAGCCCCGGCTCTCACGGGGATCCCCAAAACCAATGTCCCGCCCCGTCGGTACCGGGCCATCCCCACGTGGACCCCCGGGACCCTCCCGAGGGGCGATCGCGGCTGCTCTCCCCCCGAAAAAGCTCCTCTTAGGGAGCCCGGAGATATCCGGGGCTCGGGTCCCGGATCTGCCTTTTCCGAACACTCTTCAAAAAATCCTCCTGGAGACCCCTGGCTGGAGCCGGGGCGAGCTCGGCCTCCGCCCTCACCTGCGGCTCGGGGCTGGGGGCGATGCTCCCGGGTAGGGGGCGCTGCAGGCTCGGCGTGCGGGCGCTGCGAGCGCCGCGATTCTCCCGCTCCCGCTCCTGCTCCTCCTCTCCCTCCTCTTCCTCCCGCATTTCCTCCGCTCCCAGCCCGGAGCCCCCTTTCCCACCGCTCTGTCCCGCGGCCCCGCAGCACCGGCTGCTGGGTGGGGGAGCCCCCGATCGGCCCCAGGGCTGGGCAGGGGGCTCGGGGACCCCCCCGGGGCGGATCCGTCCCCCCGGCCCGAGCCCCAAATTCCGCTCCGGGGCCGCTGGGCTCTGCGGGCCCGCCTGGCAACCGGCGAGTCATCGTCGAGAAAAGCTCTGGTTGGCTGGAAATTGTTTACCGCGTCCTCTGATTGGCTGGAATTGTCAAAGGCGCTACGCCCTGCGGGTGTTCCTGGGCGCTGTGGAGTCCAGGCGGGAGCCTTTCCCCATTTCTCTGTGTTCTGAGACCTCTTTCGGATTTCTTTCTCTCCCTTTCTCCTCCTCATTTCTTGTTCCGTTCAGTCCACGTTCAATAATCGTCGGTTGCGTTCCCACGCTCTCATTCGCTCCTTCACTGGGGCAGAGGCGTCTCTCCCTCGCGGGGTCGTAACCCATGGACAGGGTCCCTTCCCACCCCAGTCCCTGGAAAATGTCCATCAAAGCCACCTTTGCTGTGTGCTCTGGGAGCCCACAGAGCTGCTGGATCTTCTCCCCTTGGGAGAGAAGCTCCTTGGGAGGCACGGCAGGAGCAGCACCCTGGGAGCCTCGGGAATGCCCCTCTGGGATCCACGGCACACACTGCCGGGGTCTGGAATTCCAGTTCTCAGCTATGAAAAGATGTTCCTGCCCTTGAGGGCAAAGCTGTCAAGAAGGAGCCAAAAGCCAAGTGGAGCAAGATCTTACAGTGGCATTTCACTGCCAGTCTTCATAACTTCCCCCATGGTTGTTGAAGCTCCTGAATTGGGAATTAAATCCGAGCACGGTCTTTGGTGTGAGCATCCCTGGGTCAAGGGAGACACTGAGAGAGAAACAGAGCAGACAAAGAGAGGCAGGAGAGAAAGGAGGGCACAAACACAATCAGCTGAGAAGGTGGCACTCTGAAAACAGACCAGAACTGACTGAAAAGGAATATTAACAGAAAGGAATAATTTTGCACCTTTTATTTACTATCAAAATACAATTTCTTCCCCTTCTCAAAAACCTCTTGCCAGTGTCATTCAGCGGGGCTGTCAGAAAGTCCTTCATTCTGGATGGATGTTCCAGGCTGCAGCCACAAGGAAAGAGGGAATGGGGATTTTCCTGTTCCTGGGGAGTTTGACATCCTCAGCTGAGGAGAGGAGGAGGCACCAGAAGAAAAGGGCAGCTGGGCTTCACCCTTCCACAGGAAAAACGGGACGGGGGAATCTCTCATCCTGTCTGCTGCTGCTCCCACAGGGATGTGAGGGCTGATCCCAGAGCCCCAGTGGTCACAGTCAGGGCTGCCCTCAGGGAATGCTCGCCTGGTATTGAGGGGCAGCGTGGGAGCACCTGGATCTTGGGGCACCCAGCTGCTCCCCATGTTTGGAGGTGCCTGAGGAGGGCTGGAACAATGCCAGGGACATCCTGCAGTGACATCCTCCCTGTCCTGCCCTGGGTGAGCTCAGTCCCAAACCTGACCCTGATCCTGGTCTCAATCTCACTCCATGTTTAGACACACTCACAGTTCTGTATTTAATCTCATCCCAGTGCCAGACTTTTCTAGCCCCAGACCCAATCCCAGCACCAGCCCTAAAGTCAATCCCATGTCTAGCCTTAACCCCAATCCCAGCTCTAACCCAAATCTCAGCCCAAAATCCAACACCAACCCCAATTCCAGCCCCTTCCTAAATCCTCAGCCCCAAACCAAATCCCAGGTTCAGCCCTTCTGGGGGTTTGGGGGTGTCTCTGTCCCTCTGACCCCGATGATGTTTGGGTGGGGTCACAGCAGGGCTGAGAGGGACAGAGACCCCCCCGGCCTCCCCAGGGGTGAGAAGGTCAGAGAGCCCCCCCAGCCCCGAGCACCCTCAGCGGTGAGAGGGACACAGAGCCCCTGGTCCCCAGTCCTGCACAGGCATTGCCTGAGGCCAGAGGGATGGAGACCCCCCGAGCATACCCCAGGGTGAGGGGACAGAGAGCCCCGAGCATCCCCTGGGCTGAGAGGGACAGAGACTGCCCTGAGTACCTGAGGGAGACCCTCCAGGCATTCCCTGCGTGAAAATGATGGAGACCCCCGGGGGAATGGCCTGGGGTGACAGGGACAGGGACACTCCCTGGGCAATGGCCTGGGGTGACAGGGACAGGGGCAACCCCCCCAAACCCCTGCCAAGCATCCCCCAGGGCAAGAGGCACAGAGACCCCTCGAGCATCCCCTGGGCACTGGACAAAAGAATTTGGCAGAAATCAAACTTGACTCTGCATAAATCACTTTGATGAATATTTGATTTTCCCACAAGTCAGATGTGATGAAAATGCAAACAAATCCCAAACATTAATAAACTGGCAGTACAAGCAATTTTGTGGCAATTCCAAGTTCCACTGGTTCCTGCACAGCTCCAGCTCAGCTGCTAGCACATTCTGATAAAAGTGTAAATTCAGCCCAATACAGATATCATTAAAAAGAAAGTAACTCTTTGTAGCTGTCACAAGGTGACAGGGATGAAGAGAAAAATTATTCTCACATTTCGCAAAACACTCAAGCCTGGGAATTCAGGAGTTATTTGGGAATTTAGCTACTTGAGCTGAGCTTCTTGTAGGACTTTTAGCAGCCTTGTGTTCCTCACCATGAGGTGAATGAACCTTGTCAGTCTCGCTGGTATCATTTGCTCCCTTTCCTCCTGTGATTTTAAAAAACATTTCAAGGAAGGACGTCGCAGACATTTTTTCATAAAATCCTCTCTTTTAGGATTTGACCTTTCTGGGAAGCTGGGGCCCCAGAAGAAAAATGCAAACAATAATTATCTGCTGATGTGGAATGTAACAGGAGCATCTGTGATTGGTCTTCTGTGAGTGTTTGGATTTGCTGACCACTCACGGGAGAGTTGGTCCTTGCTTTCTGCTGGTCACAGAACTTTGTTATTCATTCTTTTCTTTCTATTCTTAGCTTAGCAAGCCTCTGCATCGTTTCTCTTGATTCCTTTTAGTATAGTTTTAATGTATTATATATCATATATCAATAAATCCAGCCTTCTGATCATGAACCAAGATTCTCGTCCACTTCTCTCACCCTGAAGACCTTGATCAGGTCGCTGTAATAGAAGGACAACAAAATATTTTCTTTACACTCCGGGCCCACAAAGGCGATTTACATCATCGGTTTTGCCATAACTCGCTCAGAGGAAGCTGCAGCCCAGTTTCAAAGAGTTCCTCCAGAGAGAACCACAACCTCCTCAGAGGAGGGAACCATGCTGTTGTCAAAGGCACTTGGGGTCAGAGAACAGTGCCTAAACTCACTGTGCCAACAGAATTTCACCGTCTGGTGAGTCTGGTTAAGAAAAGTGTTAGAGAGATTCCTCTGCCCCAATTAAGGTGATAATGAGACCAAACCCAAAATGAATTTTATTGAACAGTAAATGGGATAGAAAAGGGGGGACGGGAAGGGAATGACAGGAAAAAGAGCCCTCCCCTGGGGCAGGGTAAGTGTGACATTGTCCCCTGTGTGTGTGTGCCCTTCCCAGGGTGGGGGTTTTACACCTGAGCCAGTTTGGTTAAGGGGGGTGGTGTTCACCCCCTGAGCAGGGATTACCCCACTGTTTCAGGTTGCCATGCAAGATGTAACCAAATTCATGTTTTCAATCCCCACCTTCAGCAACTGCTATAAACAGGTGGGGCATTGTTCTTTATCTCTTCCATGACTCAGCCCTGATAACGGCCTCCAGGGGAGATATCTCCTGTGAATGGGCCATTGAGTGTCACTGCAGGACTGATAAAATTCCATCCTCCCATTGTGGGATGCTCCGCCCAGGGGGAGGATCCAAGCATTCCTACCTGGATATAAGCTGACACTTTGCTACGCCAGGAGCAGCTTACCTACTGGATTCCCAGAGGACAAGAGCTCCATAACCACCACTGGACCTCCAGAGGAAGACCAGACCCTTCTACAGGATCACTGCTTCAACAGAATCACGTTGATCACTCAAACAGGACTGCAGCCACCATTTACTGGGACTGCTGCCACCACCCTGAACAACAGGGTGTCAGGTTATATCCTGACTCTGTAAGTTTAAGGCAGTGTTTCTGTATCATTGCCTTGATCTTAGTTTTCTTTTAAATTGTAATTCTGATTTAGACCCTCCCCAGGTTTGCCTTCAAACCAGTACAAAAGACAATGTGCGCACCCTTTGTTTTCTTCCCAGAACAGGATTTCCCATTCCCAAACCTTGATTGGATGGAGAAGGAGGCTGTGAGGAAGAGGAAGGAGCCCTGGGACACCCAGATAAGTGAGGAGGAAGTCAGTTCCTATTTCCCCCTCTCTCCTGCTCTATCTTCCAGCCCAGCACAGCCCCCGGCTGCAGGACAACCCTGCTGCCAACGCCATCCTGCCAGGGATGCACTGGGGGAATCTCCTTCCCCTTCCCTCTGGCATGGAGGCAAATCCCATCCTGTCCTTGTCCTTCCTTCCCCAGGGAAGGTACTAAGGAGGGAGACCAGGGAGGAAAAATCTGCATGGCAGAACCTCGTGAAAGAGGCCGTTTTGAGTGATTCTAGCGCACAGGAATCCAACAGGGAAGAAAATCCTCAGACATCCCCCATGAGAAGGGGCTCCAAACCCAGCGCAGGGTGCTCTGAAGAAGCAAGAGCCACCCTGAGCCAGGAAGGTGGACAGAGCTTCAGCCAGAGTTCAGAGCTGGTGGTCCATGAGCAGCTTCATGATGGGCAGAAGCCTCACAAGTGCTTGCAGTGTGGGAAGAGCTTCAGGCGGAGCTCCCACCTGATCAGCCACCAGATGATCCACACCGGGGAATGGCCCTATGAGTGTGGGGAGTGTGGGAAGGGCTTCAGCTACAGATCCAACGTTGTGACCCACCTACGCATCCACACTGGGGAGAGGTCCTATGAGTGTCCCCAGTGTCAGAAGAGGTTTCAGACCAGCTCAAATCTCCTCCAGCACCAGCAGATTCACACTGAGGAGAGGCCCTTCCTCTGCCCTGAGTGCGGGAAGGGCTTCAAGCACAACTCCAACCTCATCACCCACCGGCGCATCCACACTGGGGAGAGGCCCTACCAGTGCGCCACATGTGGGAAGAGGTTTCAGACCAGCTCCAGTCTCCTCCAGCATCAGCGGATTCACACAGATGAGAGGCCCTTCCGATGCCCTGAGTGCGGGAAGGACTTCAAGCACAACTTCACCCTCATCATCCACCGGCGCATCCACACAGGGGAGAGGCCCTATGAGTGTCCCCAGTGTGGGAAAAGCTTCACCACCAGCTCTCACTTGACCAGACGCCAACGGAGCCACCAGTAAGGGAAGCCCTGCAAATGCCACAAATGCAGGAACAGCTTCATCCACCACTCCAGCTTCATCCCCCATGGGAGAACCCACATTGGGAAGAACCCTGGTGATCCATGTTCCCCATGATCCATGCTGGGAAGACACCTGTCCCTTTTCCTGCCCCTACCAGTGTCATGATGTGGCATTGAAAAACATGAGGGTCTTGCCATGACTGTGTCATTACATTCACTCCCACCTCAGAGAATTTCCAGGTGCAGAAAAGGGACACTCTCTCTCTCTCTCGCTGAGAAGAAGGGTGTCCTTTCCAAACAGGGGAAATTGTGGCCAGGAAGACCCAGTGAGTTGTGTTTTAGTTTTCCCAGTAAACTGTTTCATTTATCCCTTCTGTTATCAATATTGTTTCTGTTCTGTTTGTCCCTTATCTTGTTCCTGTTCCTAATAAATTGTTCTTATCCCAGCCTGGGATCTTTGCCTTTTGTGCTTTCCAGGGGAGGCGGGAGGACAGCGAGGGCAGCACGGTTTTAGCGGGGGCAGGAAATTGGGGAATCCCATTCCTGAACCTCAGCCCGTGGAAACCGAGCATCCCAGCTGGTCCCAGCCATGGTGGCCATGGCAACAGCCTTGGGAGCAGGTCCCTGGCTGGGGCTTTGGGAACCTCTTCCCTCTGGTGCCCAGGGACAGGAGTGGAGGGAACGGCTGCAGCTGAGTCGGGGCAGGCTCAGGTTGGATGTCAGGAAAAGGTTTTTGCCCAGAGGCTGCTGGGGCCCTGCCCGGGCTCCCCAGGGAAGGGTCCCAGCTCCAGGGCTCTCTGAGCTGCAGCAGCGTTTGGACAGCGCTGCCAGGCCCCGGCTGGCATTGTTGGGGTGTCCTGTGCAGGGCCAGCAGTTGGACTGGAGGATCCTGATGGGTCCCTCCCAGCTCAGCCAATTCTGTGGTTCTGGGATCCCATGAGCCTGGGGATGGGGCTGCCAATGGTTGCCATGGCAACGGGCTGTGGCTGCAGGCCTGAGCTGGTGTCCATGGCAACCACCCCTGGCATGGGGTCTTCATGGAGCTGCCAAGGGACTGAGCATAGCAACAGGGGGCTGGTGATGGTTGCCATGGAAACTGACCAAAGCAACAGGGGGCTGGTGATGGTTGCCATGGAAACTGACCATAGCAACAGGGGGCTGGTGATTGTTGCCATGGAAACTGACCATAGCAACAGGGGCTGGTGATGGTTACCATGGAAACTGACTATAGCAACAGGGGGCTGGGGATGGTTGCCATGGAAACTGACCATAGCAACAGGGGGCTGGTGATGGTTGCCTGCTAAGGATCAGATTTGTCACAGGCGCTCAGAGGGGTTACTTGGGGACTTTCCAAGAGTCTCCAGGCTGTTCCAGATCTGGAATGTCACAGGCATAGACAGGGGCCCCATGGAGATCTCCCAGGGGTTTCTGGGGATGGTAAGGAGCCCTGTGGTCAGAGGCAGTCACAGCCATTCCATGGTGACATCCCAGGGGACCTTGTGCTGCAAAGGCACCGATCTGTCACAGGCACTCACGGGGGCTCCACGGTGAAATTCCAGGAGTCCCCAGGCTGCCAAAGAGCTGGGATGTCCCAGACACTCACAGGGGTTCCTGTCATGGGCAGATATATTTATATAAATATGTATTCTCTATGATGGTAATGACTAGACAAAATTGCCTTAATCAGAAATATTTAGGCCAGGATGTAAGAGACGTAAAATATATTATACAGAGCACTAGGAAATTATTTCAAAGCAACTGTATTAAGCAAAACCTGTAATTAAGCAGAGATGGATGTCACTCCCCCAGACCAATGACCATGGGCAATTCCCTTTGGCTCAGCCTGGAGCAGTGACCTTGAGGGTGTCCCCACCGCAGGGAGGAATCCCCACACCCCTCAAGCAGCAAAATGTCAGGAGATGCTGCCATTAAAATTTGGGATGGGGCTTTTCTCATCTGAGGTGCTGCCCTGTCAGTCAGATGTGCCCAGGCTGGGCCAGCTCAGCAGCTCTGCAGAAGCTCTCAGTAGTGTCACTTGGTTGTTCCTTTCTCTGGGGATTTTTCCAGCTCTGCCAAAGCTTCAGCTCCCTCTGAGGATGTTGAACTTTGGGATGGAGGAGTCAGGCTGGTTTCAGCATTATTCACCCCCAAAACAGTGTGACTCCCCTCCTTCATTTCCCACTGGGGGCTTTGCAAACAGGATCTTGCTGGAGTTGCTGGAGCCCATTGCAGGCAGAGCCTCCTGCTCCAGCAGGAACTGCCTTTCCTGTGCCATGAGCAGGGCAGGTCCCACTGCAGGAAAAGCCCCAGGCCAGCCCCATCAGAGGGAAGGGCTTGGGCACAAGGGCAGAATGCCGTGCTGGGAGCTGTGCCAGGGAGAGCCTGAGGCACCAAAGGCATCTTGGCAGCAGCAGCTGCTTGCAGGCCATGGTCAGAAGCCTCCCTTGGCAGCCCGGCCTGGTGGCCACCACTGCAGAGCTGCTGCCTCAGGGCTCATTCCTGGCTGGGCTCTGAAAAGCCACTTCTGCTCCAGGAGCCTGACTGGGAAGTCATTGGACCCAGCACCTCGGGGACAAGATATTAATGACAAAACTCTTCATGCCCGCAGAGCCAAGGCATGGGCAGAGGAAAGGGCAGAGCCAGGCCCAGGGGACAGGGCTGCCATGGTGATGGCTGTGAGGTCACTGCCCCTGCAGCAGCCTGGCTGCCCTCAGCAGACATTCTGGCCAGAAGCGTTGTGAGGGCACCCAGCACATCAGAGAACCCAGAATGCAGGAATTCTGTCACTGGGGATGAGAGGGTTTCACTGGGTCAGGCTGCACAAAGCTCCCGCTCTTGGACAATTCCTGGGATGGGGAATGCACTTCTCTGGAAAAACAGCTGCAGTTTCCTGCCACTTTCTTAATTGTAGAATATTTCCTCCTTCTAACAAATGTTAATTTGTCTCCATTCAGTTTAAAGATACTGACCTGTTTTCTGTCACTGTAGGATTTAGGAGAAAATAACTTCAAATGCTATTTTTCCCTTTTCACCGACCTTGGAGAGGACTCAAAAATCTCCCAGAATGGGGTTTGGAGGCCTCATCACAAAACCAGCAGGGATAGTCTGCGGCCTCTGTGGTCAGTGTTGTAGAGACTGAGGACTGAAAGGGAATAGCCTGGGAGGGATGGAAGGGTTTCAGAGAGGCTGGAGCTTTTCTTCATAGTAGGAATAAGCCTGAAGAAGACCTAATAGCACCAAGTGCAGCTTGGGAGGTCCAGACTGAACACCAGGAGAAAGGAATTTCCCTGTGAGGGCAGGGCTGTGGTGCAGCACGTCCCCAGCAGGAGCCTGGAGCAGCCCAAGGCTCTGTGTGGGCAGGCAGGGGCAGGCAGGAGGCAGAGCTGTCAGCAAAGGAAGGGCCCAGCCAGGTGGGGCAGCCGGGGGATGCCGACAGCCTGCAGGGACAGAGGCACAGGTTTGCTCAGCACCAGAGACACCTTTCCCTTGCTTGTCCCCAGCTGTCATCACTGCCACCAATGTTCTGCTCTACCTGGAACCTGGGGACATTTTCTCAGTCCTGTCCCTCAGAAGGATCTATTTAAACTATGAGAAACTTCAGTGTTTCACGCTCTTTCTGAGTCCCTGAGAAGGTTTTTTGAGCACACTCTGAGGGACTGAGTCTGATACAAAGAGCAGCAAAGCCCCAGAAGCTCATTAAAGTCCCTGTGCTGTGTCTGTGCTGCTGAGCTGGGCTGGGCTCCTGGCCCAGAGGCAGCTGCTGGCAAGGGCAGCACTGCAGAGAGACAGCTCTGGCCAGGAGCAGCTCCTGTGCACAGCCCAGCAGGGCTGGGGCACTGCCAGGGCCCCTCAGGGACACCAGCAGGGCGCAGACAGAGCTCACAGGGGCTCAGCACTGGCAGGGCCTGTGGGATGGCCCAGAGGGGGCTGTGTCACAGCAGCACCTCTGGGGCTGTGTCACAGAGGCACAGAGCAGCTGGGATGTCAGCAAGGGGCTGTGTGACAGCACAGAGTGGGCTGTGTGAGGTCACAGATTGGGCTGCGACATCACAGAGTTTGTTGTGTGAGGTCACTAAGCAGCTACAGCGTCATAGAGGGGACTGTGTGACATCACAGAACAGGCTGTGAGATCATGGCATGGCTGCATGACATCATAGAGGTGGCAGTGAGGTCAAAGTATGTGCTGTGACCTTACAGAGTGTCAGTGTGACATCACAGAGAGGGTTTTGTGACATCACTTAGTGGGGTTGTTACATCACAGACCTGACTGGGACATCATAGAGTAGGGTGTGAGGCCATGGAGCAGATCCTGCCATCATAGAAGGTGGCTCTGTGACATCAGGGAGTGGGCTGTGACAGCACTGGGTGGCTGTGTTACATCATAGAGTAGGCTGTGACATCACAGTAGAGATTGTGAAATCATAGAGTGACTTTCTGACATCACAGAGACTTCTGTGACATCACAGAGCAGTTGTATCACATCATAGCGTGGCGTCTCAGAGTTGGCTCTGGGACATCACAGGGGCAGTGTGACATCACAGGGGCTGTGTGACATCACAGGGATCTGTGTGACATCACAGGGGCAGTGTGACATCACAGGGGCTGTGTGACATCACGGGGGCTGTGTGCTATCACAGGTATCTGTGTGACATCACAGGGGCTGTGTGACATCACGGGGGCTGTGTGACATCACAGGTATCTGTGTGACATCACAGGGGCAGTGTGACATCACAGGGGCTGTGTGAGGTCACTGGGGAGGTCACTCTGCCCTGGCCCCCCTCACAGCTCCCCCCAGAGCAGTCCAACCCTGCTCGTGCACAGCGGGGTCCCCTGTCCCCCTGGGTCTCCCCGCCCCCGGCCCTGCAGCCTCCCCCAGAGGATGTTCCACGAGATCGACCCCAGAGCCTGACACGGGAGCGGGGGGCCGGGGCCCTGGGGGTGGCACAGGGGGACAGGGACCCCCCGGCAGCGTCCCCGTGTCCCCCAGGGCCAGAGCCTGGGACAGGGCTCCTTCACCCTGCTACCAACGAGGCCTTGAGAGCGCTGAAAAAATCCCCAGCAAGGGAGCAGCAAAAACCAGACTGAATATTAAGGGACAGCAGCACAACGTTCCTTGGAAAGAGTCACTCTGCTCCTGACTGGACACTTCAGGCACAACAAGGAAACAAAGCAACAACAAAACCAAACAGAATCCAAACAATCAAACCAGAAATTTACTGAGAACTGGGGCTTTCATTCCTAAGGAAAAGAACTGTCCTTCTTATCTAGGTGCCCATGGCCAGAATTGGGATTTCACCTCCAGTATTCCCTATTGTGACAGAGTGGAGGAGTTTCTTGGCTCAAGACATTTCATGTGTGGGGAGTGTTGCAGTGTGTTGCAATTTCCTGTTTTAAACTTCCCAGCCCCTTCCCAGGTGTGGCAATATCTCTCTTCCCCTTCCCATTCCACTGAGACCCCTGCTG
Organism: Melozone crissalis; assembly: GCF_028551555.1. Classification (NCBI taxonomy): domain Eukaryota; kingdom Metazoa; phylum Chordata; class Aves; order Passeriformes; family Passerellidae; genus Melozone; species Melozone crissalis. Next base: position 1,723,299 of record NW_026535823.1, read on the forward strand.
GGCTGTCAATCAGTCTTAACATTCCAGCAAGGCCATTGTGTGGTTGGTCAGGTTCAAAAGATGCCCCTGTGCCCAGAGGTCATTGGTCTGTCTGGGTGTCATCGTTCCCTGAGACCCTGCCCCTCCCATCTGGTTGGTGGCTCACCTGTCCCTTCCCTCCCCCTCCCCCCAGAGCTTAAAAAGTCACTCAGGCCATGCGGTCGGGATTCTGTTGGAGCTGTTACCTAAGATTCAGACGTCTGTGACCATGGAATAAACTCTTGACATTAACCCTCCGGCAGAATCTGTCTCCTTTTCCTCCTCACCTTAGCCTGAAGCCTTCCCACCTGAGGCAAACTGAGTTTCCAGAAGCCTGGACTTGTTTGGGCGCTCAGCTGCACCATCCAGCCAGCCAAAAGTGTCTCTGAGGTGAAACACCACAGTTGCCGCCTTTGGCCCAGGAGCAGGGGTCAGACGAGCCCAGGCACAATCTACCTGGTAATATTGGGATCTTATTCCAATAGGGGAGGAAGGGGCAGGTCCAGCCCTGCCCTGCCCTGGAACCCCAGCCCTGCTCTGCCCTGGAACCCCAATGCCCCCAGAGCCTCTATGCCAGCCCAGCAGTGTCTGCCAGTCCCTGGCACAGCACAGGCAATGCTCCACAGCCGCCTCTGCAGCCCCAGCCCAGCTCCTGAGGGACCAAATGACCCACAGTCCCACCTGGGGGAAGGGCCCAGGATGACCAAGGGGTATTGAAGGCTGACCATAAGGCAAGCACACATCTTGACCCTACCTCCTCTTGGAATTTCCATCTAAACACTTCTGGAATCCAGGAGTTGGTACCTCTGTGTATGCTCCTCTGTGTCCTTTTTGCCTCTCTCTCTTTCTGTCCTTTTCTTCTATTTTGGACCTTTTGCAAATCTGAGTAATGTAAAATTCAAAAACCTTAGAGTTTGTGAAGTTGAATGGGCCAAGTCAGTACTTTAAGAAGTGTTCTGTGTTGATTGAATGTCAAATTAAATCTTTTGCCAAAAATTCTCTGATTTGCTAAAGTTCCCAGTAAAGACTGTTTTGTTGTTTTAAGCTCCTGAGGATCTCTTGTTGGTATTTCTCCAGGAAGTCCAATTCAGAATACAGAAACAATTGTAATTCCTTTTAAATATCTCCTTGACAGAGTTTTCTACTGGATGGAAGTCAGGGCTTGTGTGTCCTGCTTGGCCCAGCCCAGGCAGGGCTTTCCCAGCCACATTCCACACTCCATTGCCCAGCTGGAGCCACTGGCGCCTCTGAGTTGTGCTGCCCCAGCCCCAGGGACGCTCTCCTTGTCTGCCCATTCCCCCACGGTCTCAGGGCAGGGATGGCCTCAGTGGGGGCTGCTGACATCCTCAGCACCTTGGAGGCTGCTGCTGAATTTTCCTGCTCCAGAGGCTTGTTCAGCCTTCAGCTCTTCAGTGCAGGAATTCAGTGTCCCAGGGCTCATTAACATTCAGAACAGCTAAACAAGCCAAGCCTCTGGGAATAATTTGATTTCAATTTTCAAATAATTTGTGGTTAATTAGACAGATCTCAGTAGTATATCCAAAGTGAATGCAATATATTTAAAAAGACAGTGACAAAACATGATTTTTAAGTCCTGTGTAGGTTTTTCCCCTGTTAATTCATTGATATGTGCAATCTCCAATTGACACTCAATCCAAGTACTGCTTGAAAGGCTTGTTCAGCCTTCAGCTCTTCAGTGCAGGAATTCAGTGTCCCTGGACTCATTAACATTCAGAACACCTTAACAAGCCAAATCTCTGGGGATAATTTGATTTCAGTTTCCAAATCTTGTGTGGTTAATAAGAGAGATTTCAGAATTGCATTCAACTGAATGTGTTCTATTTAAAAAGACAGTGAGAAAACATTTTTTAGGTCCTGTTTAATTTTTTTTCCCCTGTTCATAAATTGATATATGCAATTTCCATTTGACACTGAATCCAAGTACCTCCTCATGCAGTTTGACTGGGTATGAAAATCAAGACCTTTCATGGCTGACAATCAATCAGACTCTGTCCCTACCCCCACCCCACCATTTTCCCCATCCAAGGCTGGCACTCAGAGCAGCCTTGTGCAAATCTGAGCTCCCTCCAGCCCACACTGGACCTAGCCAACAGACCACAGTTGAGCAGGATATAACTTCATAAAAATTACACCATTAAAATAACAATCACACAATTCCAAACTCTTCCCTGAGCAATGTGCAATGTCCCAGCGTGTCTGATGAGTCCACTGTTCACAACTGATTTGCATACTAAAATTAATTTTTGACTAATGTGGTTCTGTGATAGATATAAACACAATTAAGTTCTTGTATCAGGATTCTTGTCCGGGACTGAGGACAGAACAGCTCAAATAATTCCTGATTTGCAAATCTATCAGTGGTGGATGGAGAAGGGAGGTCAGGCGGCTCTTGGTGTTGAGGAAATGCTGAAAGCAGCCTTACTCATTTCATCTGCTCATGCCCTGGCTGATCTCCCCTCTTTCCCCTTCCACCCATCGGCTTTTGTCTCCCCCCAGCCCCCTGGTGAAGAACCTGGCTCTGTGTTCTCCATCCCCTCCTGGCTGGCACTGCCAGGCTGGGATGAGGAGCCCCTCAGCCTTCCCTGCTCCAGGCTGGACCAGCCCAGCTCCCTCAGCCTCTGCTCACAGCCCAGGGGCTCCAGCCACACCTTGGAGGCCCTTCCCAGACCCTGCTCCAGCTGCCAGACATCTTTCCTGCCCTGGGCAACCCAACCCAGGCCACAGTGACCTGGATAATCCCAGTCCTTTCTGTCCTGGTCACACAGCCCTGGCCCCTTGTCCCCATGTCAGGCTCTGGGGTGGATCCTGTGGAACATCCTTTGGTGGAGGCTGTGGCTCCAGGTGGGCCAAGGGGGTTCCTGGGTGACAGGGACCCTGCTGGGCATGGACAGCATTGGAGTTGTTGGGAGAAACTGTGAGGGGGAGCTGGGGCAGAGTGACCAACCCAGTGACCTGACACAGCCCCTCTGGGATGTCACACAGCCCCTCTGGGATGTCACAGCCTGCTCTGTGATGTCACAGCCCATTCTCTAATGTCACACAGCTGGTCTCTGATGTCACACCAGAGTCTGTGATGCCATAGTCTGCATTGTGATGTCAGACCTCTGCCCTGTGATGTCACAGCTGGATCTCTGATGTCACGGAGACAGACTATGATGCCATGGATGCTCAATGACCTCACCTAACCCACTCTGTGATGTCATAGCCCACTCTGTGACCACATGGTACCAGATGATAAATTGTCTTCACCAGGTGCACTCACACCTGGAGCTTGTTCTCCACAACCCCAGGCCTGTGGAAACCACACAGTGCCCATTGTGTGAGAAGGGGAACGGGAAGTTCAGCAGCCTCAGTGTCCTGCCAGCTCAGCCAGGCCCACGGGAACATTGGGGTCCACGAGCACCAGGGACCACCAGAGAGACCCCCAGGACAGGAGAATGCATGGGTAAAGGGGAGGGGAAATATATTAATGATTTTGGGGAAATGATTATCATATGTATTTTTAGTCCAGGACAATCAATGAATATGTATGCAAAATACAGAATATAAACAGAAACTTTCCTGTACGCAGCATGCACAGCTTTGGGAGAAGCTCTCCCCCGTGCATCCAGCTGAATAAAGAATGCTGCTTCTTAATGCTACATTGGGGTTAAGGAATTTTCTGTTTTACTAAATTTTTGGTAACTCTCCACTGCCAAGGAAAGCTCTGTCTGCTGCTGTTCACAAACAGAGAAGGGCTGGGGGCAGATGTGGGGCTCAGAGGCTGCCTGGGGCACAGTGACCATGAAATAATGAAGTGTTCAATGTTCTGTGAAAGAGGGAGGGGCAGCAACAAAACTTCTGCACTGGAAATAGGAAGGGCAGACTTTGGCCTGTTTAGGCTCCAGTTTTGGGGAATACCTAATCAGGTACTGATTGCTTTAAGGGAAACAGCCCTTAAAAACAAACGGGGTCCTGGAAGGAGGGACACATTTCAAGAAAGTAATCATAAGGGGGAAGAAGCAGCCTGTCCCAGTGCGGCAGAAGATGAGCTAGTGAGGAAAATGACTGGCCTGGCTGCCCATGGAGCTTTTCTGGAGACTCAGGGGTGGAAAAAGGACCAGCAACTCAGGAAGTCTTTAAGGGGTCATACAGAAAGAAAAGCTGAGAGTTGAAAACTCTATTAAAACTTAACCTGGAGGGTTCTGCAAAAAGAATAAAAATGCTTTTATAAAAAAAAAAATAGCAAAAAGGAGGAGTAGGAGAACCTCTACTCTTTATTGGATGCAGTGGAGAATATAGTAACTAAAGATAAGGAAAAGGCTGAGCTACTTTACCCCTAGTTTGTTTCAATTTTCAATATTAGGAGAGGATATCCTCAGGACAAGTGTTGTCCTGAGCTGGTAGATGGGCACAGTGAGCAGAACAGCCCCTGGAATCCAGGAGGAAGCAGTGGGTGACCTGCTGAGCCACTCAGATGCTCACAGGTGAATGGGATCAGACAGGATCCATCCTAGGGCAATGAGGGAGCTGTGGATGAGCTCCCCAGGCTGCTCTCCATCATTCACCATCAGTGCTGGCTCAGCAGGGAGCTCCCAGAGGACTGGAGGTGCCAGTGTGAGCCCATCCCCAAGAAGGGCTGGAAGGAGGATCTGGGGACCTCCAGGCCTGTCAGCCTGACCTGGGTGCCCGGCAAGGTTATGGAACAGATCACCTTGAGTGCCATCACAGGGCACCCACAGGATGGCTGAGGGGTCAGAGCCAACCAGCGTGGATTTCAATATCTGCACTGATGATCAGCATAAGGGGATTGAGTCCAGCATCAGCAAATTTGCAGATGACACCAAGCTGAGTGTGAGTGTGGATCTGCTGGAGGGTAGGATGGCTCTGCACAGGGCCCTGGACAGAGTGGATCCTGAGAACAAATCCAGCAAGGTGTGGTTTAACAAGTCCAAGTGCCGGGTCCTGCACTTTGGCCACAACAACCCCTGCAGGGCTACAGGCTGGGGACAGAGGGGCTGGACAGCAGCCAGGCACAAAGGGACCCGGGGGCACTGATGGACAGCAGGCTGGACATGAGCCAGCAGTGTGCCCAGGTGGGCAAGAAGGCCAATGGCTCCTGGCCTGGCTCAGGAATGGTGTGGCCAGCAGGAGCAGGGCAGGGATTCTTTCCCTGTGCTCAGCACTGCTTGGGCAGCACCTTGAGTGCTGTGTCCAGTTCTGGGGCCCCCAGGAAGGACATGGAGGAGCTGGAGCGTGTCCAGAGAAGGGCAACAAGGCTGGGGAGGGGTCTGGAGCACAAGTCCTGTGAGGAGTGGCTGAGAGAGCTGGGGTTGTTTATCCTGGAGATGAGGAGGCTCAGGGGAGACAAGGGAGTGTCAGGGCACAGGTTGGACTTGATGATCTCCATGGCCTGTTCCACCCTTGCTGATTCTGTGACTCTCTGAAGCCACCCTTGGAGCAGTTGCAGGATGAGCCCTGGGCCTCCTCTTGAGAAGCTCCAGCAGCCCAGGCCCCTCAGCTTCTCCTGCCAGCCCCAAAGCCCATCCTGTCAGTCCTGCTGAGCCTCTGCAGCTCCTCCTCACTGCCCAGAACAGGGAACCCCAGAGCCAGACACAGCAGCCCAGATGTGCCCCCCTGGCCTGGGGTGCCTCTGGCAAGGGAGCAGCACCAGGCACTGCAGGAGCCTGCAGACAATTCCTGCAGCACTTGTAGGATGATCCTGTTGCCCAAGGGACGTTCCCATGGGGCCAAGTCAGGAACTGCAATGGGGAGTGGGGCCAGAGAGGGAAGGGCAAAACGGGGTTGGACTGTTTGCAGGGCAGGGAACAGGGGTGGGCAACAGGAAGAAATTTGTACCAGTGAAGAGTAAAGAAATCAAAGGTGAAGCCAAGGAAATGCTCAGGGCAGTTTGGGGGTGGCTGCCAGGCAGTCCTGGCTCTGAGCAACAGCATCTGCAGTGGGACAGGAAACTCCCAGCTGATGGGAACAAACTTTCTGGCTGACTGCAGAGGCCAGGACAAAGCCGAGTGGTTTCCCTGCTGTCCCCCAGCCCTTGCTGGCCCCAGGGGCTGATGGCATTTGTGCTCCCTCAGGTTCATGTCCCCACAACAACAGCATGGGGGTGCTCCTCCTGCCTGCTCTGTGCAATGCAAACAGGGGCTGCTGAGCCAGTGCTGCCGTGTCTGTGCCTGCAAGGATGGGGCACCTGTGTGAGCTGGGGGAGAGGGCAGGGCTGCAGAGGGGAGGATGTTGTTGGCAGCTCCATGAGGACGCTCTGGGACGCTGCCCTGGGCTGTGCAGCGCACTGGGGATGGATCAGTCCCTGCTCTGCTGCTCCTTCCCCTCTGTCCCAGGGCCCTTGCAGAGCCCCAGCCATGCTGTTTGCCCCCAGCCTGCCCACGGCCAACCTGGGGCTGCTCACAGGGCTTTTCTGTGCTGGGCATTGGCCTGGGCGTGTTCTTGAGAGAGCCTGGGCAAGGAGCCTGGAGCCCCCAGGCCCTGGCCTGAGGCGTCAGCGCTGCCCCAGCAGTGCCCATGGCCTGTCCCTGCTGCAGCCCCGGCACTGCCACCCCCAGGGCTGTGCCCGGCCCCGAGAGCACTCAGGCCCTGCAGCAACACCAGGGCCAGCAGGGCAGCGGGGCAGGGCCAAGGCAGCAGCACTGGCAACACCAAGTGCTGCTGCTGCTGCTGGGCACAGCTGCTGGGCCAGCCCTGATCTGCCCCCAGCTCTGCACACAGACATTGCTGCTGCGGCTCCAGAGAAGGCAACAAAATGGCATCTCTGCAGAAAACCTTGTTGGGAGAGATCATCATTTCATTACAGGCACCAACAGCACAGCCCCTCATTGCCACAGTCTGTGGCCACAGGGATGGTGGAGAGGAACAAAATGACCAATGCAACAAACAATGACATTTCTTTTTGGACAATAAGAAAAAAGTAAAACAAAGGTAAAGAAACTCTAAAATGAAGTCAACAAGAAGTAGCAAAGATGACTTTGATTGCAAGTTATTTGCAGATATTGCCCAGCAGTTTAATGTTTTTGAAAGCATGCAGTCACCAGTCTCCACACCGCAGCCTTGAGCTCCTGGTTCCTCAGGCTGTAGATGAGGGGGTTCAGGGCTGGAGGCACCACTGAGTACAGAACTGACAGGGCCACGTCCAGGGATGGGGAGGACATGGAGGGGGGCTTCAGGTAGGCAAATGTGCAAGTGCTGATGAACAGGGAGACCACAGCCAGGTGAGGGAGGCAGGTGGAAAAGGCTTTGTGCCGTCCCTGCTCAGAGGGGATCCTCAGCACGACCCTGAAGATCTGCACATAGGAGAAAACAATGAACACAAACCAGTCAAGTGCTAAACAGGCACTGACAGCAATGGGTCCAACTTCCCTGAGGAGGGATTTGGAGCAGGAGAGCTTGAGGATCTGTGGGATTTCACAGAAGAACTGGCCCAGGGCATTGCCATGGCACAGGGGCAGGGAATATGTATTGGCTGTGTGCAGCAGAGCATTGAGAAAGGCACTGGCCCAGGCAGCTGCTGCCATGTGGGCACAAGCTCTGCTGCCCAGGAGGGTCCCGTAGTGGAGGGGCTTGCAGATGGACACGTAGCGGTTGTTGCACATGATGGTCAGGAGATAAAACTCTGTTGAAATGAAGAACAGAAAGAAAAAGAGCTGAGCAGCACATCCTGAGTAGGAGATGTTCCTGCCATCCCAGAGGGAATTGTGCATGGCTTTGGGGACAGTGGTGCGGATCATGCCCAGGTCACTGAGGGCCAGGTTGAGCAGGAAGAAGAACATGGGCGTGTGCAGGTGGTGGCCGCAGGCTACGGCGCTGATGATGAGGCCGTTGCCCAGGAGGGCAGCCAGGGAGATGCCCAGCATGAGGAAGAAGTGCAGGAGCTGCAGCTGTCCCGTGTCTGCCAATGCCTGCAGGAGGAAGTGGCTGATGGAGCTGCTGTTGGACATTTGCTGTGGCAGCACATGGGCACCTGTTCATGGAGAAAGGGACAGTGACGAGTCCGAGGAGATATCTGTAACCAAAATCAAAGGCATTTCCCATACACCCTCCACTGTAACATACACAGACACTGTTTTGTGTTTAAGAGTTGTGAGGTTTTCTTTTTGAGCTCTGCCCCTGTCTATCCTGCTCTTCAATATCAGATACACTCAGCGTTTCTGCTGCCCTCTGGTAGAACAAAGTGAGTTCCCTGCAGCCATATGGTGAGTGCAGACTGGGAGCAGATGATCTGTCACTTCATTCTGTTTTGAGTTTCTCTGGGCTTTCAATTTCTTAAATGGAGAACGTTCACACTCCCAAGTTTCTCTTACCAACCGTCAGGTACTGCTGAGAGCAGATGGATCCACCACAGCCCAGCTTCAGTTTTGTAGCCAAGGACTCACGTTGCTCATTCCACCAACCTATCAGCACTTTCAGTGTCACAACACCTCTGCCTTTCCCCATCAATCCTATAACTCAAAGTTGTTCTAGGATAGGTTTGCACCCTCGATTGAGGCTCCCAGCTCGGGCTGAAATCTCAGAGAAACTCCCAAGTGTCCTTATGCTGGCATTGGATGAAGGGAGATGCAGCTCCTTCCCTGGCTGCCCTGACAGCATTGCCCAGAGCCGGGCACTGGGGACAGCATCACCCTGAGCCAGCGGTGCCCCCTCCAGAGCCCCCAGGGCCGGGCAGCTGCTCCCAGCCCTGTGCTCTGCAGAGGGAACTGGGCCCGGGGCTGCAGAGCTGCCCCATGGCTCTGCTGCAGCTCTGCCTGCACAGGAGGGGCTGCACGCCTTGGAGCCTCGGCCCTGAGGGCAGAGGCTGGGCTGGGGCACAGGAGGGAGGGGGCTTGTTCAGAGGGAGGGGCTGCACTGGAGGGGATCCTGTGGGCATCTCTAAACTCTCCCTGCCACAGCATTGCTGGGTTTTGTTTTCTCTCCTTCCCTGATCTTCTCTCTGCTTCCTGGAGATTTTCCTCCTGCAGGTGTTTCCCAGTGCCTGATCTCTCTGTGCCAGCACTCACAGACCCCAAATCTCTGTGCCCTCTCCTTGGCCCTACAGAACCCTGCCTGTTTGCAGGGCACTGGCTGGGGCAGGTTCTGTTTGGAGGGGGGAGAAAGGACAGCTCAGACTGAGCCTGATGGCTCCAGCAAAGGGGATGCTGGTGCTGTGCTTGGGCAGAGTGGCTGAAAGCACATTAGGGATCTCCTGTGAATCTACAGAACACAAAAATAACAGTTCCAATGTCTTGGGAACTTTTAAAATTTCATAATTAATAATTCATAATCAATCTTTAATATTAATCCCCCGCTCCCTGCCATTCTCCGATATTAGGAAACTGAATACAAAGTCCTTGGAAATGTCCTAATTTTTAATGAAATTTTTGTATTGGAAATATTTTATGACTGACAAGCATTCCTCAGCATGTCAAAGCTTCATAAGCATTTCACTCCCCTGCACCAGACATACTCAGAGTTTTACTCACAGAGTCTGCAGGCATTGGGATGTTCCAGCTTTAGGAGATCACTCCAGAAGCTGCAGCTGCATTGTCCTGCAGCCAGAGGTTCCTGTGCCAAGGGCTGGCAGTGATTGTGCCCTAGGCACTTCTCAGCACCTTCCCAGCCCTGAATGATTGAAGCTCTCTGTGCCTCTGTGCTGTGCCCGGGGTGGCTGCAGGCAGTGCCCCAGCCCTGCTGGGCTGGGAGAGGAGCTGCTCCTCAGGAGAAATGTCTTTTTGAAGCTCTTCTTGCTTTGCAAGGAGCTGCCTCTGGGCCAGGAGCCGAGCCCAGCTCAGCAGCACAGACACAGCACAAGGACTTTAATGGCCCTCTCGGGGCTTTGGTGCTGTTTACATCAGACTCAGTCCCTGAGAGAGTGTTCAAAAAACTTCTCAAGCACTCAAATTTAAATTTAGACTCCAAAGTTTCTTGAAGTTTTTATGGGTCCCACTGAGGAACACAACTCACAAAGTGTCCCCAGGTTCCAGTTAGAGCAGAACACTGGAGGCAGTGATGACAGCTGGGGACAAGCAAGAGAAAGCTGTCTCTGGTGCTGAGCAAAGCTGGATGTGTTTCAGGAATGCCAAGGGCCAAAGCCTGAGCCCCAGCCCCTGGCCAGGCAGATCCTGTCCCTCCCTCCTTGCTCAGTGCTCTTCCCAGGATGGGCACTGGCATGTGGGGATGTGCAATGGCAAGGGCAGGAGCATGGGGCGGCCCCTGCCAGGCTGCTGAGCAGGGACAAGGAGGCAATGAGGCCCCAGCCCTGCAAGGGTCACTTGTCTCCTGCTCCTGCCTCAGGCCCAGGGCCAGCAGCCATGGACAAAGTTCTGCCCAAGGTGGCTCTGGCAGGGCTGTCTTGCAGCTGCTGCCCATCCCTGTGCCCTGTGCAGCCCAGGCTGTCCCACGGTGTCCCTGCCCTGCGCCTCTGTCCCTGCAGGCTGTCAGCATCCCCCGGCTGCCCCACCTGGCTGGGCCCTTCCTTTGCTGACAGCTCTGCCTCCCGCCTTCCTCTGCCTGCCCTCACAAACCCTGGGGCTGACCCAGGCTCCTTCTGGGGGATGTGCAGCACCACAGCCCTGCCCTGGGAGGGAAATTCCTTTCTCTTTGGGTCCTGTCTGGCCCTCCCTATCTGTCCTTTGCATTAATTCTTGCTTTCTCTGTCTGTTCTCTACCTTGTCAAAAGGATCCACCACCTCTGAAACCACCGTTCAGTCCCTCCCAGGGCTCTCCTCTGCTGTCCTCCTTCTCCACCCCACTGAGCACAGAGCTCCACTGTCCCTGTACAGTGCTCATGTGCTTGAGGCCTCCAAACCCCATCTTGGGAGATCTCTCAGCCCTCTCCAAGGTATTGGCAAATGAAAACATTCTGCTCATAGTCTAAGAAAATCACCTCAGGACAAGACCAGTCAGACCTGTGTGTCCTGGCTACTTTTGCCTTGGAGCAATCCTTGGATAGATAGAATTTTTTAGACCAAATTTCAGTTTTGCCCATGGGCACTTTGATGTGAACAACAATTCTCTTCCATTGGAAGGAAAACAGAGGGCCAGTGTTTCAGGGGCAGATGAGCAGAGGCCACCAAGGACCAAGGCGAGCCAGACCTTTCTGGAATTGCAGCTTGTGCCTGAGAGAAATCCTTGGATACACAGAATTTGGGAGGTGAAATACAAGTTTTGGCCACTGGTCCCTTGATGAAAAGGCCATTTCTTTTTCATCTGAAGGAGAGCAGAGAGCCCCAGGGTTTGATGGCAGAAGAGAAGCAGCCCCTGGGAGGCCAAGCCAGCCAAACTTGTCTCTCCTGGAGGCTTTTGATTGGGAGCTATCTTTGGATACATGAAATTTAGGGTCCAAATCTCAAATTTGGCCATGGCCCCTGGTCGAGGAGACTGTTCTATTTCCATGGGAAGGAAGGCAGAGAGCCCCAGTGTTTCAGGGGCAGATGACAGGTGGCCATCAGAGCCCACAGTGCCAGCCAGAGCTGGCAGGTTTTGTCTGGGAGAAACCCTTCATGTAGTGAATATTTTAGGAGGAGAAGCAATTTTGGCCGTGGAGGAATAAGAAGATTCTTTTCCATAGGAAGGAAAGCACAGAACCCCAGTGCTTCAGGGGCTGATGAACTGCAGGCACCAGAGACCAAGGCCAGCCAGACCTGTCTGTAATGGAAGCTTTTGTGTAGGAGCAATATTGGATATAGGACTTTTGGTGGTGGAATCCCAATTTCAGCCATGGGCACCTGGAGAAGAAGGATGGTTCTTTTCCCTTAGGATGGAAAGGGCAGAGCCCCAGTGTTTCAGGGCAGAATTCAGGCAACCACCAGAAGCCAAGGCCAGCCAGACCTGTCTGTACTGGGAGATCTTGTCTGAGAGAAAAAACCCTTGAATGAAGGAATTTTGGAGGACAAGTACCAGCTTTGGCCATGGGTGCCTGTGCAGGAGGGACAGCTCTTTTCCATAGGAAGGAAAGCACAGAACCTCAGTGTTTGAGGGCAGGTGAGACCCAGCTCTCAGGAAGACTAGGTCAGCCAGACTTGTTGGTAATGGCAGCTTTTGTCTGGGAACAATCCCTGGATATTGGGAAATTTGGAGGGGAAATCCCCTTTTGGTCATGGATGCTTGAATGAGAAGAGCAGTTCTTTTCCAATTGAAGGAAAGCCCAGAGCCCCAGGGTTTCAGGGGTACATGAGAAGAGACCCCCGACATGCCAAGGGCAGTTGGACCAGTCAGGCCAAGCCAACCAGACCAGTTCCCTGCCCCCTTGTTTCCATGGGGCCCTGCAGTGTCAAAGTGAGGCGTCATATTGGATCCTTGGTTCCATGAGGCCCAGATGCGTCACACTGGCCTTTTGTTTCCATGGGGCTCCCGAGTGTCACAATGGTCCCTTGCTTCCATGAGGCCTTGCAGTGTCACAGAGGTCTCCTCGGTGCCACAGTGTCACAATGGCCTCCTTGGTTCCATGGTGCCACACAGTGTGCCAACTGCTCCTTGGCCTGCCAAGAACCCACAGTGTCACAATGGTTCCTTGCTTGCATGAGGTCTGTAGTGTCAGAATGGTCTCCATGCTCCCGTAAGGCCTTGCCATGCCACAACAGACCATTGGCTTTATGCAGCCCCACTGTGTCACCGTGGTCCCCTTGGCTCCACAAGGCTCTGAAGTGCCACAATGGCCCTTTGGTTCCACAAGGCCTCCAAGTGTAAAAATGGCCTCCATGGTTCCATGAGGCCCTGCTGTGTCACAATGGCTCATGGTTCCATGAGGCCACACAGTTTTACAAGAGACCCTTGGTTCCATCAGGCCTTGCTGTGTCACAATGGATCTCTGGTTCCATGAGCTCTCACTCCATGACCTCTCTGCCAGCAGCAGTCTCCTTGGTTCTGCAGTGTCACAATGGACCCTTAGTTCCACGAGGCTCTGCAGTAGAACATGGCCACCTTGGTTCCGTGAGGTTCTGCAGTGTCACCATGTGACATGGACCCATGGTTCCACCAGGCCTTGCTGTGTCACAATGACCCCTTGGTTCCAAGAGATTCCTCAGGGTCCCAATGGTCTCCTTGGATCCGCAGTATCACAATGGACCATTGGTTCAATGTGGCCCCAATGTGCCAAAATGGATTTTGGTTCCATGGGACTCTGCTGTGTCACAATGGACCTTTTGTTCCATGGGGTTCCACAGTGTCACAGCTGACTCCTTGGGTCTGTGAGGAACCACGGTCAGCAAATCTCTGAAATACCAGAACAAGACTCCATAACACTAATTTGCTATTTCAGAGAGTGTCATTTATTCAGGCCTGAGGTCTGGTGAGGGATAACTCCCAACCCTACATGGACATGTAATTCTACCAGGGTGTTGCTTATACACAGTCACTAAATGTGAATTACAATTTACCCATTTCCATAAAACCCACCCCAAGTTCCCGGATTCACTCCTTGATTTCTCTATCCCTGCACCCTTGAACCAGATGTCTTCTTCTTCTCTTCCACTCATCCTTGCTGGGAAAGCAGCCCCTGCATGCCTTGTTCCTGTGCTGAAAGTTCACAGGCAGGGTAAAAATGGAATGAACCCATTTGGTATCAGCCCCAGGCTTTGTGTGGGCAGGCAGAGGCAGGCAGGAAGCAGAGCTGTCAGCAAAGGAAGGGCCCAGCCAGGTGGGGCAGCCGGGGGATGCCGACAGCCTGCAGGGACAGAGGCGCAGGGCAGGGACACCGTGGGACAGCCTGGGCTGCACAGGGCACAGGGATGGGCAGCAGCTGCAAGACAGCCCTGCCAGAGCCACCTTGGGCAGCACTTTGGCCATGGCTGCTGGGCCTTGCAGGGCTGGGGCCTCATTGCCTCCTTGTCCCTGCTCAGCAGCCTGGCAGGGGCCGCCCCATGCTCCTGCCCTTGCCATTGCACATCCCCACATGCCAGTGCCCATCCTGGGAAGAGCACTGAGCAAGGAGGGAGGAACAGGATCTGCCTGGCCAGGGGCTGGGGCTCAGGCTTTGGCCCTTGGCATTCCTGAAACACATCCAACTTTGCTCAGCACCAGAGACAGCTTTCTCTTGCTTGTCCCCAGCTGTCATCACTGCCTCCAGTGTTCTGCTCTAACTGGAACCTGGGGACACTTTCCCAGCCATGTCCCTCAGTGGGACCCATAACAACTTCAAGAAACTTTGGAGTCTAAATTGAACTTTGAGTGCTTGAGAAGTTTTGTGAAGACACTTTCAAGGACTGAGTCTGATGTAAACAACACCAAAGCCCTGAGAGGTTCATGAAAATTTTCCAAGTCCTGTTATGGAGAAAGATTTCAAACACCTTGAAAAAAAATACACATTCCTGTTTTAAAGGATGTATTTTATTTTATTTCTCTTTAGAGCAGAGTTGATTGCTGCATTCTGTGATTGATATTGACCCAGGGTCTCTCCTCAGCAGCTCTGGCCTGCTCACAGAAGCTGTGCCTGCTGCTCTGACCCAGTGTGGACAACCTTGCTCCGCATTGCCCAGCCCCATCCTGTCTGTCCTCACTCCCCTGGGACCTGCTCTGCTTGGAGAGCTGGCTGCACCCAGCCTAAGAGGGGTTTTCCCTTTTTGGGGTTTTTTGAAGCAATCTGAAACTCCTGAGTTTCCCCACTGCAAACAGACACACTGCTAAGGTGTGTGCCAGCCCCAGGTGCCACCAAAGCCACTGCAGAGCTGCCCTGGGCCAGCTGTGAGGGTGGATCATCAGCCCAAGCTGCACTGGGCCCCTGCAAGGGGCTGTAGCCATGGGCACTGCACTGACCCCACTGCTGGGTTTGGCTGCCATGGCCACCCTGAGAAATTAAACTGTCCTTGGAAACACTGGGGAGGACTGGTGTTATGAATGAGAAGCTTGACTAGGCCAATATTCAAGCAGCAATCAATTTATTGATTAATATGGTAAAGTATGAGCTATACAGCGCTGGGTACAGTGGGGGAAGTTTTCCCTCCAACTGCACACCGATAATTGATGGTTACAGGTATTTATAGGGGTACTCATCAGCTTTTTTTTCAGCAGTTTCTATTTCCAATCTTTTACTCATCAGCAATTTTTATTCCAAATTATTACATCACAACTCTATACACTATTGTGATTTTAATTTCTCAGGATGTATCTCAAAGGAGTATCCCCAGATGGTGACAGTCCAGTTTCCGAAAGAAGAAAGACGAATCCCATCTGGTGGGGTCCGGCTCCCCAGATGTGTGTCCACCTTTTAATTGCAAAGACTATAAATTTCATAACAGTGATATCTAGCTTCCCTTTGGTCAAAACCATAAACCCTTGAGGTGATGTTCATCCTCCTTTCTCAAGCTGTTTTCCTCTGCTTTAATAAGGCATGAGATAAGCATATTTCCTTTATATATATTCCAAAGCTATAATTTCAAGGATACAAGTAATATTCTAAAATTATACTTCAAAAGGTTATTATTGCAGAGCTTGTTATGGATTAAATGCAAGCAAAGAGCAACATCTTTAACACCTTAATTCCAATGCTCCTAAATCAACCAGGGTTAATTGCAAACAAAAGATAGGTTCAAAGGCATTTTTCCATGTTTTATTCTCCTCAGTTGTTATTAGAATTCACAGCTCTCCCATTGTTGGGGTCCACACATTTCACATTCCCAACTACACACATCACCTGTTTGTACCTGTCACGAAACTCAACTTTGTATTTCACACCACCTGTATGGTCTCAGACACTCCCAGTATATCCCAGTTGCCCTGAACATTCTCGTAGTCATTGCCAGTCACTCCCAGTTACCTCAGTGTGGTTCACTTGCCCCCTGTTTTATCGCAGTTGCTCCCAGTTCCTCTGATTATGTCCCCAGTTGGCTCCCAGCATGGGCCTGGTAGCTCCCAGGAACCCCCAGTCAGGGTCCAATCACACCCACTCTGCTCCCAGTATGATTGTAGCCACTCCCAGTATGATCCCGTCATTCCCAGTCTGATACCAGTGCCCCAGTGTGATCCCAGTTGCTCCCTGTAAATGCCAGCCTGATCCCAGTAGCCTCCAGTGTGATCCCAGTGACTCCCTGTCTCTCCCAGTATATCCCAGTCACCCCCCCTCTGCATGCTCCCAGTCACTCCCACTTTCTCCCAGTTGCTTTCAGCACAATTCCAGTTGCTCACAGCCACTCCCAGTCAATCCCAGCATGATTCCAATCACCCTCAGTGTGATCCCAGTCTAACCCAGCATGGACCCACCTGCTCTCGCTGTGATCCCAACATGATCCCAGCATGATCCCAGTTGTCCCTAGAATAGTCCCAGTCCCTCCCAGCATGGTCCCAGTCACTCCCAGTTGTCCCCAGCATGGTCTCAGCTGTTCCCAGTGTGGTTCCAGTCCCCCCACTGTGGTTACAAACACTCCCAGTTTATTCCAGTTGCCCCAGTAAGGCTTTAGTTACCTGAGAATGATCCCAGTCTTTCCCAATTACTCCCAGTTGCCTCCAGCATGATCCCAGTTTCTGTCAGTTGCCCAAAGTGTAGTCCCAGTTGCTCCCAGTATGATCCCAGTTGTAGTCTCAGTCTCCTCTGCATGGTTCCAGTTCCTTCCAGCTGATCCCAGTTGTTCCCAACGTTTCCACATTTTCCTCCCACATGGGCCCAGTAGGTCCCAGTAACCCCCAGTCAGGATCCATTCACACCCATTGCAATCCCAGTGGCTCCAAGAATGATCCCAGTAACTCCTGCTACAATCCCAGTCAGTTTCACTATGATCCCAGTTGCTCCCAGTCACCCCCAGTATGACCCCAGTCACTCCCAGCTCCTCCCAGTGTTATTCCAGTCATGGCCAGAGTGACTCCCTGTCACTCCCAGTGTGGGCCCAGTTGCTCCCATTCACCTCCAGTATGGTTTCAGTCATGGCCAGCACCTTTCCAGTCACTCCCAGTCTGGTTCCAGTAGGATCCCAGTCACTCTCAGGTACTCCCAGTACTCTTCCAGACACACCCTGTGTGATCCCAGTCAGTGCCATTGTGATCCCAGTATGACCCCAGCATGGACACAGCTGCTCCCATTATCTCTCAGCACGGTTCCAGTTGCTCCCATTTATCCCCACTACGGTTTCAGTCTATCCCAGTAAAACCCAGCTGCCCCAGTATGTTCCCAGTCACTCCCAGTTGGCTGGAGTGGCTTCCAGCCTGATCCCAGTTGCTCACAGCCACTCCCAGTCACCCTCAGTGCAGTCCCAGTTGCTGAAAATGTGATCCAGTATGATCCCATTCTCCCCCAGCGTGGGCCCAGCTGCTTCCACTGTGATCCCAGTAGGATCCCAATTGCCCCCAGCATGGTTCCAGTTGCTCCCTGTTCCTCCCACTGTGATGCCAGTAGTACCCAGTTGTCCCTCATATAGTCCCAGTCACTCCCCATGTGATCCCAGTCCCACCCAGCATGGTCTCACTCACTCCCAATTGCCCCCAGTGTGGTCCCAGTTCTCCCCAGCATGGTCCCAGTTGTTCCCAGTGTGGTTCCAGTCATTCCAGTATGGTTCCAGACACTCCCAGTATATCCCAGTTGCCCCCAGCATGTCTATAGTCATTTCCAGGCACTGCCAGTGGCCCCAGTAAGGTGTCAGTTCTCCCAGTATGATCCCCCAGTCATGCCCAGTATATCCCAGTTGCTTCCAGCATGCATCCAGTCCTTCCCAGTTCCTCCAGTTTGCTTGCAGCATCGTCCCAGTTTCTCTCAGTTGCTCCCAGTAGCCCAAAGTGTGATCCCAGTCTTTCCCTTTCAGCCCCAGTATGATCCAGTAAGCTGCAGTTTGATCCCAGTCACATGCCAGCCCTCCCAGTGTTGTGCCAGTATAATCCCAGTCGCTTCCAGTCTCTCGCAGTATGGTCCCAGCTGCCTCCAGCTTGGTTCCAGTTGCTTCCTAGATCAACCCAGTCAGTCCCAGTATGATGCCATTTGCTCCCAGCGTGCTCCCGGTCTGCCCAGTATGGGGGATGATGTGCAGGGTGTGTTCCCAGTCACTCTCAGATACTCCCAGTATTAGTCCAGGCCCTCCCAGTATGATGCAAATATGGCCCCAGTGTTCTCCCAGTCCCTGCCAGAATAAACCAGTTTTGTTCTACATGGTTCACGTTGCTCTCCCCCTCACTTTCATTCCAGTCACTCCCAGCATGTCCCAGTGTACCTCAGTTCCCTCCAGCATCTTTCCAGTTCCTTCCAGTATGATCCCATTTGCTCCCAAGCACTCCCAGTCAACCTCAGTGTAGTGGCACTAACTGCCAGTATGATCCCAGTTCATCCCAGTATAAGCCCAGCAGTTTCCAATCCCCCCAGCATGCACCCAGGCACTCCCAGTTCCTCCCAGTTGCTCCTAGCGTGTTCCCAGTTGCTCACAGCTGCTCCCAGTCACCCTCAGCATAATCCCAGTCACTCCCAGTATATCCCATTTGCCCCTAACATGGTCTCAATTGCTCACCGCCGGCTCCTACTCACTCCCAGTATGATCCCAGCATGATCCCAGCCTCCACCAGTGTGATCACAATCTGCCCTGGTATGGCAGTATGATCCCAGTATGATGTCCATACAAACCCAGTACCATCCCAGTCACTCCCAGTACGATCCCAGTATGATGTCAGTACAAAGCCAGTACAGCCCCAGTCACTCCCATTACGATCCCAGTGCAGCCCAGTCCCTGGCAGTGCTGCCAGTATGCAGCTGGGATCTCCCTGCCCTGTGTGCGTTCCCCCCCGGCGGATGTGCCGAGAGGCGCCCCAAGGGCTGGCAGTGGCCAGGCAGGGTCCCCAGCAAGGCCCAGTTGGGATGTGCAGCCCCCAGTTTGCCCAGTTTGCCTCTCCTTTGGCCCGGGCCGGGCTCCCCCCGCCCGCAGCGGCTGGGAGCAGCCGAGAGCCCCGTGCTGCCCATCCCGACCTGTCCCGGCTCCATCCCCGCTCCTGCAACGGGCTGCGAGGGCTGCGGGAACGGGGCAGCGAGGGTGTGGCTGCTGCTGGGGGAGGAGGAGGAGGGAGGGAAGGGCAGGGATGGAGGGGGAGGAGGAGGCGGGGTAAGGGAGGAGGATGACGGGGAAAGGGGATGGAAGGGGCAGGACGGAAGAGGAGAAGGAGGTGGAGATAACAGAGAGGAGGGGGAGGGGGGATGGAAGAGGAGGAGCGGGAGGAAGAGGAGGGGCAAAGGCGGATCAAGGCTGAGCTGAGGGAAGCACGCGGTCACTCCGAGCTGGGCCTGAATTCGCAGCCCCCACCTGTGGGATCATCGCCCCCCCATCGCGCAGGTGAGCGGGGGCAGGGGGAGTTCAGCCCAGATATCCCGGGGGGCCCCTGGGTTGGGTTTTTGGGGGGATGTTTGGAGAATGAAGCAGTCCAAGGCTAAGAAGAAAAGGCCCCTCGGGGGGACATCGGGGGGTGCCGGTGGCGGCTGCCGGCAGAGGCAGCCTGGAGGAGCAGAGCCCTGTGTCCCCCAGGAGCCCAAAGTGGGGAGCCCAGAGAGGGGGAGCGCTGCCATGGGCGGGAGCCTCAAGAGCCTGGAGAGGGGCAGGGGGGACTCCTTGGAGCCGCTGCAGCCCAGAGCAGAGAATGAGGGGAGAAGGGAGCCCGGAGGTCCAAACAGGCCCGGCATCCCGAAATAGGGAGAGCGAATCGGGGGGAGCTTTTGGCATTGCTGGGACTGCCAGCAGCCTGGGCGGGGCGGGCACCGAGGAGAAGGGGGACCCCGACTCCAAGCGTGACCCCAGCAGCTGGGACGGGGGGAACCCCCGAACACCCGAGGGGAGGGACCAGGGATGGGGAACTCCTGGGAGGCTTTTTCAGTGCTTAATCTTGGTGTTTGGGAGGTTTTATGCAGCTCACCTCTCCGGTGCCTTGTAGAGATGGATTCGGGCAGAGGGACCTTGAAACTCAACGTGTGTTGGGGAAGAAGAAACAGGAAAGCCTTATAAATATGATTGTCTGGCAAATGATTTTGAGAATATAGAAAATTAAAAGCAAGATAAAATGAAAGCAAGCTTTGAGATACCTTATTTACTGAACAACTGGAAAACAATGGTGTGACCTGACTGAAGGTAATCTCCTTTTGATGAAACAATTCCCTCTGCTTGCAGACAGGTCCCAGGATCAGAGCAGACCCTACTAGCTCAGCAGAAGGGATCCAAAGAGTAGTATTCAGGGTTTAAAATGTAACACTATATGGTGATGTAATGATTCTTTCAGGCTGCATGTAAATGCTGTAGGATTTGTATCTTGTACTAGATTGGTTAGTGAGAAATAGAATATTCAACTCAGAAGAAGATTTATTGTATTGTAACAGGAACCTTACTCTCTTAGGCTCTTACCCTCTTACTCTCTCACCCTCTCATCCTCTCTGCCCCTCTCCTCTCTGGGGCCGGCTCTGAGCTGTGGCTGGCAGCTCCAAACAGGGCCCTGCACCCAGGCCGTTTGCAATAAACCGCAACTTCCACGACCTGGCTTTAGATATCTCTCGTCTCTGTCAGTCGCCACCATCCTACCCCCGACACTCTTACAAACGTGCTCATCCCTTGTTTTCCCCAAACCAGGATTTCCCATTGTGAGGAAGGCTGCGAGGAAGAGGAAGATGCCCCGGGACACTGATGCAGGTGAGGAGGAAGTCAGTGCCCCTTTCCCCTCTGTGCTGCTCCATCTCCCAGCCCAGCACGGCCCTGGCTGCAGCACAGCCCTGGGGGATCTCCTTGCCCTTGCCTGTGACACGGAAGCAAATCCCATCCTGTCCTTGTCCTTCCTCCCCCAGAGCAGGAGCTGAGCATGGAGAGCAGGGACGAAAAATGCCCACGGTAGGACCTGGTGGAAGAGGCCGTTTTGAGCAGCTCCACGGTGCAGGAAGCCAATGGGGAGGAAAAGCCCCGGAGATGCCGCACGAGGAGGGGCTGCAAACGCAGCTGGCAGGGATCTGAGGGGGAAAGAGCCAGCCTGGGCCGGGAAGGCGGCCGGAGATCGGGCCAGAGCTTGGAGCTGGTGCTCTATGAGCAGCTCCATGATGGGGAGAAGCCCCACACGTGTGGGGAGTGTGGGAAGAGCATCAGGTGGAGCTCCAACCTGATCAAGCACCAGAGGACCCACACTGGGGAGAGGCCCTATGAGTGTTCCAAGTGTGGGAAGGGGTTTCCAACCAGCTCCCGTCTCCTCCAGCACTATCAGAGTCACAGAGAGGAGAGGCCCTTCCAATGCCCCGACTGTGGGAAGGGATTCAAGGACAACTCCACCCTCTTCACCCACCGGCGCATCCACACAGGAGAGAGGCTCTACAAGTGTGATAAATGCAGGAAGAAGTTTCTGACCAGCTCCAGTCTCCTCAAGCACTATTGGATTCACACGGATGAGAGGCCCTTCCGCTGCCTCGACTGCGGGAAGGGATTCAAGCGCAACTCAGACCTCGTCACCCACCGGTGCATCCACACTGGGGAGAGGCCCTACGAGTGTCCCCAGTGTGGGAAGAGCTTCTCCAGAAGCTCTACCTTGGCCAAACACCAACGGAGGCACCAGTAAGGGAAGCCCTGCGAGTGCCTCGAGTGCGGGAAGAGCTTCGTGCGCTGCTCCAGCTCCATCCCCCACTGGAGGAGGCACTTTGGGCACAGCCCTGGTCACTCACATTCCCTGTGATCCATTTTGGGAACACACCTGGCTGCTTCTCCTTTTGGTTTGGCCCCAGTTTGGAGCAGTGGGAGGGGGATTGTGTGGGGCTGGGTGTGTGGGATGTGTTTGACTGCAAATAAAACTTTCAGAGTTACTGATTCTGTCCTATTTTCTGTAAGTTCTGTTTGCAGAGTGCCGCCTTCTCAGATGATTTAATTACTATTAAAATCCTTTTTTTAAAGTCTAACCCAAACAATCCAAAAAACAATACCCAGATAAAGCCACTCACCCACAATTAAATTTTTTAAAAGTAATTTTATTTGTTTTAGAGTACTTAAGGGAATTATTAAAGTTTAATTGTTGGTTAAAATTTCTGAGAAATCACAGTGGTGTTTGGTTTTGTGTTTAGTATATTTGTAATAGGAATTTTTTTTACTTAGGTGTGTTAGATTCTATGTTAGTTTTTTAGATATTTTTTATCTAAAGTATATTGGTTACTGAGTTAAAACTTACAAAAGGTATTTCTTTGTATGTAATTTGTTTTTTTTCTTTGGTAATGTTATATTAATAGTTTACTGTTGTTTTGGCTTGAATCATTATTGGAGTATTGTAAGGAAGAGTTGAAATTATATTTCATTTTTGTATTTCATTTTTATTCTAGTGTATTTCATTTTAATTTTAATTTATTGATTTTTAATTTATTATAATTTGTTGAGAGGATAGGAAGGAAGTTCAAGGGCAGGAACATTTTTTCCTGGCTTGGAACTGGAATTCCAGACCCTGGGAGTGTGTGCAGGACCACAGACTGGGATCAAGTATGGGCTGGGATCAAATATGGACTGGGATCAAATATGGACTGGGATCCTATGGGTTTGGACTGCACAGAGTGGGACCATATGGATCAGGACCACACAGACTGGGATCAAATGGACTGGGATCACATGGCCGAGGATCACGTGCACTGGGATCCTGTGGATCAGAAACCTCCAGACTGGGATAGGCTGGAGTGGGATCAGGTATGGACTGGGACTGTATGGACTGAGATCCAGTGGACTGGGACCACACAAACTGATCAAGTGGTCTGGGATCAAATATGGGCTGAGACCATATGGAATGGGACCATGCAGATCAGGACTGGGATAAACTGGGTTGAGATTTTATGGACTGGGATTGCACAGACTGGGGTCACACGGACTGGGAAAAAGCTTTGGCTGCCTTTGGCTGCCATGCACGTCTGAAGGCAGCCACATTAAGTTGGCTTGATCCTGTTTGGGAGTCCCATCTCCCTCTTCCCTCCGCTCTCCCGCCCCTTCCCCATCGTTCCCCCAGCCCCCTATCCCCTCCGCCGTGCTTGGTTTTGGGGGTTCCAGGCCTCTCCTGCTCCCTTTGGGGGTCCCAACCCCCTTGGGTTTAATTTGGGGCCCCCACGCTCTGATTGGCCAGGATCTGTTTTGGGGTGGGGATGGGACGAACTGGGCACCCCCAGGAGCCCCTCAGGTTTGGGGCTTTCGATCCCCCCTCGGCCCTTGGGGCAGCCCTGGGGCCGCCCCAACACCCCCAAAATGGGGAGGGTCCGCGGGGCGCCTTGGAACCCCCAGAAATGGACGGGGAGCAGTAGGAGCCACCCCAAAAAGGGGTTGAAGGGTCTGGGCCGGGAATGGGGGAGGCTCTGGGGATGGCTCTGGTCCGGATCGGGGTGGGCTGGGATTGAGGGAGGGTCCGTTCAGCGGCTGGGGAGGGGCTGGCACTGGAGAGGGGTCCGGGATTGTGGGGATGGGTCCATTCCGGGACTGGGGCGGGGCCTCTACCTGGGATTGGGGTCCGGGATTGTGTCAGGGGTCTTCCCCCGATCCCGTTCCCAATCCCAATCCCAATGCTGATCCCAATCCTAATCCCAATCTCATTCCCAATCCCGTTCCCAATCCCGATCCTGATGCTGATCCCAATCCTAATCCCAATCTCATTCCCGATCTTGTTACCAATCCCAATCCCGATGCTGATCCCAATCCTAATCCCAATCTCATTCCCGATCCCGTTCCCAATCCCGATCCCGATGCTGATCCCAATCTCCTTCCCGCCACTGTTTCCAGGGAATGGCTCTGATCTCAACCCTGACGCCAAACCCAGGGAATCAAACATTGGGATCAAGCACCCCAAATCCTGGGGTCAACTCCCTGCGACCCCAAATCCTGGGGGTTGAAACACTGGGGGAATCAAACACCTCCAAACCCAGACTCTGGGATTTCAACACTCGTCCCCCAGCCCGAACCCCAAATTTTAGGATCAAATCCCCCAAATCTCAGATCCTGGGGTGTCAAACACTCCCAAATTCCCAAACGTTGGGGTTAAATCCCCCCGAAGCCAGCTCCTGGGGGTTTGAAACATTTGGGCTGTCCAACACCCCCCCATTCCCAAAGTCTGGGGTCAAACATCCCCTAAATCCCAAATCTTGAAGTGTCAAACACCCCCAACCCCCAAAGTATAGGGTTAAAACCCCCAATCCCCAAGTCCTGGGGTTTGAAATATCTGGGGTGTCCAACCCTCCTCACCCCCAAAGTCTGGAGTCAAACCCCCCAATCCCCAAACTTTGGGGTCAAAGGCCGTCGATCCCAAACTCTGGGGTGTCAAATCCCCCTGATCCCCCAACTTTGGGGTTAAATCCCCCCAAATCCTGGGGTGAATCCCCCCAATTACCAAACTTTGGCATGAAAACCCCCTGACCCCATATCCTGGGGTTTGAAACATCTGGGGTGTCCAACTGCCCTTATCCCAAAATTTGGAGGTCAAACCCCCTGACTGACAAATCCTAGGGTCAAAAACTGCCACATCCCAAATTCTGGGGCCAAACATCCCCAAACCCCAAGTCTGGGGTCAAAAACCTCCAAATCCTAAACCCCAAGGTGTCAAACCCCCTCAACCCCCAAATTTTAGGATCAAAACCCCAACCCCCAAAATTTGGGGTCATGACCCCCCCCAGTCTCCATATCCCCCCAAACCCATTGCAACCCTGGGGGGCACAGTGGGGTTTGTTTGGAGCAGCTCCAGGTGCGATATCTGCAGGTAGACCCTGGGTAAAATGTTGGGAAAAACCCCAAAAACTCCTCAGGAACCCCAAAATCCCTGGGGGCTGGGAAAGGGGATTTGCAGTGGGGATCTGGGGTGGCAGAAGGGGATTTGGGGTGAAAGAAGAAGGATTTGGAGTGAGGAAATTTGGGGTGGAAAAAGAAGGATCAAGGATGGAAAAAGGAGATTTTTGGTGTGAAAGAAGGAGGATTTGGGGTGGGAAAAGGGATCTGGAGTGGGAAAAGAGGGTTTGGGGTGAAAGAAGAAGGATTTGGGATGTACAAAGAAGGATTTGGGGTGGAAAAAGGAGATTTCAGTGGGAAAAGGGGATTTGGATGGGAACATAGGTTGAGGGTGGGGATTGCGGGACCAGAGGAGACCTTCAGATGGGTCCCTTTGGTGCTGCCTCCCTGGCTGCTCCCAGCACCTCCAGAAGCAGCACCTGGCTGGCTCTTGGCCCTGCCCATGCCCATTCCAGCAGGGCTGGCCAGAGGGGAGCAGCCCCAGGCTGTGCCTGTGCCCCCAGCCCCTGTGGGCAGTGTGTGGCTGCTGGGCTGGGCTCCAGAGGGGAATGGCCTTGCAGCACAAAGTGCCCAGAGAGCCCAGAGCCAAAGAGCCTCTCCCCTGCAGGCACTGCTGCTCCGGTGCATGGAAACATTTCCAGTGCTGGAGTGGGCTGACGGCTGTTCCTCATCCCACCCAAAAGAAGCTGATGGTTGGATATTATTGGAGAATTTCTCTCAAGTTGAGCCTGGCAGGGGGTTCTTGACAGGGAGAAGCTGCTACAAGAAATACCCTGATGCCTCCCCCAGGCTCTGTGTGTTGCAACGCTCTTGGCCTTTCTTGATGCTTCTCAAATGAAAAGAAATTCCTGGGCAGCAGCAGCAGGATTTGCCTCTCACCATAAAATACTGTTACATCAGTTGGTTTTCCAGTCCATCCAGCTCTTACAGTGGCTATCCTGGCATATGTCCAAACCCTAAAGATGTTCATATCCCCAAAGGGTGATGCAGGGTTTTTTCCTGTTGTTCAGACCTGGAAGACTTTGAGGTTTACAAATAGAAGGGGGAGTAATTGCAAGGTGCTGTACTGTATTTATAGTGGTCTTTTAATAAGCAATAAAATTACAGATGGACCATGATAGGAAAATAACTTGCTGCAGGAAAAATTCCTCAGGATACCTGGTTATTCTCAAGATCTACTGCTGCCATTGAGTAGGGAAAGATGAACAACAAGCCATGTCTGAATAACAACAGATTAATGTTTTGCTCTCTTCCTAAGTCTGCTCCCAAAAGATCGGGGATTGACAAAGATAAAGGAATTTTAAGAGCTGGTTTTGGTTATTTCAGAGAAAGTTTAAAAGGGAGAAGGGATTGGGGTGATGAAGAGGCTGTCATTACCTATCCTTTTCAGTGCTGTCTATTGGAGCAAAAATGAGCAATGTGCCCTGCTGGTGTTTAGATGTTCTGAGTCCCTCAGCTGTGAGTTGGTTGCCGTGCTGTCCTGCCTGGTGCTTGCTGGATGTGCTGGCACAAAGAGCTTGGGCCCTTGATGAAAATGACCACAAATGAGTTCCTTGGGATTTACTGGGCTCAGAGTAAAAGGGATCAAATTCAGGTTTGATCTAGAAAATGCTTCTTCCCTGTCAGGATGGTGAAGTCTTGGCTTCACAGATTGCTCAGAGAAGCCGAGTAAATAAAGTTTCAGAATTCTTCCTTTCTGTCCCATTCCTGTTCCATAAGTTCAGGTTTGCTTTTCAGAGTGCCACCTTCTCAGCTGGTTGCCGTTTGTGTCCTGCTTTCTCTCCTGCCTTCCTTGGTCTGCTCCTTTTCCCTTCCACAGGGTCTCTCTTTACCTGTGGCAGCTCCCAGCCAAAGACCCTCCCCTGATTGTATTTTTTTTTTTCTTCCCCATCCAGGTGCTCAAACAGCCCTGGATGAAGTTTTGGAGGCTGGCAGTGAAATGTCTGTGGAAGATCTTGCTGCACTTGTGTCTTGGCCCCTTCAGAATTTGGCCTTGAAGGGCAGGACCGTCTTTTCCTTGCTGGCAGCTGGAATTGCAGCCCATGGCAGTGTGTGCCAGAGATGTCAGAGGGCAATTGCTGAGGCTGCCAGGGCGCTGCTCCTGCCGTGCCTGCCAGGGGAGCTGTGCAGGGCAGGGTCAGGCTGCAGCAGCTGGCTGGGCTCCCCGAGCAGACAGCAAAGGCGGCTTTGCTGCACATTCTGCAGCCGGGAGCAGAGGGAAGAAGGGCAGGGAATCCCTGACAGAATGCTGGAATGCTTGTGGCTGGAAGGAACCTGTCCCCGGACCCCAATCGGGCCCAGCCCTGGATGTCCCCTGAGACCCCCCCCAGACCCTCTCCCCAAACCCTTCCAGAGCCCCTGCCCAAAACCTCCAAAACCCTCCCAGGACACCCTCAGCACCGCCCAGAGCCCTCCCCAAACTCCCCCCAGGACCATCCCAACACCCTCAGACCCTCCCAAGACCTTTCCACGACCCCTCCCCAAACCCCCCCCAGACCCTCCCACGACCCCTCCGCCCCCCCGCGAGACCCCGCTTATGAGCCATCTGCACCCCCCAGGTCCCCCCACAATGCCCCAGGACCCCTCCCCAGACACCCCAAACCCCCGGACCCCTCCCCAGACCCCCCCCAGACCCTCCCCCGCCCCCCCCCCCCGATCCCCTCGCAGGCCCCTCCCGTTCCTGTCCCGAGCCCGGCGGGTCCCGGCGGCGGCGGGGAAGGGGGCGCCGCTTCCAGCTCTCCTCTGATTGGCTGGGGCGGCACAGGGGAGGCGGGCATTGCTGAGGGGAGCCGTGCTGTGATTGGTTGTTTTAGGGACGTGCAGAACTGTGATTGGTTGGTTCGGGGCGGGGCGCGCCGCCATTCTTGAGAGTCCGCGTGCAGGGCAGAGGCGGGAGATTGTGAGGGGAGAGTGGAGCTGAGGTGCGGATGGGGGGAAACTGGGGTGGTTTGGGGCGGATCTGAGGGGAAATTGGGAATTTTGGGGGGCATCGACGGGAAACACAGGGGTGGGCGATGGGTTTGGAGTAAATGAGGGAGTCTGAGGGGGCTTTGGTTGGTCAGAGGGAGCTTTAGGGAGCTTGGGGGGGAGCTTGAGGGGGTTTGAAGCATTCTCAGGTGGGTTTAGGGGGATCTCAGGACAATTGGGCGGGTCTGAGGGGATTTGGGGGGATTGTGAAAGGAACTGGGGTGTTGTGAGGGCATCTGGGGGGGTCTGAGTGGCTCTAGGGGTAATTTTGGGGAGTCTGCAGGGGATTTCATAGGGTTTGGGGGGGATTGAGTGGTCTGAGGGGGATGTGGGGCATCCTGATGGATTTGGGGGGGGGGGTCTCAGGTGGGTCTGGGGTGAATTTTGGGGGGAAATGGGGGGGTCTGAGAGTCCTGGGGAGGTTTTTGGGGTCCAGGGTGGTTCTGGGCCAGCACTGGGGGAGCTCTGGGGTGTTTGGGGTTCCTGGAGGGGTCCCGGGGGAAGATTTAGGGGTTCTGGGGGGTCCCAGGCCCACCCTGAACTGGGGTCTGGGGGTTTCGAGGGGAGGGGGCACAGCAGGGGTTCCCCCCCCCCTCCCCAGTTTTTGGGGGGTCTCCCATGGTGCCCCCTCCCCAAAAAGCTCCGAGGGCCCCCTGAAGTGGCTCCTGTTCCACCGGCCGGTGCCCCCTGATCCAGGACGGCCCCACTGAGTCTGGGGGGCTTCTGGGGGATTTTTGGGTTTTGAGTGGGTTTTTGGGGATTTCAGAGTTGCTTTTTTGGGCTTGGTGGGATTTTTTGAGGAGTTTGGGGAAAATTATTGGGTTTTTGAGGAGAATTATTGGGTTTTGGGATGACTAGAGGATTTTGGGGGATTTTGGATTTTGGGTGTTTTGTTGAGGTTGTGGGGGTTTTTTGGATGGGGAGGGGATTTATTGAAATTTTTGGGAGTTTTTTATAATTTTGCTGAGTTCCATTGGGATTTTCGGAGATTCTCTGGGGGTTTTGAGGGTTTTCTTGTAACTTTTGGGGAATTTGTGAGGTATTAGTGGAATTTTAGGGGGGCTTTGTGGCATTCCCTGGGTGTGGGGAAGGGCTGAGAGGCACCAAAATCTCCTTGAAACCCCTGAAAGTCCCAATAAAACCCATTAAATCCCAATTAAATCTCTCAAAATCTCATTAAAACACCCTAGAATCCCAATAACAGCCCACAAAATCCTTTGAAATCCCAATAACTCAAAAAAATCCTAATTAAACTCCACAAATCCCCCAAAAATCTCAAAACCATAAAAAGTCCCAGAAAATCTGCCTCAAATCCAAAGAAATCCTGGCAACACCCAAAACATCCCACAAAACCCACCAAAAATCTAAAAACTCTCAAATCCCCAAGGAATCCCGCTAAATGCCACCGCAATTCCAATAAAATCCCCACAAAATCTCCTAAAACTCCCTATAAAACCCCCAGAATTTCTGAGAATGCCAAAAATCCCAACAAAATTTCAGTAAAACCCCCAAAATTCAAAAAAAGCCACAAAAAATTCAATAAACCCCCAAACACCCCCAGAAAAACTCCCCCTCAAACTGCCAATAGAATCCCCCAAAATCTAAACCCCCCAAAATCCGCAAAACCAGCCACTCCCAGTCCATCCCAGTATGATTCCAGTCGCCCTCAATGTGATCCCAGTGTAACCCAGTATGGACTCAGCTGCTCTCACTGTGATCCCAGTGTGATCCCAGTTGCTCCCAGAATAATTCCAGTTGTTCCCAGTTCCTCCCATTATGATCCCAGTTTCCCAAAGAATACTCCCAGTCCCTCCCAGCAGGGTCCCAGTTGTGCCCAGTTGCCTCCAGGGTAGATTCAGTTTCCCCCAGCATAGTCCCAGTTGCTCCCAGCATGATCCCAGCTGTTCCCAGTGTGGTTCCAGTGCCCCCAGTATGGTTAGAGACACTCCCAGTTTGTTTTAGTTACCTCAGAATGATCCCAGTCTTGCCCAGTTACTCCCAGTTTCCTCTAGCATAATCCCAGTTTCCATCTGTTGCTCAAAGGGTGGCCCCAGTTGCTCCCAGTATGATCCCAGTTGCCCCAGTTATAGTTTCAGTCCTCTCAGCACGGTTCCAGTTCCTTCCAGCTGTTCCCAGTTGCTCCCAGTGTGTCACATTTTCCTCCCAACATGGCCCAGTAGCTCCCAGCAAGCCCCAGTCAGGTTTCATTCACACCCAGTATAATCCCAGTATGAGTGTAGCCACTCCAGTATGATCCCAGTCACCTGCAGTCTAATCCCAGTGTCTCCCAGTCACTCCCAGTCTGATGCCAGTGCCCCCAGTGTGATCCCAGTTGCTCCCAGCATGGGCCCAGCTGTTCCCAGTGTGGTGCCATCACTCCCCTATAGTTACAGACACTCCCAGTATGGTTCCAGTTGGACCCAGTTGCCCCTGCTCTAGTCCCAGTCACTCCCCAGATGATCCCAGTCCCCCCAGTATGGTCCCACTCACTCCCAGTTGCCCCCAGTGTGGTCCCAGTTCTCCCCAGCATGGTCCCAGTTGTTCCCAGTGTGGTTCCAGTCATTCCAGTATGGTTCCAGACACTCCCAGTATATCCCAGTTGCCCCCAGCATGTCTATAGTCATTTCCAGGCACTGCCAGTGGCCCCAGTAAGGTGTCAGTTCTCCCAGTATGATCCCCCAGTCATGCCCAGTATATCCCAGTTGCTTCCAGCATGCATCCAGTCCTTCCCAGTTCCTCCAGTTTGCTTGCAGCATCATCCTAGTTTCTCTCAGCTGCTCCCAGTAGCCTAAAGTGTGATCCCAGTCTTTCCCTTTCAGCCCCAGTATGATCCCAGTATGCTCCACTTTGATCCCAGTCACATGGCAGCCCTCCCAGTGTTGTTCCAGTATAATCCCAGTTGCTTCCAATCTTTCCCAGTATGGTCCCAGCTGCCTCCAGCATGGTTCCAGTTGCTTCCTAGATCAGCCCAGTCAGTCCCAGTATGATGCCATTTGCTCCCAGTTGCTCCCGGTCTGCCCAGTATGGGGGATGATGTGCAGGGTGTGTTCCCAGTCGCTCTCAGATACTCCCAGTATTAGTCCAGTCCCTCCCAGTATGATCCAAAGGTGTGCCCAGTGTGCTCCCAGTCCCTGCCAGAATAAACCAGTTGTGCTCCACATGGTTCCAGTTGCTCTCTTTCACCTTCACTTTTGTTCCTGTCCCTCCCAGTATCTCCCAGTGTATGCCAGTTCCCTCCAGCATGTTCCCAGTCACTCCCAGTATCTCCCAGTTGGCTTTCTGGGGGCATGTTTGGAGAATGAAGCAGTCCAAGGCTGAGCGGAAAAGGCCCCTTGGGGGGACATCGGGGGGTGCCGGTGGCGGCTGCCGGCTCCACGGTGCAGGAAGCCAACGGGGAGGAAAAGGCCCAGAGATGCCGCACGAGGAGGGGCTGCAAACGCAGCTGGCGGGGATCTGAGGGGGAAAGAGCCAGCCTGGGCCGGGAAAGCGGCCGGAGATGGAGCCAGAGCTCGGAGCTGGTGCTCCACGAGCAGCTCCATGATGGGGAGAAGCCCCACACCTGCTTGGAGTGTGGGAAGAGCTTCAGGAGGAACTGCAACCTGATCAGGCACCAGAGGACCCACATTGGGGAACGGCCCTATGAGTGTGATCAATGTTGGAAGAGGTTTAAGACCAGCTCCAATCTCCTCGATCACCAGCACACGCACACAAAGGAGAGGCCCTTCCGCTGCCCCGACTGCGGGCAGGGCTTCAGGTACAGCTCCTGTCTTGTTGTGCACCGACAAACCCACACTGGGGAGAGGCCCCACGAGTGTGAGGAATGTGGGAAGAGCTTCAGCCAGAGCTCCCAGCTGATCCGCCACCAAAAGATCCACACGGGGGAGAGGCCCTATGAGTGTGGGGAGTGTGGGAAGGGGTTTTGGATCAAGTCAGATCTCCTCCGGCACAATTGGATTCACACAGAGCAGAGGCCTTTCCAATGCCCCGATTGTGGGAAGGGATTCCAGCACAACTACACAACTACACCCTCATCAAGCACCGGCGCATCCACACTGGGGAGAGGCCCTACGAGTGTCCCCAGTGTGGGAAGAGCTTCTCCAGCAGCTCTAACTTGACCCAACACAAACGGAGGCACCGGTAAGGGAAGCCCTGTGAGTGCCCCGAGTGTGGGAAGAGCTTCGTGCGCTGCTCCAGCTCCATCCCCCACTGGAGGAGGCACTTTGGGCACAGCCCTGGTCACTCACATTCCCTGTGATCCATGTTGGGAACACACCTGGCTGCTTCTCCTTTTGGTTTGGCTTAAATTTTTTTCTCTTCTCCATGTCTTTGCACTCCAAAAGCCAAGAGGGATCAATCTGTCACCTCAACACCACTCAAATCCCAATGAAAACAACTGCATTTTAACCCATCAGGGCTCAATCTCACCTCAAATTGCTTGTTCCTGCCTCACAAAAACTCAGTCCTGTGCCAGACTCGCTCCATTCCACAGCCACCAGGGTGAGTTGGGGTTGGGAGGTGATTGGTAGAAGTGGGATCCCAATTTGGAGCAGTGGGATGGGGATTGTGTGGGGTGGCTGGGTGGGATGTATTTGACAGCAAATAAAATTTTCAGAGTTACTGATTTCTGTCCCATTCATTTTCAGTCAGTTCTGTGTGCAGAGTACTGCCTTCTCAGCTGTTTCAATTCCTATAAAAATCTCATTTTTTAAATCATCTAACCCAAACAATTCAAAAACCAATATCCAAATAAAACCACGCACCTGAAATTAGAATTTAAAAAAAAATAAATTTTTTTAGAGTACTTAAGGATGTTAATAAAGTTTGTTTGGTTCAAATGTGTGAGAAATTACAGTGGTGTTTGGTTTTGTGTTTAGTATATTTGTAACAGGAATTTTTTACTAAGGTGTGTTAGATTCTATGTTAGTTTTTGAGATATTTTTTATCTAAAGTGTATTGGTTACTGAGTTAAAACTTACAAAAGGTATTTCTTTGTATGTAATTTTTTTTTCTTTGGTAATGTTATATTAATAGTTTACTGTTGTTTTGGCTTGAGTCATTATTGGAGTATTGAAATTTACAAAAGGTATTTCTTTGTATGTAATTTTTTTTTTCTTTGGTAATGTTATATTAATAGTTTACTGTTGTTTTGGCTTGAGTCATTATTGGAGTATTGTAAGGAAGAGTTGAAATTATATTTCATTTCTATATTTCATTTTTATTCCAATGTGTTTCATTTTAATTATAATTTCTTGATGTTTAATTTATTATAATTTGCTGAGAGAATAGGAAGGAAGTTCAAGGGCAGGAACATTTTTTCCTGGCTGGGAACTGGAATTCCAGACCCTGGGAGTGTGTGCCGGACCACATACACTGCAATCAAATATGGACTGGGATCAAATATGGACTGGGATCAAATATGGACTGGGATCCTATGGGTCAGGACGGCACAGAATGGGACCATAGGGATCAGGACCACACAGCTTGGGATAAACTGGACTGGGATCAAATATGGGCTGGGACCATATGGAATGGGACCATAGAGATCAGGATGAGACAGACTGGGATAAACTGGGTTGAGATTATACGGACTGGGCCATATGGACTGGGATTGCACAGACTGGAATCACACGGACTGGGAAAAAGCTTTGGTGTCGGAGGAAGGAGACCCAGACACCAATTGGTTCATCCAAGTCCAATTTATTGATCGAATACGGCGGGTTAAATATGGTTCTTAATAAGCTTCATACATATTGCAAAAGTTGAGCTCAGGATTGGTTAGTTACATATCAGCAACTACACCTACTTCTACATTCTTGTGCTTATTCTTCTGTTACATTCTGCAGATATTCAGGACTAATCTCACCTCCCTTTCCTCATGTTGCAGCAAGGCCATCCGGCATTCTTGCCTGTCAGCAGTCACTGAATCAGAGACTGCTGACCTCCCTTTCAAGCTTAACCAGCGGCATTAAGTCAGTATGGCCTTTCCCAATTAACCAACTCTTAATAAAATCCTCCACATTTCCCCCGCTTTCTTCTTGAGCAAGGAGATTAGTTTGCCAGGTTTTTGCTATCATACGGCTAACCATGTTTTGAATACAAGTAAAAATACAAGGCAAAATAAGCAAAAACATTAAGATTACACCCAGTAAGCCGATAGCATATGTCACAATGTTCCTTAGCCATGGTCCAAGCCCTAAGCCTTTAAGCCATTCGTCAATTCCTAAACCTTCTTCTTCTTTGAGATTGTGAAGTCCCTGTTGTAGTTCTTTTATCTTAGTATGAATGGACACCGAATGATCAGACAAATTCATACAACACATTCCCTCAAATTCTTCACATCCATGCCCTTGTGCTAAGAGCAAAAAATCTACAGCAGCTCTATTTTGTAAAACAGCATGGTTAACACTTTGCACATCTGCAGTCATCATGTCCAGAATTTGGGATGTCTGGTTCAGCTCATTTCTTGTCCAGCACCCTAATTGTTTTGCTAAATTCATAGCTTTATTGGCAGATCTTCCTGGTAAGATAGTTGAAACTACTACTTGTCTGAATGTACCCCAAAACTTTGGATCTCCTATCTGGCTGCAGTCCAAGTCATGTATACTACGCCTTTTCCTGTTTGATGCTTGACTGAGCTGCATTAGCAAGGATACATTAGGGTGAAACAAGGACAATTTTCCCAAATAACAGGGTCCACCCTGTGGCTTAGCTGGTACACCATTCCACGCCCTGTCTCCACAAATTAGAAATATTCCTGTAGGTAATTTCATTGGTGCCGTGATGTTTGTGCCGTTACATTGACTGTAATGCTGTGGAGAGAATTCACTCAAATTCAGGGATGAATCCAAGGTGGCCCATGTGTCTTTAGGTTGATTTAAATTTTGAACATCCAAGGGTTTGAAACTAAACTATCCTCCAGCTGTAGTGTTAGGCATACTGGCATTTGCACTTCCAAAAAGATCCAATTCCTCAGGAGGAGAATGCAAAGAGGTGTTAAGTGACTGGATTAGTAAGCATTGGCGATAGCCATCACTCTGACCTGCAGTATATCCTTGCTGTGCTGGCAATGTGATGTTAGACATGTTACGCATGCATAAAGTTCGATTACTTATTAAACTGCAAAATTCTCCAGGAGACCACACTGGAAGTCCTACCAAGCATGTTCGAAATGGGTTAGTAACCCCTCCAAGACTAAGACAAAGCGATGATTGGTTAATTTGTTTAGCAAGTGTTACCCATAGATTTTCTCTTGGCTGACTGAAACGTGTTATCCCTATCGCTTCACTTACTACAGCATTGAGCAGTATAAAAACAAACTTCATTCTTCTTTCTGCTTTCTCTGTTTTTCCTTTCTTCGTTGTCTTTTCCCTGGTTTGTTAGAATGTCTATTGTGAGGCTGAGTCAATTTCTGAATACACTGATCTAATTCCAAATCAGCATCTTTGCTTACAGGTATAGCATCAGGTAGGTTTAAAAGCAAATCAGCTTTACAGCGAGCTGCTATGATGCGTGAGGATGTAGTAATTTCAAGCTCTCTAAGTACTTGCTGTAATTTCCATCTAATATATGCTATAACCACTTGTTCTGCACTCTCAAAAAGCTCCAATCCTGCCCTTCCGGGCAGGCCAGTACTTTGTTCAAGAGATCTAAACCAGAAAGAATATCGAATCCACTTCCCCAAACAAGGGTGACACCATAAAATTCCTACTGTCCTCTGTGAATACCAGTAAACCTTATTGCAATCAGCACAATGCAAAGCTACCCAAGCATAGCACTTATTATTATCCTTTTTGCAAACATAACAAGGAAGTGTATATAGGAAAGGATCAGTATTAAAATTTATCTGTGTGATCCAATCCAACCAGTTCAATGGTGGTGATTGCAAAGCCTCTTCAGCTTTCTTACTATATACAGCTACCAATTCAAGCTCCTTCTTTAATGCAACATGTATCTTATCTCATAATCGCTGTTCTTGTTCTTCAACACCTATAGCATGCCACGAAGCAGGGTCCCATGGAGCTACATCATCCCACAAGGCAGGGTCCCATAGATGTGAAATTGCCCTAATCATAGAAAGCTAATTAGCAATCACTAATAGCCTTATTTAGATGAGGTCGTTCCCCATCTTACCTTCTTTTTCTTATCTGTTTTCAGTTTTGCTGCTCCTAACTTTACTGGTACTGTTACTTGCAAACTTAATTTTTGCAACTTTTCAATGCAGCAGTCTAGTGCTCTTTCAGGATTCCCTCTGAAGGACCCTACAATCGAACGTTGTGTTAAAGGTACTAATTTTCTACACCTTACAGAGACTATACGCGACTTTACTTTGAACCTCAATTCTATTTACAACACATTGTACTTCCCATTGATAATAAGCAAGAATTTTTTGTTCAGGAGACTCATAAAGATTTAAAGCTACATATGCATTTAGCCCTGTTTGTCTCCTTAATTCATCTTGCCAGCTTTTACCCCACGTGTGCTCGTGCTTACAAATGTGACACCACAAATCCCATAATAATGATTGTTCTATCCAAAAAGTATTATCACAACCCCCACAACGTAGAGCAATCCAGGCAGCACAATGTGGATTGTAACAGTCAAGGCAATGTTCCTTTGCTGGATTTGTTAAACGAAAAGTTGATAATGAGTCAATAAAACCAATCAGCTCCTGGGCCGTCCGATAGTGACGTGTCAGTGCTCTGTCCAACGCTTTCGAGTGTCCCTTCAACTGTAACAGTAGTGGTCGTAGGACTAGAAGCAGTTTCTTCCCCAGTCACTCCCTGTCCTCTTCCGTGAGGTGGTCCACCAGAGGCTGTATCAAAAACAGGTTTAGTCCACTTAGCAGGCACCCACAAAGGCCCTGTAGGTGAGGAAACACAAAGATATCCCCGACCCCAGTATAATACTTTTGCAGGTTTTTCCCATAATCCTGTAGTCGGGTTTTAATTTCCTGACCTGACCTCGGATGATGTTTAATTGCAGGAGGGATATCATCTTCCCCAAAAATACATAAATGATTGATCACATACAGAACCTTAGCTAAACATGATTGTGGGTCCTTTATATCTTGATGCTTTTCAATATACTGCTTAAGGGTACCATTTGCTCTTTCCACTATTGCCTATCCAGTAGGAGAGTGTGGAATACCTGTCACATGCTTAACAGACCACTGATTCAACAATTTCTGGACCCCAGCACTCACATAAGCTCAACCATTATCCGTTTTGATACTCTTTGGGACTCCCATGACAGCAAAGCAACTTAACAGGTGCCTGATAACATGTGTAGCTTTTTCTCCTGCCTGAGCCGTAGCCCATATGTAATGACTATATGTATCTATAGTGACATGCACACACTTAACTTTACCAAATCTAGGTACCTGTGTAACATCCATTTGCCATTTTTCATTTATTTCCAAACCTCGAGGATTAACTCCCATGCCTAAACCTATTCCCTCATTATGATAACTACATATTGGACATGCTCTAACAATGGCTTTAGCTTCTGATAAACTCAGCTCAAAATGTTTTGCAAGCCCTCTTGCATTTTGATGATATCTGCTATGTGCTTCTCTGGCCAATGTATGCTTGTCAATAGGACAAGAGTTATCAATGGGTAAAGTAACCAATTTGTCTGCACGTTCATTCCCTTCTCCTAAACCTTCAGACCATTTATGACTCCCAATATGAATCACAGAATACACTGCATTTCTCTCTCGTAAAGCTTTCCTTAATTGTATCAATAACTCATACAATCGTTTATTATTCAC
Organism: Melozone crissalis; assembly: GCF_028551555.1. Lineage (NCBI taxonomy): Eukaryota > Metazoa > Chordata > Aves > Passeriformes > Passerellidae > Melozone > Melozone crissalis. The sequence goes on from NW_026535823.1 coordinate 1,760,703, forward strand.
TCCCTTAATTGCTGCTTCCTCTATTCGTCTGGCTACTCCGGCAACATACATAGAGTCTGTGACCACATTTAAGGCTCCTGTAAGTTAGACATTGCCCATACTACTGCTAACAATTCCAAAGTTTGTAAACTATCTGCAGGATCTGCTGTAAGAAGTTGATGCTACCGTTGTCCTTTTTCTTGCCAGGTGACAGCAGCACGCCTTGATTTCTTTCCTGCATCTGTAAAAGCTGTAATAGCTCCTGTATCCAATAATCCATAAAGGGTTATGCTTTGATGCCCATGGGTAATTTCCACTTTTTGTTTTGGTCTATTTTGTAAATCCACAGTTAAAAGTGTAACATCAGTAGAGCCAAAACCCTTTTCATCCCGTGTTTGTCCAGTAAATGATGGTATACCAGATGTCATTTGTGATAGTGGTATTAATTGTGCAATGCGTTGTCCTTTTGTTATTTTAATAGGAGGATAAAGGGTGTAAACCATGATTTGTATTTCCCCTGTATAATCCACATCGATAACACCAGGCAATACAAATAATCCCAGCATAGTTATTGAAGAACGTCCTAATAACAATGCTCCACATCTTTATCCATTTAATATAAGAGGACCCTTTACTCCAGTTTGTATCCTCTCAGGCCGGTTCGTCATTAGTGTGACGTCTACTGCTGCTGATAAATCCAAACCGAGGCTCTCTGCTGTTGCTGTTGCAGACAGGAGGTGACAGTGATGTTACGGCAGCAGCTGATGTCTCCGATGTCACGGCGGCAACTTGTGTCTGGGCGCGTATGTCCCTCATTGCCGCATCAGTAACACTTGATGAATGGTCTCGAGCTCTGCGTGTCCGCCAGTGAGCCGCTTCGGAGAGGAGCAAGAGCAGCTAACACCTGATTCTGAGCAGCTAACACCTGATTTTGAGTAGACTCTGCTTGCCTTTGTAACCCTAATCCTAATTCCTTTAAAGTATCTACTATAAATGCCTGTGAAGCTGTTGGCATTAATGCCATTCGCTCTAAAGCTTCCTCAATAGTCCAATTTGCCCCTAAAGTAGTTAACACTCTTGCATTTGCTTAACAGGTTCACTTTTTACTCCAAACTAACCATAGAACGTAATTGAGCTAACATCTTCCAATCTAAGGGAGTATATTCCGCTATATTATGTGTAAGGTTCCCCTGTGCATCATACTGTGGTGTGTATGTGACCGGACATGCAAGATTAGAAGCTACTTCCACCGCCTCGCCATCCCCCATCTGCATTACTTCTTTTGCCACAGCAGCCCAAGCTTCCCTCCTCTGTTTAGCCATCTCCCCCCATAGATCACGGTGTGCCCCTGGGATGGGATCTGGCTCTTTAAGGGTGCTATGCTGCTGGCACTTCGGTACCGAGACCGAGTTCTCGCACGGGGAAGGCGGTGGAGCAGGAGCTGACTCGCGCGGGGGAAGCGGCCCCCCCGCTGCTGGAGCTGACAGTGAAACCGGAGACGACTCGCGCGGGGGAAGTGGCCCCCCCGCGGAGGCGGCCCGCTCGGGGGAAGCGGCGGAGGCAAAGGCGGCGGCGGAGGCGAAGCTGGCTTGCTCCCACCCCCACCATCCGACCCGCCTGAAGCTGGCGGCGGAGGCAAAGCTGGCTTGCTCTTACCTCCTCCATCCAACTCGTCTGAAGCTGGCGGCGGAGGCGAAGCTGGCTTGCTCTTACCTCCACCATCCAACTCGCCCTCCCCCTCTGACAGGAAGGGTGCAGATGGTTCCACTGTATCTAAGGGAAAATTTTCCACACCATTTTGCTGGGAACCCTTAGGCATAAGTATCTGAGTTACAGAAGGTGCTAAGGGATCATCCTCACGACCATACCCTATATTCCTCTTATGAGCTTCTGTCGCCCTTTCTGCTGCCTTTCTCTCAGAGACCTGCTGAAGTAACGTATTATACACCACCCGCCATAACTTGCCAAATGTCTTTGCTGACTTATCATCATCTAACACTGTATCCCACAGGATATCCCCAAACTTTTTCCACTCTACTATCTCATGAACTGTATATGAATTAGCAAAAATTGCTTTAGAATAACCATAAGCTAATAACCCTGGTAATTCCTTTTTTAAATCTATCCCTTTTACTCCTCGTCTTTCTAAATATGAGGAGAAGGGACCGTATGTCGCTTGCCTATCCATACCTATATATCAGCGCGCGCTGTTGCAGCTCTTCCAGGCTCCCGGCGACATGTAGAGACTTGAGATACCGTTGTAATCCTCAAGGGTGCTATTAAAATCCGGCACCGTCCCGGCTGCAAGGACTCTCACCCAACTTCCTCGACCGTGGCGAATTTATAATCCAAGAGAGCGAACGTTCAGAATGCTGCCTTTGCCCGCATTCTCCACCATTTGTCGGAGGAAGGAGACCCAGACACCAATTGGTTCATCCAAGTCCAATTTATTGATCGAATACGGCGGGTTAAATATGGTTCTTAATAAGCTTCATACATATTGCAAAAGTTGAGCTCAGGATTGGTTAGTTACATATCAGCAACTACACCTACTTCTACATTCTTGTGCTTATTCTTCTGTTACATTCTGCAGATATTCAGGACTAATCTCACCTCCCTTTCCTCATGTTGCAGCAAGGCCATCCGGCATTCTTGCCTGTCAGCAGTCACTGAATCAGAGACTGCTGACCTCCCTTTCAAGCTTAACCAGCGGCATTAAGTCAGTATGGCCTTTCCCAATTAACCAACTCTTAATAAAATCCTCCACACTTTGGCTACCATAGGCTACCTTTGGCTGCCATGCACATCTGAAGGCAGCCACATCAAGTTGGCCATATCCTGTTTGGGGGTCCCATCCCCCTCTTCCCTCCGCTCTCCCGCCCCTTCCCCATCTTTCTCCCAGTCCCCAATCCCCTCCCCCGTGCTTGGTTTTGCGGGTTCCAGGCGCCTCCTGCTCCCTTTGGGGGTCCCGACCCCACTTTGGGTTAATTGGGGGCCCTGCCCCCTTCTCACCGCGCCCTCCCCTCCCCCCGCAGCCGGGGGGGCTCCGAGTACCCCCAGTGCCACCAGCGTGGCCCCGGCTACCCCCGCACGCCCCATCCCCATCCCCGGGGTCACCTCCCCCCGCCCCAAATTCCGCTCCTGGCAACTGATGAGTCATCAGCGACAAACGCTCTGATTGGCTGGAAACGGCCCCTGGAGCAGCGGGACAGGCACCTTTGCAGCCTGAGCTGCCCTTGTTCCTCTCTGTCCGTGCCCGGAACACAGCGCGGAGGAGAAGGGCAGCAGGGCCCTGCGTGTCCCCGGGCTCAGGTTTTGCACCGCTTCAGCTCCACGGAGACGCGGGTCAAGTGAAAAACACAAACAGTTTATTAAGGGAAAGCGAAGGTAAGGGGTGAGCTGGGAGGCAGAAAAGGGGATGGGCAGGGCCTGAGGGCTGCAGGGAGGGAGCTGCCAACAGGGAGAGAGATGGCAGGAGCTGCTGGAGCTTCGCACAGGCTCAGCTGTGAGCAGCCAGAGCCGTGCGTGGAGCTCCAGCTGGTCACTTCTGCTCTGCAGGTGCTCCCATCTTCAATGGGCACTGGAAATCGCCGATGGACGCTGGTACATCTCATCCAGCAGATGAACAAAGTCGTGCACATCTTCTTTCAAAGGTCATCTAAAGCACTTTGCTCATGCATGATGGATTCTTATCTTCCTTCAGCGCTTGAGGAGCTGGAAGAGTGGAACAGAGCCAAGGTCAGAGGCCAGATTGAGGGAATCCAAGGAAAGCCTCCTGCCAGGGCCATCCCAGCCGGCTCTTGCCATGGCCAGGAGGGAGCGGGAGACAAGGGCTTCGGCCGGAAGGTGCTGGCCACGGATCCCCCACGTGTCCCTGAAAGCTCTCCGAGCTGTGCCCCCACCACCCCTGGTCTGCACAGGCAGCAGAGCCCTCCGCAGCCCGGGCACGGATTGTAGCTGCGGAGCCGGGATTTGCAGCTGCCCCCACACCCCCGGCAGTGCTCGCTGCCACGCGGCTGCCCTGACTCACGCTCAGTGAGGACCTGGAGCTCCTCCTGCTGCCCCATCACGAGCACTCTGGCCAGCCCTGGCAAGACAGAGCATGTGGCGGCGCCGGGCGGCACAGCTGCCCGACACAGGCTCTGCCAGCCCTGCGGCCGCACGCCCTCCTGGCGGGCAGGGCTGCTGCCGGGCCCTGCCGCCCGCTGCCGCCCCAGGGCACGGCTGCGGGAGGGCGGCGGCAGCAATGCCCAGGGCGGGCGGGGCTGCAGCGGCCGGGGCGCGGCTCCCGCTGTAGCCGGGGCAGCAGCCGGGCCGGGGGCAGGGAGGGGTGCGGGGCTGCCGGCTCACCCATGAGCCTGACGACCGCCTCTCGTAGGGGCCTCTGTGGGCTCTGCAGGTGCGGCAGGGCCCAGCGCAGGTGCTCGGCCGCTCGGCTCTCGTCCTGCAGCAGCTGCGGGGAGTGCCGGCAGGGAAGGCTCGGCGCGGGCTCTGCCCCTGGGCAGAGTACTATACAGTAAACAGTACTATAATGTTAGAAATGAGAAGCTTGACTAGGTCATTATTCAAGCAGCAATCAATTTATTAATTATTTTGGTAAAGTATGAGCAATACAGCTCTGAGTACAGTGGGGGAAATTTTCCCTCCAACTGCACACAGATAGTTGAGGCTTACCAGTATTTATAGGGGCACTCCTAAGTTTTCTCAGAAGTTTCTAGTCCAAATTTTTACTCATCAGTAGTTTCTTTTCCCATTTTTTACATCACAATTCTATACAGTATTGTGATTATTTTTTCTCAGGATGTATCCCAGAAAAGGAATATCCCAGGTGGTGGGGGGTTCAACTTCTGAACGAAGAAAGAAGTCTCCCAGCTGGTGGGGTCCAGATTCCAGACATGGCTTCACCTTCTGATTGCAAGGACTATAAATCTCACAACAGTGATGTCCAGCTTCCCTTGGTCAAAATTGTTAGTCCTTGCGTTGATATTCATATTCATTTCTCAAGCTGCTTTTCACTGTTTTGTCAAGGCATGAGATACGCATATTTCCTTTTTACATATTCTGAAGCTATAGTTTCAGAGATCCTTACTACAAGCAATATTCTGAAATTATACTTCAAAAGGTTATTATTGCAAAACTCTTGAAGGCTTAGCTACAAGCAGAAAGTTCCTGTCAAAAAGCAACATCCTCAAAGCTTTAATTCAAATGCTTCTAAATCAACTTAAGACTTATAAAAGCTAATTAGGAACAAAGGATAGGTTCAAAGGCCTTCTTCCATGCTTTGCTTTCCTCAGTTATATTAGAATTCGTCTTTATAAGTGTCCCATGGTTGGTTTCCACACATATCAAAATCACAAATACACACGTTGCCTGTATGTACCTGACACAAAATACAGCTTTGTATTTGAAAAAAGGAGAGAAAGGAGAGCGATTTAGAAAGATGCATCAGCAATTGCCTAAATTGTTTCTCATCTTGCAGATCTGCACTTGCTGGGGAGCCTGATTTTACACCAAGGACCTGGGGAACCATTCCCAGCAATTGGGAAAATCCGAGGTCGTCCACGCGCTCATTGATGAGGTCTCCAAATGTGCCCCGAAATTTGGTCCAGCTCTTAGAGGCCTAAAAGAGCAAGTCCAAGTGACTCGATGATATTTTTCGGCCCAGGAAGCCCTGCAGCTGATGGCACACTTCACAATCAGCAGGGGACACAGCTCGGCCAAAGCCCAGACCTCTGCTGGGAGCCTTTCTCCTCAAATACCCTTCAGACAAACCTCCATGCAAGTCAGCTGGGAAAGCTTCTTCAAATGATCCATTTCTGGCACATGACTACACAGGGTTATGGGAAAGATTCTAAAACAACTGCTCTGGAGTCAAAGAGCCAGCACTGAGAGCCCTTGTCATCTCTTTGTAGCTAAATCCCACTTTGGGGGATTTGAGGGAGTTTGGAACAAGCTAGAGAGCAGACCTCTGAGTGTTTTAGATGATGCCATTGCTTTTTCTTCTCTGCTACATAGACAAGAAGGGTGAGTTTGGCTCACATCTCCACCGCATGGCTCACAAGGCCAAAACACTTGTAGTTACAAGAGCTTTGAAGGATTTCTTGGCCAAGAAGACACTGCCAACAAGGATATTTATGTTTTGCAGCCAATCCTTCAATATTTCGTCTTAGGGGCTCTTGCTACAGTATAAGCTTCCTTAGCCAATCATGTTATGACACACAAACCTACAGCACTGCATCCTAAGCTTCTTGTTCAACATTGTAACTACTTTTATTTTTTCTAGATCTTCAGCCCTAAAACTCTAAACTTTCCTCCACTTCAACCTTCCTCCCCGTCTCTCTGCTATAATAAACTAGAAATCCACATTCTCGCTTCTAGCACCTAAGTTTGGAAGCCCTTTCCAAGGTCTCCGATCAAATCCTGTGTTTAATTCTAAGCTTTGCTGACAAGACCAAAGATCTGAGATTTCCCTGCATTTGGGTTTCCAACAACACTGATGCTGTTAGTTCCAGAGTGCCCAGGATCCCTCTTGCAAGTCAACTCTGGCAGGAACAAGGCGGGCAGCTGCCGGGGGGCTGCTTGTGGCCTCTGACAGCCCATTACTCAGGGCTTGCCAGTGCCCCAGCCCCTCAGGGGCTGCCCCAGCCCGGCCAAGCTGCCCGGCAGCAGCGCCGCAGCCCCACAGCAGCGGCAGAGCAGCCCCATCCAGAGGCACCTGGGAGCCCTCAGCAATCCAGCCAGCAGTACACGGGCAGGAGGATACAGAGGGTGGTTCCTTTCTGGCACAGGGCTTGTGGCCATCTCCAGGCACCGCTCTGGCAGGGATCCCTGCAGCCCCGGCCCCTGCCCAGCCACTCTGTTACCAGCACAAAGGCTTCAGCAGAGCCAGGACAGGGGGCTTCTGGCCATTTTCCCTTGCCCACTGCACGCCTGGGCAGCTGGCTGAGCCAGGGTACCCTTCTCCCCCTCTTCCCCTATGCCCTGCAGACCCTGGGTAGCAAAAGAAAGCTCCTGGGAGTCTGTGTATTATAACACACTCTATATTCATATACTAAAGAAAAAAAACAAAAAGAAGAAAAGAACAATCTTAAAGAAATGGAAAATTCCAGCTGGCTCAGGTGGCCCCAGCAGACAGAGCCTCTGGCATCAGGTCTCTGCAGAGCTGCAGCAGGGCAGCCAGCCAAGCCCCGACAGACGAGGCTGTGTCCTCCATGCCCTGCAGAGCTGATCTTGCAGCCTCTGGAAGAGGGAATATCGCTCACTCTGCAGTGCCTGGAGGACATACAGTGTTTCTAGTGCCACGTCCGACACGGCACTACTGATGTCCTCTGTCAGCGGTTCAAGGGCTGCAAGAGAGAGGGACAGAGCCATGGTCAGATCCCGGATCTGCGGGGAGCCGAGGAGAGCCCCCTACCAGGGCTATCCCAGCCGGCTCTAGTCATGGCCAGGAGGAAGCAGGGACCAAGGGCACTGGCTGGAAGCAGCTGGCCACGAATACCCAAGGTGGCCCTGAAATCTCTGTGTGCTCTGCCCACGCCGCCCCATGTCCGCACAAGGAGCAGAGCCCTCCACAGCCGGGGCAGGGCTTGCAGCTCCCCCGGCAGCCCCCGCTGTCAGCCCACTGCCCTCACTCACTCACCAGTGCAGATCAGCTGCAGCTCTTGCTGCTGCCCCCTCAGGTGCCGCCCGGCCATGCCTGTGAACACAGAGCCTGTCACGGCCCCAGCGGCACAGCTCCCTGCCAGCAGCGCTGCCGGTGCTGTGGCCACACGGGCTGCTGGCCAGGCAGAGCTCAGCCCGGGCCCTTGCCGCACGCTGCCGCCCCAGGGCACGGCTGCCAGAGGGCGGCAGCAACGCCCAGGCCAGGCGGGGCTCCACGGCGCCAGACCGGGCTGGCGCTGCCGGGGCAGCAGGCAGGGCCGGGGCCGAGCTGCGGCGGGCCGGGGAAGAGCCCGGGTTCGGGACTCACCCATGAACCTCACGGCCTCCTCTTGCAGGGACTCCTGTGGGCTCTGCAGGTAGGGCAGTGCCCTGCGCACGTGCTCGGCCGCTCGGCTCCTGTCCTCTGCCAGCTACAGAGAGCGGCAGGAGGGAAGGGTTGGCGTGGGCTCAGCTCCTGGGCTGGGCGCTGCCGGCGCCCATCGCCGGCCTCGCCTGCCCGCACAGCCCTGAGGCGCAGCCAGCAGCCGCTGGCCAAGGGCTCCCGAGGGGAGGGGCAGAGGGCCGGCTGCTGCCCGGGGAGCCGTGGTGCCGCCCCGCAGCCCCGCCGGGCCGGGGCTCCATGGGCACCCGACTCAGGCTCACGGGAGCCTGGAGAAGAGCCCGCGCAGCCTCTGGCTGCAGCAGCGGGCACAGCTGTTAGCCCTGCACACTGAGCACCGCCCTCAGGGACCTTGGCCACGCTGAGGCTGGGGGGTCTCTGCTGTTCTTACCAGGCACTCCCCAAGGCTCTGATCCATGTGTAGCATTTGTTCTATATCCCTCCTCTTCAGGAATCTGGCTGAGGAATGCAGTGTTTCCCGGGAGGCCTGGAGAGGGACAGAGATGAACAGATGGCCCTACAGTCCAGGGCACAGGAGCATGCCAGTGGCACAGGCTGGAGGAGGCTGCAGCCCACAAGGTGCCTGGGCAGGAGGCAGCCCAAGCCCCTGCCAGGGGGACAGCAGCTGTGCACAAGTGCTCACCTCAGCAACCATCTGATTCTCATCATGGCAGTGGAAGTAGAGAGGGAGCAGGCTCTGGCGCACGTGGGACTTGAGGGCCTTTCTTCCCTCTTCTGTTAATAAGTCCAGCATCTCTTGAAAGAGAGCCATGGAGCTCAGCTGCACCTGGATGTCATCCTGGATGAAAGGAAAGGGCAAAAGACCTGAGCATCAGCTGCTTCAGGCCCCCCAGGGCACAGGCGTGCATCTGCACAGGGCAACAAGGGTCCGGGCAGCAGCCAGTGGCTGTGGCTGTGGGCACAGAGGCTTACGCTGTCAAAGAGTGGCAGGAGCACCTCAGCAAGCTGCAGGGCGATGGGGGTGGCTATTGGAGCACCATTATCCAGGAGCAAATATCTGAGTAGAAGAATGCTCATCCTGATCATGTCGCTGTCATTTTCCTCCAGGAGCTCCACAAGACTTTCAGTCAGGCTCTGCATTTTTTCAGCCTGTGCGGAAGACGACTTTGTGAAAGGCCGCCCTGCTGCCGCAGGGCCCAGAGGCCAAAGGCCTATCCCGAAGCACTGGGGGAAGGAAGCAGGAGAGATGGGAAGAGCTGCCCCAGCGGCCGAAGCCCAGGCAAGGCCAAGCGACTGCGTTGCCCAGCCCCACGCTGCCTGCACGGCTTCGGCCACTGCCCTCTTCTCACCATCAAGGGATTCTTGCCCAGCACTACGAGGCCTCGGAGTGCCAAGTAACGCCTGGCCATGTGCTCGCTCTGCAGGTTCTGTGCCAGGATCTCCAGGACACTGTCACTGCATTCCCTCAAGTCCAGGCACTCGAGGACCTGAAAGGCACAGGGCAGTGACAGGGGAGCCGGCCGGCAGGAGCCCAGAAGCGCACAGGGCCGGGCCCAGGCAGCAGCACAGGGCACGGGCACTGTCCTGGCAGCTGTGGCTGCCAGAGGCCAAAGGGCTGGGAGGCCGCTCAGCCAGGCAGCGCTGGCCTTGAGGCTCACCTCCACAAGGAATGCCAGGGCAGGGAAATCCCAGTATGGCATCTCTTTGCCGAGCAGGGCGAGCAGGTAGAATGCCACCGCGGAACAAAAGTGGATGGCTAAGCGGCGAATTTCTCTGAAGAGGGGAAAAAGGAAACAAGAGCCTGATGCAGTGGGGCAAACCTCTCCCAGGCGTGACTCACCCAGTTCTCATCTTTCCCCAGCACCTATCCAGCAAGGGGACGTGGGCCGTTTGGGAGTTGGTTGCTGATGGGCAGCCTCCTCTGCCAGCCTTTTCCAGCCTGCTTGGCCGTCCCTCAGTGCCAAGGCCCTCTGCCCCATGGCCACCACGGACACTTTATGGGGCACCTGGGCACAGGGCAGCAATGTCAGAGGCAGTGGGGAGAAGGGGGTCTCACCTGGCAAGCAGAGCCACGGCAAAGTGGTGAGTGTCAAGAGAGAGCAGTGTGTCCCAGGCACACCTGCACTCCATTGCCACCACCACATCCTCACAGCGGAGAAGGCAGAGCAGGAACTTCAGGGTGCGCACAGCAAACCTGTGTGCACAGCAAAGCCCAGGTCACGCTGGCAGCACTGGCTCCTTGGCAGGCCACGTGGCAGGGACAGGAGGAGTGGCATGGAGCACCTGTTGGGGCTGGTGGCAAGGCCGTGCTCTTCCTGGCATCCCTTCCAGAAGGTGTCGACCTCCTCTGGCATATCCAGAGTGCTGAAGAACACTTGGAATAGCAGATGCACAAATAGGTGGGGGAAATACACCTTCAAGATCCGTGGGAGACAGGGCACCTGGAGGATCTTCCACGTCACCACAGTTGCCTGCAAAGGACAAAGCCCCCCGAGACAGCGCTCAGTGTCGAGGTGTGTGTGTGGCAGGGCCCGAGCGTGGCAGGGAGAGGCCAGGAGAGAGCATGGCAGGGGGAGCACGGGGCCTGGTGGGCCTGAAGCTGCCCCTGGGCCAGGTTTCAGGCCAGCGCCTGAGGCAGGGAGATGCAGTGGGGGAAGGAGGATGGAGAGCTGCTGGAGAGACAGCCTTGGGGCCTGCAAAGGCCAGTTGCAGAAACTCACCGTCAGGGCAAAGACAGCCGTTTTGTCCCCATTGGAGGTGCAGGTGCTGTACTCTGGCCAGCTGCCCAGCACATCCAGGAGGATCAGCTGCGCCAGCTCCGCAGTCCTGGCTGAGCCCATGATGGTCTTCCACATGGCCATGGCAGCTCTGTGGGGTTAGAGCTGTGTCTCAGGAGGGTCTCAGAGGAAGCACCAGGGGCAGCTGAGCCGGCTGCCATTTCTGCCTCTGCCCACTGCCCCCCTGCCAGCAGGAGGCAGACAGCCCAGCCCTGTGGGGACAGAGCCCTGAGAGGCGGCAAGGGAGCATGGCAGCAGGCTCAGGGGCTGGCCTGGCAGGGCTGGGAAAGGGAGCATCCAGAGGGCCCTGGAAGTCTCTGTTGCTCCAACACCTGGGGCAGGCTGTGCAGGGTGATGGGCTGGGGAGGCCTGAGCCCTGTGGGCAGGTGGGCCCCATACCTGTCACAGGACGGGGCCACACGCAGGAGCGTCACCACTGCGTCATTTGGCTGGGCTTGGGTGAGATCCAGCAGGGTCTTGTCCAGCCTGTGCTCAGCAGAATCATTGGCCATGAGCCACTGGTGGATGTAGCTGACCATGGCAGGCACCTGGAGAAGGCACGGGGAGACTTGGAAAGCTGCCAGAGGGAGCAATGTTCCCAGCTTCCCCAGAGGAGTGCTTCCCTTCCCACCCCACTGCCATGTGGCCTGAAAGGCTCACAGCAAGCAGCATGCGTGGATTGGGAGGCCAAGCAATTGCTGGGAGGATCAAAGCCTGGCCCAGGCTGCTTACTTGCTTTGGAGTGTAAAAATCTTCCTCTACAAGCATATGCAGCAGGGCAGCACCGGTCTTGCTGAGGAAGATGGGCGAGTATGGTCTGCGGCCTACGCCCGTGGCGATGGTCTCTTCCTCTTTAATTCTCTTGAGGAAGTTGCAAACAAACTGTAGGAGAAGGGCAAGAAGCCGAGGATGTTGCATGAAGTGCTGCACACACGGTGCTGAGCAGGGACGGCAGGCCCAGCCCAGGTGGGGGTGGCTGCAGGTACCTGCGCTGTTCTTCGGAAGCGGCCACGGCTGGACTCCTGCTCTTGTGTGCGCTCCGGGGCTGCATCTGTCAAAGAGCGAGCGCAGCCAGAGATGAAGGGCTGCGGGAGAGGCCGGACAACACGGCCCAGCCCTGCGATCCCCAGGCAGAGAGAGCCCCGGGATGCCCCAGGGGATGGAGCACGGCCACTGCGGGGTGTCTGCCTGGGCCCTCTTCTGTCCTCTCTGTGGGCATCTCCCCAGGGCATAGCATGGCACGGCACGGCACGGCGTGGGGTCCAAGCTGGCAGCAGGCACCAGTCCTGTGGCCCAGCTCTGCCACTCACCCTCCTGCGGTGGCTGGAATGGCACCACCTCTTCAGTCTGCTGTGCCGGGGCAGCTCCAGGGCCACCTTCCTCCTCCTCCACCCAGGCCAGCTCAGGCACTGCCGGGTGTCTCTGCTCCATGTCTCTGCCTGGATTTGTGGCTATTTGCAGGAGAGTTGCCTTGGAAAAGCTCCAAGTCACCAAGTCCTGCAGTGGTGCCTGCAAGGCACCTTCAAGTAAGAAGCCTCAGGAAGGCTACAGGTCAGCAAGTCCTGCACTTGGTCTCAAGGGCTCCTGCCACAAGGACAGGGGACTCCTGACAAGGACTATGATATGGCCTCAAGGGCACCTGCAGAAGAGAAGCCTCAGGGAGACCAAGGGTCAGCAAGTCCTGTGGTCTGGCCTCGAGCTCAGCTGCAGGAACAAGGCTTCAGAAAAGCTCCGGGCGGGACGCGAACGAGCGCGCTGTGCGGGGGCTCCTCACGGCACCGCTCTGTCCCGTCCTGTCCCGTTGCGTGCTCTGAGCACTGTGGCGTGCCCTTGTCACCTCCAGCTCTTATGTCACCCCGTGTCACAAAGGGCCCTTGGACACTCGTTCCATGTGTCCTGGGGTGACGTTATGATGCTTGTATCCCCATTCATCTGTTCTGTGCCTTTGGGACCTTCTCTGAAGATTGGCAGTTTTGTTTTGGTTTCTTGTGTTAGATAGGGACAAGTGTTCGGAAAATCTCGCGATGTCACGGAAAGCGGCAGGATTCCTCTCCCCCTAACGCCTAGTAATAGGGGATCACCCAGGAATGTAGACCCCCCTAACACTAGTAACTTTCTACTCCTTATTAACCAATTATAGTAAGGTAAGACACCCTGACGTAGAGAAAAAACCTCCCCGAGTATAAAACCCGACGAGATGGGACAATAATGGCCTTTGGACCGTCCACCACGTTGGTGTCTGCGTGTGTTCTTGGCCCGAGCGACCCTGGAGAGTTTGGGTCGCCGTGCCGTTTCCTCAGAACCAGGTCGCCTTGCCTTGCATCAGAAGGCAACATTTCTCTTATCAGGGACACAGAGACGAGCAGTACATAGGACTGTTTTTCACGTCTTGCTTTCAGCTTGCTGCTTTACTTGCTCCCTTTTCTGCTCTTGCTTCTGCTCTGCTTTGGCCTCTGCTTATTAGCTAGTTCTAACTAAACAGTCCACATTCCTTCCTGGACTGTTTCTCCTCTCCTGTTTCTGGTTTTGTGACCATTTTGAATCTGCTCCAAACTGGGACCTGGGAACACTGTTCGCCTGCAGCAGCTGCCCCAGCGCTGGAGGGACTGAGAACAGAGCAACCACCCCCGAAAGAGACTTTCTGATCTTGTCATCTTTCTCAGAGCAGTGTCATCGGGTATTGTTCTTTTTGTGCTGGGGGGTGCTGTGCCTGAAATAAACAGGTTTTTTCCACCTCTCTCCAAGGAATTTTTTCCCGAACCGGTTGGGGGGAGGCACCATGTGGGTTTTGCTTTCTGGAGGGGCCCTCCTTTGCAGATTCTTTAACAAATTTGCCCTAAACCAGTACAAAATATTGGCGCCCAAACGTGGCGAGAGAGAGAGTGGAAAAACTCTGTTTTGACTGCATTTTAGTTGCTATTGCTCTGTGTTTGTTTAAATCAGCTAATAGCCATGCTTTTTGAATTCATAATGTCTATTGGGGTGAAGGTTTGCATGCATTTCTGGTCCCTAGGGTTTTTTGAGATTTTAATACCTCTCTGGTCCCTAGATTTATTTACTTATCCAGAAATAGCTTTAGTATTTCCCCTAATACGTAGTTTTTACATCAGAGGGGCAGTGACCAGAGTAGGTATCCTGCTGGGCTTGGTGGTAATAATGTGCAAGAAGTTTATAAACATGCTAGGGTCTGCTCCAGGTATGAATGGTTCATGGCTATGGTTATGCATCCACTTTGTTGCAGGAGGAGCAGGAAGGAATGAGGTTTTTCAGCCTCTGCTTTCCTCCTTCTCCTATGAATCAGTTGCATCACTAGTGAAGGATGTTCAGTTTCCCCTCAATGTTAAAGAAACCATCTTCCTGGTATTCAATCTGGTAACCTTCCTCTATACAGCCTGCTGCTTTTCTAGAATGAGGGCTGAGATTTCTAGACGGGCTGATGAGACCCCTGACTCAGGAGTAAACCCTGGTGTGGAAAATCCTCAGTGGTGTGGGAAATGGGAGGATATGGGCCAAATCCTGAAGGAATTCTCTGAGCCTATAGTCTGGGATTTTCCCCATGAACAAATTCAGAACCCAGCTGAGGTGGGGAAATATCTGAAAGAGAAGTACCAGGATGAGCCTAAGGAGAGGAAGGTCATTGCAGTGAGCTGGGCCCTGGCGTATGCTTATCGCACGCTACTAGATACTGTCGGGCAGCAGACAGAGGCAGGGGGGCAGGGAGATCAATCAGCAACTGTCCCGGTGACTCAGGCTGCAGCTAACACTCCAGGCTCAAAGCCAGCATCTAAACCCATGGCTGTTGCTACCAGCACTAGGAGTGGGAAATGCATGGACAAGATCAATCAACCAACCAATCAACCAGTGGATGATGATGATGATGATGATGATGAAGGAGAAGGAACCTCAATGCCTCCTGACATAAAATCAGGAGTCAAAGCAGCAGGTGCAAGATCAGATGCGAGTATTGAGTCCTTTTCCCTGAAGGACCTTCGTGGCCTACGGAAGGACTACACTCGAAGGTCTGATGAATCCGTAATTAGTTGGCTGGTTCGTCTCTGGGATGCTGCAGGCGAGGCTACAATTCTGGATGGCACTGAAGCCAGGCATTTGGGATCCCTGTCACAGGATCCTGTCATCGACCAAGGAATGATGAGGGGGGCTAACTCTCACAGCCTCTGGGAACGGGTCCTAAGAAGTGTAGCAGAAAGATACCTGTGTGCAGACGATCTCTATATGCAACAAACTCAGTGGAAGACAATAGAGCACGGGATCCAATGCCTGAGAGAAAGTGGCAGAGATTATCTTCTCAGATGATGTAACAACTAGGAACCCAGACTTAGTACCATGCACGTCTGTGATGTGGCGAAAACTCGTACGACTTGGGCCACATGAATATGCTTCTGCCTTAGCCATCATGAAGAGGGATGAGAGGGGTGAGACTGTGCTTGACATGGCAAGGAAGCTCCAAGCATATGCAGATGCTGTACATGGCCCAACACATGCTAGAGTCACAGTGGTAGAAACACGTCTGCAGAACGTAGAGGATAAGATAGAGGAGAGCCATAAGAAGCTTAGAGAGGAGATTAAAGAAGACCTTCTCGAAATTTCAGCAGCACAGATCCGAGGTTCCGGTATCCAAGGCAGACGTTTCCCAGATGGTGAGAGAAGGTACACCCCACATGCTGAGCTGTGGTTTTACCTGCGTGATTGTGGGGAAAACATGAGAAGGTGGGATAGGAAACCTACTGCTTTTCTGGCACGATGGGTGCGTGAACTGAAGGAAGCCAACAGAAGGAAAGCAGCTCCAGTTGCCTGTAGCCGAATGGCCAGGTATGATGATGATGACATGTCTGATCCCCTCGAAGGAACATCCAAAACATATGCCCAGGGAAAGAAGGATAACCAGGCTTAGAGGGGCCCTGCCTCTAGCCAGGTAGAGGCCAGGGAAAATTGTGTTTTCTGGTCTGTGTGGATTCGTTGGCCTGGCACATCGGAACCACAAGAGTACAAAGCTTTGGTCGATACTGGTGTGCAATGCACATTAATCCCATCAAGACATGTGGGGACAGAGTCTGTTTCTATTGCGGGTGTGACAGAGGGATCCCAGGATTTCACTTTGGTGGAAGCTGATGTGAGCCTAACGGGAAATGAGTGGAAGAAGCATCCTATTGTGACTGGCCCAGAGGCCCCGTGTATTTTGGGCATCGACTACCTTCGAAGTGGGTACTTCAAAGACCCAAAAGGACTCAGATGGGCATTTGGAATAGCTGCTGTAGAGACAGAGGGCATCCAGCAATTGAACACCTTGTCTGAGTTGTCTGAGAATCCATCTGCAGTAGGATGCCTGACGGGAGAAGAGCAACGAGTGCCAATTGCCACTTCCATAGTGCATCGACGACAGTATAGGACCACTTGAGATGTAGTGATCCCCATCCATAAGATGATCCCTGAGCTGGAGAGCCAAGGGGTGGTCAGCAAGACCCACTCACCCTTCAACAGCCCCATTTGGCCTGTGCGAAAATCTGAAGGAGAATGGAGATTGACTGTGGACTACCGTGCACTGAATGAAGTGACTCCACCACTGAGTGCTGCCGTGCCAGACATATTAGAGCTCCAATATGAGCTAGAGTCCAAGGCAGCAAAGTGGTATGCCACTATAGACATTGCCAATGCATTTTTCTCCATTCCTCTGGCAGCAGAATGCAGGCCTAAGTTTGCCTTCACATGGAGGGGAGTGCAGTACACCTGGAACCGACTGCCCCAGGGGTGGAAGCACAGTCCCACCATCTGCCATGGACTGATCCAAACTGCACTAGAAAGGGGTGAGGCTCCAGAACATCTGCAGTATATTGATGACATCATTGTGTGGGGGAACACAGCTGCGGAAGTGTTTGAGAAAGGGAAGGAAATCATCCAGATCCTCCTGGGAGCTGGTTTCACCATTAAAAAGAGCAAAGTAAAGGGACCAGGTCATGAGATTCAGTTCCTGGGAGTAAAGTGGCAAGATGCACGGCGTCAGATTCCTACAGATGTCATCAATAAGATCACAGCAATGTCTCCACTCACCAATAAGAAAGAGACACAAACTTTCCTGGGTGCAATAGGTTTTTGGAGGATGCATATTCCTGAGTACAGTCAGATTGTGAGCCCTCTTTACCTGGTCATCCGCAAGAAGAACAATTTCCAGTGGGGCCCTGAGCAGCAACAAGCCTTTGTCCAGATCAAGCAGGAGATTGCCCATGCAGTAGCCCTTGGCCCAGTCAGGACAGGACCAGAGGTAAAGAACATGCTCTACTCTGCAGCTGGGAACCATGGCTTGTCCTGGAGCCTTTGGCAGAAGGTGCCTGGGGAGACTCAGGGTCGACCACTGGGATTTTGGAGTCGAAGCTACAGAGGGTCTGAAGCCAACTACACTCCAACAGAGAAAGAAATCTTGGCTGCCTATGAAGGAGTCCAGGCTGCCTCGGAGGTAATAGGCACTGAAGCACAACTCCTCCTGGCACCCCGACTACCGGTGCTGGGGTAGATGTTCAAAGGCAAGGTTCCTTCCACTCACCATGCCACCAGTGCTACATGGAGCAAGTGGATTGCTCTTGTCACTCAGCGTGCCCGTATAGGTAAACTGAATTGCCCTGGGATTTTGGACGTAATTACAAACTGGCCTGAAGGTGAGAATTTTGGTGTCACAGATGAAGAGGAACAAGAACCAGTGACACATGCTGAAGAGGCTCCTCCCTATAACCAACTGCCCCCAGAGGAAACACGCTACGCTCTTTTCACTGACGGTTCCTGTTGCATCCTTGGGATGAACCGGAAGTGGAAAACAGCTGTATGGAGCCCCACACGACAGGTTGCACAAGCTACCGAAGGAGAAGGTGGATCAAGCCAACTTGCTGAACTCAAAGTTGTTCAACTGGCCCTAGACATTGCTGAGAGAGAGAAGTGGCCAAAGCTCTACCTCTACACTGATTCATGGATGGTAGCCAATGCTCTGTGGGGATGGCTGGAGAGATGGAAAAAGGCTAACTGGCAACGTAGAGGGAAACCAATTTGGGCTGCTGATGAGTGGAAAGACATTGCTACCAGGGTAGAGAGGCTACCTGTGAAAGTCCCCCATGTAGATGCCCATGTACCCAAGAATAGGGCCAAAGAGGAGCACCAAAACAATGAGCAGGTAGACCAAGCTGCAAAGATAGGGGTGTCCAAAATAGACCTAGATTTGGAACATAAGGGAGAGTTATTCCTAGCTCGATGGGCCCATGATGCCTCAGGCCACCAGGGCAGAGATGCCACCTATAAGTGGGCACGAGACCGAGGGGTGGATCTAACCATGGACAGTATTTCTCAGGTTATCCATGACTGTGAGACGTGTGCTGCCATCAAGCAGGCCAAGCGAGTGAAGCCCCTCTGGTAGGGTGGGCGGTGGTCCAAGTACAAGTATGGGGAGGCCTGGCAGATTGACTCCATCACACTGCCCCAGACACGCCAGGGCAAGCACTACGTGCTGACCATGGTGGAAGCACCACTGGATGGCTGGAAACCTACCCTGTGTCTCATGCTACAGCCCGGAACACCATCCTGGGCCTGGAAAAGCAAGTTCTGTGGAGACATGGTACCCCTGAGAGGATCAAGTCAGACAACGGGACTCATTTCAAGAACATCCTTATCAACACCTGGGCTAGGGAACATGGCATTGAGTGGGTGTATCATATCCCCTACCATGCACCAGCTGCAGGAAAAGTGGAGAGGTACAATGGACTGCTAAAAACCCAGTTGAAAGCTTTGGGTGGGGGATCTTTCAAAAATTGGGAGCAACATTTAGCAAAGGCCACCTGCTTAGTTAACACCCGAGGTTCCACCAACCCAGCAGGCGCTGCCCAGTCTGAGTCCCTGAATGTAATAGAAGGAGACAAAGTCCCAGTGGTACATATCAGAGGTTTGTTAGGGAAGACTGTGTGGATCAATTCTGCCTCGAGTACAGACAAACCCATTCATGGGGTTGTCTTTGCTCAGGGACCAGGTTGCACGTGGTGGGTAATGCAAAGAGATGGAACAACACAATGTGTACCTCAGGGAGATCTGATTGTGGGGTAAGAATGATATGCAGTATCACTGTTCATTGGATGTTACTGCCATTGTCTGTACATTAAACCATACAGACGTGAGATAGAAGGAAATGTGTAAGTGTTGAAGGTCTGGGCAAGTGGAAGATGGAGAAGGAAATGTGTAAGTGTCGAAGGTCTGAGAAAGTGATAGATGGAGCTTTAAGTGACTAAAGTGAAAAGGGGGAATCCTGCACCTCTGTAATATAGGGCCTGGATTCAGTGGTCCAGTGTGGGGATGTGATGACGGCATGATGGGTATTGCTTGTAAATTTTGGGGGGACAGATGGAAATTTTGTATGAATAATGCATGATGTGTTGTAGTATGTTGATGATATGGGGATGAGGGGTGGAATATCCTGGGGTGACGTTATGATGCTTCTATCCCCATTCATCTGTTCTGTGCCTTTAAGACTGGCTCTGAAGAGTGGAAGTTTTGTTTGGGTTTCTCTTATCAGGGACACAGAGACGGGCGGTACATAGGGCTGGTTTCGCTTCTTGCTTTCGGCTTGCTGCTTTGCTTGCTCTCTTTTCTGCTCTTGCTTCTGCTCTGCTTTGGCCTCTGCTTATTAGCTAGTTCTAACTAAACAGTCCAAATTCTTTCCTGGACTTTTTCTCCTCTCCTGTTTCTGTGACCATCTCGAACCTGCTCCGGACTGGGACCTGGGAACACCGAGGGTTTGCACCGTTTTGGCCTGCAGCAGCTGCCCCAGCACCGGAGGGACTGAGAACAGAGCAACCACCCCCGAAAGAAACTTTCTGATTTTGCCATCTTTCTCAGAGCGGTATGATCTGGCATTGTTCATTTTGTGTGCTGGGGGGTGCTTTGCCAGTCAAATAAACAGGTTCTTTTTACTTCTCTCTGAGGAATTCTTCCCGAACCAGTTGGGGGGGAGGGGCCGTGTGGGTTTGCTTTCTGGAGGGGCCCTCTTTTGCAGATTCTTTAACAAATTTGCCCTTAACCAGGACACCCCCCCCCCCTTTCCCACTTTCCCAGCAGATGTTTTTTTCAAGGACCACAGGAAATGAGCTGAAGATATAGTTGCTAAAAAGGACCAAGAACCTGCTTCGGTCCCAGAAAATGCTAAATATAAGCGATTTATTACCTTGATATGTAGATGCAGTGATACGTTAGTCTTGGCTTACATTGTACTGGCTTGGTGCGCATGTGTAACCCAAAGGTGAATTAAAGGACAATGAAGAAGACTACAGGGCCTTCATCAGTGACAACCCCCAAAGACTTATGCGACCACCAAACCGAGTGGTGGCGCATGCGTGACAGGGGTGGTAATGAGGGTGGAGATAGAGATATGACAAACTGAAAATGGGAGGAGATGGTATTGACACAAGGCATATAAGGGGTGATCTTCACTTGGCAAGCATGTACGTGAAGTGGCAAGGGTCATTGAACCCTGCCCTCCGTACCCCGCATTATCTCTTGCTTATGCATTATTATTTGAATCAAATTATCTCTTATTTATATATTTTCTAAACTATTTGATTAAAATTGCTGCTACCTTAACATTGTTTGGTTTTTTTTGATGGGATAATTGGGCAAACATAACATATGTAAACAAACCCATAGCTGTACACAAGGACATAAGCAGATTTCTTCTTCACTAGGCTGAAGAGAGTGGTTTTATTATTCGAAAACAAAAGCCAAACTACCCCAAGTCAAATATATGTTCTCCCACTACATTTAGACATTACAACAATAAAAATGCACTATACAACTACTGCAGTAAATTAGTCAGTTAGGAACAATAAACAGGGCACATGTTAATACTATCCATATCCATCTTTGGAAAGATGAGCAATTACAATCTGCATCCCAGCTCATGCTCAGTATTTACTACAATCTCAAATAACAATAAAGTCAAACACAAAAGATGACTGATTTTCCTACCTTCTGCTTTCCAAACACTTTTAAAAGATAGTTTATTACAAAATCAGTCTCAAGTATGTTCAAGGCCTTGGGAGCTCTCTAAGATTAATTAACAACAGAAATAAAAACTATATCTTGATAACAAAGTCATACAGATCACAACTTTAACATCACACATAAAGAATACATTTTAATATTTCTGTAAAGCCAGTATTATAATATTATAATTTGTATATACCAACCTATTTTTAACATTGCCAAAAGAAGGCACACTTTTCTAAATGCCTACTGGCTTTGGTAACTGCTAAAGGTAATGTAGATTGGGCTGTACTACTGTTTAGTCATCTTTCTGTTGCACAGAAATTTTGGATACCTTAGTGCATACATCTGTAATTCTGATATTTTCTGAAATTAAAGCAAGAGGAGAAATGGGCTAAATTCAGGTACCTAAAGTTATGTATCAAGATTTGCAGACGTAAATCAAATACACAAGGAAAGCTTTTCATCTGCACTTTTCAATTATCCTAATTACATTTTTAGCTAACCCCTTGACTCACCTCAGGCACATCCCCGACTGCGTCTCTCCCAGCAGCTCACAGCTGCATTGCACAGCGCTTGCTGTGCGCCACAGAGCACAAACCAGGCTGGCCTGGTGGGCCTGAATATTTCTGCCAAACACTCTGCATCTCACACCTTTGCTCAGGCTCAGTGCAGAACTGCAGGATTGCAGGTGCTTCCTCCCAGAGCTGCGTGAGGCGCTGGCTCCTGCAGATGTGCCCTGCCAAGCTGTCCCTGCCTCACGCTGGCCTCGCTTCCCCTGGCACAAGTGCCGGCCTGAAGGAGCTGCCCTGTGTTCCAGCCTGCCGAGCAGCGCGGCTCCCTGCCCCGGTGCCCAGAGTGCTGCACACACTGCTGGCCTTTGCCAGGAGTTGCAGGGCAGCTGGCAGAAGAGGAGGAATCCTCAGCCAGCCCAGCGGCCTGCGGCTGCCCTTGGCCTTTCTCTGATCCTGGGCACACTCCAGACGGCCAATGCCTCCAGGCCGGGCTGTGCCCAGCACGGATGCGCTTCCCCTCGGCAGCAGCCAGCTGCCACCTGGGCTCTGAGAGCGGAGGATTCGCCCGCTCCCAGGAAGAGGCACCCAGGGCCCGGCTGCTGCCTCTTGCAGCTCCAAGTACCTCCTTCCAGCCTGCCTCTGCCAGGGCTCAGGCTGCTCCGGCCTCTGCCGGGGCTCTGCTGGGGCTCCAGCTTAGGCAAGGCTCGGCCCGCTCTCACCTCACAGGCGCTGAGAGCTCTGCACCACAGGAGAACCTCCCGAGCACCCTCTCTGATCTTTCTGCCTTCTCACTTGAGCAAGGCTCTCCTCCAGCCAAAGACATTGCACCTAGGGATACAAATCCAAGTGGCAGCAACCCCAATGCTCTCCAGTCACAGCTGAAGGCCTGCATCTGTGCAAGATGTTTGGGCTGCCTCATTCTTCCTTTGGTTTTGCCTTCAAATGCCATTGCCCTTTCTGCCTCAACTAGAAGTGTCACAGATGTACCAAAACGGGCCAGTATGCTGGCCAAAGGCAGTGTGCTCTGGAGATGATGAATGAAGAGTCTTCCCAGCTTTGAAAGCACATTGCAAAAAACAACAATCCCTTCTTTTTAACTTTGAACCGTTTAGTAGCAATAAAATGGTTATTAAGATAGTAATATAGGTTAGAATAATAAGAATTTGGACAATCAGAGTTAGAACAGTAAAGGACAATCAAAACAAAGACATACAGACAGTCCTGGTGCCTCCTGGGCAATTATGCCCTGAAAGCACACACGCTAACAAAGGATTAGCCCTTAAAAGCAATAGCCTGTTGCATATTGATTTATCTCATACATGATGCATAAATTCTTTTCAAACAAAGGGTGTTCTCTGCTTATTGTCAAGTTCTCCCCCTTAATCTTGTTGGCTCCTCAAAGTCGGGAAGGAGGTGGAAGAAAGTTGGTCTTTTCCAATAAGGATGCAATAATTCTTCCCTTGGGGCTTTTGGTGTCCTGTTGCTGTCATCTCTGGGCAAAGAATTTCTTGATTACCCCATCCCTTTCTTGAGGTAGTTAAAAAAGTATCTTACATCACATAGCTCCTGTTTTACATAATGTTATAACCTAAAACTATATTTACCACTGAAATAATTATCAATATAGCTGGATGGGATGTACATGAGCTTGTCTGGCCTTTGCTGTCTGACCAAATAGCGGCAACTGTGGAATTTTACCCCAGAGACACTTTTGGCTAGCTGGATGCTGCAGCTGGGTGCTTGGAGGCAAGTCCAGGCATGCAGGAGCTCAGGTTTACCTTTGGTGGAGAAGCTTTAAGGCAAGGTGAAGGAAAGGAGTCGGTTCTGATGGAGGGTTTCTATGCCGAGCTTTATTCCTGGCCCACAGGCCTCTGAATCCAGCAATGGCTCCAGGAGAACTCCCAACCGCATGGTTTGCTCACCCTTTTACCCGGGGCAGAGGGGCAGGGAAGGAACACGGGGACCACCAACCAGGTACGGGGTGGGGAAGTGTCAAGGGACAGAGGACACCTGGATGGCCCAATGTCCTTCCAGGAGGGGAAGGCATCTTTTGAATTCTGCCAATCACTCGACGCCCTTCTGGAATGCCAGGATTGACAGACAGCGCTCAGCAGGGCTCAGGGTGTGGAAAGGAGGGATGATTGACACACCTGGCAGGGAATTATCAGGGAGGAACCTGGGGTATCTGAGACAAACCATGACATCACACCGCAGCATACCACACTACTTAAAAAAATACAGTACTACTAACTAAGACAACATAACACATACAGTATATTAATTTTTATATATATATAAATTTTAATATCTGTGAAGAGCCTGTCCTGTAATATGTACTTTTCACAACACCAAAGAAGCCATTGCACTTTTAGGAGACAGCTGACAACTCAGAAGGAAATGCTCAGCTTGTTCACAGGGTGAGAAAGAAAGGATTCTTCCAGATGAGTTAAAGTTTCAGAAACTTTATTTATTTACAATCCTACTCTATACTCCTGTATGGTGGTATTTACAGAACAATGGACAGCCACTAAATGAACCAGCCTAACCTTCTGGAGCGAACAAAACTAACTAACCCTCTAGGACAAGGTCAGGGTTTTATAAAGCTGCATTCAACTTTGTGGTTAAAAAGTTGATGTTGCGAGCAGAAAGAAGGAGCAGAAGAGTTGCTGACAGACAAAGGGGTAGCAACCCAAATAAAATGACCCTTACAGCATCTACCAATTAGATTAAGGAAAAGATGCAACCAAACAATGCATGACTACAGAAAGCTATAGGATAGGAACTAATTATAAACTATGTTTAGAAGCACAATAAATGGCTTCTCCTTGATTCACACTAAATTGTGGAAAGTCTTTTTTCTTTTCTACACATAGTCCTACTCTAAATCCTACTCTACAGTCCTACTCTACAATCCTACTCCCTAAGATGGCTATGGAGAAAATGGTCTTGATATGACTATAGCACTGTTTGCTTCTCCATCCTCCTCTTCACTGAGATGATGAGTGGTGCCAGGGTGGATGCAGCCTCGGCTGATGTTACAAATGGATGCTGTTCACAAAAAAAATCCGAAAAACCAAAAAAGAAATACAGAAACAAAAACAAAAAAGAAAAGAAAACACAAACAAAAAACCCAAAACCAAACCAAAACAAATAAACCAAAAACAAATAACAAACCAAACAACAAAAAGACAAAGAACAGTGAACAGTGAACCATTACTTTTCAAGCTCAGTGCTTCACAGGCTCAGTTGGGATTGCTCTGGGTCCTAAAAAGACCCAGAAAGAGGAGCAGTGGGATCATCTGCTACCCAGCAGTCATGTGCAGGACCCTGCCATCACAGGCAAACCTGGCCAAGAATCCCACTCATCCATTTATTCAGGTTTCTTTATCTTGTTCGGATTTTTGCCCTGCCAGTGTTCTAGAAATGGTGCTTTCTGTCCCAGGGGTTTCTTCCTTTCAGGAAACTCCAATGGCTCACATGGGTCCCTGCCTTTGAAAGACAGGCACTGTGCTGATTCCCCCAGGGACAGAAAGCAATGTCTACCTTTCCATGCCCTGGCCCTCGTGTGCTGGATGGCTCCTTCCTTCCCAGCAGGGCCAGCCCAGTGGCACTGGGCCCTGCAGTTCCCTCTCTGCCACACAGCCTGGCAGTAACCCTGGCACAGTTCCCGTCTGCTTGAGCGTGCCAGGCAGCAGATGGGGCTGGGACAAGTCCCTCCCAGCTGTCCCTGTTTGTGTGACAGAAACCTCTAAGGGTGGGCTGGGGGGCACAAACCAGGGCCCCTCAGAGTGAGCCCCCCACAGCCCCTCCTGCCCACAGCCAAATCTCTGACTGCTCAGCTGGGACTGGCTTCCTTGGGTTCCTCCACCACCATTTCATGTCTCTGTACCCTGCATTGCTCTACTTCAATTCTTTTGCCATTAGATAAAACTGAGCACTCCACCAAATTACAAAAGAGGGTGACAGAAACAGTCAGAGGACAGAGCACCTCTCCTCTCTGGAAATGCAGAGGGAGCTGGAGTTATTCAGTTTTGTGAAGAACAGGCCCCAGGGAGACTTTATTGCCACTTTCCAAGATTTCAGAGTGGCTTTGAAGAAAGTGGGGGACATCTTTTTTAACAGGGTCAGTTACAATAGGATATGGACAAATATTTTTAAACACACAGGGCATCTAATCAGAGTAGGTCTAAGGAAGAACTTGTTTTCTTGGAGCATGGTGCAACCCTGGCACAGCTTGCCCCAAGAGTTTATAGGTGCCCCATCCCTCCAACAATTCTGGCTCCGGTGGCAAAGGGCTCTGAGCAACCTGATCTCTTTGAGGATGTCCCTGCTCATTGCAGGACACTTGCACCACAGGACCTTTACAGGGCCCTGCCACCTAGCCCAGTCTAGGATTCCTCACTGTTTTCATTTGAAGAGCACCAAGAATAGAGGTGAGGAGGAAGGGGGCTCATCTGCTGCCTTGGACTTGAGTGGAGGAGGAGCCCATCCCTCAGAGCCTGTTTCACCTGCAGCCCCTTCACATTTTACCTGCAGGAGCTCCTTGGCAGACCAGCGCCGCGCCTCGTCTCTCTGCAGGCAGCAGCTCAGGAAGTCATGCAGGCAAGATGAAAATAGGTTGGGCTGCTGCAGCTTTTGTCTTCCTCCTGTGGCTATCAGGAGTTGAGGCTGGGAAAAAAGGAGACACCAGGCTCCACCTGCTTCTTTCCCATCTGTCCCTGCTCTCCCAGATCCCATTAAATAAGCTCCACTCTGCAGTGGCAGTTTCTGCCGTGGCAGAGACCCAGAGACGACTTTCCTTTGCCAACCAAAAACCCAAACTCCGATGCAGCCACAGCTTTCCCACTGTCCTGCAGATCTTGCTTGGCAGCTGATTTCATTGCCTGACCTAGTTAGTGGGAACTACATCAGCACAAGCACATTTCCTTCCCTGAGGATTCATATCAGCTTGAGAAGCGTTTTGGAAGAAGGACTTTGCTATACTAACTCTACTGTATCCAAGGGTTAGCATATGAAAAGTATCTCTGCAGTGCTTCTTGTCTCTTAAGCACAGCTGCCATAAAACAAAACAAATCAAGCTTTTTGCTTTGTTCTTGAAAACAATGGGAATTGCAAGGAAAGAAAGGAAATCTACCAGGTATTCCTCAGGTAAGGAAACAAACATTTGGAATCTCATCTTCAACACAGACACATTAAGATGCATGCACAAAGGTACTGGGATGAAAACGCCTGCTGGGACACACAGGAGCCACCTGCAGCTCTGTCTCTCAGCAGTCTGAAAAATTCTGCTTTCCTTACATGGAAAAGAAAAACTTTTCATGGTCAAATCAGAAGGAGAGGCTCCATCCCTACGGTCACGCTCTACTCATTTGGCTACACAAGTCAATGCATGAATGGTAGGCCCATCCCAGAAAGTGCCAGGAAACAAAGGGGAAGTTTTGGTAGGCTCTCCACATCACCAGGCTCTGGCTTGGTGACGGGCAGAATGTGGCTTGGGCTGGGAGAGAAACACGGTCACTGAGTGTTTCAGCAGCACTGCACAAGAAGCAGAAGAGACTCTGTGGCCTTTAGACCCTCATGCCCAGGTTTCAGGCATGTTTCCCAGTGAGAAGAAACTGCACAGGGGGTTAAGTTTCTCTCTAAAAATCAGTGCCTTAGCAATTTTCTTGTGTTTGGGCTTCCTTTCTTAATTTCTGGAAATGTAACACCAGTTCTGAGAGGCTTGCCTTGTGGTTTTAGGCGCATCTTCACAGACAGACAAGTGGGAACAACTTGAAAGCCAAAGCAAATGTTGCCTGAGAAGAGCTGGGGAGTGTTTGCCTGTGGTGAGGCCTGAGCTGTCTGGCAATCCCCTTCCATGATGTGCAGAAACATCCAGCTGCTCCCCAGAACTCAGTCCCTCTGGGCACGCAGGCCTCTGGAAACCCCTGGGGATTCCAGCCTTTCTCCTGCTCAAGAGCATCTAACCTAAGCTGAGCTCCAGTTTCTTCAGCAAGGCCAAGGATGCTCACTTCCATGCAGCTGACAGTGTCCATGGAGCTCAGCAGGTCTTTCTGATACTCCTCAGGCCAAGCAATTACAGTGTAGATTGGCAAGACATGGGCTGATCATTATCCAGTGTGGTTCATGTGGAACCAAGCTCTAACACGCTGACAAGTCAGAGAGAGAGAGCTCATTCTGCTTTTGCAAGATGGTATTTAGAAACATAAGACACTGACTTGGAACTATTCAAACCTCAACTTGCAGAATCCATCTCAAATAGACAAAAATAACAATGGCAAGAGGCCTTGGAGTCTCCATAAAAATGCCCACCACTGTCATGATAACTCTGTGCTCGTGGCACTGAAGTAGATGGTGACCAAAGAGACTTTGCTATTATCCTCTTTAAGCCAAAGGAGAATTTCAAAGCCGGAAATGGCAATGCACTCCCCTTGTGTACAAATAATTGATGCGGCTTTCTGTCCTTTTCCCACATCACCAGAGGTGACAAAGAGGGTTTTATCCTGACTCTCAGCTGAGCTCAGCCACTGGCCATGGTGGAGAGCTGGAGTCCTCCCTGTCATTAGAACTGTGCAGGCCAGGGATGGCCCTGCTCCTGTGGTAAAGAAACACAGCACCGGTGTCAACTGCCCACGCTGGATCCCTGCCCAGGCACCTGCCTGCAAGCTCATCAACTTGTTAAAGTAGCAAGAAACAGCCAAGGGTTTGGCAAACAATTCTAACTGCAGTCGAAGAAAAACACATCCGAAACTTATCCAGGCCACCCACATACGTGACTGAACAATGTACAGATGACTTGAAAGCCTGAAAGTTTCGAAAAGGACTTGGAAAAGATGCTACAGAATGGAAGTGAAGAGCTGTGTTTAAAAAATGAAAAAGCAAGCAGAAATGCTTGGATATTGGTTTCATAGTAGGTTTTTTCTCTTTTTCTTTTTTGTTTACTTTTCTTTTTCCTTTTTTTCTTATGTTTTCTATAAAATTGAAACTGGGAAGGTCTAACCTCCATTGCTGAGGATGTTTATCACATGTCTACCCTCTCCACTGAAAAATTCTTGTCCTTCAGAAACAGAGTTCCAACACTGTTCAAAAAACCAGTGAGAAATGTCAGGCATGGCTGGAGGCCAAAATGGCAGGTTTCTGAACTGGTTAGGTTTCTGAACTGCCACTTCCCTTTCTGATACAACCAAAGCTACAGCAGATGCTGATGTGTTGCAGGGGCATTTTTAGAAGGAGACCTTGGTGGAAGTGGTGCCAGCAGATGGCAATGGGATTTTGTCCAATGGCACACAGAGCATGGGACAGGTGAGAAAGACAGTGGGATCAGTGAGTATTTGCACCTTACCAAGACAGGAGTTGCATTCCAGGAAGGAACTTCTCGTTCCACCATTTCGATGCCCACGATTCCCAGAGACCATATGTCCACTTTGGGGCCACATGGTTGACCTGTCAGCACTTCAGGCGCCAGCCACCCAGCAGCACCAGCCACGGAGCTCCGTCTGCCCTGCTCAGGGCTGAGCTGAGCAAAGAGGCCAAGGTCAGCTGTGGAGAAAACAACAAACCATGAAAGCCAGCTCCAATTAGGAAACCAAGCAAAAGAATTACCCACTCTCGGGCTAAGAATGTGCTGTTGAATCTCCTGGAGAACTGTCCACGCTTGATTTCCTTGGGGCTTTAGCCAAGGCAGTATGGAATGTGCCACTTCCAAAAAAACCCAGGTTTCTTAACGCTGCTCACAGCAGTGGACTTTAGTCCCCTGAAGCTTGAGATTGCAGCTCCCTCTGTCTGGAAGGGACACACACAGAGCAAGGCCACTCTTGACTGCTTGTGGTTCCTTATACCTCTGTGCACGTTGCAACTGTGCCCTCAGCTCGCAGCAGGGGTCCCTGCACTGCCACCAGCACCATTTTTGGGGAGCTGGCAGTCACTCCAAGCAGCCCCACACCCACATCTCTAGAACGTTGCACCTGACCAAGAATATACTGACCCAGCTTGACAGAACCATCAGTTCTGAGAAGGATGTTTCTGCTCTTCAAATCTTGGTGGATGACGTGGTTTGAATGAAGAAATTGCAGTCCTTGCAGGCACTGAGAGAGAAAACAGAAACAGGAGGTCAAAAATGAGTGATGTGATTTCATCCCATAAGAAAGAAAAAAAAGAACCTAAAAGATTCCCTCTCCAGGGGAATGGGGAGTAATGGCAGAACAGTAATGGCCACTGAGAGGAAGAACTTGCTGCTCCAACACCTGCAGAGCAGGACCTTTCTGAGGAAAGGCACGTCAGCTTTTGGAAGAGCAGCAGCACCTGCTGTTGTAGGCTGTCCCCTGCCAACCAACCAGGATGACTCCTGCTGCAGTGGACGTGCTTTTCTCATGCAGAGGACAAAGGAGGGGTTTGGAAAGGAAACGTCCCTCCCTTTGGTGTGAAGCGGATCACTTTTGGGTGGGAGGCTGCATGACAAAGATTTTCTTGCTGGCCTCAGCACAGGCTTGGATGTATCACACCAGTCACCTTCCAGAAGCAAAGAGCATTTTGGCTGCACTACTATCCTTTTCAGCTGAGGACTGTGAGAAATGAGTCTTTTTTCTTTGCTGATCATTTCAAATCCTGCCACCAGCACCTTTGCTTTCACAGGCAAGGAATGCAGTGAAGACAGACTCCAGGCAAACATTTAGAGAGGCAAGGTGGAGAACAGCAAATACAAATACAAGAGACAGAGCGAGAATACAACAGCAGGAGATAAGAGTACTGGCACTGAGTACAGGGAAAGCAGGGGCACTGGCAGGCCTTTCACTTGAGATGCTTTTACTTGCCCATAGAATAGCAGCAACACAGAAACAAAGCTTGGCACAGGAAATCACTCCAGCTCTGAGGCCCTGTTTCCTAGACAATGCTGCCCAAGCCCCTGGAAACACAGCTGGGATTGCTGACCTCCCGACTGATGGTTGCCATCTCATCTTCCGACAGGTAGGTCTGGCTGATGACATTGCTCAGAGTGCCTCCATCCATGTACTCCATAACCAGGGACAGTTCCTCACCCACAAGGTAGCTGAAAGAAGGAAACAAGGGCATGGAGATGAATGTACATGGCTAGGTTGCTGTTTGGAAAAGACGGGTTGACTCTTCTTTTCAGATCCCTTTGAGACAAAGACAAAATAAAGGAATATACATTCCCTCTTGGCTTTGCATTGTTTGCCATCCATGTAGTGTCCAGGAGAAAGGCACAGCTGCGAAAAAGGAGAGGTCTTAGATGGGCAGCAAGCAAAATGTGCAGTTTAGTAACAGCCCAGATAAAAAGCCTGTCATGCATGGTGTTTCTGGAAAAAAGCACCTACTCTTCCTGGCATGCATAGCAGTGGAAAACAGTGGCAACAATCCAAGGGAAATCCTTGTTAGTTTACCTGGATGTAAGAAGACACTTGAAAAAAATCAAGCTCCAAAACAAAGTGGTGGCTGTGAATATAGACATCATTGATTTAGTAAGACACAACTCATCTGGGTTTTTGAACAATTTTCAAATACCATGTGCCAGCAAAGACTCATGCAGACAAAATGCAATCTCTTCCCATCCACTGGAGATGAAAAGAGCAATAATAATTAGCCAATAATTACAGCTCTATTTTCTGCCAGTGACCAAAGTGGGATTTTACCTTGCATGTTTGCAATATGTGAACAAACATTCATAGGACAAAAGCACAACTCACCTGTCTAAACAATTGACCAGGTTGGGATTCCTGTTCACCTTCATGACCATGAGTTCATTGACTTTTAGTTCCTTCTTCCTCAGTCCTTGAAGACGTATTTTCTTGATGGCCACCTAAAATGACATTGATAATCAGTAACTTGAGAGGTTGGCGGCACGAAACCACAAGGCATGTGGAGCGAGTGATTTTGCAATGACACAGCTGAGCTGTGCCAAACTGCCTTGTGATTAGGCACTGCAGTAATTAGGAACTGACATTCCAACAGCCCATTTCTCTGCTCCCTAGGGAGCCAGTTACAGGACACGTGGGGCCACTGACATTTTGCCTTGACCACTTGGTAACAGCGCTGTCTCAGTTATCACCCACAAACCTCTGACCACACTCTCTGCTGCATCGTTTGGGATTCAGAAGAAGTAATCCTTTGCTTAATACTCTGTGGATACATCCTGGGCTATGGGCAGGGCTTAGGGCTTTCATGGGTGCCTTGCTGATCTCTCCCTATGTGCAGTTCCCAAGAGCAGAACTGCAGGTGGGTAAGGAACTACCAGTAACTTGGAGATGGATTTGCTGGCAGCCAGAAATGAGAACTCAGGACTCTGAAGCTGTAGCACCAAAGAGCAGTGAGGTGCTCACAGGCACCACCTTTGTTTTAGCAATGGAGAGCGAGTGAGTGCATCCTTCTCTGAAAGGAACCGCTGCCCTCCGTGCCTTCCTTCCGGCAGCTGAGGAGGACAAAGTCCCAAATGTGTTTTGTGGGCTGGCACCAGTCTGTGCTTCTTGTGCCTTTTCAGCACAGCTCTGCCCAAAGCTCCAGCCACAGCTCACACCAGAGGGGAAAGCCCTCGAGTGCAGCAGAGTCTGCAGGGGCTGTTCACATTTACCTCTCCTCCAGTGGCAGCGTTGACTGCTCTATAAACATCTCCAAAAGTCCTAGAAACAAAACAGAAGCAGAGAAAGGAGAAGCCATTTCGATCTTGCAGTGAAAGCCAACCCACACAGGAGATCTGTGCTGTCAATGCCTAAGACCTGCAGGACACTGGAAGCATGGAGGTGTCTTTGACAATGCCTTCTGAGCACACTTAGAAATTCTGATCAGCACTGACAATCTAAGCCCAGTGCCTGAACACAGTTGCAGCTTGTCTGACTTCACACTTGATACCTATTCCACCAGCAAAACACCTGATGCATAGTTTTGTACAATTAACATTGCTTGGACTCACCCACTGCCAATATTTTCCAGTTCAATGTATTTTAGAATAGGAATTTCCATCTTCACCATTCTCCCTGAGGGAAACAAAATGCAAGATGTTCACTTTAAAGCAGAGATCCCACCTTCTAGGAGATACAAAAGGCAGCCCCACTGTCTGGGGCTCTGAGCCCTCTCTTGGTGGACAGCTGGCTAACAACAACAGGAACAGCAACTGGAACAACAAGAAAAGAACAGCATGCCCACAGCACAAGTGGCTGGCACAGAGACTGATTTCTAGCATCCTTTGAATTGAGAGACCTCTTGACAGCAGACACACAGGGAAGCACTGGGAGATACATTCAGAGGAGACTGAGAGCAGAAGAGAATACCTACAAAGGCAAGTAAGTTTGTCATCTAGAAACATTAAGGACAGCAGGAACTAACAGTGCCTTTGTTTTCTTGGGAATAAACACTGTGGGATTTAGAAAAGGTTTCCTACTTGTTAAGATTAAATGCACCTGGACATCTAGAATCAATTCCTCTGAACAGAAGCCAAGTTCAGAACAGGAGGAATATTGCCAAGTGTTCCCATCTTTTCCACCTTGCAGCAGTTTGCCAGAAGAATGCCTCTGCATTTTTAAACCAGAGCAGCTCATGCTAGAACCAATCCCCACGGGGCTTTCGGCATCAGGACCCTCACCCTTTATGAGCAGGCTGAGCCCAAAGATGCCCTTGCCCGTGCCCCGCGTGAAGAACCGCGCCGCTTCTCTTCACCCTGACAGCGCGGATCAGTCGCTCCCATTGCACTCGCCCTCTCGGCACCGCACACGTCCCCATCTTCCCAACTCGGCACGGCGGGCACGGGCATAGAGGACAGCAGTGCTCCTCAGGCGCCCCTGTGACACAGAGAGCTGCCCAGAGGAGATGCTGACCCTCCTGTGAGTCCAGGCCTGTGCGAGGCAGAAGCCGGCCCAGAGAAGGGGCTGTGGCCTCAGGCAGCTCCGCGCTGCAGCAGCCGGGAAGCAGCGGGATCCTCCCAGCTAAGGAAGGCTCCAGCATCTGCATTCCCACAGCCCTCAGGGGCAGGGCAGCAACCACAACAAGGCTGGCAAAGCCCAAGCATGAGCACTGACAGGCACTGAGGGGAAGAACCCAGAGTCAGCCTGAGCCCCGGACAAGCTGTTGCCCCCATTCAGGACACAACAGGATGGGCTTTGAGATCAGCCACACCGAGGCGCAGATCAGTGCCCTTTTTGTCCCAACAGGTGATGGTAGACGCAGAATCCAGTGGGCTCTCTTCTCAACCCTACCAGATCTTATCTGAGAGCACAGCACTGGCAGCTGTTACGGGCAAGAAGCAGATTCATTGGGTTGTGCTGCAGAATCACAAGGGGCTTGATTTGTTCTCCTAGAGACTGATCTCAGCAGGGCTTCTGCCAGTGGCTAGGACTCAAGCAGTCACAGCCTTCTGCTGATCCAGGAACAATCCCTGCTTCTGCCTTCGGCAGAGAGGGAAGTCCAGGTAAACTCCAGCCAGTCTAAGCTGCCTTCAGAGGCAGCAGGAACACCCAGAGCTCTCTCTTGCTGCCTCGGAGCACTGCCAGCACTTCTGTGACACTAAACTGAGCATAACCCTTTGGTACAACTATGCTGACATGTGCACACAACACACTGTCCCTCAGATAAGAAAGATACCAGACGTACTCTGCTGCTCCAGGGAGTCACCCGCCATCTCCTGTTGCTGAGCAGCAGCTGGGTCAGCACGGGAGGTGAACCAAGGGCTCAGGCTCCACTTCTTCAGCTGGAGAGCAAAGGCTCCTTGGAACAGCACTGCTGCTTCTGCAGCAGCTTCAGTGTCAGAGTTGGTGTAGATCTGAGACAAGAAATGAGTTGATGTCAGGAAGATGTTGCAGAGATTGCCCTGAAATGCCAGAGAGATTGCCATTTGAAATGCAAGCCCTTAGGAAGCTGCTGTCAGCCACATGCAGAGCTCCACAACTGGATTGCTTTGGATGTACACTTGTGAAACCAAATGGTCAAAACCAAAGGCTGCTTTTACTCCAGTTCATAGCCAGTTTCTTGTTCTAAAGGATGACTGCAGCAATGACTGCTCCACTTCCTACCAAAGACTCCTTTCCCCCTCCTAGGTCTGCAGATACATTTGCAGCTCCTCATTCTAATGTTCTACCTCCTGCCATGAAATTCTCTTTTTCTGCACCTTCCTCGGGATGAGCTTATCCTGCAGAATCTCTGGATGGTTCAGATCCTGGGCCTCATGCCAGCCTTGGGGCTCTTGGTTGCCCGTCATTTGCTGGAACTCTCTGCAGGCTGCCAGGTAGGATGGCGACACTTCCACCTCAAGTCAAACAGAACAAAGCAGTCAGAGACAACAGCTTGTCCCCGTCAGCCAGGAGTCATCGACTGGGAAGAAAGTAAAGAAAAGGACAGGAGCATTCACGAGGGATACAGACAGCTTGTAGCTTGAATTCCAAAACTATGTGAGTGACCATGTTCACCTGCAAAAACACCTCAAGAAACAAGGCCAACTGGAAGAAGTCAGCAGGAGTTCATTCAGATGACTGCTGGCTAAATGGCCAGAGGAGTAATGCAACTGTCTAGAGCATCAGCTGAGATCCAGCAGAGCAGGAAGTGTCCTTGAGAGCAGTTCTGACAGAGGCCTCATCAGGATGGCACTCAGAGGCATCACGCACCCCCTGCTGCTCTGCACTGGAAAGGCAAGGAAGGCAGAAACCACCCCTTGGGTGACTGCAGTGCCTATTGCTATTTCACTCGCTTGCTTTTCTAGAGCCTTTTGCTCCTGAAGGAGGCAATTCATTTTCTCTTTGATGATTTTAATTTTTTCGTCTAGCCTCTTCTTCCTTACCTTGATCCTAGCCTCAGTTTCCTGCAGCTGTGCCTCCAGCTGTTTGTCAATTTTCTGTAAACAACAATGGAAAGGACTCTCTTTCATGAGTGGAGTGCCTGCCATTCCTTCATTCACCTGTTTTTGTTGATTGCCCCTCTGCATAGGGAGATTCTTCTCCTCTTCGATGTCTTCATTCCTCCTCTTCACTGCCATGATGGCACTCTGAGCTTCAGGCAGCTCTGCTTGTGGCTCTGCCTTCATGTTCTGTACACACAAAAGCAGAGCAAGTGACTGAGAGCTGCCATCAGGCTCAGCTTTTCCCTTTAGCCTCAAAATCACATTTATTCAGCCCCTTCTTTCTGCTTCCCTACCCAGCTCTGTTTCCACTGTAACCATCCTGTCCTAGGGCTAATCTCTGCAGATTGCAAGGCTCTGTGCTTCCATTGCCTGTGGGACTCCTGGCCTCCTCAGTCCCAGGAGCTCTGGTTTATGCCCCTCTTCCTGCCCTTCCCTCTTTCACTTGGCCAGTCAGGCTCACCTGGCCATTCTCCTGTGGCTCTTCCACCTGCTGCCTGAGCTGCTCTTCCTGCTCTCGGGCAGGGAACAGCTCTCCCTGAGTCTGGCATGGCATCTCAGATGAGGCAGTGTGCTCCTGCTCTTTCTCTAGAAGCACCTGCACAGAAAGCAAGAGAAGATGGGTTTCAAATTCCCATACGCCCTTTGTGGGCCAAGACTCAAAGACTGCTGGGCTCACACGTTCCCAAAGCACTGTGCTGCTGCTCTCCTGGGTCATTCTCTGCCCAAGGGGAGGCACAGATTCCAAAGTGACCCTGGCCCTACAATCAGGGGCCACTGAGACTGAAGCTCCAACAGCCTCTCAGGCAGCTGACAGGGAAGGGGTGGCATTTCTCAAGGGTCTGGTGAGGGCCTCCCTCTGCTTCTGCCATGGCCTGTTCGTCTTTCAGTAGTGACTGACACCCTGCCCTGTCCCACAGCTCCATCCTGGCTCTGCAGGGGCTTCCTGGGTGAGCTCACTCCTTGTCAGAGACACTTCTGGAGTTCACCTTCTCTTCAGGCCTGCACCAGCATTCCTCCTTCCTGACATCCACACTCTTGTTAGAAAACCGGGTCATCCAGGAGATGAGGATGCATGCAAAGATCTCTGATGGAAGTCAGAGAACCTCTATGGCCATCTCAGTATATGGAGGAGGACCAAGGTGTTTCTTCTGCCTCTTTTGTCAACTGAGAATTCTGACCAGCAGTAACAGAGTTTCTCATAAGGCCCCATTAACGAATGCACTCACACAGCCCCGGGGATGCCAGTGAAGGAAACCATGTGTCATGTAATGCATGTATGAGCAAAGTCACCAGACCCCAGCTACAGCATGGGATAGTTCCACTCCCTTAGGACATGCAAAAATTTAAAGGACAAATGAAGGCTTCAGGTCAGAAAAGGCTGGAGCAGGAAAACATGAGGGGAAAAAACAACCATCTCTGGAGGGGGAAACATCTCTGCCTGCTCACGATCAGTCAGTGGAACTTGTCTCTACTCCTCTCCTGAAGGGATGCCTTTAGGTGAGCTTTGCATCTTCCACTGCTTTGGAGCAGAGCCAGGAAGATTCAAATAGACAGATAGACAGATCTCACTTTTATAATCTCTCTTTACTGTGCTGTGGTATTTACATTCTTTGAACAGAGAGAGATATAATTCTCTCTCCTAGGTTTTTTTAAGGGAAGGTAATGAGAAACTTAGAGAAGAAGAGAAAACAATTATTATCTCTACTTGCTGTTCTTGTTGTTTAGTACATGTAGAATGTGTTCTAGTGATTGTTTACTGAAAGAAATTTGTTAATTGGATTTTAGTGATAGTTGTTTAGCTTGATTAGCTAATTACATAAAAGCTGTGTTCTGACTGTCTGGAGACTGTCACGAGTTTTTCTTTAGTAGCTTTTTAGTATAGTATCTCTTTAGTATAGTTTTAATATACTGCTAGTGTAATATACCACAGCTTAAGAAAGCATTTGTTTAACCTTCTAAATCATAGAGCCAAAGCATATTATTCCCCACGGGGAGTTCACCCTGAATCAATACTGTTTCTGTCGCTACACACATCAGCACTCGGTAGCAGTGCCCCTATCAGCAGCCGTCCTGAACTTGCTCTCCTGTTGCTTCAGTAACCCACTCTCTTGGGGAATCTGGAGCGTGTGGGTCCCTATGGAATGCAGTCAGACCCAGAGCATTGCACTGGGAGCTGCTCTCTTTGTGCATCTGTGCTCGGGCAAGTTCTTCTCTTGGACTCGACCACACTGATGGGGCTAAAGTGGCTGGAGTCAGAAATGCAGCCCAGCCCCTCCAGCTCCTCTAATCTCTGAGCACCAGCTGGAATGCAAGGGCACTGATTTCCTGCTCAGTTCCCAAACACAACACACACTGATTCCCTGGGCTGCCAAAAGACACAGGAGCCGTTAACCTGAAAGTGATGTGTTTCTGCCAGTGCTGGAAAAGGGCAGGAAAGATTGAGAAAAAGCTCCCTTGCTCCCTGGAGAAGGAGAAATTACACAAGGCTTCTCCTTCTAGCAAATAAACAAACAAATAAACAAACAAAATATGAAAGTTTTACCTACTCCAGTGTCTAAAGCACTTGGATGCAGTGAAGGGATGTTTGGCAGGGAAACAGCCCTTGTGCTGAGCATTGGCTGTATGGGTCTAAGGCAGGGATCTATGGAAGTCTGCCTGAAGGTCCCTCAGGAGCCCCCATTGTCCAGGGTAAAGCTCCCTCAGCCCCTCCTCCCTGGCCTTGTGCTGCCTCCCCTTGCCCAGCTCCCCTGTCCTTCTGTGCACACGCTGCAGCCCCTCCACGACTTTCTGCTTCGCAGGGCCCACAGCTGCACACAGCACTCCAGCTGTGGCCGCAGCGCTGCCCAGCACAGGCCACGCTCACTGCCCTGCTCCTGCTGCCCCACTGCTGCTGGCACAGCCACCGTGCCCTTGGCCTTCTTGGCCCCCCGGCCCCACGCTGCCTCATCTTCAGCTGCTCACGGCCACCAGCCCTGCGTCCTTTTGGCCCACGCAGCTCCCCAGACACAAAGGTGCCCATTGCACTTCAGATACAGCAGGCACCATTGCAAGGTGTACACCCTGGTTTTAGCATTACAGGACAGCAGTCAAGGACTTGCAGCTTTGCTCCCATTCTAGGCTCCAATGCAGTTTTCAAAGCAAACTACACCACAGAAGGTATCAAAAGACACATGCAGTGTCTGGTTTTTGCCTCAGAAGAAAGTTTCAGAACTACTCCCTTTATTTTTTTTGCCACGCTAGGCAAGAATGGTCCCCCACAGCTTCATGGACAACACAGTCATCTCCTTGCAGCTTATCAAAGACCAAGAAACAGACTCAGAGCACCTATCTGCTCTGCTACCAGCTGCTCTGCCTGAAGGGGCAAAAGAGCAACCTGGCAACAAAGGTACCAAAATCCTTGACTTCAAGCAGCAACTCTACATCCCCAGTGTGTCTCTGAAATACTCCCAAGTAAGCACATCCAAGAAGTTTGTGGGGACAAAGCACCACCAAGAGCTTTTGTGGTCAGATCAACATTTTTTAGTGCCTGCAGCAACTTGGCCAGTCTGTGCAGGGGGACAGGTTTCTCCACACCACAGTGTCCCCTGTGTATCCAACAAGGCTGAGCACAGTGTCTTTGACATGCTCCCTGCTCTGGGAACAGGGAGCCTTCGTGCTTCAGGCTGGCCCCTATCAAAATGCCAGGAAGCTTGTGGGATCTCAGCCTCTCAGAATTGGGGTGCAGGGTGAACAAGACCACCCCTGGGGGGCTCGGGAGTCCTGGAATGTTGCCAGAGATGTCTGGTGGCTGGACTTTGATCCCACATGGGAGATGACATCAGTATGAGGACGGGAGGATTTCACTGGGGTGAATGGTGAAGGGATAAGTTAATTGGAATGTGAGACAAAGGGTTTAAGATTTCTGTACAGGGGGGTCTAGAGAAGTAAGATGGAGGAATTGGGGCGTGCCCTTCTCCTTCTTCTTCTTCCTCTAGGCCTCCATCTTCTGTGGTGATGTTGGCACTCCGGGATTGGACCTTACTAGGGGAACACTGGTTAATAAGGGTAGAGGGTATTGGAGAAAAATGATAAATATTGTATACGTAACTCCAAGTATAAAGATAGGTGACCGCCCCAGGGGCTCTCAGTGTGTGCCCATGGCTGACTGCTGAGCAGAACTCTGTCAGGCCAAGAGAAAATCTTTTAGATAAGCAATTAATAAACACCGAGACCGAGAACAGATCTGAAGTTTCTTCTCGTCCTTTCGAACCCGGGCGGTCCAAGGCCATCTTTGGGCTTTTTCCAGACCATCTAAACAGCCCCAAAATCCGACAGAAGCTGGTGCCTAAATGTGACAGACCAAAGCCCATTGTCCAGCTGTCACAGGCTGGGGGCAATCACCAGGCCCTGGCAGGACTCCAGCACTCAGCATCCTCAGCCAGCAGCAGCAAGTGCTGGCTGGTCAGAAACTTGCAGCTCTGCCCTGCACTAAAGGCAGCAGCACACACAGCTGGCACTTACTGGCTCAGAATGTTCAGGCTGTGCTGTGAGCACAGCTGGAGGCTGGCGCTCATCCACCTCATTTGCCTCCTCTTCGGCCTCCTCTCCATGAGCAGAGGGAGCCAGAGGAGAGACTGCTGTTGGTTCTGGGATCTGTGGACAGACAGCAGTGTGAGGGACAGAAAGTTACCTATAATTGATAACCTTATTTCTATTCAGTACTTTATTCCTTTCAACTCTATTTCTACAACCAGCTCTGCTAAGGACAAATCAGAAACTTTGGTAACAACGGGATTCTAAGTCACTGCGACTAAATTTAAATGGGCTAATTCAACAGAATTGCTAATAGTTCTGAATTAGACATTACGCCCCGGCTACTATCAAGAAGCAACATTCTCCCTGCAAAATGAGCTTTTCATTCCTTGAAAGTTCTGAAATGGAAAATGAGGAAATAGCCAGCGATGCCTTTGTTATTGCTGTTGCAGACATGGAAATGGATTTTCTTTCAGCCTACCCAGCTGGCCCTCTACAATCTACTGCCACAGGCCAAGCTCACAGCTTGCTCTACAATTCCTAAGCACCAGGAACATGAAATGTTCATTTCTCACTCACCTCAGGATGAGCACCTCTGAATACACGCTTCAGGTGACCTGGAGTGGGCAAGGGAAAATGAACAAGTGCTGTGAGAAAACTGCCTGGGCTGCTGAATCCCACAGAAGAGAAGTCAACCTAAACAGAGAGTATTTTTCTTTATCAACATCCCTCCACATGACATAGTTCTTTCACACAGCCAGCAAGAGATCAGGACAATAATCTTGGTTGTGCCTACACTTTGGCCTGTCTAGTCAGTAAATGAATACAAACATGATCAAGAAAATGCAAATTCTTCTTCAACACTCAATGCTTCTGTTCTGTCCAACAGATAAAGCAGCTTTTGTTCTCTTGTCTTTCAGGTACTTTTTTCAAAAAAGAAGTTGCACGCACTAATTCCCATTAAGTTGCTGAAAACAGTCACCCAGAAAAGCTTGCCCCAAATCCCCCTGAGCTGTGGCAGTTCTATTGTGAAACAGCACAGCAGCAGCTCCAGGCTCAGGAGCAGACACTCACTGCTTTGGCGGTTGCACTTCACTGCAAAGGGAATCACTCTTTTAGCACTCAGTCAAGGGTAAAAACGGACAGTCAAATCCTTTCATTACAAAATTTAGAATAAAAGAAGCTTTCCCTGAGTTCTGGGGAGAACTACAAAGTCTTCAGAAGGCCTTCTGAGAAGGCCTCCCAGTCTGCATTTTGGAAGTTGTCCTGCTTGTCCCAGCAACCTGAGGAAATGACAGACTCTGCTGCCACAGACTCTCCCGTGGAGGGAATGGATGCCCTGCAGGTTCTCCTGCAAATGCTGCCCCTGTGGCTACAGACACCCCCTTTTAGCTGAACCTCTTGACAGGAGCTTTACCAAACCAGTGGCATCCTAAAGCTCTTTCTCTTTCAAAATCAGAAACTCAGCCACCAAGAAAGAGCAGGAAGACATGCAAGAGTCAGGTTAGGTTACACCCTAACCTAAGTAGAAGGGAAACCTCTACTTACGGGTGAAGTGTGTTACGTAATACATGGAGAAAGAAATGCCATACACAGCAAAAGCTGCCTTGGCCAGATGGTGAAACATTGTCCTTTTTGAAAGTTAGGTAAATATAGAAAAAACAAGGCTCTTGTCAGTGGGAAGCTACCCACTGACAAATTCCCCAACCAGGAGGGTTCTCCTGATGGGAGCAAGCACTAGGTCTCCTCTGACACTCAGGCCTTCCATGCACCAAGGCAACCTTCTGATGTCACCACGACAATGTGGCAACCATGCCCTGACATCACAAAGCAAACGCTCCACGTTGGTCTGTGAATTTATGCACAGCAATAACCAACCTTCCCTACAGCAAACACAAAAGAGCCTGGGAAGTTCTTCTCTGTCACAAAGCAGCACAAAATCCCCTCATGGGCCAAACCCTGTTGTTCAGGGGATCCAAGAGGAACTCCAAGAGTGCCCCAAGCACCTACAGCCTGTACCCCAGCTGAGCACTCAGGTGGGACACAAGCAAAGGAAACCAGACCAAGAAAATGGCACACAGCATTGCATATGTGAGAAATGAATCTCACTTTTAAAATTTTAAAGGTTTATTAAACCTTAACAAAGGACTGAAAAGGGAAAAATTGCAGCATTGGGAGTCTCTGTGACTAGCAGCCATGTGCTCACATAGAAAAAGGATGCTCTGCCTTTTATACCCTTAGCCCCTCTAAAAGTTTTGTCAGTCAACTCTTTCTCTGCTGTCCATTGGTGGAGATTACTTTCTTGCATCTTGACTGAAGGTCAGGTGTTGTTACACCCTGCCTGCTGGTCACAAGCCAGACCTCCCCAAATGCCCTGACTACCAAGGCTGTTACAAGGGGGATGGGAGAGAGGACTATGGGAGGATATATTACAATACCATCACTACACATTTGAACATCCACATAACATCTACTTCTTAATTGTCAGAGCCAACCATTGCATTACTCGTCTAGAACACACAGAGCCAGGAGAGAAGCCACTGTTTGCATCACAGCTGAAATGCTTCCCAACAAATCTCCCCACATATTTGCACCTTTATTGGACATGCCCAGGGCTCCAGTGTGTGTACATCTCTGCCTTTCTTCCCCTTTGGCAGCAGTCGAACTGGCAGCATCTGCCTGCCAGCAGCAGCTGCTCCAAGCTGGGAACGCCACTGGCGCTGCTGATTTCCAGAGGCTTCTGTGTGCCAGGGGAAGCCAAGGCAGGAGCGGGTTGAACGGTGCTGGCGCTGCTGCTGCTGTGTGCCAGAGAGCCCTGGCTGGGCAGGGCACGGTGCCCACTGCGCTGCGGGCTCCTTCTCCTGCCACAGCTGGGCACACCTGGCAACAAGGCATGACAACTTGTGGGCAAGCCAAGGTGTTTCTGGGGCTGCACTGCTCTGCACACACCCAGCACACCTGCAGCACAGAATTTTAACCCGCAAACAGGTAAACCAAAGGGAAACAGCTGGAAAAGATTTCATTTTGACCATTCTTACCTGCTCAACAGAAGTCTTCAAAATGAAAGTTACCAAGCAGGGCCCGATCCCTGCTGCCAGCTCAGGGTTGGAAAAGAGGCAATCCTTGATCTCAGCACTGGGTGTGTGGGGAATCACTTCCCTAATACATGCACACCTAGCAATCTCACTTACTAGTTTGTATCCATTCAATACTTTTCTGAAACTCACAGGCTAAATATTCCCCCAAATTATATAATTTACTGATTTATACTTATTGACTTATTGATACTTAAAT
The DNA here is from genome assembly GCF_028551555.1 of Melozone crissalis. Taxonomy (NCBI): domain Eukaryota; kingdom Metazoa; phylum Chordata; class Aves; order Passeriformes; family Passerellidae; genus Melozone; species Melozone crissalis. The sequence continues at coordinate 1,803,642 of NW_026535823.1, forward strand.
CACTTCTCCAAACTTACTGACATGAGAATAGGAGTGTCCTTTAAGTCCCTGCTTGTCATTGTCACAGGTTCAGGAGGAGACCCATGCACAAAATAACCCAGGACAAAACTGGGCTTGCAAAGGAAATTAATTCTATTTGTTGCAGTAGCAAATAATACATTCCAAGCCCTGGATTCCTAAAAATCCACTGAGCAGGAGAAGGAGATGGAGCGTGGTGCTCGGCAGCAGGGGAAGGTAGGCAGTGCACTTTCAGGACATCCCCTGGATCAAAACACTGTGCATCTCATCCTTCTCACTCTTCCAGCTCAGAACCAGGCCTTGTATCTCCTGCTCAGGAATGGAATTTCCCAGTAACAGCACCGCCTCACACATGGCTGGCGTGTGAGATGAGGCCAATGAATCAAGGATTTAAAATAACTGGAAGAGTTAAAATTTTAGCAAGATTTAGTGAAGGGGAAAGAGTATAGCAAGAAGAGTAAAAATAATAAGGGATGGTTAATTTTTAGCAGATAAGGTAGTTAAGGCTAGGGTAATATATCACTTGCCTGTCTTTACTATGTTTAAAGAAGCGGGATGGGATGCGGATTTCTTTGTGACAAAGAAGAGGACCATAGCCTGCACCTGGGCCCCGAAATTTCAGCTTTAGCCAAGGGGTGCGAAAGCCTGCCAACAGGTCATAAGGAAAGAAGTCAAATTGAGGAAGATGTCTTGGCCTTCATCTGAAGGAGACCATTCCCCACTTTAAAACCCACTAACCCATGTGAAGTGAAAGAATGCAGAAACATGAAGGAAGATTGGACTCAATTATAATATATTTTAATACAAAGGGAGATAGTTGGTGTTACCTTATGAATATGTATTAGGTTTTTTGGGAATTATATGAATATGTAAGACATTTTAGATAAGTAGAGAGCCAGTGATTCTTCACACATGCCTTCAGGAGACAACTCCTCATGTGCCTGGCTCTGTAATAAACACACCACCTTCTAACTTTAACTGTGGTGAGTTCTATTCCACACCTCATTTGGTGACCGCGGCAGGAACGCTTCTCTGCTCCAGCGAGAACAACCTGGCTCTGGACATCTCTGAGCGCTGCCAGGACATTCCTTTCCTGGAGGCGCCTCTGCTCTCGGCTGTTCCTGGTAGGGGACAGACAAGACTGCTGGGACTGTGGAGAAAGGGAATGTTTAACTCTGTATAAAGTAACCCATAAGGCGTACGCAGGGGAAGGGCTGTTCACAAGTCACACAGAGATGTCCTGTGCACAACGTATGCCTGTACAGTTTGGGTTTGGGTCTGGCCGCCGGCAGAAAGGATGTGCTGTGTCAAGAAGGACCTGCTAGCAATTCTGGGGGTGAAATGAGCAAATCCTGTTTTATTGCTGCTATTTTTCCTGTGTGTTGTAATTGTGGTTGTGTTTTCAGTGTGTGAATGTTGGAGGAAGATGATGTGGGTGGATGCTGATGTGGTGGATGGTATGTGTTGTGTTGAGAAAAGTGAGCACTCTGTCCCCTCATAAAGAGATATACTCCTTTCCTGGTGAGCCTGTGTGTGTGGAGTTTCTAATTGCAGAGGTTGGTGCTCCCTGTGACACCTGGTGCTAGGGTATACAGGGGGGTTGAGTGGTTTTTCTCCCACATTGTGGTCATTTGGGACTGCACGGTTGTGTTTGGGGAGATTTTAGGATTTTGTTTGCAACAGGTGCAGCAATTTATGCAGAAAACTACAGTGTGGTGATTTATTATGTTGAACATATGTTATATGTTGGTCATTCCTTTCTACTGCCCCCTTCTCCCAGGGTTTAAAATCTCCTGCCATGAGGTGGACACTCTCTTTCCTCCCCTGGACATCCTCTTTCCTCCCCTGGACACTCCCTTTCTCTCCTGGAGTTGTTCTCCATTAAAGCTGTGGGACTTTGGTCCTGGGAAGAAAGAGCGCCTCTCATCTTTTGCTTTTGTCCTTGTCAGTGTCACTGGGTCTGGAGCTCGCCAAACTGATCCCTCACGAGGTGAAAACTGACAAATGGCCCCACATACACAGCTCAAAAATTGGCCACATTTCTGATGGACTGGAGTGTTCACCACACTTTTGGAATTCCCTATTCCCACCCAGGTCAGGCAATTGTTGAAAGGACGCACCACACTCTAAAAGCCATTCTAGATCCACAAAAGGGGGAGTGGCCCAAGCAACACCCCAGATGATGTTGAGCAAAGCTTTATATGTCTTTACGTTTTGAATAGCTCATTTGCAGGACCTAATCCTCCAATTTTTAGGCACTTTTCAAACAGCACACAGGCAAAATTGAAAGAAAATCCTTCAGTTTTGATCAGAAACCTTGAGTTAGGACAAATTGAAGGACCATTTCCACCAATTTCCACTTGGGGCAAAGGGTATGCTTGCATTTGCACAGGTGCCGGACCTAAGTGGGTCCCTGCGAAGGACATGGAACCATCTCATACACAAGAGCGCACCGACAATTCCACCAGCAGGGAAATGAGCACGCAGACGTGAGCTGCACGGAGAAGCTACGGTGCATGCCAGATGTTCCCTGTTCATCCTGTGAAAGCAACAAATCTTGAGTTTGATGTTGATTTTTGGACTGTGAAAATGGTTTGTATCATAGAGCTCTTTCAGCAAAAGCGTGGTGTCCATTGTGTTCAAAAGAATTCTAAGATATCCCAATTTGTAAAAATTGAAGGTTAGAGGGACAGTTTAGTGCCCTATAGTTGTCCAGTCCCTGAACAAGTGCTAAAAGATTTGCTTGACAACTGAAATAGATTAAATAGATGGGGAAGCTTTTGCCAAAAAACAGCTGAACAGGAACATGGAGCTCGATCAAATTATATACTGGCACTTGCTGGTTTTGCTTGCTTGCTTTTGCATGCGTATATGCATGTAGATCAACCAAAAATGAATGTTTGCCTTGCTTTAGCCAAGTCAGCAGGCTCAGATACCATATGTTTGACCAATTCCAGCCCAGACAAACCCTTTGCAACCTGTTTGGTCGGTGTGCCTGTGTTAGCCAAGGAGTAGCCAATACCCAATCGTTACAAAAAATTGGTGTGAGGCTGCCAACGAGACCAATCCCATAACCAGCTGACATCATTGGGCCCCTGATCTTCTTAAAGCACCTTCTGAACCTCAAGAGTTGGAATTCTTGGTTCATTGGTGATGGAATTTTGTGCTGAGTTTCAGTACCAGGGAGATCCACAGTTAAATGTTACTCCCCATCATCCTGAGGACAGATACTCAAGTTTGTGGTACAATTGTACTAGCCCAGTACCCCCTAAGGGTGAAACTGCTGACGAGTAGATGACCTAGGTGAGTCCCCACGACAATGAGCAACAGAATATTGGCTCATTTGAGAAAACCAAGAGGAGAATGACACCAGCTGTGTCCCCCAGCAGAAACTCTGGCACATTTCTCGTCTAGCACTGTCAGAGCCGGGCTACTCTCACAGCGCACTCGGGAGCCTCGTGGCCGCCAAAGGTGGAGGCACCGCAGCATTTCCCGGTTCCCGGCCGTGGCTCTGCAGGGCTGGGCTGGGACAGCTTCCCCCAGCTGATGTGCAGCTCTGGATGAAGGGGAAAGCATTGGGCTACCTGGTGATGGATCTTCCTTAATCACCAGAGGCACCCTTTTGCAATAATGCTGAGGTGCATTGCTGAGCTTATCCTTTCCTGACTCTTTTTTAAACTTTGGCATTACAGTAAGTTACACTGTTCCTTCAGCTGGTGTCTGTGTCTACATCTCTGACCCTCTCCACCACCAAAACAAACACACAGCCAGTTTAGCACGAGACCTGCCTCTCTGCCAGCCCATCTCTTGGCAAACACCCCTGGTGGCCATCTCCACAAATGAAATTCCCACTTTGCAACCTCCTTTTCTGCAGGCAGGTGAGAAAAGGAGCCACTCCCAGCTCTGGACACCTCCAGAAACCAGCTGCTTTCAGCAGTCAAAACCCTAAAATATCAACCTCCTTCCTTTACCTGCCATGGGGAGCTCCTACCAAGAGGCCTTTTGTCCAAGGATACCCACAAAAGAGCTGGAGAAGGGAGCAGTTTGAAACATAACTGCTTCAGAGTTTAAACCTGCCTTTACCAAATGAGCACACACCAACCTGTCCCAAAGGGAAAGCAGGCAGCAAAGAGAAGCTCCTCTCCCACAACAGCAAACTCTGTGCTTCCTTCTGTTCCAGCTGGAGAGTGGAGGCCATGGGCTGCACCTCACTTTGGGAGGGAGCCCTGGGAATTGGCCTGATCTGGGAGGGCAGCAAAATGAATTCCATAAAAAGTAGGAAAAAGTAGGAAAAGATTCTGTGGAAGCATTAGATTTAGCATTAGATTATGACAATGTTTCTGGAGGAAAGCAAAAAAAAAAAAAAAAAAGAAAAGAGTTATTGAAGTATTTCAAAACAAAAGGTCCGAGACCGAAATTTGTAAATTTGTTTGCCAATACGACAACCCCAAAGTCTCTGTGGTGTGTCAGGAAGCTCAGGAATGTAGAGAGCATTTTCAGCAGACACTGGATAGAAGGAAGCTGCACAACCCTGCATACGTGCCTTAGAGCAGAAACATGCTGCCCTTGGGCAAACAATATAAAATAAAGAAGTTTGCCAAGATGTACCCCAGGAAAAGAGATGTGAAGCAAGATGTTCTAAGGATGTGAAGAGAAGATATGGGGCAGAATGTTCTGCTGACACTTTTGCCAATCCATGTACGTGACCAAAGATATGTTAGCTCTTTGTCCTATACACAACACTTTGTAACCACTTATATGTATTCTCCCGTTTCTGAGCCCTGCATTACCATATTAATGTACCCTGAGATTTGCAATAAACTGAGCATTGATCATCACCTCCATGAAGATTAAACTCTGCCTGCGGAGGGTTCCTTTCTCTATTACCCCTCTCCTTTTCCCCATCTCTCTCCCGTATACCTTGTTTCTCTACCTGGCATCCATATCCTTTCTTTCTTTACAGGAATGAACTTGAAAGCCTTGGATAAACACCACTGGTGTCCGTCCCCCAGAGCACGAGCAGCTCCCCAACAAGACTTCAAGACTAAGGGACAAAGCTTCCCCCTTCAGCTCTCCACAGCAGCTCTAGGGAGTCTCTCCCCACTGCAAGATCTCCTTTGTCAATCTACAGTGACAAGAGTTGGCTGCAGGAGGCATTTGCATGGGAACCCTCCCCAGATGGGGGAAGAAAAAGTAGAGGTGATTCCTGTGGAAATAAAAAGGCAATGCCATCTGGGAAGACACCAGCATGCATTTGCTACAGCTCTAGGCCAAAAATCCCTTGAAGAAAGCAACATCCATCCATGGGGAAGCATTTTGGCTTTGATATCAATGCTGACAAAATTGCTGCCCCTTCCTGCTGCTGTAGCTGACTCCGAATCACGAGAAATATGCCAACTCTGCCAAAGACAGGCAGATATGGTGAGATAAAACCAGCTAGTCTGCTGAAAAGGAGACCAAATGAATGTTTTCTAATCACCTCTTTTTATCCTTTCCCCAGCCAAAACAGAACAATGGCCTTCCTCTCTGTCCCCGATGGTGACCCAGGCACGGCATGCAGCGTGGGGATAACCTGCTGTGCTGTGCTGTGCTGAGCTGAGCCGAGCCGAGCCGAGCCGAGTTGAGCCCGGCCAGCCCCGGGGCCCGCGCTGTGCCCACAGCTCCGGCTCTGCCGCCCGCGTCCCCGCTAAGTCCGGCCCGCGCCGGGGGACGCTGGGCGCGCGGGCCCGAGCGCAGCGCCCCCCTCAGGCCGCGCGCCGCCGGCGCAGCCGCAGCCGTTGCGCTGCGCGCGTTGTGGCCACAGTCGGCGATGGACGCCATGGCAGAGCTGCCGCTGCCCGCCGGGCTCAGCGCCCGCACCTTCCCCGCCAAGCTCTGGCGCCTGGTGAACAGCCCCCGCGTCCGCTCCGTGCGCTGGGACAGCCGCGCCCAGGGGCTGCTCATCGACCGCTCCCTCTTGGAGCGGGAGCTGTTCAGCTCGGGCCGCGCCCACAGGGGCCTTGGCCATGGGCCGGCCCCGGTCCCGCACACCTTCAGGGCCACGCAGTTCCGCAGCTTCGTGCGGCAGCTCTATCGCTACAGCTTCCGCAAGGTGCCGGGCTGGCTCGGCTCGACTGTGCCAGGCGATGCCGGGGCCTGGCTCCATTACAGCAACCCCTGCTTTCGCCGCGACCGCCCCGACCTCCTGCTCCGCATCAAGCGGTGGAGCGCGGCCAACAGGCAGCGGCCGGCGGCGGGCCGGGAGGGCCGCAGGCACCCGCCCCGCTGCTCCCAGCAGCTCCCCGGGGCGCGGCCGCTGCCGGACGGGCAGCATGGGCGCGCTGGCTTCACGCCGCTGCCCAGGGAGCGGCCACCGCTGCCGGCCCAGCGCCCGCCCTGCAGCTTCCACCTGCTGCACAGGGAGCGGCCGCTGCCGGCCCGGCGGGAGGTGCCGAGCCACTTCCAGGAGGTCTATGGGGAGCGGCCGCCGCCCGCCGAGCAGGAGGTGCTCGGCATCCCGCCCTGCCACTTGCTCGGGCTCCACGGGGAGCGGCCGCTGCCGCTCGGGCGGGAGGGGCCCCGCAGCCGCTCGCAGGAGCTCTACGGGGAGCAGCTGCCTCCGGCCGAGCGGGAGGTGCTCGCCATCCAGCCCTGCAGCTTCCAGCAGCTCCACAGGGAGCAGCAGCCCCCAGCTGACGACGCACGAGGTAGGAAAAGAGTTGTAGCCTTGTTTTTCCAAAAGGTCCTGAAAAGTGACCGTTTGAAGTATTTTGCCTCAAGGCTCTGTCATCCTCGGCCAGAAGTTGTCAAGCCTACTAGGAAGGGGCACCTAGGAGGCCAAAAGATTCTCTGCCTGGTTTTGCTGTGTGCTTCCCGTGATGTTTGATCCACAGCAGCACTAGAGCTCTGTGTCCCACAGCCACGTTGTGGAGCCTGACCAATGTGTTTGTATTCTTGCATCCACCCCGGGCACTTCAGGGTCCAGCGCTCCCGCTGGCAGTGCAGCTTGTGCAGCATGGACGGCCTCCAGCTCAGCACAGAACACACCTGGGGAGAAGGAATGGCCACCAGCAGATCTGGGCCTTGCTGTAGAGAAAATGATTCGGGAGATCAGGAGGTCCCTGTCTGAAAGATCTCCCTCTGCTCAGGTAATTCCATTGGATGGGGATAAAAGGGGCTGGACTGAAAGCTGTTGAACCTTGTTACATGGCTGAGAAGCAAAGGCTTCTTTAATTGAACTGATTTCATTATTATTTAGTTATTGAATTATTCTTGGTAAAGAAGATTTCTAAAAGAGGGGATGCAGAAGAAATGAAGAAGAGTTTTACTTGCTGGGAAAGAGGCGAAGAGGTTTTGGAGAAGTGGCACTGAAGGCCAAGTGTCCCGTGCAGGGAGGGGCATGCCAGAGGTGCCTCTGCTCCAGCTGCAGCAGATGTGGGCTGTGCCTCTTTTGGGTGGGAAGGCCAAGGCAAAGCAAGGGCTGGGCTGCAGCTGCTGCTGCTGTGTGAGCCCTGCTGTGCGTGTGGACGCTCCCAGAGCCATGGCTGGGGCTGGGCTGCAGCTGCACCTCTCTGTCCTTTTGTAGATTATTACACGTGTTGGCCAAAGAATGTCTGTCTTTCTGTTGATGTGCTGACCCATTGCCTGCTGTACATTTGTGATGAGGGCTCAAGGGGGGGAGTGGGATTTTTTGGATTTGCCAACACCTTATTCTCAAGTGGCATGACTTTTGTCTTCTCTAAAGTCACATATAGCAGTTTAGAGAAGCATTTTATTCCATAATAAAAGGGAACATTGCAGGCTTGGAACCCTCTTTAGAATCTTTAGGGTTCTGATGGACGTGCTATGGCAGAAGAGATGAATATTCTGGAACTGGTCATAGGGAGAATATCTTTGTGTCCAAAGGTAATTTGCTTCATTGTGGACATTTACTTCCTCAGTGGAATAGAAACACTACTTGGTTGTCTGGCTTTTTCTGTCTTTTGGGTTGATTTTTTTCCTTACCCTAACGATTTATAGCTCTTTGCCACTGATCCGAAATGTTATCCTGGACATAGCCTGGGTGCATCAATGTTTGCCTGGATGACACACGCGGGGCAGCAGCAGAGGGCTCCGAGAAGCAGCACCTTGTGATGGGTTGTGTGAGCGCTTGGCTGGGGATGCTGAGACTGCCAGGCAGAAATGTGTGCTTTGCCTGTGGCTTTGCAGCACACAGCCCTGGGCAGGGCTGGCAGCTGTGCTGGCAGCAAGGAGAGCCCCTGGCTTTGTGCTGGCTGATTTCTCACAGCTCTGGGATAAGGCAGGGTCAGAGCATGGGGGGCACATCCCCTCACTTGGTGTCTTCTTGTTTTCTGTGTTCATGTTTTGTCTCAAAGGTCATTTTGTGAGAGCTTCAGTTTCGCCTTGGCCCCCTGAATCCTGAGTTTAAAAGGCTTGTCATGTGAACTGTATGGGCAGTGTTCCCTCCTCTGTGCTCCATGTCCTTTGGGAGTGGAGAAGGACAGTTATTGCATCCCTGATATGATTTCAGCAAAATAGTGAGTGATCTTTGGGTTCCTTTCTTTCTGTTTTTCTGCTCAGGACAATGTTGGTGTTGCCCCTGATTCTCCAGAAGGGGAGCCTGTGAATAGAGCTGCAGCAGAGGATGCTTCATCTGACACCGAGAGCTGCAGGAACAGTTCCCAGGAGCCCAAGGAGCCTGGTAAGGACAGAGCCCCCACTGGTTTAGAGAGCTGTGAGATGGCTGCTCTGAGCAGGGTTGGTGCTTCCTGGTGCCTTGAGTTAAATCCTGCACGGGCACAACCTCCCTGAGCCCTGCCCTCCACGCTTCTCCAGAGGCTCTGACACGGAGTCCTCTGCTGGGGCAAGAGAGCAGGGAATAAACCTGACCTTGTGGCAGTTGTGTCACCAAGCTGGGTGTCCCAATTTTGTGCTGAATTTGGTGGATAAATTTACTGCAGGGTGCCAGGGGAGGCCAGGCTGAGCGACTCTTGAAGGAACAGGGGGAAAAAAGAGCAAAAAGTCAGGGTAGAAGTCCAAATCACTGACTGAATGTAGTACCAGTCTGTTGGTATTGGTCCTGACCCACAAGAAAAACAAGGAGCACAACATCAGAGGCCAACCAATTGAAAAATCACGGTAACTCCAGTATCAGAAGGAAAAGCTTGAATGACCCCTGATTAGGGAGGCCTAGGAGCACTGTGCATCCATTCCTTAGCCAAGCTGGTGCAGCCTGCAGGCCTCGTGGGGAGCTCTGTCCCTCCCAGCCCTTGCTGCCAGAGCTGATGGTCGAGTTGGAGCAGCTGCTGCTCACTGCAGAGGGCAGTTTGAAGATGCCAGGTAATGGAGCTGGTTCATGACTCAGCTCCCAGCACCTTCAGCTTCAGCCATTTCAGTGAGGACTGAGGTCTCTCTGTCAGCTCAGAGAAAGAGCAAGGCTGGGCTTCCTTGTGGCAGCTGGGACTGTCTGTGTTTCAAGCTCTCCTGGGTGCCCTTTGCAGTGCAGGGGTGGGACTTTATCGAGATACTTCAATGTTTTGAAGCACACTTTTGAACACTTGGAATGGTCCCTGTTCTTTTAAGGGCAGATGGCTTCAAATCGCCAAGTGAGAGTCTGCCTTTCAGGCCATCTTTGACAGCCCCTGGTAGAAGGACAGGGCCAATATTGACTGAGCGTTCCCTTTGCTTCCCAGATGCCATCTGACCAACATCTCCAGGAGGGCTGCCCTGCATGGCAGGAAGAGACAGGGGAGAGCCTGTGACCATCAGGCAGGTAGAACTCCTCTGCTTGTAGATATGTTTATAGATTTCTATGGTTCTCTTTATTAGTGGATATAGTTCCATTTATAGAGGATAGTGTTCTATTTATAAGGACATATATTGATAGATCTGTATAGTTAAATGTCAATATGTATATAGGTATAGATGTTACATAATTATATTTTATTATATATTTACATTTATAGATTTTCAGAGTTAGATTTTTATATGTGTAGAGTAAAATATTTATATAATATATATATATGAAGTTACATTTATGAATGTGTATAGTTATATAGTAAGAGGAATAGGAATGTTTAGATGGAGACATTGATGGATAGATTGCTCTTGGTGTAGGCCTAGGCCTCTTTCCCCCCTCGGCTGCCATTTTCACCTCTTGCTTTTTCCCCGGTGCCCCCTGTGTCCCCTGTCCCTGTGCTGGGTCTGAGCTGGCGGCTGGGCTGGGCGGAGCAGCACTTCCAGCCCCGGCTGTCCCTGGAGTGGTGGGAGCTGCCCCTGGCCCCAGGCACTGTCCCTGAGGAGCTGCTGAAGGACAGTGAGACTGAGGGGGCAGAGGGGGCTGAGGGGGCCGTGGCGCCAAAGGGACGGTGACCCTGAGCTGCTGCTGGGGCTGAGGGCTGTGGGGCAGCCAAGGGCCATGGTGGCACTGAGGTGACAGGGAAGTGGCACAGGCTGGCATGGTGGTGGGTCTCAGGGGATAGGATGGCTCAGAAGGGACTGAGGGGGGTGAGAGCACTGTGAGGGGCTGAAGAAACTGAAGGCAGCTGGGGCTTCACCGAGAGCATGGCGGGGCTGAGGGGATGCAGGGGGCCAGCAGGGAGCACAGAGGGCTCCGGGGCTGCAGCTCTGCCAGGCCTTGGAAGCAATTCCAGAGCCTCCACTTTTGCCACAGCTCCCATGAAGACCTTGAGGACAGCTGGAGACTGACAGGAGCCAGCAGGGAGGAGCTGAAGGCCACCAGCAAGAGCAGTGAACGGGGCCCTGCTGCTGCCAACCTGGAGAGAGCCCGGCTGAGGCCACAGGCCCGGGGAGGCAGGTGGGGCTGAGGCTGCCGTGGGCTGTGACCGGGGGAACTGCCCGGCGGGGCCGGAGCGGGCCCTGCCCGTGCTGGGGCTGCTCAGCGCAGCTGCCCCGGCTGGCACAGGGGCTGTCCTTGGGCAAGGCATCTGTGCCGGCAGGGCCCGGGAGCTGTGCCGGCTCTCCTGCATCTGCACTCACCACAGCCGGGCCCGCTCAGCTGCTTTCTCTTTCTGACCCCCCTGGGGAGGCTCTGACATTTCCTCTGCCCTGATGGAAGTGCAGCTGCTGCCAAGGGAAACGTCCCCACACTCACTCAGTGTTCCCTTTGCTTCCCAGATGTTCCATCTGCTGTCCCTGTCCAGGAGAGCTGCTCTGCTCAGGAGGAGGAGACCGAGCAAGATGTTTTGAAGATGGGGCAGCTGGAATGCCTCTGCTTGGAGTGCTGTTTACAGGCACACGGACTTGAACGTAGACAGGGGTTATTACATGTGTATTTCTGTATGTGGGTTGCTATTTGTATGGGTTTATTTCCACGTGTGTATTCTTGTATTTATGTATATTTATTTTGTTACGAATGTATGCTATGTGTGTGTATATATATATATATATATGTTTGAAATTATTATGTGTATAAATTTATCTGTGTGTACATGGATATTGTTATATCTGTGTTAATTTCTATTTCCTGTGGGTAAAGTTGTGTAGGTATCTCTTTTGATATAATTTTTATTATATGGCTTTTAAAATATGAATATTGGTATTTGTATAGGTATATAAGTATTTTTATATTCATATATATCTGTTTCTGGATGTAATTCTATTTACATATCTATGGAGATATTTTTGTATTCCTAGATGGGCTTAATCCTTGTAGTAATATGTAATAAATTAGGTTGTTAAACACCTAATTGATCTTTGTGTATAGTGCGTTGTTGTGGAGGTTGGCAGTAAATTAACTGAAGTTGGTATTTGTATAATATTATATAGAAATGTTGTAATAATATAATAAATTCCCATTTTTAACCTAAATTGAGATTTGTATTGTTCTGTATTGTTGGCATGGGTGTAGCACTTTGTAGTAAATGACATTTTTCAACTGAAATTGATTCTTGTGTATTTGTGGATCAGCAGTGTGGCTGTAGCAATCTGCAGGAAATGCCATTTGTCCGCTGCGATGGGTGTTCCGTGATCTGTGCTACCCAAAGCCATGGGCAGATGTAAATGCTGGAGGATTTTGGCCATGCCAATCTCCGGCCATGCCCAGCACATGCCCCACCTGCACTCAGGCTGGGCAGGGGAAGCGCAGATTTGGGCTGGCAGCAGAGCCCCACATTGGCTCAGAACTCGCTGCAGAGGCTGCTGAGAAAACTCCGGGGCTCCACTGAGAGTAGAACTCCAAGCAGGAGCAACCCTGGCAGGAGAAATCATTCACAATGAGAAAAGAGAAAATGTGGCAAAGCAGATGTGGGGATACTCTGTGGGGCTGATCAAATGCTCTGAATCACCCGTGCCTAGGCACGTCTTCTGCAAAAAGGTCTTGTGAAAAACTGAACACCTCCCATGACATACAGATTGCACTTTCCCCTTCACTTACCTTGCTGTGTGAGTGGAGATACTCTTCCTTATCACTGAGAATTTTTGCCCTTTAGCACCTCACATTTAATCAAAGATGATGTACTACCACTTGGCACCATCAATGAAAACAGCCCTGCCCTCGTGGCAGTGTTTGCAAAGTCTTCCCTCCTCCTGTCCCCACATGTGACAGACGGAACCATCCCCTTCTGTCCAAACTGTGCCTGAGCTGAGTGAGGGCTCCAGGAGCTCAGGAGCAAGAGCACTGCATGTGGGAAGGTTTAGCAAAGTTTCCTAAGCACCAGTAAACTCTGGGTTTGCCAGTCTTCCCCTGCAATATTGTCCTACTCAAGAATGATCCTGGAGGACACTGTGCCTCCTGCTCACTCAAGAAAAGTTTGTTTTCTTCAAGGCTTGAATAGAGGAAAATAAAAATTGTGGTTTTTAGAGTGAAATTCGGGGGGTGGTGCAGCTGGGTTCGCTCCACTATTTGCTGTGGAAAGTAGAGTAAAAGCTTTAAATTCCCAGCAGAAGCTGACTACCAGCCCACACAGACCTGAATGAGGCCCAGGTGGGCTTGCTGCACGCTGGTCCAAGGGAAAAGCTGGAACAAAGTCCCCTTTTATTGCAGATGGAGTCTGTACTGGTGTCTCCAGGGCTGTCTGTGGTAAGACACGGCAATCCAGCCAGAAACTGTGGATATGAGAGTTCCAACAGCAACCTGCTTCTCCAGGGTGAGGGACGAGGCCAGCCCAAAAGCCTGGAAGGTGCTCTGGGCACTGGAGAAGGCCAGGCTGTCCTTGAGCAGGGATGGCCTTCAAAGGGGACCTCACACCTTGTGACCAAGGGCAACTGGTGGCCTTCCACAAAATGCTTCTTTTGTTCAGCTCTTGGAAAAGTTCCAGCCAGCAACAATTCCTGCTGCGCACACCAGCCCTTTCCAAGCAGGAGGAATTTAAGCAGCAGCCTGATGGCTTAGTGGCAGGAGGATAAAATACTCAGCTGAGCGTTATCAACTCTCTGTCAGAAGCCACATCCTCAGCCCCTCATCTCCTCCAGTTGTCTCAGACATGGAGGAAGCAGCAGGAAATCTCTGATCCTGGAAGGGAAAGCAGAAGGAGGAGAGGCAGTGGCCAGTCCCTGGTGCCTTGGGAGCAGTGAGAGCCATCCAAAACAGGATCTCTCCTGGGCTGTGGAGATAAGAGTGACCAATCAGCAATGCCCTGTGTGAGACTGGAGCCATCTGTGAACGTGAGCATGGAAATCTGACCTTGCAAAACAGAGGAAAAGGTGTCCTTGGGTATTTGCCAAAGCTTGCAGGGGCTCTGAGCCACCTGGTCTAGTGGAAAGTGTCCCTGCCCATGGCAGAGGGGTTGGATCTAGAGGGTCTTTAAGGCCCCTCCCAACTCAAGCCCTTCTGTGAGTCTGAATTACAAACCCACAATGACAAAGAGAACACAGAAAACCTGGCCTCTGCTGCATTGTTGGAGGTTGCTGCAGTCACTTGTGTCACCTGGAGACTGGTTTGGATCTGGAGAAATTTTCATGGTCCCAAAGTATTTCAGTGTGACCTTCCTGGTTCAGGGCCCCAAAAGATGCCAGAACAGATTATCTGCAAGCACAGAATTGGTTAAGCTGCCTGTGAACCTGATGGGAGAAGTATAGTCATGTTATTGCAGCGTTTACCCTGTACAGGTGATATTTGGTTTCCATTTTGAAGATGCAATGTTCTTGCACAATGCTTGTATATGCAGAAATACTGGCTTTAAATCCTGATTCCATCTTCACACAAGGATGTGTAATCCATCAGAAATGTTTAACATGGAGCCATATTAGCTTTGGGCTCGGTGGTATGGGTTGTTTAAAGTGTGTGATGAGTAATGGCAGCTCTAACAAATACCACTCTTGTTAATTTGGGTCTTCCCTTTATCAACCCTGTTGCATAGAAATCACTTCTTTACAGCAGAGACTAAATGAAATTCCTTCATACAGATGAGAATCATGCAATTCAGGCTAATTAAAGGGGAAGTTTTCTGTTCTTGTGAAAGGACAATCTAGATCTGGAGGGGCTTTGCAGTTAAGAGTGAAAAGGAAAAAGACATTTCTCTTAAGAAGTGTCTTGAAAGAGCTTTTTGTAATACCTGAAGCAGCTACGTTGATATTGACCTCCACAATTAAAAATGCACAACAACCACTTTGGTGACTTAATCTGGCCATGATTTTTAGCTGCAATGCCAAAATCTCATTAAATATGTTGCTATCCTTTAAACAAGGAAGGAGAGCACAAATACCAACAATTCTCATCAGCCTTCTGGGTTGGAAAGACCATTTAATTTATGCTCCCTTAGCTGTCAGCCTAAACTCTGCTGTGCAAACCTTAGGTCTATGTTGGACCTTATAAACTTCTTGAGCATCAACTTAGGTGCAAACCTGCTACAAAACCCTTCAGGCACCACACTGATTTAGAGTGGCAGGACTTCACTGTTCTAGCAGAGAATTTTATTTACTTGCTCCTGCAAGTCATTTCCAGAGTGGAAGTGAAATCAGTGCCTTGCTATCTGGATGGGATAGGATTTTCCTCCTGTCCCAACAGACAACAGGGGAAAAGATTTGTTTCTATTATACCATTACATCTAAATCTTTGGTTTGAGAGCAAAAGGAAAATGTTCCTTTAAGAAGTTCTGCCCGGACATTTTGGCATGAGGACAAACTGTGGTGAGCTGGCAGGAGCAGCACTGTCCCTGTGGGTGCAAACCCCCTGAAGGATGAACAGGCTGCTGTCACAGGGGCCACACCCGCAGCATGAAAACCCACCGTGCCATTAACTTGATGCAAACTAAGCACAAGTGACACAGCTCTGCAGCCTCAGCAAGGACTTGCCTCTGCAGAGATGTTACTGACAGACTCAGCTCTTGTTTGCAAGGGCTGTTAAATTGTCACACAAATCAACCACCCCTCCCTCTCTTGTCCTTCTTGGCGTCCGGCTGCTGAGCTGCTGCTGCTGAGAAAGAAGAGGCAGAGCCCTTCAGGGCAAACGGGGACTTTCCAATGGGCAGAAACTTCCTCCTTTGTTTTGTTTTCAGTGACAACAGAGGGGTTTGTCTTCAGTCCCTGTGTCAGCAGGGAAATTGTGCCTGCCTGTCACACCTAGGATCTGAACAGCCTGGATTTTTATTGGTGTAAAACCCACAGTGACCTGACCTTCTGCAGGAAGAGTCAAAAGGGATTCCTGGAATGTTGCAATAAGCAGATAGTGGTATTAAACATATATAGATAAAAAGGCATAAAAGCTCATAAAAGCATATGGAACTGATGTAAACCTAATAAAAAGAAGTATTTTATTGTAATAAAGAGTGAGGGTTGCAGACCACAGTGTGAGAAATAGCTACCCACTTTTCATAGTTTAGGAAGGTTTATTAAACCTTATCAAAAATACAACAGAAGATTGAATGAAGAAAAAAGTTTACAGCACCAGGAGCAAAAGATTTTCCTTGCTATGTGCTTAGCCCCCTCACAATGGAGGTTTTCCCCTTTTAACCCTTTAACCCCTCCTGAAGTTCTGTCCATCAACCCCTTCTTTGCTCTCCAGTGGTGGAGATCTCTTCCTCAAATCCTGATTGGGGGTCAGGTGTGGCCATAGCGACACGCCAGCCCTCCCAGATGTCCCAACCCCAGCTGTCCCTTGATAACCACGTGAGGGGTACAGCACAACTATAAATCTATAAAATTTCTTAACCTATATACATTGTGAAAAACGCCAATCACTTGTTTTTAAAATTTTAAAAGTTTAATAGTAATAAAATTGTGATAAAAATAGTAATGCAATTAGAATAATTTGGACAAGTTGAATTAAGACAATATGAGACAATAGAGACAAAGAGTTACGGATGTCCGGGTACCTTTTTCTGGGCAGCAGGAGCCCGGAAAAGGACACCCATTAACAAAGGATTAACCCTTAAAAGCAATAGCCCATTGCATATTCATACACTTCATATATGATGCATAAATTCCATTCAAATACAGGATTGTGTCTGGTCATCATCATCTTCTTCCTTCTAATCCTAACAGTGCCTTTGAGGCAGGAAGAAGTTCCTTTCTTCTGATAAGAGAGCAATAAATTCTTTTTTCTGAAAGATTTAGGTGTCCTGTGGCTGCTATCTGGTGCGAGTGCCTCATTCCTTTCTTTAAAAAAACCCCACTGACATAGTTCTTCTTTTAACTACAAAGGTTACCTCTTAATTACAAGACTACATTTATCATATTATTAAAATGTTAATACAGCACTACTAATCAATCCATCAAAATACACATGGTAAATATCTGCATAGAGCCATATAATATGCGCCTTTCACACATGATATTTGTCTATTAATTGTGAGAGTCAATCATCATATGACTCGTCTATCACAACAGGAAAAGAAGTTTCTGGTGGGAGGGACACTGGTTTTAAAGGTAGGACCTGTTCTTGAGGTTTGATTTGTTCCCTTTTTCAGAATACAAGGAAGTCATGGTGTTCCAGAGTAGAAGCTGGTGCCAAAAGTTTGAGAACAGGGTGTGATAAGATCACCAGAGTATTTTATCTGTATCTAGGAAGAAGCCCTGCAGAGCTCCTCTTTGGCTTTTATTGAAAGTAGAAGTCCTGTTTTTACCAAGAATTTTGATCTCTTGGTGTTTTGGAGGAAGAAAAAGAAAACAACAAAGCACCTGAAGTCTGCGTTGAGGTGAGGTGTATCCCAGAGGACTGAGGGCTCACCAAGGCAAGAAACCCTCCTGTGACCGTGGTCACAGGGGTTTTCAGGTGAAGGGAGAGACAAGAATGTTGACTCCATGTTCAGAAGGCTTGATTTATTATTTTATGATATATATATTACATTATAACTATACCAAAAAGAAAAAGAAGGTTTCCTCTCAGAAGCTAGCTAAGCTAAGAATAGAAATGAATGATAACAAAAGGCAGCTCTCTCAGACTCTGTCCAAGATAGCTCTGTCCTTGATTGGCCATTCATTAAAAACATCCAAGATGGGCCAATCACAGGTGGACCTGTTGCATTCCACAGCAGCAGATAACAATTGTTTACATTTTGTTGCTGAAACTGCAGCTTCTCAGAAGGAAAAATCCTATAAAAAGGATTTTTCATAAAAGGTGTCTACAACATGTCAACTTTTTTGTTTAGTGAAATTAAAAAGAAAAGTGTTTGTAATTTTCTCTGCTGGGCTCATGCAGAGGAAAGGACAAACTTGACAGGTTATCTGTTGCCAATCAAACTTCACTCAAGTGCTCCTGTGGAATGAACAGGGAATTTCTTCACCTGTAGAATATAAAATTCTATCATATCACTAAAAGAATTTTACAATATAAGAAAATGCAAAAACAATGCAAGGAAAGTCCAAGTCCAAGCAGCTGAGTTTCAGGAAAAGTCCATGGACTGAAGATATTCCTCTTTGCCATCTCTGAAAGTCCCTTTTGGTCCTGAAACAGGCTTACTACAGAAAAATCCATCAATAGTTATCAAAAGTCCATTGACAGTCATCAAACAATTTCAAACAATTTGAGAAAATTTCTGGAATGTGGAATTCTTGCCCACAGCCCTTTATAGCGCAGCTTGGGCTGAAGCTAATTTTTGGCCCTTCAATGCTTCAAAGCTGCTGCCAGCTCTTTCAACCCTTTTTATCTAATTTAATTCTTCTTTTTTTTTTTTTTTTTTTTGTCGGAAAGTGCAGCAGCAGAGGAGCCAGAGAGAGGCTCTGCGGGGCCCTGCCCCATATGGAGGGATCAGGAACCCCAGATCTGGCCCACAAAACAGTGGTCCAGGACCGGTAGGGGAAGCAAAACCCCCAAACCCGTCATGAGGCCGGGAGGTGGCCCTGGCCCAGGGACCCGAGCCCAACAGCCCAGGCCCAGCCCCTGAGGCAGGCCCTGCCTTGCCATAGGCCTGCACCCTTCTGCCAGTATGATGGCAGAAGGGGTGGTGAGATGCTTCTGTTCCCCAAAATCATCGAGGCATGCCAGCAGCGGGGGAATTGAAGCTGCCCCAAGGATCTTCATCTCGTGTCTGGGAATGTTTGTTCCCCACAATTATTCTTTTTATGCTTTTCTGCAGAAATATTGTCACCATCTATTCCTTCCAGAGAATCTTTTCCTACTTTTTGGGGAATTCCTTTTGCTGCCCTCCCAGACCAGGCCAATTCCCAGGGCTCCCTCCCAAAGTGAGGTGCAGCCCATGGCCTCCACTCTCCAGCTGGAACAGAAGAAAGCACAGAGTTTGCTGTTGTGGGAGAGGAGCTTCTCTTTGCTGCCTGCTTTCCTTTTGAGACAGGTTGGTGTGTGCTCATTTGGTAAAGGCAGGTTTAAAATCTGAAGCAGTTGTGTTTCAAACTGCTCCCTTCTCCAGCTCTTCTGTGGGTATCCTTGGACAAAAGGCCTCTTGGTGAGAGCTCCCCATGGCAGGTAAAGGAAGAAGGTTGATATTTCAGGGCTGTGACTGCTGAAAGCAGCTGGTTTCTGGAGGTGTCCAGAGCTGGGAGTGGCTCCTTTTCTCACCGGCCTGCAGAAAAGGAAGTTGCAAAGTGGGAATTTCATTTGTGGAGATGGCCACCAGGGGTGTTTGCCAAGAGATGGGCTGGCAGAGAGGCAGGTCTCTTGCTAAACTGGCTGTGTGTTTGTTTTGGTGGTGGAGAGGGTCAGAGATGTGTACAAATACACCAGCTGAAGGAACAGTGTAATTTACTGTAATGCCAAAGTTTAAAAAAGAGTCAGGAAAGGATAAGCTCAGCAATGCACCTCAGCATTATTACAAAAGGGTGCCTCTGGTGATTAAGGAAGATCCATCACCAGGTACCCCAATGCTTTCCCCTTCATCCAGAGCTGCACATCAGCTGGGGGAAGCTGTCCCAGCCCAGCCCTGCAGAGCCACGGCCGGGAACCGGGAAATCCTTCGGTGCCTCCACCTTTGGTGGCCACGAGGCTCCCGAGTGCGCTGTGAGAGTAGCCCGGCTCTGACAGTGCTAGACGAGCAATGTGCCAGAGCTTCTGCTGGGGACACAGCTGGTGTCATTCTCCTCTTGGTTTTCTCCCCTAGCCTGCCCAAGGCTCAAGGAGGAACCAAGGCCAGGTGTGGCCTTGTCCATTTTCCTCATGCAGAAAGGTGAAGACGTGTTTCACCAGGGAATGGATGCAACAATCCTTTAGATAATAACACTTGGTTAAGGAGCAGGTACATAGAACATTGGGTTGGGAAGGTGATCTAGAGGGCAGCTTTGGCTCAGGTCCTGTTGAGGCTTCAGTCAGGGTCTGTTGTTCAGGCCTTAGCCCTTCAGTATTTTGTGGTGCAAATCACACCTGTGCAGAGCTGGAAACAAACAAGTCTGTCTTTAGCACATTTGAGACAGGGAACAGCATTGTCCCTGCAAGGCCAGGCTGGGGCCAAGAGCAGAAGGCCAGCACCCTGCTTTTGCCCACAGGCAGCCCTGCAGAGCAAGCAGCCCCTCCTGCCCAGGGGCTGAGGTGCCCGAAGATGCCTCCCCGCTGTGCAGCTCTGCAGAGCCCGCAGGGCGCAGGGTCCTGGGCAGCCAGGGCAGCCCGGCTGCCTTGGAGCACAAGGAGTGGCCCAGAGAGAGGCTACTGCCCTTTGCTTTGGAACTGTTCCTCAGAGTCTTGTCATTAATCCACAGTGTCTGATGGGTTTTCCTTTCCTCTCCCAAATAACAGAGTTTTTTGAGAAAATTGACTGATGTAGCTGCTGCTGGTGGTGGTGCTTTTGTCTGCAGGTGAGGGCAGGTGATTTAAAACAAGGACAGAGTCCATTGTTAACACCCCAGATTTGCCGACTCAAGAAAACCATTCACAATTGGGCTACCACTACTGAGCAGTTTTCCTAGGTTTTGGAAAGCTACCACCTTAAGAAACCCAACAGATTTTCCTCCAGGAGGACACCAGCAGTAGCATGATGCCAATGTTTTCCACCCCTTTTCTGTGTCTTTTAAGAGTTCCTCAGTGTCCAGGAGGAATGAAATGACCTGTGATAATGTGATTTGAGAGCTCTGTGTTGTTCGTTGCCACATGAGTGTCCATGACAAGCTGGACACCCCACTCGTGGCTCTGTTGAGTTAAATTCATCCCAATTCTGTGCAAACAGCAGACCCCAGATGCTGAGAAGAGCAAGCACAGTGGGTGGGTGTGCATGCACGCACCCGGGGGCTGACTGGGGTGTGAGCTGAAGGTTTTGCACTGCTGTATATCTTCACTCTCCCAAGTTGGAGCAATTTATCAAATCTATATGAAATGAAACATATAAATCAATATGAAATCAAAATATTTCAAAATGTATGAAATAGTTCATATTAATTTATCGTAGATGCAATTTAACACGAATATACTATTGCCAGCCGGGAGTCTGTGTACAAATCACGAACGGGCCGGGACTGCTGAGGAACGCGCCTCGAGCTGTTTGTTTGCCAGCATCAGTCTCATTACATGGTTATGACAATGGGAAGATGCCATCCCCTCACATCCCTGGCAGTAGACAAAGAACTTAATGTTATAACTTACTTTAAGTAAGTTTTTTGACCAATCACACAAAGCAGAAGCATACTGACAGTATGTCGCTGAAGGACACAAAAGAACACAAGCACACCACCGCTCTCAAGGTGAAGGAAAAAAGGGAAGTTTTATTCTCTGACTCCAATATTTATAGGTTTACAAAAGTGACAGCGGATTGGAAGGTGACAGTGACACCTCTGCAATGACACTGGTCAAACCAACAGTCCATCAACTCTCTCCTCCTCCATAAAGGAATGAAAAACAGTGAGTTATTTACAGAAAGTGTGTGAGAAAGTTCACTACAAGAATGTCAACATCAGAAGGCTCAGAAAAACTTAAAAAACCAGGGTGACAACAGTAGTTCTACCCAACCACTATAAGCACACGTACCTTTGGTTAAAACAATGCTTGCTCATTTCAAATACAATATCTGCTTGTAAGCCTTAAAGCACAATGCACAGAGCTCCATTATTAAGCTTAGAAGTTCTAATATCTTGCTAGAGATACTTTTTTGAAGCTTAGGGGGTTATTCTAGCCAAGCATTAATACACAGACCCTTGTTCTATTTGTCCTTGATTTTCTACTTCTTATATAAGTTTTCTGCTGACAAACCTTATGGCTGCTGCTTAGTTCTAATTGCAGTTCTGCTGTCTCTGAGGCCTTCCTTTTGCCACTTTCCCAAAACCCTCTAATTTTGTGAATTCCTACAATTCCCCCTCTCGGTACAAGTAAAAAGAAACCTTTGGATCCGTGTTGTTTATTAACTACCTTGCATTTCATAGCTTTACTATAGCATACCTGCTTATTACTTGCTTAAAGCATCCTTTTTGCTCACATTAAGCCTTGCTATATTCCAACACAGCAATTTTAATGTTGTGAAAGTCCAGTCAGTTCAAAGGGCACAAGTCACGTCTGATAGCAATTACAAGTCGTTGTCCAAAAAAAGTCTCGCCTGTTCCAAGGTCTTAATTCGAAACCTTCCTCCATGTCTATACCTTCATCCACCATCTGCGTGAGGTTTCAAGAACAGTCTGTGAATCCATTTCCTACCTCTCTCTCTTTTGTGATTAAAACTTCTTTGATAGTTTTGTCCATCATTTGTCGCGCACAACGACGTATGCAAGGTATTACTATTACCATCACTACCAAAACACCCAATACATATAGAGACCTATTCTACAAAGTTCTCTTAGCCAAGGTGCAAAGCTCCATCCTTGGAACAGATAATCTAACCATGACCCACCATCTTCTTTATTTGGAACTGTCAAATCTTTCAGCTTTTGTATGATTTTGTGGATGGATTCAGAGTGATCAGACAGGTTCATGCAACACAGTCCTTCAAATTCCTCACAGCGATGCCCATGTGCCTGTAAAAGAAAATGAATTGCTGCTCTGTTCTGTAAGGTTGCATGTCTGACAGCACTAACATCAGTCATCACGTCACTAATTGCAATGGAAGAAGCACTGTCTTCTTTCTTCAGCCAACACTCCAATCGGTATAATGGTTTCAATGCCTTGCCCAAGGCAAGTTGATGTAGAAATAAAGTTGATGTAACTCATTTTGCAGGGCCCTAGGGTCTGAAATTGCTATTACAGTTTTCTTTATAATGATGGGCCTTCTTTCACTTCAAATGGGTGGGTGGGTTTTAAAGTGGGGAATGGTCTCCTTCAGATGAAGGCCAAGACATCTTCCTCAATTTGACCTCTTTCCTTATGACCTGTTGGCAGGCTTTCACACCCCTTGGCTATAGCTGAAGTTTTGAGGCCCAAGTGCAGGAGTATGGTCCTCTTCTTTGTCACAAAGAAATCCGCATCCCATCCCGCTTCTTTAAACATAGTAAAGACAGGCAAGTGATATATTACCCTAGCCTTAACTACCTTATCTGCTAAAAATTAACCATCCCTTATTATTTTTACTCTTCTTGCTATACTCTTTTCCCTTCACTAAATCTTGCTAAAATTTTAACTCTTCCAGTTATTTTAAATCCTTGATTCATTGGCCTCATCTCACACGCCAGCCATGTGTGAGGCGGTGCTGGAACTGGGAAATTCCATTCCTGAGCAGGAGATACAAGGCCTGGTTCTGAGCTGGAAGGGTGAGAAGGATGAGATGCACACCGTTTTGATCCAGGGGATGTCCTGAAAGTGCACTGCTTACCTGCCCCTGCTGCCAAGCACGGCGCTCCATCTCCTTCTCCTGCTCAGCAGATTTTTAGGAATCCAGGGGTTTCTGTGTATTATTTGCTATTG
Source organism: Melozone crissalis (assembly GCF_028551555.1). Taxonomy (NCBI): domain Eukaryota; kingdom Metazoa; phylum Chordata; class Aves; order Passeriformes; family Passerellidae; genus Melozone; species Melozone crissalis. Next base: position 1,826,800 of record NW_026535823.1, read on the forward strand.
CAACAAATAGAATTAATTTCCTTTGCAAGCCCAGTTTTGTCCTGGGTTATTTTGTGCATGGGTCTCCTCCTGAACCTGTGACAATGACAAGCAGGGACTTAAAGGACACTCCTATTCTCATGTCAGTAAGTTTGGAGAAGTGATTTAAGTATCAATAAGTCAATAAGTATAAATCAGTAAATTAAATAATTTGGGGGAATATTTAGCCTGTGAGTTTCAGAAAAGTATTGAATGGATACAAACTAGTAAGTGAGATTGCTGGGTGTGCATGTATTAGGGAAGTGATTCCCCACACACCCAGTGCTGAGATCAAGGATTGCCTCTTTTCTAACCCTGAGCTGGCAGCAGGAATCGGGCCCTGCTTGGTAACTTTCATTTTGAAGACTTCTGTTGAGCAGGTAAGAATGGTCAAAATGAAATCTTTTCCAGCTGTTTCCCTTTGGTTTACCTGTTTGCGGGTTAAAATTCTGTGCTGCAGGTGTGCTGGGTGTGTGCAGAGCAGTGCAGCCCCAGAAACGCCTTGGCTTGCCCACAAGTCGTCATGCCTTGTTGCCAGGTGTGCCCAGCTGTGGCAGGAGAAGGAGCCCACAGCGCAGTGGGCACCGTGCCCTGCCCAGCCAGGGCTCTCTGGCACACAGCAGCAGCAGCGCCAGCACCGTTCAACCCGCTCCTACCTTGGCTTCCCCTGGCACACAGAAGCCTCTGGAAATCAGCAGCGCCAGTGGCGTTCCCAGCTTGGAGCAGCTGCTGCTGGCAGGCAGATGCTGCCAGTTCGACTGCTGCCAAAGGGGAAGAAAGGCAGAGATGTACATGCACCAGAGCCCTGGGTATGTCCAATAAAGGTGCAAATATGTGGGGAGATTTGTTGGGAAGCATTTCAGCTGTGATGCCAACAGTGGCCCCTCTCCTGGCTCTGTGTGTTCTAGACAAGTAATGCAATGGTTGGCTCTGACAATTAAGAAGTAGATGTTATGGGGATGTTCAAATGTGTAGTGATGGTATTGTAATATATCCTCCCATAGTCCTCTTTCCCGTCTCCCTTGTAACAGCCTTGGTAGTCAGGGCATTTGGGGAGGGCTGGCTTGTGACCAGCAGGCAGGGTGTAACAACACCTGACCTCCAGTCAAGATGCAAGAAAGTAATCTCCACCAATGGACAGCAGAGAAAGAGTTGACTGACAAAACTTTTAGAGGGGCTAAGGGTATAAAAGGCAGAGCATCCTTTTTCTATGTGAGCACATGGCTGCTAGTCACAGAGACTCCCAATGCTGCAATTTTTCCCTTTTCAGTCCTTTGTTAAGGTTTAATAAACCTTTAAAATTTTAAAAGTGAGATTCATTTCTCACATATGCAATGCTGTGTGCCATTTTCTTGGTCTGGTTTCCTTTGCTTGTGTCCCACCTGAGTGCTCAGCTGGGGTACAGGCTGTAGGTGCTTGGGGCACTCTTGGAGTTCCTCTTGGATCCCCTGAACAGCAGGGTTTGGCCCATGAGGGGATTTTGTGCTGCTTTGTGACAGAGAAGAACTTCCCAGGCTCTTTTGTGTTTGCTGTAGGGAAGGTTGGTTATTGCTGTGCATAAATTCACAGTCCAACGTGGAGCGTTTGCTTTGTGATGTCAGGGCATGGTTGCCACATTGTCGTGGTGACATCAGAAGGTTGCCTTGGTGCATGGAAGGCCTGAGTGTCAGAGGAGACCTAGTGCTTGCTCACATCAGGAGAACCCTCCTGGTTGGGGAATTTGTCAGAACTGACAAGACCCTTGTTTTTTCTATATTTACCTAACTTTCAAAAAGGACAATGTTTCACCATCTGGCCAAGGCAGCTTTTGCTGTGTATGGCATTTCTTTCTCCATGTATTACGTAACACACTTCACCCGTAAGTAGAGGTTTCCCTTCTACTTAGGTTAGGGTGTAACCTAACCTGACTCTTGTATGTCTTCCTGCTCTTTCTTAGTGGCTGAGTTTCTGATTTTGAAACAGAAAGAACATTAGGATGCCACTGGTTTGGTAAAGCTCCTGTCAAGAGGTTCAGCTAAAAAGGGGGTGTCTGTAGCCACAGGGGCAGCATTTGCAGGGGAACCTGCAGGGCTTCCGTTCCCTCCACGGGAGAGTCTGTGGCAGCAGAGTCTGTCATTTCCTCAGGTTGCTGGGACAAGCAGGACAACTTCCAAAATGCAGACTGGGAGGCCTTCTCAGAAGGCCTTCTAAGGACTTTGTAGCTCTCCCCAGAACTCAGGGAAAGCTTCTTTTATTCTAAATTTTGTAATGAAAGGATTTGACTGTCCGTTTTTACCCTTGACTGAGTGCTAAAAGAGTGATTCCCTTTGCAGTGAAGTGCAACCGCCAAAGCAGTGAGTGTCTGCTCCTGAGCCTGGAGCTGCTGCTGTGCTGTTTCACAATAGAACTGCCACAGCTCAGGGGGATTTGGGGCAAGCTTTTCTGGGTGACTGTTTTCAGCAACTTAATGGGAATTAGTGCGTGCAACTTCTTTTTTGAAAAAAGTACCTGAAAGACAAGAGAACAAAAGCTGCTTTATCTGTTGGACAGAACAGAAGCATTGAGTGTTGAAGAAGAATTTGCATTTTCTTGATCATGTTTGTATTCATTTACTGACTAGACAGGCCAAAGTGTAGGCACAACCAAGATTATTGTCCTGATCTCTTGCTGGCTGTGTGAAAGAACTATGTCATGTGGAGGGATGTTGATAAAGAAAAATACTCTCTGTTTGGGTTGACCTCTTCTGTTGGATTCACAGCCCAGGCAGTTTTCTCACAGCACTTGTCCATTTTCCCTTGCCCACTCCAGGTCACCTGAAGCGTGTATTCAGAGGTGCTGATCCTGAGGTGAGTGAGAAAGGAACATTTCATGTTCCTGGTGCTTAGGAATTGTAGAGCAAGCTGTGAGCTTGGCCTGTGGCAGTAGATTGTAGAGGGCCAGCTGGGTAGGCTGAAAGAAAATCCATTTCCATGTCTGCAACAGCAATAACAAAGGCATCGCTGGCTATTTCCTCATTTTCCATTTCAGAACTTTCAAGGAATGAAAGGCTCATTTTGCAGGGAGAATCTTGCTTCTTGATAGTAGCCGGGGCGTAATGTCTAATTCTGAACTATTAGCAATTCTGTTGAATTAGCCCATTTAAATTTAGTCGCAGTGACTTAGAATCCCATTGTTACCAAAGTTTCTGATTTGTCCTTAGCAGAGCTGGTTGTAGAAATAGAGTTGAAAGGAATAAAGTGCTGAATAGAAATAAGGTTATCAATTATAGGTAACTTTCTGTCCCTCACACTGCTGTCTGTCCACAGATCCCAGAACCAACAGCAGTCTCTCCTCTGGCTCCCTCTGCTCATGGAGAGAAGGCCGAAGAGGAGGCAAATGAGGTGGATGAGCACCAGCCTCCAGCTGTGCTCACACCACAGCCTGAACATTCTGAGCCAGTAAGTGCCAGCTGTGTGTGCTGCTGCCTTTAGTGCAGGGCAGAGCTGCAAGTTTCTGACCAGCCAGCACTTGCTGTTGCTGGCTGAGGATGCTGAGTGCTGGAGTCCTGCCAGGGCCTGGTGATTGCCCCCAGCCTGTGAAAGCTGGACAATGGGCTTTGGTCTGTCATGTTTAGGCACCAGCATCTTGGCATTTTGATAGGGGCCAGCCTGAAGCACGAAGGCTCCCTGATCCCAAAGCAGGGAGCATGTCAAAGACACTGTGCTCAGCCTTGTTGGATGCACAGGGGACACTGTGGTGTTGAGAGACCTGTCCCCCTGCACAGACTGGCCAAGTTGCTGCAGGCACTAAAAAATGTTGATCTGACCACAAAAGCTCTTGGTGGTGCTTTGTCCCCACAAACTTCTTGGGTGTGCTTACTTGGGAGTATTTCAGAGACACACTGGGGATGTAGAGTTGCTGCTTGAAGTCAGGGATTTTGGTGCCTTTGTTGCCAGGTTGCTCTTTTGCACCTTCAGGCAGAGCAGCTAGTAGCAGAGCAGATAGGTGCTCTGAGTCTGTTTCTTGGTCTTTGATAAGCTGCAAGGAGATGACTGTGTTGTCCATGAAGCTGTGGGGGACCATTCTTGTCTAGTGTGGCAAAAAAAATAAAGGGAGTAGTTCTGAACCTTTCTTCTGAGGCAAAAACCAGACACTGCATGTGTCTTTTGATACCTTCTGTGGTGTAGTTTGCTTTGAAAACTGCATTGGAGCCTAGAATGGGAACAAAGCTGCAAGTCCTTGACTGCTGTCCTGTAATGCTAAAACCAGGGTGTACACCTTGCAATGGTGCCTGCTGTATCTGAAGTGCAATGGGCACCTTTGTGTCTGGGGAGCTGCGTGGGCCAAAAGGACGCAGGGCTGGTGGCCGTGAGCAGCTGAAGATGAGGCAGCGTGGGGCCGGGGGGCCAAGAAGGCCAAGGGCACGGTGGCTGTGCCAGCAGCAGTGGGGCAGCAGGAGCAGGGCAGGGAGCGTGGCCTGTGCTGGGCAGCGCTGCGGCCACAGCTGGAGTGCTGTGTGCAGCTGTGGGCCCTGCGAAGCAGAAAGTCATGGAGGGGCTGCAGCGTGTGCACAGAAGGACAGGGGAGCTGGGCAAGGGGGGGCAGCACAAGGCCAGGGAGGAGGGGCTGAGGGAGCTTTAGCCTGGACAATGGGGGCTCATGAGGGACCTTCAGGCAGACTTCCATAGATCCCTGCCTTAGACCCATACAGCCAATGCTCAGCACAAGGGCTGTTTCCCTGCCAAACATCCCTTCACTGCATCCAAGTGCTTTAGACACCGGAGTAGGTAACACTTTCATATTTTGTTTGTTTATTTGTTTGTTTGTTTGCTAGAAGGAGAAGCCTTGTGTAATTTCTCTTTCTCCAGGGAGCAAGGGAGCTTTTTCTCAATCTTTCCTGCCCTTTTCCAGCACTGGCAGAAACACATCGCTTTCAGGTTAACGGCTCCTGTGTCTTTTGGCAGCCCAGGGAATCAGTGTGTGTTGTGTTTGGGAATTGAGCAGGAAATCGATGCCCTTGCATTCCAGCTGGTGCTCAGAGATTAGAGGAGCTGGAGGGGCTGGGCTGCATTTCTGACTCCAGCCACTTTAGCCCCATCAGTGTGGTCGAGTCCAAGACAAGAACTTGCCCGAGCACAGATGCACGAAGAGTGCAGCTCCCAGTGCAATGCTCTGGGTCTGACTGCATTCCATAAGGACCCACACGCTCCAGATTCCCCAAGAGTGTGGGTTACTGAAGCAACAGGAGAGCAAGTTCAGGACGGCTGCGGATCGGGGCACTGCTACCAAGTGCTGATGTGTGTAGCGACAGAAACAGTATTGATTCAGGGTGAACCCCCCGTGGGGAATAATGTGCTTTGGCTCTATGATTTAGAAGGTTAAACAAATGCTTTCTTAAGCTGTGGTATATTACACTAGTACTATATTAAAACTCTACTATAGAGATACTATACTAAAAAGCTACTAAAGAAAAACTCGTGACTGTCTCCAGACAGTCAGAACACAGCTTTTATCTAATTAGCTAATCAAGCTAAACAACTATCACTAAAATCCAATTAACAAATCACTTTCAGTAAACAATCACTAGAACACATTCTACATGTACTAAACAACAAGAACAGCAAGTAGAGATAATAATTGTTTTCTCTTCTTCTCTAAGTTTCTCATTACCTTCCCTTAAAAAAACCTAGGAGAGAGAATTATATCTCTCTCTGTTCAAAGAATGTAAATACCACAGCACAGTAAAGAGAGATTATAAAAGTGAGATCTGTCTATCTGTCTATTTGAATCTTCCTGGCTCTGCTCCAAAGCAGTGGAAGATGCAAAGCTCACCTAAAGGCATCCCTTCAGGAGAGCAGTAGAGACAAGTTCCACTGACTGATCGTGAGCAGGCAGAGATGTTTCCCCCTCCAGAGATGGTTGTTTTCTCCCCTCATGTTTTCCTGCTCCAGCCTTTTCTGACCTGAAGCCTTCATTTGTCCTTTAAATTTTTGCATGTCCTAAGGGAGTGGAACTATCCCATGCTGTAGCTGGGGTCTGGTGACTTTGCTTATACACGCATTACATGACACATGGTTTCCTTCACTGGCATCCCCGGGGCTGTGTAAGTGCATTCGTTAATGGGGCCTTATGAGAAACTCTGTTACTGCTGGTCAGAATTCTCAGTTGACAAAAGAGGCAGAAGAAACACCTTGGTCCTCCTCCATATACTGAGATGGCCATAGAGGTTCTCTGACTTCCATCAGAGATCTTTGCATGCATCCTCATCTCCTGGATGACCCGGTTTTCTAACAAGAGTGTGGATGTCAGGAAGGAGGAATGCTGGTGCAGGCCTGAAGAGAAGGTGAACTCCAGAAGTGTCTCTCACAAGGAGTGAGCTCACCCAGGAAGCCCCTGCAGAGCCAGGATGGAGCTGTGGGACAGGGCGGGGTGTCAGTCGCTACTGAAAGACAAACAGGCCATGGCAGAAGCAGAGGGATGCCCTCACCAGACCCTTGAGAAATGCCACCCCTTCCCTGTCAGCTGCCTGAGAGGCTGTTGGAGCTTCAGTCCCAGTGGCCCCTGATTGTAGGGCCAGGGTCACTTTGGAATCTGTGCCTCCCCTTGGGCAGAGAATGACCCAGGAGAGCAGCAGCACAGTGCTTTGGGAACGTGTGAGCCCAGCAGTCTGTGAGTCTTGGCCCACAAAGGGCGTATGGGAAGTTGAAACCCATCTTCTCTTGCTTTCTGTGCAGGTGCTTCTAGAGAAAGAGCAGGAGCACACTGCCTCATCTGAGATGCCATGCCAGACTCAGGGAGAGCTGTTCCCTGCCCGAGAGCAGGAAGAGCAGCTCAGGCAGCAGGTGGAAGAGCCACAGGAGAATGGCCAGGTGAGCCTGACTGGCCAGGGGACAGAGGGAAGGGCAGGAAGAGGGGCATAAACCAGAGCTCCTGGGACTGAGGAGGCCAGGAGTCCCACAGGCAATGGAAGCACAGAGCCTTGCAATCTGCAGAGATCAGCCCTGGGACAGGATGGTTACAGTGTAAGCAGAGCTGGGTAGGGAAGCAGAAAGAAGGGACTGAATAAATGTGATTTTGAGGCTAAAAGAGGGAAAAGCTGAGCCTGATGGCAGCTCTCAGTCACTTGCTCTGCTTTTGTGTGTACAGAACATGAAGGCAGAGCCACAAGCAGAGCTGCCTGAAGCTCAGAGTGCCATCATGGCAGTGAAGAGGAGGAATGAAGACATCCAAGAGGAGAAGAATCTCCCTATGCAGAGGGGCAATCAACAAAAACAGGTGAATGAAGGAATGGCAGCCACTCCACTCATGAAAGAGAGTCCTTTCCATTGTTTACAGAAAAGTGACGAACAGCTGGAGGCACAGCTGCAGGAAACTGAGGCTAGGATCAAGGTAAGGAAGAAGAGGCTAGACGAAAAAATTAAAATCATCAAAGAGAAAATGAATTGCCTCCTTCAGGAGCAAAAGGCTCTAGAAAAGCAAGCGAGTGAAATAGCAATAGGCAGTGCAGTCACCCAAGGGGTGGTTTCTGCCCTCCTTGCCTTTCCAGTGCAGAGCAGCAGGGGGTGCGTGATGCCTCTGAGTGCCATCCTGATGAGGGCTCTGTCGGAGCTGCTCTCAAGGACACTTCCTGCTCTGCTGGATCTCAGCTGATGCTCTAGACAGTGGCATTACTCCTCTGACCATTTAGCCAGCAGTCATCTGAATGAACTCCTGCTGACTTCTTCCAGGTGGCCTTGTTTCTTGAGGTGTTTTTGCAGGTGAACATGGTCACTCACATAGATTTGGAATTCAAGCTACAAGCTGTCTGTATCCCTCGTGAATGCTCCTGTCCTTTTCTTTACTTTCTTCCCAGTCGATGACTCCTGGCTGACGGGGACAAGCTGTTGTCTCTGACTGCTTTGTTCTGTTTGACTTGAGGTGGAAGTGTCGCCATCCTTCCTGGCAGCCTGCAGAGAGTTCCAGCAAATGACGGGCAACCAAGAGCCCCGACGCTGGCATGAGGCCCAGGCACTGAACCATCCAGAGATGCTGCAGGATAAGCTCGTCCCGAGGAAGGTGCAGAAAAAGAGAATTTCATGGCAGGAGGTAGAACATTAGAATGAGGAGCTGCAAATGTATCTGCAGACCTAGGAGGGGGAAAGGAGTCTTTGGTAGGAAGTGGAGCAGTCATTGCTGCAGTCATCCTTTAGAACAAGAAACTGGCTATGAACTGGAGTAAAAGCAGCCTTTGGTTTTGACCATTTGGTTTCACAAGTGTACATCCAAAGCAATCCAGTTGTGGAGCTCTGCATGTGGCTGACAGCAGCTTCCTAAGGGCTTGCATTTCAAATGGCAATCTCTCTGGCATTTCAGGGCAATCTCTGCAACATCTTCCTGACATCAACTCATTTCTTGTCTCAGATCTACACCAACTCTGACACTGAAGCTGCTGCAGAAGCAGCAGTGCTGTTCCAAGGAGCCTTTGCTCTCCAGCTGAAGAAGTGGAGCCTGAGCCCTTGGTTCACCTCCCGTGCTGACCCAGCTGCTGCTCAGCAACAGGAGATGGCGGGTGACTCCCTGGAGCAGCAGAGTACGTCTGGTATCTTTCTTATCTGAGGGACAGTGTGTTGTGTGCACGTGTCAGCATAGCTCTACCAAAGGGTTATGCTCAGTTTAGTGTCCCAGAAGTGCTGGCAGTGCTCCGAGGCAGCAAGAGAGAGCTCTGGGTGTTCCTGCTGCCTCTGAGGGCAGCTTAGACTGGCTGGAGTTTGCCTGGGCTTCCCTCTCTGCCGAAGGCAGAAGCAGGGATTGTTCCTGGATCAGCAGAAGGCTGTGACTGCTTGAGTCCTAGCCACTGGCAGAAGCCCTGCTGAGATCAGTCTCTAGGAGAACAAATCAAGCCCCTTGTGATTCTGCAGCACAACCCAATGAATCTGCTTCTTGCCCGTAACAGCTGGCAGTGCTGTGCTCTCAGATAAGATCTGGTAGGGTTGAGAAGAGAGCCCAGTGGATTCTGTGTCTACCATCACCTGTTGGGACAAAAAGGGCACTGATCTGCGCCTCAGTGTGGCTGATCTCAAAGCCCATCCTGTTGTGTCCTGAATGGGGGCAACAGCTTGTCCGGGGCTCAGGCTGACTCTGGGTTCTTCCCATCAGTGCCTGTCAGTGCTCATGCTTGGGCTTTGCCAGCCTTGTTGTGGTTGCTGCCCTGCCCCTGAGGGCTGTGGGAATGCAGATGCTGGAGCCTTCCTTAGCTGGGAGGGTCCCGCTGCTTCCCGGCTGCTGCAGCGCGGAGCTGCCTGAGGCCACAGCCCCTTCTCTGGGCCGGCTTCTGCCTCGCACAGGCCTGGACTCACAGGAGGGTCAGCATCTCCTCTGGGCAGCTCTCTGTGTCACAGGGGCGCCTGAGGAGCACTGCTGTCCTCTGTGCCCATGCCCGCCGTGCCGAGTTGGGAAGATGGGGACGTGTGCGGTGCCGAGAATGCGAGTGCAATGGGAGCGACTGATCCACGCTGTCAGGGTGAAGAGAAGCGGCGCGGTTCTTCACGCGAGGCACGGGCAAGGGCGTCTTTGGGCTCAGCCTGCTCATAAAAGGTGAGGGTCCTGATGCTGAAAGCCCCGTGGGGATTGCTTCTAGCATGAGCTGCTCTGGTTTACAAATGCAGAGGCATTCTTCTGGCAAACTGCTGCAAGGTGGAAAAGATGGGAACACTTGGCAATATTCCTCCTGTTCTGAACTTGACATCTGTTCAGAGGAATTGATTCTAGATGTTCAGGTGCATTTAATCTTAGCAAGTAGGAAACCTTTTCTAAATCTCACAGTGTTTATTCCCAAGAAAATAAAGGCACTTTTAGTTCCAGCTCTCCTTAATGTTTCCAGATGACAAACTTACTTGCCTTGGTAGGTATTTTCTTCTGCTCTCAGTCTCCTCTGAATGTATCTCCCGGTGCTTCCCTGTGTGTCTGCTGTCAAGCAGTCTCTCCCTTCAAAGGATGCTAGAAATCAGTCTCTGTGCCAGCCACTTGTGCTGTGGGCCTGCTGTTCTTTTCTTGTTGTTCCAGTTGCTGTTCCTGTTGTTGTTAGCCAGCTGTCCACCAAGGGAGGGCTCAGAGCCCCAGACAGTGGGGCTGCCTTTTGTATCTCCTAGAAGGTGGGATCTCTGCTTTAAAGTGAACATCTTGCATTTTGTTTCCCTCAGGGAGAATGGTGAAGATGGAAAATCCTATTCTAAAATACATTGAACTGGAAAATATTGGCAGTGGGTGAGTCCAAGCAATGTTAATTGTACAAAACTATGCATCAGGCGTTTTGCTGGTGGAATAGGTATCAAGTGTGAAGTCAGACAAGCTGCAACTGTGTTCAGGCACTGGGCTTAGATTGTCAGTGCTGATCAGAATTTCTAAGTGTGCTCAGAAGGCATTGTCAGACATCTCCATGGTTCCAGTGTCCTGCAGGTCTTAGGCATTTCCAGCAGATCTCCTGTGTGGGCTGGCTTTCACTGCAAGATCTAAATGGCTTCTCCTTTCTCTGCTTCTGTTTTGTTTCTGGGACTTTTGGAGATGTTTATAGAGCAGTCGACACTGCCACAGGAGGAGAGGTAAATGTGAAAAGCCCCTGCAGACTCTGCTGCACTCGAGGGCTTTCCCCTCTGGTGTGAGCTGTGGCTGGAGCTTTGGGCAGAGCTGTGCTGAAAAGGCACAAGAAGCACAGACTGGTGCCAGCCCACAAAACACATCTGGGACTTTGTCCTCCTCAGCTGCCTGAAGGAAGGCACGGAGGGCAGCGGTTCCTTTCAGAGAAGAACGCGCTCACGCGCTCTCAACTGCTAAAACAAAGGTGGTGCCTGTGAGCACCTCACTGCTCTTTGGGGCTACAGCTTCAGAGTCCTGAGTTCACATTTCTGGCTGCCAGCAAATCCATCTCACAGTTACTGGTAGGTCCTTAGCCACCTGCAGTGCTGCTCTTGGGAACTGCACATAGGGAGAGATCAGCAAGGCATCCCTGAAAGCCCCAAGCCCTGCCCATAGCCCAGGATGTATCCACAGAGTATTAAGGCAAGGATTACTTCTTCTGAATTCCCAAACGATGCAGCAGAGAGTGTGGTCAGAGGTTTGTGGGTGATAACTGAGACACCGCTGTTACCAAGTGGTCAAGGCAAAATGTCAGTGGCCCCACGTGTCCTGTAACTGGCTCCCTAGGGAGCAGAGAAATGGGCTGTTGGAATGTCAGTTCCTAATTACTGCAGTGCCTAATCACAAGGCAGTTTGGCACAGCTCAGCTGTGCCATTGCAAAATGACTCGCTCCACATGCCTTGTGGTTTCGTGCCACCAACCACTCAAGTTACTGATTATCAATGTCATTTTAGGTGGCCATCAAGAAAATACGTCTTCAAGGACTGAGGAAGAAGGAACTAAAAGTCAGTGAACTCATGGTCATGAAGGTGAACAGGAATCCCAACCTGGTCAACTGTTTAGACAGGTGAGTTGTGCTTTTGTCCTATGAATGTTTGTTCACATACTGGAAACATGCAAGGTAAAATCCCACTTTGCTCACTGGCAGAAAATAGAGCTGTAATTATTGGCTAATTATTATTGCACTTTTCATCTCCAGTGGATGGGAAGAGATTGCATTTTGTCTGCACGAGTCTTCACTGGCACATGGTATTTGAAAATTGTTCAAAAACCCGGATGAGTTGTGTCTTACTAAATCAATGATGTCTATATTCACAGCCACCACTTTGTTTTGGAGCTTGATTTTTTTCAAGTGTCTTCTTACATCCAGGTAAACTAACAAGGATTTCCCTTGGATTATTGCCACTGTGTTCCATTGCTATGCATGCCAGAAAGACTAGGTGCTTTTTTCCAGAAACACCATGCGTGACAGGCTTTTTATCTGGGCTGTTACTAAACTGCACATTTTGCTTGCTGCCCATCTAAGACCTCTCCTTTTTCGCAGCTGTGCCTTTCTCCTTGAGACTGCACAGATGGCAAACAATCCACAGCCAAGAGGGAATGTATATTCCTTTATTTTGTCTTTGTCTCAAAGGGATCTGAAAAGGAGAGTCAACCCGTCTTTTCCAAACAGCAACCTAGCCATGTACATTCATCTCCATGCCCTTGTTTCCTTCTTTCAGCTCCCTTGTGGGTGAGGAACTGTCCCTGGTTATGGAGTACATGAATGGAGGCACTCTGAGCAATGTCATCAGGCAGACCTACCTGTCGGAGGATGAGATGGCAGCCATCAGTCGGGAGGTCAGCAATCCCATCTGTGTTTCCAAGGGCTTGGACAGCATTGTCTGGGAAACAGGGCCTCAGAGCTGGAGTGATTTCCTGTGCCAAGCTTTGTTTCTGTGTTGCTGCTATTCTATGGGCAAGAAAAAGCATCTCAAGTGAAAAGCCTGCCAGTGCCCCTGCTCTCCCTGTACTCAGTGCCAGTACTCTTATCTCCTGCTGTTGTCTTCTCGCTCTGTCTCTTGTATTTGTATTTGCTGTTCTCCACCTTGCCTCTCTAAATGTTTGCCTGGAGTTTGTCTTCACTGCATTCCTTGCCTGTGAATGCAAAGGTGCTGGTGGCAGGATTTGAAATGATCAGCAAAGAAAAAAGACTCATTTCCCACAGTCCTTAGCTGAAAACGATAGTAGTGCAGCCAAAATGCTCTTTGCTTCTGGAAAGTGACTGGTGTGATACATCCAAGCCTGTGCTGAGGCCAGCAAGAAAATCTTTGTCATGCAGCCTCCCACCCAAAAGTGATCTGCTTCACACCAAAGGGAGGGACTTTTCCTTTCCAAACCCCTCCTTTGTCCTTTGCATGGAAAAAGCACGTCCACTGCAGCAGGAGTCATCCTGGCTGGTTGGCAGGGGACAGCCTACATCAGCAGGTGCTGTTGCTCTTCCAAAAGCTGACGTGCCTTTCCTCAGAAAGGTCCTGCTCTGCAGGTGTTGGAGCAGCAAGTTCTTCCTCTCAGTGGCCATTACTGTTCTGCCATTACTCCCCATTCCCCTAGAGAGGGAATCTTTTAGGTTCTTTGTTTTCTTTCTTATGGGATGAAATCACATCACTCATTTTTGACCTCCTGTTTCTGTTTTCTCTCTCAGTGCCTGCAAGGACTGCAATTTCTTCATTCAAACCACGTCATCCACCAAGATTTGAAGAGCAGAAACATCCTTCTCAGAACTGACGGTTCTGTCAAGCTGGGTCAGTATATTCTTGGTCAGGTGCAACGTTCCAGGGATGTGGGTGTGGGGCTGCTTGGAGTGACTACCAGCTCCCCAAAAGTGGTGCTGGTGGCAGTGCAGGGACCCCTGCTGCGAGCTGAGGGCACAGTTGCAACGTGCACAGAGGTATAAGGAACCACAAGCAGTCAAGAGTGGCCTTGCTCTGTGTGTGTCCCTTCCAGACAGGGGGAGCTACAATCTAAAGCTTCAGGGGAATAAAGTCCACTGCTGTGAGCAGTGTTTAGAAACCTGGGTTTTTTTGGAAGTGGCCAATTCCATAGTCCCTTGGCTAAAGCCCCAAGGAAATCGCGCATAGACAGTTTTCCAGGAGATTCAACAGCACATTCTTAGCCCGAGAGTGGGTAATTCTTTTGCTTGGTTTCCTAATTGGAGCTGGCTTTCATGGTTTGTTGTTTTCTCCACAGCTGACCTTGGCCTCTTTGCTCAGCTCAGCCCTGAGCAGGGCAGACGGAGCTCCGTGGCCGGCGCTGCTGGGTGGCTGGTGCCTGAAGTGGTGACAGGTCAACCATGTGGCCCCAAAGTGGACATATGGTCTCTGGGAATCGTGGGCATCGAAATGGTGGAACGAGAAGTTCCTTCCTGGAATGCAACTGCTGTCTTGGTAAGGTGCAAATACTCACTGATCCCACTGTCTTTCTCACCTGTCCCATGCTCTGTGTGCCATTGGTCAAAATCCCATTGCCATCTGCTGGCACCACTTCCACCAAGGTCTCCTTCTAAAAACACCCCTGCAACACATCAGCATCTGCTGTAGCTTTGGTTGTATCAGAAAGGGAAGTGGCAGTTCAGAAACCTAACCAGTTCAGAAACCTGCCATTTTGGCCTCCAGCCATGCCTGACATTTCTCACTTGTTTTTTGAACAATGTTGGAACTCTGTTTCTGAGGGACAAGAATTTTTCAGTGGAGAGGGTAGACATGTGATAAACATCCTCAGCAATGGAGGTTAGACCTTCCCAGTTTCAATTTTCTAGAAAACATAAGAAAAAAAGGAAAAAGAAAAGTAAACAAAAAAGAAAGAGAGAAAAAAACCTACTATGAAACCAATGCCCAAGCAGTTCTGCTTGCTTTTTCATTTTTTAAACACAGCTCTTCTCTTCCATTCGATAGCATCTTTTCCAAATCCTTTTCGAATCTTTCAGGCTTTCAAGTCATCTGCACATTGTTCAGTCACGTATGTGGGTGGCCTGGATAAGTTTAGGATGTGTTTTTCTCCGACTGCAGTTAGAATTGTTTGCCAAACCCTTGGCTTTTTCTTGGTACTTTAACAAGTTGATGAGCTTGCAGGCAGGTGCCTGGGCTGGGATCCAGCGTGGGCAGTTGACACCGGTGCTGTGTTTCTTTACCACAGGAGCAGGGCCATCCCTGGCCTGCACAGTTCTAATGACAGGGAGGCCTCCAGCTCCCCACCATGGCCAGTGGCTGAGCTCAGCTGAGAGTCAGGATAAAACCCTCTTTGTCACCTCTGGTGATGTGGGAAAAGGACAGAAAGTCACATAAACTATTTGTACACAAGGGGAGTGCATTGCCATTTCCGGCTTTGAAATTCTCCTTTGGCTTAAAGAGGATAATTACAAAGTCTCTTTGGTCACCATCTACTTCAGTGCCACGAGCACAGAGTTATCATGACAGTGGTGGGCATTTTTATGGAGACTCCAAGGCCTCTTGCCTTTGTTATTTTTGTCTATTTGAGATGGATTCTGCAAGTTGAGGTTTGAATAGTTCCAAGTTGGTGTCTTATGTTTCTAAATACCATCTTGCAAAAGCAGAATGAGCTCTTTCCCTCTGACTTGTCACCGTGTGAGAGTTTGGTTCCACATGAACCACACTGGATAATGATCAGCCGATGTCTTGCCAATCTACACTGTAATTGCTTGGCCTGAGGAGTATCAGAAAGACCTGCTGAGCTCCATGGACACTGTCAGCTGCATGGAAGTGAGCATCCTTGGCCTTGCTGTAGAAACTGGAGCTCAGCTTAGGTTAGATGCTCTTGAGCAGGAGAAAGGCTGGAATCCTCAAGGGTTTCCAGAGGCCTGCGTGCCCAGAGGGACTGAGTTCTGGGGAGCAGCTGGATGTTTCTGCACATCATGGAAAGGGATTGCCAGACAGCTCAGGCCTCACCACAGGCAAACACTCCCCAGCTCTTCTCAGGCAACATTTGCTTTGGCTTTCAAGTTGTTCCCACTTGTGTGTCTGTGAAGATGCGCCTAAAACCACAAGGCAAGCCTCTCAGAACTGGTGTTACATTTCCAGAAATGAAGAAAGGAAGCCCAAACACAAGAAAGTTGCTAAGGCACGGATTTTTAGAGAGGAACTTAACCCCCTGTGCAGTTTCTTCTCACTGGGAAACATGCCTGAAACCTGGGCATGAGGGTCTAAAGGCCACAGTCTCTTCTGCTTCTTGTGCAGTGCTGCTGAAACACTCAGTGACCGTGTTTCTCTCCTAGCCCAAAGCAACATTCTACTAATCACCAAGCCAGAGCCTGGTGATGTGGAGAGCCTGCCAAAACCTCCCATTTCTTTCCTGGCACTTTCTGGGATGGGCCTACCATTCATGCATTGACTTGTGCAGCCAAAAAGTAGAGGGTGACCGTAGGGATGGAACCTCTCCTTCTGATTTGACCATGAAAAGTTTTTCTTTTCCATGTAAGGAAAGCAGAAATTTTCAGGCTGCTGAGAGACAGAGCTGCAGGTGGCTCCTGTGTCCCAGCAGGCGTTTTCATTGCAGTATATTTGTGCATGCATCTTATTGTGTCTGTGTTGAAGATGAGATTCCAAATGTTTGTCTCCTTACCTGAGGAATACCTGGTGGATTTCCTTTCTTTCCTTCCAATTCCCATTGTTTTCAAGAACAAAGCAAAAAGCTTGATTGGTTTTGTTTTATGGCAGCTGTGCTTAAGGGACCAAGAAGCACTGCAGAGATACTTTTCATATGCTAACCCTTGGATACAGTAGAGTTAGTATAGCAAAGTCCTTCTTCCAAAAAGCCTCTCAAGCTGATATGAATCCTCAGGGAAGGAAATGTGCTTGTGCTGATGTAGTTCCCACTAACTAGGTCAGGCAATGAAATCAGCTGCCAAGGCAAGATCTGCAGGACAGTGGGAAAGCTGTGGCTGCATCGGAGTTTGGGTTTTTGGTTGGTAAAGGAAAGTCGTCTCTGGGTCTCTGCCAGGGCAGAAAGTGCCACTGCAGAGTGGAGCTTAATCAATGCGATCTGGGAGAGCAGGGACAGATGGGAAAGAAGCAGGTGGAGCCTGGTGTCTCCTTTTTTCCCAGCCTCAACTCCTGATAGCCACAGGAGGAAGACAAAAGCTGCAGCAGCCCAACCTATTTTCATCTTGCCTGCGTGACTTCCTGAGCTGCTGCCTGCAGAGAGACGAGGCACGGCGCTGGTCTGCCAAGGAGCTCCTGCAGGTAAAATGTGAAGGGGCTGCAGGTGAAACAGGCTCTGAGGGATGGGCTCCTCCTCCACTCAAGCCCAAGGCAGCAGATGAGCCCCCTTCCTCCTCACCTCCATTCTTGGTGCTCTTCAAATGAAAACAGTGAGGAATCCTAGACTGGGCTGGGTGGCAGGGCCCTGTAAAGGTCCTGTGGTGCAAGTGTCCTGCAATGAGCAGGGAAATCTTTAAAGAGATCAGGTTGCTCAGGGCCATTTGCCACTGGAGCCGGAATGGTTGGAGGGATGGGGCACCTACAAGCTCTTGGGGCAAGCTGTGCCAGGGTTCCAGCATGCTCCAAGAAAACAAGTTCTTCCTTAGACCTACTCTGATTAGATGCCCTGTGTGTTTAAAAATATTTGTCCATATCCTATTGTAACTGACCCTGTTAAAAAAGATGTCCCCCACTTTCTTCAAAGCCACTCTGAAATCTTGGAAAGTGGCAATAAAGTCTCCCTGGGGCCTGTTCTTCACAAAACTGAATAACTCCAGCTCCCTCTGCATTTCCTGAGAGGAGAGGCGCTCTGTCCTCTGACTGTTTCTGTCACCCTCTTTTGTAATTCGGTGGAGTGCTCAGTTTTATCTAATGGCAAAAGAATTGAAGTAGAGCAATGCAGGGTACAGAGACATGAAATGGTGGTGGAGGAGCCCAAGGAAGCCAGTCCCAGCTGAGCAGTCAGAGATTTGGCTGTGGGCAGGAGGGGCTGTGGGGGCCTCACTCTGAGGGGCCCTGGTTTGTGCCCCCCAGCCCACCCTTAGAGGTTTCTGCCACACAAACAGGGACAGCTGGGAGGGACTTGTCCCAGCCCCATCTGCTGCCTGGCACGCTCAAGCAGACGGCAACTGTGCCAGGGTTACTGCCAGGCTGTGTGGCAGAGAGGGAACTGCAGGGCCCAGCGCCACTGGGCTGGCCCTGCTGGGAAGGAAGGAGCCATCCAGCACACGAGGGCCAGGGCATGGAAAGGTAGACACTGCTCTCTGTCCCTGTGGGAATCAGCACAGTGCCTGTCTTTCAAAGGCAGGGACCCGTGTGAGCCATTGGAGTTTCCTGAAAGGAAGAAAACCCAGGGACAGAAAGCACCATTTCTAGAGCACTGGCAGGGCAAAAATCCGAACAAGATAAAGAAACCTGAATAAATGGATGAGTGGGATTCTGGGCCAGGTTTGCCTGTGATGGCAGGGTCCTGCACATGACTGCTGGGTAGCAGATGGTCTCACTGCTCCTCTTTCTGGGTCTTTTTAGGACCCAGAGCAATCCCAACTGAGCCTGTGAAGCACTGAGCTTGGAAAGTAAAGGTTTACTGTTCACTGTTCTTTGTCTTTTTGTTGTTTGGTTTATTGTTTGGTTTTGGTTTATTTGTTTTGTTTTGTTTTGTTTTGGGTTTTTTCTTTGTGTTTGGTTTTCTTTTTTGTTTTTGTTTTTCTATTCGTTTTTTGGTTTTTTGGGTTTTTTTTGTGAACAGCATCCATTTGTAACATCAGCCGAGGCTGCATCCACCCTGGCACCACTCATCATCTCAGTGAAGAGGAGGATGGAGAAGCAAACAGCGCTATAATCATATCAGGACCATTTTCTCCATAGCCATCTTAGAGTAGGATTGTAGAGTAGGACTGTAGAGTAGGATTTAGAGTAGGACTATGTGGAGAAAAGAAAAAAGACTCTGCACAATTTAATGTGAATCAAGGAGAAGCCATTTATTGTGCTTCTAAACATAGTTTATAATTAGTTCCTATCCTATAGCTTTCTGTAGTCATGCATTGTTTGGTTGCATCTTTTTCTTAATCTAATTGGTAGATGCTGTAAGGGTCATTTTATTTGGGTTGTTACCCCTTTGTCTGTCAGCAACTCTTCTGCTTCTTCTTTCTGCTCGCAACATCACCTTTTTATCCACAAAGTTGAGTGCAGCTTTATTAAAAACCGGATTTAGTCCTAGAAGGTAAGTTTGTTTAGTTAGCTCCAGAAGGTTAGGCTGGTTCATTTAGTTCCTGTCCATTGTTCTGTAAATACCACCCTACAGGATTATAGAGTAGGATTGTAAATAAATAAAGTTTCTGAAACTTTAACTCATCTGGAAGAATCCTTTTTTTCTCACCCTGTGAGCAAGCTGAGCATTTCCTTCTGAGTTGTCAGCTGTCTCTTAAAGGTGCAATGGCTTCTTTGGTGTTGTGAAAAGCACATATTACAGGATAGGCTCTTCAGAGATATTAAAATGAATATATATATATGTACACACACATATATGTATATATATATATATATATATATATAAAAATTAATAGACTATATGTGTTATGTTGTCTTAGTTAGTTTTACTGTATTTTTTTTTTAAGTAGTGTGGTATTTTGCAGTGTGATGTCATGGTTTGCCTCAGATACTCCAGGTTCCTCCCTGATAATTCCCTGCCAGGTGTGTCAATCATCCCTCCTTTCCACACCCTGACCCCTGCTGAGCGCTGTCTGTCAATCCTGGCATTCCAGAAGGGCATCGAGTGATTGGCAGAATTCAAAAGATGCCCTCCCCTCCTGGAAGGACATTGGGCCATCCAGGTGTCCTCTGTCCCTTGACACTTCCCCGCCCCGTACCTGGTTGGTGGTCCCCGTGTTCCTTCCCTGCCCCTCTGCCCCGGGTAAAAGGGCGAGCAAACCATGCGGTTGGGAGTTCTCCTGGAGCCATTGCTGGATTCAGAGGCCTGTGGGCCAGGAATAAAGCTCTGCATAGAAACCCTCCATCAGACCCGACTCCTTTCCTTCACCTCGCCTTAAAGCTTCTCCACCAAAGGTAAACCTGAGCTCCTGCATGCCTGGACTTGCCTCCAAGCGCCCAGCTGCAGCATCCAGCTAGCCAAAAGTTTCTCTGGGATAAAATTCCACAGTTGCCGCTATTTGGCCAAGCAGCAAAGGCCAGACAAGCTCATGTACGTCCCGTCCAGCTATATTGGTAATTATTTCAGTGGTAAATATAGTTTTAGGTTATAACATTATGTAAAACAGGAGCTATGCGATGTAAGATACTTTTTTAACTAGCTCAAGAAAGGGATGGGGTAATCAAGAAATTCTTTACCCAGAGATGACAGCAACAGGACACCAAAAGCCCCAAGGGAAGAATTCTTGCGTCCATATTGGAAAAGACCAGCTTTCTTCCACCTCCTTCCTGACTTTGAGGAGCCAACAGGATTAAGGGGGAGAACTTGACAATAAGCAGAGAACACCCTTTGTTTGAAAAGAATTTATGCATCATATATGAGATACACGAATATGCAACAGGCTATTGCTTTTAAGGGCTAATCCTTTTTTAGCGTGTGTGCTTTCGGGGCATAATTGCCCAGGAGGCACCGGGACTATCCGTATGTCTTTGTTTTGATTGTCCTTTACTGTTCTAACTCTGATTGTCCAAATTCTTATTATTCTAACTTTTATTACTATCTTTATAACCATTTTATTGCTACTAAACAGTTCAAATTTAAAAAGAAGGGATTGTTGTTTTTCGCAATGTGCTTTGAAAGCTGGGAAGACTCTTCATTCATCATCTCCAGAGCACACTGCCTTTGGCCAGCACACTGGCCCGTTTTGGTACATCTGTGACACTTCTAGTTGAGGCAGAAAGGGCAATGGCATTTGAAGGCAAAACCAAAGGAAGAATGGAGCAGCCCAAACATCTTGCGCAGATGCAGGCCTTCAGCTGTGACTGGAGAGCATTGGCGTTGCTGCCACTTGGATTTGTATCCCTAGGTGCAATGTCTTTGGCTGGAGGACAGCCTTGCTCAAGTGAGAAGGCAGAAAGATCAGAGAGGGTGCTGGGGAAGGTCTCCTGTGGTGCAGAGCTGTCAGTGCCTGTGAGGTGAGAGCGGGCCCGGCCTTGCCCAGGCTGGAGCCCCAGCAGAGCCCCGGCAGAGGCCAGAGCAGCCTGAGCCCGGCAGAGGCAGGCTGGAAGGAGGCCCTTGGAGCTGCAAGAGGCAGCAGCCGGGCCCTGGGTGCCTCTGCCTGGGAGCAGGCGAATCCTCCGCTCTCAGAGCCCAGGTGGCAGCTGGCTGCTACCGAGGGGAAGTGCAGCCCTGCTGGGCACAGCCCAGCCTGGAGGCATTGGCCGTCTGGAGTGTGCCCAGGAGCAAGGAAAGGCCAAGGGCAGCCGCGGGCCGCTGGGCTGGCTGAGAATTCCTCCTCTTCTGCCAGCTGCCCTGCAACTCCTGGCAAAAGCAAGCAGTTGGTGCAGCACTCTGGGCACCGGGGCAGGGAGCTGGGCTGCTCGGCAGGCTGGAGCACAGGGCAGCTCTTTCAGGCCGGCACTTGTGCCAGGGGAAGCGAGGCCAGCGTGAAGCAGGGACAGCTTGGCAGGGCACATCTGCAGCAGCCAGCGCCTCACGCAGCTCTGGGAGGAAGCGCCTGCAATCCTGCAGTTCTGCACTGAGCCAGAGCAAAGGTGTGAGATGCAGAGTGTTTGGCAGAAATATTCTGGCCCACCAGGCCAGCCTGCTTTGTGCTCTGTGGCGCAAAGCAAGTGCTGTGCAATGCAGCTCTGAGCTGCTGGGAGAGAGGCAGTCGGGGATGTGCCTGAGGTGAGTCAAGGGGTTAGCTGAAAATGTAATTAGGATAATTGAAAAGTGCAGATGAAAAGCTTTCCTTGTGTATTTGATTTACGTCTGCAAATCTTGATACATAACTTTAGGTACCTGAATTTAGCCCATTTCTCCTCTCGCTTTAATTTCAGAAAATGTCAGAATTACAGATGTACGCACCAAAGTATCCAAAATTTCTGTGCAACAGAAAGATGAGTAAACAGTAGTACAGCCCAATCTACATTACCTTTAGCAGTTACCAAAGCCAGTAGGGATTTAGAAAATTGTGCCTTCTTTTGGCAATATTTCAAATAGATTGGTATATGCAAATTATAATATTATAATACTGGCTTTACAGAAATATTAAAATGGATTCTATATGTGTGATGTTAAAGTTGTGATCTTTATAACTTTGTTATAAAGATATAGTTTTTACTTCTGTTGTTAATTAAGCTTAGAGAGCTCCCAAGGCCTTGAACATACTTGAGAGTGATTTTACAATAAACTATCTTTTAAAAGTGTTTGGAAAGCGGAAGGTAGGAACACCAGTCATCTGTTGTGTTTGACTTTATTGTTATTTGAGATTGTAATAAATACTGAGCATGAGCTGGGATGCAGATTGTAATTGCTCATCTTTCCAAAGATAGATATGGATACTAGTAACATGTGCCCTGTTTATTGTTCCTAACTGACTAATTTACTGCAGTAGTTTTATAGTGCATTTTCATTGTTGTAATGTCTAAATGTAGTGGGACAATATATATTTGACTTGGGGTAGTTTGGCTTTTGTTTTTCGAATATTAAAACCACTCTCTTCAGCCTGGTGAAGAAGAAATCTGCTTCTGTCCTTGTGTACAGCTATGGGTTTGTTTACATATGTTATGTTTGCCCAATTATCCCATCAAAAAAAACCAAACAATGTTTAAGGTAGCAGCAATTTTAATTAAATAGTTTAGAAAATATATAAATAAGGGATAATTTGGTTCAAATAATAGTGCATAAGCAAGAGATAACGCGGGGTACGGAGGGCAGGGTTCAATGACCCTTGCCACTTCACGTACATGCTTGCCAAGTGAAGATCACCCCTTATATTCCAAGTGTCAATACCATCTCCTCCCATTTTTGGTTCGTCATATCTCTATCTCTGCCCTCATTACCACCCCAGTCACGCATGCGCCACCACTCGGTTTGGTGGTCGCACAAGTCTTTGGGGGTCGTCACTGATGAAGGCCCTGTAGTCTTCTTCGTTGTCCTTTAATTTACCTTTGGGTTACACATGCGCACCAAGCCAGTACAATGTAAGCCAAGACTAACTGTGGTGGTTTGACCAGGAAGAAGTGGGAATTCTGGGATGCTGTGGTCAAACCAATGGGTGCTCGGATTTTGATATTGGCACCTGGTATGGCCAGTTGGGTTTGGACACACCTCCGAGAACACACAGGGGTTAAAACCAGAGCTTCGGCCCTGGGAGGCTCTATTGGGACTTCGAGGCAAAGAGGACAGATCGCCCTCCCTCGTTCAGCCACTGCTGCTGGGCAGGGGAGGGACAGCCATGTGGTGGGCCTGGGCCTGGACAGAGATAGGGGGTGAAGAGGCCCTTGAGGATGGAAGGGTGGAGGAGCCCCAAGAGACAGCCATCGGGCAGCCATCTCCCCCCCCCAGGAGAGAGAGAGAGGAGAACCGGCGTCTGAATTTGATAGCGGCTGGCCCAGGAGGAAATGGGGGGGAGAAAGCGGCGAGGAGGTGCCGGCCGGAGCAGCAGCGAGTGTGGGAGTGCCAGAGCTCTGGGACAGGCAGAGACTGAATTTTAAACCCCTTTCTTTCATGACTGGGACCTTGCAAAAATGCTGATCCTCCTCAGAGCTGAATAAGAAGAGAAATAAGAGATGAGATAACCAAGGACCTGGCCCGAAGGACGTTGAGAAGGCTTGCTGAGTGGAGAGAGAGATGATTGGAGTGGCCTTTTGGCTGGACTTTTCTTGTGTAGCCATAGACTGAACCAGTTTTATTCCTGTGACACAGAGACTGTATTTAGGGGGAGGCAGTGCCTCAGAACCAGGAGGGATCATTGTGGGGACCCCTCGGCCCCAGGGGTTTGGAAAAAAATGGGGGGGACAGATGTCCCAAAGCAGAGACTGTGCCTTTTTGGAGTGAGACAAGGCATCCTTAAAAGACAACCCTAAAAGCAGCTCTGGTCCATGCACAGTGGTGAGAGCACTGGGCATGGAAGGAAGATGTCACAAGCGGCAAAAGGACTTTCCGGGTGGTGCCGAGTGACATGGAAGCACACGAGGTTTCAGCGTGTTTCCAGGGGAAGCCTATGGTGCAAGAAAGACTCTTCTCCTCTTCATGGACTGAAGTTTGAATATCCTAAAGGGTGGTGCCAGACTGGGCAGTTGGTGATTTGGGGGAATGTATTGGATTGGGAAATTGTTTGGGTGGTGGGGAGGAGGAAAGTGCTTTTTTGTAAGGTTTTCCAATTTTTTTTCCTTATAGGTTTTTTTTTTTCCCCCTTCTTTTCTTGTAGTTTAGGTAATAAAGTTTTCTTTATGTTTAAGCTAGAGCCTGCTTTGCTTATTCCTGGTCACATCTCACAGCAGACACCAGGGAGAAAGTATTCTCATGGGGGCACTGGCTCTGTGCCAGGCCCAAACCATGACACTAACATATCACTGCATCTACATATCAAGGTAATAAATCGCTTATATTTAGCATTTTCTGGGACCGAAGCAGGTTCTTGGACATTTTTAGCAACTATATCTTCAGCTCCTTTCCTGTGGTCCTTGAAAAAAACATCTTCTGGGAAAGTGGGAAAGGGGGGGGGGTGTCCTGGTTTAGGGCAAATTTGTTAAAGAATCAGCAAAGGAGGGCCCCTCCAGAAAGTAAACCCACACGGCCCCTCCCCCCAACCGGTTCAGGAAGAATTCCTTGAAAAGAAGTGGAAAGAACCTGTTTATTTGACTGGCAGAGAACCCCCCAGCACACAAAACGAACAATACCAGATGACACTGCTCTGAGAAAGATGACAAAATCAGAAAGTCTCTTTCGGGGGTGGTTGCTCTGTTCTCAATCCCTCCGGCGCTGGGGCAGCTGCTGCAGGCCAAAACGGTGCAAACCCTGGGTGTTCCCAGGTCCCAGTCTGGAGCAGGTTCAAGATGGTCACAGAAACAGGAGAGGAGAAACAGTCCAGGAAAGAATTTGGACTGTTTAGTTAGAACTAGCTAATAAGCAGAGGCCAAAGCAGAGCAGAAGTGAGAACAGAAAAGAGAGCAAGCAAAGCAGCAAGCCGAAAGCAAGAAGCAAAAACAGCCCTATGTACTACCCGTCTCTGTGTCCCTGATAAGAGAAACCCAAACAAAACTTCCACTCTTCAGAGCCAGTCTTAAAGGCACAGAACAGATGAATGGGGATAGAAGCATCATAACGTCCCCCCAGGACATTCCACCCCTTATCCCCATATCATCAACATACTACAACACATCATGCATTATTCATACAAAATTTCCATCTGTCCCCCCAAAATTTACAAGCAATACCCATCATGCCGTCATCACATCCCCACACTGGACCACTGAATCCAGACCCTATATTACAGAGCTGTAGGATTCCCCCTTTTCACTTTAGTCACTTAAAGCTCCATCTATCACTTGCTCAGATCTTTGACACTTACACATTTCCTTCTCCATCTTCCACTTGCCCAGACCTTCAACACTTACACATTTCCTTCTATCTCATGTCTGTATGGTTTAATGTACAGACAATGGTAGTAACATGGCAGTAACATCCAATGAACAGTGATATTGCATATCATTCTTACCCCACAATCAGATCTCCCTGAGGTACACATCGTGTTGTTCCATCTCTTTGCATTATCCACCACATGCAACCTGGTCCCTGAGCAAAGACAACCCCAAAAATGGGTTTGTACTCGAGGCAGAATTGATCCACACAGTCTTCCCTAACAAACCTCTGATATGTACCACTGGGACTTTGTCTCCTTCTATTAAATTCAGGGACTCAGACTGGGCAGCACCTGCTTGGTTGGTGGAACCTCGGGTGTTAACTAAGCAGGTGGCCTTTGCTAAATGTTGCTCCCAATTCTTGAAAGATCCCCCACCCAAAGCTTTCAACTGTGTTTTTAGTAGTCCATTGTACCTCTCCACTTTTCCTGCAGCTGGTGCATGGTAGGGGATATGATACACCCACTCAATGCCATGTTCCCTAGCCCAGGTGTTGATAAGGCTGTTCTTGAAATGAGTCCCGTTGTCTGACTCGATCCTCTCAGGGGTACCATGTCTCCACAGAACTTGCTTTTCCAGGCCCAGGATGGTGTTCCGGGCTGTAGCATGAGACACAGGGTAGGTTTCCAGCCATCCAGTGGTGCTTCCACCATGGTCACCACGTAGTGCTTGCCCTGGCGTGTCTGGGGCAGTGTGACGGAGTCAATCTGCCAGGCCTCCCCATACTTGTACTTGGACCACCGCCCACCCTACCAGAGGGGCTTCACTCGCTTGGCCTGCTTGATGGCAGCACACGTCTCACAGTCATGGATAACCTGAGAAATACTGTCCATGGTTAGATCCACCCCTCGGTCTCGTGCCCACTTATAGGTGGCATCTCTGCCCTGGTGGCCTGAGGCATCATGGGCCCATCGAGCTAGGAATAACTCTCCCTTATGTTCCAAATCTAGGTCTGTTTTGGACACCCCTATCTTTGCAGCTTGGTCTACCTGCTCATTGTTTTGGTGCTCCTCATTGGCCCTGTTCTTGGGTACATGAGCATCTACATGGGGGACTTTCACAGGTAGCCTCTCTACCCTGGTGGCAATGTCTTTCCACTCATCAGCAGCCCAAATTGGTTTCCCTCTACGTTGCCAGTTAGCCTTTTTCCATCTCTCCAACCATCCCCACAGAGCATTGGCTACCATCCATGAATCAGCGTAG
Organism: Melozone crissalis; assembly: GCF_028551555.1. Taxonomy (NCBI): domain Eukaryota; kingdom Metazoa; phylum Chordata; class Aves; order Passeriformes; family Passerellidae; genus Melozone; species Melozone crissalis. The sequence goes on from NW_026535823.1 coordinate 1,852,924, forward strand.
AGGTAGAGCTTTGGCCACTTCTCTCTCTCAGCAATGTCTAGGGCCAGTTGAACAGCTTTGAGTTCAGCAAGTTGGCTTGATCCACCTTCTCCTTCAGTAGCTTGTGCAACCTGTCATGTGGGGCTCCATACAGCTGCTTTCCACTTCCGGTTCATCCCTACGATGCGACAGGAACCGTCAGTGAAAAGAGCGTAGCGTGTTTCCTCTGGGGGCAGGTGGTTATAGGGAGGAGCCTCTTCAGCACATGTCACTGGTTCTTGTTCCTCTTCATCTGTGACACCAAAATTCTCACCTTCGGGCCAATTTGTAGTTACCTACAAAATCCCAGGGCGATTCAGTTTACCTATACGGGCACGCTGAGTGACAAGAGCAATCCACTTGCTCCATGTAGCACTGGTGGCATGGTGAGTGGAAGGAACCTTGCCTTTGAACATCCACCCCAGCACCGGTAGTCGGGGTGTCAGGAGGAGTTGTGCTTCAGTGCCTATTACCTCTGAGGCAGCCTGGACTCCTTCATAGGCAGCCAAGATTTCTTTCTCTGTTGGAGTGTAGTTGCTTCAGACCCTCTGTAGCTTCGACTCCAAAATCCCAGTGGTCGACCCTGAGTCTCCCCAGGCACCTTCTGCCAAAGGCTCCAGGACAAGCCATGGTTCCCAGCTGCTGAGTAGAGCATGTTCTTTACCTCTGGTCCGGTCCTCACTGGGCCAAGGGCTACTGCATGAGCAATCTCCTGCTTGATCTGGACAAAGGCTTGTTGCTGCTCAGGGCCCCACTGGAAATTGTTCTTCTTGCGGGTGACCAGGTAAAGAGGGCTCACAATCTGACTGTACTCAGGAATATGCATCCTCCAAAAACCTATTGCACCCAAGAAAGCTTGTGTCTCTTTCTTATTGGTGAGTGGAGACATTGCTGTGATCTTGTTGATGACATCTGTAGGAATCTGACACCGTCCATCTTGCCACTTTACTCCCAGGAACTGAATCTCATGAGCTGGTCCCTTTACTTTGCTCTTTTTAATGGCGAAACCAGCTCCCAGGAGGATCTGGATGATTTCCTTCCCTTTCTCAAACACTTCCGCAGCTGTGTTCCCCCACACAATGATGTCATCAATATACTGCAGATGTTCTGGAGCCTCACCCCTTTCTAGTGCAGTCTGAATCAGTACATGGCAGATGGTGGGGCTGTGCTTCCACCCCTGGGGCAGTCGGTTCCAGGTGTACTGCACTCCCCTCCATGTGAAGGCAAACTTAGGCCTGCATTCTGCTGCCAGAGGAATGGAGAAAAATGCATTGGCAATGTCTATAGTGGCATACCACTTTGCTGCCTTGGACTCAAGCTCATACTGGAGCTCTAATATGTCTGGCACGGCAGCACTCAGTGGTGGAGTCACTTCATTCAGTGCACGGTAGTCCACAGTCAATCTCCATTCTCCTTCAGATTTTCGCACAGGCCAAATGGGGCTGTTGAAGGGTGAGTGGGTCTTGCTGACCACCCCTTGGCTCTCCAGCTCTCGGATCATCTTATGGATGGGGATCACTACATCTCAAGTGGTCCTATACTGTCGTCGATGCACTATGGAAGTGGCAATTGGCACTCGTTGCTCGTCTCCCATCAGGCATCCTACTGCAGATGGATTCTCAGACAACCCAGGCAAGGTGCTCAATTGCTGGATGCCCTTTGTCTCTGCAGCAGCTATTCCAAATGCCCATCTGAGTCCTTTTGGGTCTTTGAAGTACCCACTTTGAAGGTAGTCGATGCCCAAAATACATGGGGCCTCTGGGCCAGTCACAATAGGATGCTTCTTCCACTCATTTCCCGTTAGGCTCACATCAGCTTCCACCAAAGTGAAATCCTGGGATCCCTCTGTCACACCAGCAATAGAAACAGACTGTGTCCCCACATGTCTTGATGGGATTAATGTGCATTGCGCACCAGTATCAACCAAAGCTTTGTACTCTTGTGGTTCCGATGTGCCAGGCCAACGAATCCACACAGACCAGAAAACACAATTTTCCCTGGCCTCTACCTGGCTAGAGGCAGGGCCCCTCTAAGCCTGGTTATCCTTCTTTCCCTGGGCATATGTTTTGGATGTTCCTTCGAGGGGATCAGACATGTCATCATCATCATACCTGGCCATTCGGCTACGGGCAACTGGAGCTGCTTTCCTTCTGGTGGCTTCCTTCAGTTCACGCACCCGTCGTGCCAGAACAGCAGTAGGTTTCCTATCCCACCTTCTCACGTTTTCCCCACAATCACGCAGGTAAAACCACAGCTCAGCATGTGGGGTGTACCTTCTCTCACCATCTGGGAAACGTCTGCCTTGGATACCGGAACCTCGGATCTGTGCTGCTGAAATTTCGAGAAGGTCTTCTTTAATCTCCTCTCTAAGCTTCTTATGGTTCTCCTCTATCTTATCCTCTAAGTTCTGCAGACGTGTTTCTACCGCTGTGATTCTGGCATGTGTCAGGCCATGTACAGCATCTGCATATGCTCGGAGCTTCCTTGCCATGTCAAGCACAGTCTCACCCCTCTCATCCCGCTTCATTATGGCTAAGGCAGAAGCATATTCATGTGGCCCAAGTCGTACGAATTTTCGCCACATCACAGACGTGCATGGTACTAAGTCTGGGTTCCTAGTTGTTACATCATCTGAGAAGATAATCTCTGCCACTTTCTCTCAGGCGTTGGATCCCCTGCTCTATTGTCTTCCACTGAGTTTGCTGCATATAGAGATTGTCTGCACACAGGTATCTTTCTGCTACACTTCTTAGGACCCGTTCCCAGAGGCTGTGAGAGTTAGCCTCCCTCATCATTCCTTGGTCGATGACAGGATCCTGTGACAGGGATCTCAAATGCCTGGCTTCAGTGCCATCCAGAATTGTAGCCTCGCCTGCAGCATCCCAGAGACGAACCAGCCAACTAATTATGGATTCATCAGACCTTCGAGTGTAGTCCTTCCGTAGGCCACGAAGGTCCTTCAGGGAAAAAGACTCAATACTCGCATCTGATCTTGCACCTGCTGCTTTGACTCCTGATTTTATGTCAGGAGGCATTGAGGTTCCTTCTCCTTCATCATCATCATCATCATCATCGTCCACTGGTTGATTGGTCTTGTCCGTACATTTCCCACTCCTAGTGCTGGTAGCAACAGCCATGGGTTTAGATACTGGCTTTGAGCCTGGAGTGTTAGCTGCAGCCTGAGTCACTGGGACAGTTGCTGATTGATCTCCCTGCCCCCCCTGCCTCTGTCTGCTGCCCGACAGTATCTAGTAGCGTGCGATAAGCATACTCCAGGGCCCAGCTCACTGCAATGACCTTCCTCTCCTTAGGCTCATCCTGGTACTTCTCTTTCAGATATTTCCCCACCTCAGCTGGGTTCTGAATTTGTTCATGGGGAAAATCCTAGACTATAGGCTCAGAGAATTCCTTCAGGATTTGGCCCATATCCTCCCATTTCCCACACCACTAAGGATTTTCCACACCGAGGTCTACTCCTGAGTCAGGGGTCTCATCAGCCTGTCTAGAAATCTCAGCCCTCATTCTAGAAAAGCAGCAGGCTGTATAGAGGAAGGTTACCAGATTGAATACCAGGAAGACGGTTTCTTTAACATTGAGGGGAAACTGAACATCCTTCACTAGTGATGCAACTGATTCATAGGAGAAGGAGGAAAGGAGAGGCTGAAAAACCTCATTCCCTCCTGCTCCTCCTGCAACAAACTGGATGCATAACCATAGCCATGAACCATTCATACCTGGAGCAGACCCTAGCATGTTTATAAACTTCTTGCACATTATTGCCACCAAGCCCAGCAGGATACCTACTCTGGTCACTGCCCCTCTGATGTAAAAACTACGTATTAGGGGCAATACTAAAGCTATTTCTGGATAAGTAAATAAATCTAGGGACCAGAGAGGTATTAAAACCTCAAAAAACCCTAGGGACCAGAAATGCATGCCAACCTTCACCCCAATAGACATTATGAATTCAAAAAGCATGGCTATTAGCTGATTTAAACAAACACAGAGCAATAGCAACTAAAATGCAGTCAAAACAGAGTTTTTCCACTCTCTCTCTCGCCACGTTTGGGCGCCAATATTTTGTACTGGTTTAGGGCAAATTTGTTAAAGAATCTGCAAAGGAGGGCCCCTCCAGAAAGCAAAACCCACACGGCCCCTCCCCCCAACTGGTTCGGGAAAAAATTCCTTGGAGAGAGGTGGAAAAAACCGGTTTATTTCAGGCACAGCACCCCCCAGCACAAAAATGAACAATACCAGATGACACCGCTCTGAGAAAGATGACAAAATCAGAAAGTCTCTTTTGGGGGTGGTTGCTCTGTTCTCAGTCCCTCTGGCGCTGGGCCAGCTGCTGCAGCCGAACGGTGTTCCCAGGTCCCAGTTCGGAGCAGGTTCGAGATGGTCACAGAAACAGGAGAGGAGAAACAGTCCAGGAAGGAATGTGGACTGTTTAGTTAGAACTAGCTAATAAGCAGAGGCCAAAGCAGCGCAGAAGCAAGAGCAGAAAAGAGGGCAAGCAAAGCAGCAAGCTGAAAGCAAGACGTGAAAAACAGCCCTAGGTACTGCTCGTCTCTATGTCCCTGATAAGAGAAATGTTGCCTTCTGATGCAAGGCAAGGCGACCTGGTTCTGAGGAAACGGCACGGCGACCCAAACTCTCCAGGGTCGCTCGGGCCAAGAACACACGCAGATACCAACGTGGTGGACGGTCCAAAGGCCTTTATTGTCCCGTCTCATCGGGTTTTATACTCGGGGAGGTTTTTTCTCTACGTCAGGGTGTCTTACCTTACTGTAATTGGTTAATAAGGAGTAGAAAGTTACTAGTGTTAGGGGGGTCTACATTCCTGGGAGATCCCCTATCACTAGGCGTTAGGGGGAGAGGAATCCTGCCGCTTTCCGTGACATTGTGAGATTTTCCGAACGCTTGTCCCTATCTAACACAAGAAACAAAAACAAAACTGCCAATCTTCAGAGCAGGTCCCAAAGGCACAGAACAGATGAATGGGGATACAAGCATCATAACATCACCCCAGGACACATGGAACAAGTGTCCAAGGGCCCTCTGTGACACGGTGTGACATAGGAGCTGGAGGTGACAAGAGCACGCCACAGTGCTCAGAGCACGCAACGGGACAGGACGGGACAGAGCGGTGCCGTGAGGAGCCCCCGCACAGCGCGCTCATTCGCTTCCCACCCGGAGCTTTTCTGAAGCCTTGTTCCTGCAGCTGAGCTCGAGGCCAGACCACAAAACGTGCTGACCCGTGGTCTCCCTGAGGCTTCTCTTCTGCAGGTGCCCTTGAGGCCATATCATAGTCCTTGTCAGGAGTCCCCTGTCCTAGGGGCAGGAGCCCTTGAGACCAAGTGCAGGACTTGCTGTCCTGTAGCCTTCCTGAGGCTTCTTACTTGAAGGTGCCTTCCAGGCACCACTGCAGGACTTGGTGACTTGGAGCTTTTCCAAGGCAACTCTCCTGCAAATAGCCACAAATCCAGGCAGAGACATGGAGCAGAGACACCCAGATGTGCCTGAGCTGGCCTGGGTGGAGGAGGAGGAAGGTGGGCCTGGAGCTGCCCCGGCACAGCAGACTGAAGAGGTGGTGCCGTTCCAGCCACCGCAGGAGGGTGAGTGGCAGAGCTGGGCCACAGGACTGGTGCCTGCTGCCAGCTTGGACCCCATGCCGTACAATGCGGTGCCGTGCCATGCTATGCCCTGGGGGCATGCCCATGGACAGGACGGAAGAGGGGCCTGGCAGACACCCCGCAGTGGCCGTGCTCCATCCCCTGGGGCATCCCGGGGTTCTCTCTGCCTGGGGATCGCAGGGCTGGGCCGTGTTGTCTGGCCTCTCCCGCAGCCCTTCAGCTCTGGCTGCGCTCGCTCTTTGCCAGATGCAGCCCCGGAGCGCAGACAAGAGCAGGAGTCCAGCCGTGGCCGCTTCCGCAGAACAGTGCAGGTACCTGCAGCCACCCCCACCTGGGCTGGGCCTGCTGTCCTTGTTCAGCCCAGCACCGTGTGTGCAGCACTCCATGCAACATCCCCGGCTTCTTGCCCTCCTCCTACAGTTTGTTTGCAACTTCCTCAAGAGAATTAAAGAGGAAGAGAACATCGCCACGGGCGTAGGCCTCAGACCATACTCGCCCATCTTCCTCAGCAAGACCGGTGCTGCCCTGCTGCATATGCTTGTAGAGGAAGATTTTTACACTCCAAAGCAAGTAAGCAGCCTGGGCCAGGCTTTGATCCTCCCAGCAATTGCTTGGCCTCCCAATCCACGCATGCTGCTTGCTGTGAGCCTTTCAGGCCACATGGCAGTGGGGTGGGAAGGGAAGCACTCCTCTGGGGAAGCTGGGAACATTGCTCCCTCTGGCAGCTTTCCAAGTCTCCCCGTGCCTTCTCCAGGTGCCTGCCATGGTCAGCTACATCCACCAGAGGCTCATGGCCAATGATTCTGCTGAGCACAGGCTGGACAAGACCCTGCTGGATCTCATCCAAGCACAGCCAAATGACGCAGTGGTGATGCTCCTGCGTGTGGCCCCGTCCTGTGACAGGTATGGGGCCCACCTGCCCAAAGGGCTCAGGCCTCCCCAGCCCATCACCAGCACAGCCTGCCCCAGGTGTCGGAGCAAGAGAGTTCCAGGGCCCTCTGGATGCTCCCTTTCCCAGCCCTGCCAGGCCAGCCCCTGAGCCTGCTGCCGTGCTCCCTTGCCGCCTCTCAGGGCTCTGTCCCCACAGGGCTGGGCTGTCTGCCTCCTGCTGGCAGGGGGGCAGTGGGCAGAGGCAGAAATGGCAGCCGGATCAGCTGCCCCCGGTGCTGTGTCTGAGGCCCCCTGAGACACAGCTCTAACCCCACAGAGCTGCCATGGCCATGTGGAAGACCATCATGGGCTCAGCCAGGACTGCGGAGCTGGCGCAGCTGATCCTCCTGGATGTGCTGGGCAGCTGGCCAGAGTACAGCACCTGCACCTACAATGGGGACAAAACGGCTGTCTTTGCCCTGGCTGTGAGTTTCTGCAACTGGCCTTTGCAGGCCCCAAGGCTGTCTCTCCAGCAGCTCTCCATCCTCCTTCCCCCACTGCATCTCCCTGCCTCAGGCGCTGGCCTGAAACCTGGCCCAGGGGCAGCTTCAGGCCCACCAGGCCCCGTGCTCCCCCTGCCATGCTCTCTCCTGGCCTCTCCCTGCCACGCTCGGGCCCTGCCACACACACACCTGGGCACTGAGCGCTGTGTCAGGGGGTTTTGTCCTTTGCAGGCAACTGTGGTGACGTGGAAGATCCTCCAGGTGCCCTGTCTCCCACGGATCTTGAAGGTGTATTTCCCCCACCTATTTGTGCATCTGCTATTCCAAGTCTTCTTCAGCACTCCGGATATGCCAGAGGAGGTCGATACCTTCTGGAAGGGATGCCAGGAAGAGCACGGCCTTGCCACCAGCCCCAACAGGTGCTCCATGCCACTCCTCCTGTCCCTGCCACATGGCCTGCCAAGGAGCCAGTGCTGCCAGTGTGACCTGGGCTTTGCTGTGCACACAGGTTTGCTGTGCGCACCCTCAAGTCCCTGCTCTGCCTTCTCCGCTGCGAGGATGTGGTGGTGGCAATGGAGCGCAGGTGTGCCTGGGACACGCTGCTCTCTCTTGACACTCACCACTTTGCCGTGGCTCTGCTTGCCAGGTGAGACCCCCTTCTCCCCACTGCCTCTGACATTGCTGCCCTGTGCCCAGGTGCCCCATAAAGTGTCCGTGGTGGCCATGGGTCAGAGGGCCTTGGCACTGAGGGACGGCCAAGCAGGCTGGAAAAGGCTGGCAGAGGAGGCTGCCCATCAGCAACCAACTCCCAAACGGCCCACGTCCCCTTGCTGGAAGGGTGCTGGGGAAAGATGAGAACTGGGTGAGTCACGCCTGGGAGACGTTTGCCCCACTGCATCAGGCTCTTCTTTCCTTTTTCCCCTCTTCAGAGAAATTCGCCGCTTAGCCATCCACTTTTGTTCCGCGGTGGCATTCTACCTGCTCGCCCTGCTCGGCAAAGAGATGCCATACTGGGATTTCCCTGCCCTGGCATTCCTTGTGGAGGTGAGCTTCAAGGCCAGCGCTGCCTGGCTGAGCGGCCTCCCAGCCCTCTGGCCTCTGGCAGCCACAGCTGCCAGGACAGTGCCTGTGCCCTGTGCTGCTGCCTGGGCCCGGCCCTGTGCGCTTCTGGGCTCCTGCCGGCCGGCTCCCTTGTCACTGCCCTGTGCCTTTCAGGTCCTCGAGTGCCTGGACTTGAGGGAATGCAGTGACAGTGTCCTGGAGATCCTGGCACAGAACCTGCAGAGCGAGCACATGGCCAGGCGTTACTTGGCACTCCGAGGCCTCCTAGTGCTGGGCAAGAATCCCTTGATGGTGAGAAGAGGGCAGTGGCCGAAGCCGTGCAGGCAGCGTGGGGCTGGGCAACGCAGTCGCTTGGCCTTGCCTGGGCTTCGGCCGCTGGGGCAGCTGTTCCCATCTCTCCTGCTTCCCTGCCCCAGTGCTTCGGGACAAGCCTTTGGCCTCTGGGCCCTATGGCAGCAGGGCGGCCTTTCACAAAGTCGTCTTCCGCACAGGCTGAAAAAATGCAGAGCCTGACTGAAAGTCTTGTGGAGCTCCTGGAGGAAAATGACAGCGACATGATCAGGATGAGCATTCTTCTACTCAGATATTTGCTCCTGGATAATGGTGCTCCAATAGCCACCCCCATCGCCCTGCAGCTGGCTGAGGCGCTCCTGCCACTCTTTGACAGCGTAAGGCTCTGTGCCCACAGCCACAGCCACTGGCTGCTGCCCGGACCCTTGGTGCCCTGTGCAGATGCACGCCTGTGCCCTGGGGGGCCTGAAGCAGCTGATGCTCAGGTCTTTTGCCCTTTCCTTTCATCCAGGATGACATCCAGGTGCAGCTGAGCTCCATGGCTCTCTTTCAAGAGATGCTGGACTTATTAACAGAAGAGGGAAGAAAGGCCCTCAAGTCCCACGTGCGCCAGAGCCTGCCCCCTCTCTACTTCCACTGCCATGATGAGAATCAGATGGTTGCTGAGGTGAGCACTTCTGGCCAGCTGCTGTCCCCCTGGCAGGGGCTTGGGCTGCCTCCTGCCCGGGCACCTTGTGGGCTGCAGCCTCCTCCAGCCTGTGCCACTGGCATGCTCCTGTGCCCTGGACTGTAGGGCCATCTGTGCATCTCTGTCCCTCTCCAGGCCTCCCGGGAAACGCTGCATTCCTCAGCCAGATTCCTGAAGAGGAGGGATATAGAACAAATGCTACACGTGGATCAGAGCCTTGGGGAGTGCCTGGTAAGAACAGCAGAGACCCCCCAGCCTCAGCGTGGCCAAGGTCCCTGAGGGCGGTGCTCAGTGTGCAGGGCTAACAGCTGTGCCCGCTGCTGCAGCCAGAGGCCGCGCGGGCTCTTCTCCAGGCTCCCGTGGGCCTGAGTCGGGTGCCCATGGAGCCCCGGCCCGGCGGGGCTGCGGGGGGGCACCACGGCTCCCCGGGCAGCAGCCGGCTCTCTGCCCCTCCCCTCGGGAGCCCTTGGCCAGCGGCTGCTGGCCGCGCCTCAGGGCTGGGCGGGCAGGCGTGGCCGGCGGTGGGCGCCGTCAGCGCCCGGCCCAGGAGCTGAGCCCACGCCAACCCTTCCCTCCTGCCGCTCTCTGCAGCTGGCAGAGGACAGGAGCCGAGCGGCTGAGCACGTGCGCAGGGCACTGCACTACCTGCAGAGCCCACAGGAGTCCCTGCGAGAGGCGGCTGTCAGGTTCATGGGTGAGTCCCGAGCCCGGGCTCCTCCCCGGCCCCACCGCAGCTCGGCCCCGGCCCCGCCTGCTGCCCCGGCAGCGCCGGCCCGGCCCGGCGCCGTGGAGCCCCGCCTGGCCTGGGCGTTGCTGCCGCCCTCTGGCAGCCGTGCCCTGGGGCGGCAGCATGCGGCAAGGGCCCGGGCTGAGCTCTGCCTGGCCAGCAGCCCGTGTGGCCACAGCGCCGGCAGAGCTGCTGGCAGGGAGCTGTGCCGCTGGGGCCGTGACAGGCTCTGTGTTCACAGGCATGGCCGGGCGGCACCTGAGGGGGCAGCAGCAAGAGCTGCAGCTGATCTGCACTGGTGAGTGAGTGAGGGCAGCGGGCTGACCGCTCCAGGGGGCTGGAGGGGGCAGCTGCAAGCCCTGCCCCGGCTGTGGAGGGATCTGCACCCGTGGGCAGAGCACACAGAGATATCAGGGCTACGTGTGGCATTGGTGGCCAGCAACTTCGGGCTGATCCCCTTGCTCCCTGCTCCCTGCGGGCCATGGCAAGAGACGACCGGGATGGCCCTGGCATGGGGCTCTCCTTGGCTCCCTGCATATGCGGGATCTGACCTTGCCTCTGTTCCTCTCTCTTGCAGCCCTTTAGGAAATGGCATATGACAGCAGTCCTGCAATCAGAGATGCTGCAGTAGAATTTGGTTTAGTTCTCCGGGCTCTTGAGAGAGCTCCCTACTCCCCATGGCAGAAGCTGCGGGATCGATTCCGCAGTGCATGGAGGAAACGGCCTCGTCCTTGCTGCACTGCCTTACTGTTGTGCTGCAGCTCGGCAGAGAGATGATCTGGGGCCATTGAAGCCAGCAGGAATTTTCTTTTTCTTCTTTAAGATTTTTGTGTTTGCATTTTCATTGTTGAGTATGTAAATACAAAATATCTTACAATACACAGAGTCCCAGCATCTCTCTTTTCCTGCGCAAGGTCTGTAGGGCATAAGAGAAGAGGGGGAAAAGGTTGCTTGTACTCAGCTAGCTGCCCAGGAGTGCAGTGTTACAGGGAAAATGGCCAGAAGCCTTTTGGCCTTTGGTGGTTCTGCTGAAGCCTTTGTGCTGCCCACAGAGCGGCTGGGCAGGGGCCAGAGCTGCGGGGATCCCTGCCAGAGCGGTGCCTGGAGATGGCCACAAGCCCTGTGCCGGACAGGAAGGGCCATCCGTATCCTCCTGCCCGTCTGCTGCTGGCTGCAGTGCTGAGGGCTCCCAGGTGCCTCTGGATGAGGCTCCTCTGGAGCTGCTTTGGGGCTGTTGTGCTGCTGCCGGCACCCTTGGCCAGGCTGGGGGAGACCCTGAGGGGCTGAGGCACTTGGCTGGCAGAGGCCATAAGCAGCCCCCTGGCAGCCGCCTTGATCCCGACAGCCGGCTGCTCTGGCGCTTCCAGGTCGGTGGCCGGTCGGAGGGACGCCCTGGAATCAGGCGTGGAACCCCGGTCCTGGCCTTTCAGGGCTGTGAGGCCAGCTGTTGTGGGGCTGGGGGGGTGCCCTCCCAGTGCTCCAGACTGGAGCCCCCCGCCCCTCAGCCTTAGGCATTCAGCTCCACTGCCTGATATCCAGGTCTTGTTCCTCTTGCTGTGGGGGAGGCCGAGCTCTGTGGCTTTAGGCCCCATGGAGCCAGAAGAGCAGCAGCTTTCAGCCCACAGGGGCCTCAGAAAGGCCCTCTTGGACCACAGACATTCCTGTCCTTCCCAGGCCAGGGACACATGAGAATGCAGCGCGCGCCTTCAGGGTGCCATGCTGGCTTTGCACTGGGCCACCTCCCTGTGCTGTGCACGGCTGGCTCTTTGCTTTGCTGCTCTCGGCCTTGTGTCGTCGTACTCCTCTGGCTGCCTGCAGCCAGGGGCAGCCCTATCAGGAGGGTGAAAGGCCCCGTCTCCAACATCTCCAGGGGGAAATGGAGCTCTCCCAGCCCTCAGCCCACGCTGTAAGCAGAGCAGAGCCTTTTCCCCAGCCCCGTTGGCTTTCTGCCTGCTTCTGGCCCCTGGCCACCATCACCCACTGCACTTGCTCTGACTCACCTACAGCATGCCTGGTGCCTCTTGATTTGCTGACCCTGGGATGTGAGGCTCACTGAGGGAAAGGTGGCTGTCCAAATGCTGAGGGCACACGTGGCTCACTCAGCAGACTTGAGGCTTCCCCAGCAGCTTGCAGGTGCCTTATGTGTCATGTTACAGTGCTTGTGCTCCTGCCTCTTCCTGTCCCTCTTCTCACCCTCACCAACCCTGCACCCTCTGACCTACCTTCAGTAAACCCTGTTGCATCAGACACGGTGTCAAGAGCCCTCCTTCGGCTGCCGGTCGAGCGCACGTTACAACCTCCGGGCCTGCGAGCAAGGTGGGCTGGGGGAGCTGGTCTCTCAGACCAAGAGGGAACGGCTCTCGACAGCACCTGCCCATGGACATTCCCCGCACCAAATAAAATCATCTCCATCTTTAGCTAGGAAGCTAGTAAGGTATAAACCATTAATTGCCTGGAAATCTGGCACTAGTCTCTGAGTTCCATTAGGTTTCTTTATTGCTGATCTAGCAGTATTAAATTTTGACTGCCATTCTTCCAATAGTCCTGATGTCAGGGATTTAATTGATTGTTGGCTCTGTTCCTTTCCTAGCTTCTAATCTTCAAGGGTATTGCTTTCTGACTACTGCCCTAACTCTTGTCTGTAGCTCAATTTCAATAGGGTCTGCTGGTTTTGATTTTCCTGGGCTATCAGTACCCCATACTCTTGGGTACACCTGATTCAATACTTGCTCGAACTAGTTCTTCTTGTTGGTTGGTCTGGTGTCAATTGTCAGTCCTACTGCTAAAACCGCTCATTTGTCTTCAGGTAGCTTCCATTGAAGTTTTCTTTTTCTAAACGGAACTGTTGCTTCTAAATTTTCAAGCAAATCCCTGCATAGGACAGATTTGGGTGAGTTTGGGAAACAGAGAAACGGATGGATTCCCATTTTCTTCTTGATTTTCCATCAAAGTGCTTTCAGGAAGAATGCATTTTCTGGCTGCCCTGTAGTTGCTCCTATTGCTTGAAGATAGTTTTCACTTTTGGGTAGCAGTGCTTGATTCAAGAGTGAAAATGTGTCTCCACTATTTCTTAAAATTTCCACTTCTTCATCATTCTTTAGCTGTATTTTAAACAGTGGCCTGCTAGGGTAAGAATTGCCAGTCTCGGTCATTTCTTACCATCTAGAGTGGCTGCAAGAGTTTTGTGTACTTTGTCTGCTAACTCTGGGCACTGGCCCTATTTCCAGTGTCCTGATTTCTTACAAGATGCACATTGATTTGGGCCCAGCTTGGTCTGTGGCTGCTTTGAACCTCCTCTGCCTCTGCTAATTTCGCCCCTGCCTCTGCTTCAACCACGCCTACATCCGTCCTCTCCCTGGTGCTGATCCAGAGCTGCCACCATGGCTGCAGGGAGCTCTTTTTCTTTTTCCCTCTCTTGACTATCGTACACTTTCTACTTTTGATGGAGTGTCTAAAAGCTTGTGTTATGGTTTAGGCCTGGCAAAGCCAAGGCCCCCATAAATATACCTTTTACCTGATATCTGCTGTGAGATGTGGCCAGGAAATAAGCAAAGCAGGCTCCAACTTAAACATAAAGAGAAGTTTATTAACTAAACTACACACACAATTACTAAACTACACACACAATTACTAACCTACACACACACAGGGGAAAAAAAAACAAGGAGAATGAGAACTACACAGAAACACTTCCTTATCCTCCTCCCACCAAATTCCCAAACACATTTACATTTCCCAAAAAATTATCCACACTCGGTCTGGCACCACCCTTTGGAAAAAAAAATCAAATCTTCAGCTCATAAGGGATAGACGGAGTCCTTCCTTGTGCCACGGACTTCTTGTCACAATCAGCAATCCGCCCGGTATCTTGCTATCTCGTGACATCTCCTTTCCATGCCGAGGTGCTCTCACCACCTGGCATGGGATGGGGCAGGGGCCTGCCTTCAGGGCCTTTTAAGAATGCCTCGTCTCGTTCCAAGCAGAGTACAGTCACAATCCTGGGACCTCTGTCCCCCCCCCATGTCTTCTATACCCCCTGGGGCCGAGGGGTCTCAAAACCAAACTCTCTTGACGCCGAGCCTCCGCTTCCCCCTGCAATACAGCCTCTGCCTCACCAGGAAACAGTCCATGGAAATACAACAAAAAAGAGTCCAGCAAAAACTGCCACTCCATCTTCCTCCATTCCTTCAACATCTCTCTTCTCCCTTTGCCAGACCCTCCTTACTGGCCTAATTTTCTTCCTTCATCTTCCACTCCTGTCCCTTTCCCAGGAAAGGCAATGTTCTGCGAAGCCTTCATTCCCCAAAGGGTTAAAAGCTCTCCCAGGCGGCCGGACTGCCCGCTGCCCCCCCCCTTTCTCCTCCCAGCCGTGCTGCCTGCCGGCACATGATATCAAGTTTCAAGATATACAGTTCGAGCACGGGCTGCATTCTCTGGGGGGGGAATAAACAGGTCGCTCAAGGGTCTGCCACCCTTCCTCCGAACCCGGGCCTATCGTAGATGGGCCACGTGGCTCTTCCCTCCCCCAGCCCAGCCAGCAACTGGGCCGGGGGAGAGACTTCTTCACGCCGGAAATCCCAAGAGGGCTCCGAAGGCCAAGAGCCCTGCTTTTAACCCCTTGAGTTCGTAGTCTCAAGAGGCGGATCCAAATGTCCCACTGGTCAAACTAAGTGCCCATCTTAAATTCCAATTACCCATTGGTAATCACAGCAAAACAAAATATCCCAGATGTCCCATTTCCGGTCAAACCACGACAGCTTGCGTGACTGCTCAATGTTCTTGGAACACTTCTCAAACTCAGAGGGGCTTGGTGCTGTGACCATTTCCCTGGGGTGTTCCAGTTGGTGTTTATTTATCAGTTATCGTACAATGGTTTGTTTTCATGTACCCCGTATTTTCCCCAATTTGGTTAACCCCTAGGTTTTGCCCTCCCTCAAAGCTGTCCCTCATGCCATTCCCCACTCTTTGTTCCAGCTCCTTCCCTGCCTCTCAAGATAATCCAGCTCTTTATTCCTGAACCTTCCCTGTCACTTTTGCCTTGGACCAATCCCTGACTGCACCACCCCTTTGGAATTCCTCTGTTGCTGGATGCCGCACTGGCCCATGTGACCTACCCTCTCCTCCCATCTGTCCTAATTAGTCCCAAGCAACAGATGGAATCCCCTCGCTCCTCCCCTGCAGATTCCTTATTGCTCAATTGTTTGTATCCACCCCCTGAGTTGTACCCCGATAAAATCCCATGCACAGAAGTGCTGGCGGCTCTTTGCTGCTGAATCCTTCCCTTGGAATAAACCTTGGCCTGTGGAACCTCACAATCGAGGAGCCTCCTCCTTTTCTTTGGCCTGCTCCGTGCTGCAGTTAGGAGATCCTGAACCACTGAGCAGTGGCTCACCAGGGTCAGCCGCGGGCAGGACCCACGCCTTGGCCGTTCCCCACTCCTGGCGCAGCGCCGCAGTTTTCCCAAGAGCCAGCCCGGGCTCCACTGGGCTGCGTCAATGGGGAACCTGTCCCAGTGCCTGACTGTGCTCTGGGTGAAAAACCTTGATCTGATATGGAAATGAAACTTGCCCTGTCCCAGCTCCCTGCCCTTTTCTCCAGTCCTATCACTGGTCCCAACAGTGACGAGAGCTGCAGCAGCCCCTCTGATTCCTGTCCGGAGGATGTTGAAGACCACAATGACGCCCTTTACTCTCCTCCAGGCTGAACAAAGTGGCTTCAGCTGCATCTAGGGCTTCCCCTCCAGGCCATACTCCATCCTTGCAGTCCTCCTTTGCATTCTAGCTAATGGTTTCATATCTTTTGATATTGTACTGCCCAAAACTGCGCCCGTCTGCTTCCAGCGCTTCTCTTGGCTGCTGCTTCAGGGTGTGGGCACCATCATCAGAGACACAGAAGAGCTTCTCCTCCCAGAGTTGTCCTTATCCTCCTCACTTCCACGTCTCTGCCTTGATGTTCACTGGGGAACTTGCCACTTTGTGGCCGCTCATTGCTGCGCTCAGCAGGGACACAGTTTTGTTTGGACATGAGAGGCCAGAGCAAGACATGCAGCAACTGAAGCTGAGAATAGCAGAGGCTGGGCAGATGCCGTTTTTTCCAGAATGTGGGAATGAGAGTGAGAAAAGCACAAGGAAATTTCAGACTGTTAACTTTGCAATCTAACTGCCCTGGGAAACTCAGCAATGGATGGTGCTCTGGTGCTACTGCCAATGCTTTCCATGAGAAAAATTCATTTCAGGAAGGAGCAACATCATCTGACAGAGACCAAGTGTGCCAGTAGTTGCCCCAGGTGCTCCTGCCATCAGCCCCTGCAGGAAAGAGGCACAGCCCCCAAGGCACGTGGCCTTTGGCTCCTTCTGGCACAGAAGCCCCCCGGGGGCACAGGTCTCTGGGGCAGGAGACGGGCACCAGCGCTGCCAGGGCTCGGGGGGTGGCAGGTCTGCTTGGCCGGGGACTCTGCCACACCTGCTGATGTCAGCGCTCCCCGGGCCCCAGGCCTCAGAGCAGCATTCGTGCCCGGGCCCACACGTTCCTTGTGCATGTCACACTGGCAGCTTTAGGACGGCCACCAGCCGGGACGTGTCCCAAGGAGGCCGTGCCAGCTTCCCTGCAAGGCCCCGTGCCCTTCCCAGAACAGCTGCGTCTGCAGCCCTGGGGGCTCCTTCTGCTGCCCTGAGCCCACAGAGCATGGCAGCGTTTGCTGATGCTCTGAGCCCTTCTTAAAGATCCTCTCGGCCTGGCTTAGACTCCCAGGGCCAGCCATTCCCGCCAAACTGGGCCACTTTGGGTGGGCTGGGCATGGCCCCAGGGCATGCGGCAGTGTCTGCAAGGGCCCTTGGTGACAGGTGCCGCACAGTCACTGTGACATGGAACGGCTGTCCAAGGGCCCTTTGTGACATGGGGTGACATAGGAGCTGGAGGTGACAAGGGCACGCCACAGTGCTCAGAGCACGCAACGGGACAGGACGGGACAGAGCGGTGCCGTGAGGAGCCCCCGCACAGCGCGCTCGTTCGCGTCCCGCCCGGAGCTTTTCTGAAGCCTTGTTCCTGCAGCTGAGCTCGAGGCCAGACCACAGGTCTTGCTGACCTGTGGTCTCCCTGAGGCTTCTCTTCTGCAGGTGCCCTTGAGGCCATATCATAGTCCTTGTCAGGAGTCCCCTGTCCTAGGGGCAGGAGCCCTTGAGACCAAGTGCAGGACTTGCTGTCCTGTAGCCTTCCTGAGGCTTCTTACTTGAAGGTGCCTTCCAGGCACCACTGCAGGACTTGGTGACTTGGAGCTTTTCCAAGGCAACTCTCCTGCAAATAGCCACAAATCCAGGCAGAGACATGGAGCAGAGACACCCAGATGTGCCTGAGCTGGCCTGGGTAGAGGAAGAAGAAGGTGGCCCTGGAGCTGCCCCGGCACAGCAGACTGAAGAGGTGGTGCCGTTCCAGCCACCGCAGGAGGGTGAGTGGCAGAGCTGGGCCACAGGACTGGTGCCTGCTGCCAGCTTGGACCCCACGCCGTGCCGTGCCGTGCCATGCTATGCCCTGGGGACATGCCCACAGACAGGACGGAAGAGGGGCCCGGGCAGACAGCCCGCAGTGGCCGTGCTCCATCCCCTGGGGCATCCCGGGGTTCTCTCTGCCTGGGGATCGCAGGGCTGGGCCGTGTTGTCTGGCCTCTCCCGCAGCCCTTCAGCTCTGGCTGCGCTCGCTCTTTGCCAGATGCAGCCCCGGAGCGCAGACAAGAGCAGGAGTCCAGCCGTGGCCGCTTCCGCAGAACAGTGCAGGTACCTGCAGCCACCCCCACCTGGGCTGGGCCTGCTGTCCCTGCTCAGCCCAGCACCGTGTGTGCAGCACTTCATGCAACATCCTCGGCTCTTGCCCTTCTCCTACAGTTTGTTTGCAACTTCCTCAAGAGAATTAAAGAGGAAGAGAACATCGCCACGGGCGTAGGCCTCAGACCATACTCGCCCATCTTCCTCAGCAAGACCGGTGCTGCCCTGCTGCATATGCTTGTAGAGGAAGATTTTTACACTCCAAAGCAAGTAAGCAGCCTGGGCCAGGCTTTGATCCTCCCAGCAATTGCTTGGCCTCCCAATCCACGCATGCTGCTTGCTGTGAGCCTTTCAGGCCACATGGCAGTGGGGTGGGAAGGGAAGCACTCCTCTGGGGAAGCTGGGAACATTGCTCCATCTGGGAGCTTTCCAAGTCTCCCCGTGCCTTCTCCAGGTGCCTGCCATGGTCAGCTACATCCACCAGAGGCTCATGGCCAATGATTCTGCTGAGCACAGGCTGGACAAGACCCTGCTGGATCTCACCCAAGCCCAGCCAAATGACGCAGTGGTGACGCTCCTGCGTGTGGCCCCGTCCTGTGACAGGTATGGGGCCCACCTGCCCACAGGGCTCAGGCCTCCCCAGCCCATCACCCTGCACAGCCTGCCCCAGGTGTCAGAGCAACAGAGACTTCCAGGGCCCTCTGGATGCTCCCTTTCCCAGCCCTGCCAGGCCAGCCCCTGAGCCTGCTGCCGTGCTCCCTTGCCGCCTCTCAGGGCTCTGTCCCCACAGGGCTGGGCTGTCTGCCTCCTGCTGGCAGGGGGGCAGTGGGCAGAGGCAGAAATGGCAGCCGGCTCAGCTGCCCCTGGTGCTTCCTCTGAGACCCTCCTGAGACACAGCTCTAACCCCACAGAGCTGCCATGGCCATGTGGAAGACCATCATGGGCTCAGCCAGGACTGCGGAGCTGGCGCAGCTGATCCTCCTGGATGTGCTGGGCAGCTGGCCAGAGTACAGCACCTGCACCTCCAATGGGGACGAAACGGCTGTCTTTGCCCTGGCTGTGAGTTTCTGCAACTGGCCTTTGCAGGCCCCAAGGCTGTCTCTCCAGCAGCTCTCCATCCTCCTTCCCCCACTGCATCTCCCTGCCTCAGGCGCTGGCCTGAAACCTGGCCCAGGGGCAGCTTCAGGCCCACCAGGCCCCGTGCTCCCCCTGCCATGCTCTCTCCTGGCCTCTCCCTGCCACGCTCGGGCCCTGCCACACACACACCTGGGCACTGAGCGCTGTGTCAGGGGGTTTTGTCCTTTGCAGGCAACTGTGGTGACGTGGAAGATCCTCCAGGTGCCCTGTCTCCCACGGATCTTGAAGGTGTATTTCCCCCACCTATTTGTGCATCTGCTATTCCAAGTCTTCTTCAGCACTCCGGATATGCCAGAGGAGGTCGATACCTTCTGGAAGGGATGCCAGGAAGAGCACGGCCTTGCCACCAGCCCCAACAGGTGCTCCATGCCACTCCTCCTGTCCCTGCCACATGGCCTGCCAAGGAGCCAGTGCTGCCAGTGTGACCTGGGCTTTGCTGTGCACACAGGTTTGCTGTGCGCACCCTCAAGTCCCTGCTCTGCCTTCTCCGCTGCGAGGATGTGGTGGTGGCAATGGAGCGCAGGTGTGCCTGGGACACGCTGCTCTCTCTTGACTCTCACCACTTTGCCGTGGCTCTGCTTGCCAGGTGAGACCCCCTTCTCCCCACTGCCTCTGACATTGCTGCCCTGTGCCCAGGTGCCCCATAAAGTGTCCGTGGTGGCCATGGGTCAGAGGGCCTTGGCACTGAGGGACGGCCAAGCAGGCTGGAAAAGGCTGGCAGAGGAGGCTGCCCATCAGCAACCAACTCCCAAACGGCCCACGTCCCCTTGCTGGAAGGGTGCTGGGGAAAGATGAGAACTGGGTGAGTCACGCCTGGGAGACGTTTGCCCCACTGCATCAGGCTCTTGTTTCCTTTTTCCCCTCTTCAGAGAAATTCGCCGCTTAGCCATCCACTTTTGTTCCGCGGTGGCATTCTACCTGCTCGCCCTGCTCGGCAAAGAGATGCCATACTGGGATTTCCCTGCCCTGGCATTCCTTGTGGAGGTGAGCCTCAAGGCCAGCGCTGCCTGGCTGAGCGGCCTCCCAGCCCTCTGGCCTCTGGCAGCCACAGCTGCCAGGACAGTGCCTGTGCCCTGTGCTGCTGCCTGGGCCCGGCCCTGTGCGCTTCTGGGCTCCTGCCGGCCGGCTCCCCTGTCACTGCCCTGTGCCTTTCAGGTCCTCGAGTGCCTGGACTTGAGGGAATGCAGTGACAGTGTCCTGGAGATCCTGGCACAGAACCTGCAGAGTGAGCACATGGCCAGGCGTTACTTGGCACTCCGAGGCCTCCTAGTGCTGGGCAAGAATCCCTTGATGGTGAGAAGAGGGCAGTGGCCGAAGCCGTGCAGGCAGCGTGGGGCTGGGCAACACAGTCGCTTGGCCGTGCCTGGGCTTCGGCCGCTGGGGCAGCTGTTCTCATCTCTCCTTCTTCCCTGCCCCAGTGCTTCGGGACAGGCCTTTGGCCTCTGGGCCCTACGGCAGCAGGGCGGCCTTTCACAAAGTCGTCTTCCGCACAGGCTGAAAAAATGCAGAGCCTGACTGAAAGGCTTGTGGAGCTCCTGGAGGAAAATGACAGCGACATGATCAGGATGAGCATTCTTCTACTCAGATATTTGCTCCTGGATAATGGTGCTCCAATAGCCACCCCCATCGCCCTGCAGCTGGCTGAGGCGCTCCTGTCACTCTTTGACAGCGTAAGGCTCTGTGCCCACAGCCACAGCCACTGGCTGCTGCCCGGACCCTTGTTACCCTGTGCAGATGCACGCCTGTGCCCTGGGGGGCCTGAAGCAGCTGATGCTCAGGTCTTTTGCCCTTTCCTTTCATCCAGGATGACATCCAGGTGCAGCTGAGCTCCATGGCTCTCTTTCAAGAGATGCTGGACTTATTAACAGAAGAGGGAAGAAAGGCCCTCAAGTCCCACGTGCGCCAGAGCCTGCCCCCTCTCTACTTCCACTGCCATGATGAGAATCAGATGGTTGCTGAGGTGAGCACTTGTGCACAGCTGCTGTCCCCCTGGCAGGGGCTTGGGCTGCCTCCTGCCCGGGCACCTTGTGGGCTGCAGCCTCCTCCAGCCTGTGCCACTGGCATGCTCCTGTGCCCTGGACTGTAGGGCCATCTGTGCATCTCTGTCCCTCTCCAGGCCTCCCGGGAAACGCTGCATTCCTCAGCCAGATTCCTGAAGAGGAGGGATATAGAACAAATGCTACACGTGGATCAGAGCCTTGGGGAGTGCCTGGTAAGAACAGCAGAGACCCCCCAGCCTCAGCGTGGCCAAGGTCCCTGAGGGCGGTGCTCAGTGTGCAGGGCTAACAGCTGTGCCCGCTGCTGCAGCCAGAGGCCGCGCGGGCTCTTCTCCAGGCTCCCGTGAGCCTGAGTCGGGTGCCCATGGAGCCCCGGCCCGGCGGGGCTGCGGGGCGGCACCACGGCTACCCGGGCAGCAGCCGGCCCTCTGCCCCTCCCCTCAGGAGCCCTTGGCCAGCGGCTGCTGGCTGCGCCTCAGGGCTGTGCGGGCAGGCGAGGCCGGCGATGGGCGCCGGCAGCGCCCAGCCCAGGAGCTGAGCCCACGCCAACCCTTCCCTCCTGCCGCTCTCTGTAGCTGGCAGAGGACAGGAGCCGAGCGGCCGAGCACGTGCACAGGGCACTGCACTACCTGCAGAGCCCACAGGAGTCCCTGCGAGAGGCGGCCGTCAGGTTCATGGGTGAGTCCTGAGCCCGGGCTCCTCCCCGGCCCCACCGCAGCTCGGCCCCGGCCCCGCCTGCTGCCCCGGCATCGCCGGCCCGGCCCGGCGCCGTGGAGCCCCGCCTGGCCTGGGCATTGCTGCCGCCCTCTGGCAGCCGTGCCCTGGGGTGGCAGCGTGCGGCAAGGGCCCGGGCTGAGCTCTGCCTGGCCAGCAGCCCGTGTGGCCACAGCGCCGGCAGCGCTGCTGGCAGGGAGCTGTGCCGCTGGGGCCGTGACAGGCTCTGTGTTCACAGGCATGGCCGGGCGGCACCTGAGGGGGCAGCAGCAAGAGCTGCAGCTGATCTGCACTGGTGAGTGAGTGAGGGCAGCGGGCTGACCGCTCCAGGGGGCTGGAGGGGGCAGCTGCAAGCCTTGCCCCGGCTGCGGAGGGATCTGCTCCTTGTGCGGACATGGGGCAGTGTGGGCAGAGCACACAGAGATTTCAGGGCCACCTTGGGGATTCGTGGCCAGCTGCTTCCAGCCAGTGCCCTTGGTCCCTTCTTCCTCCTGGCCATGACTAGAGCCGGCTGGGATGGCGCTGGTAGGGGGCTCTCCTCGGCTCCCCGCAGATCTGGGATCTGACCATGGCTCTGTCCCTCTCTCTTGCAGCCCTTGAACCGCTGACAGAGGACATCAGTAGTGCCGTGTCGGACGTGGCACTTGAAACACTGTATGTCCTCCAGGCACTGCAGAGTGAGCAATATTCTTTCTTCCAGAGGCTTCAAGATCAGCTCCGCAGGGCATGGAGAACACGGCCTCGTCTGTCGGGGCTCGGCTGGCTGCGCTGCTGCAGCTCTGCAGAGACCTGAGGCCAGAGGCTCTGTCTGCTGGGGCCACCTGAGCCAGCTGGAATTTTCAATTTCTTTAAGATTGTTCTTTTGTTCTTTTTGGTTTTTTTCTTTAGTATATGAATATAGAGTGTGTTATAATACACCAACTGCCAGGAGCTTTCTTTTTCTACCCAGGGTCTGCAGGGCATAGGGGAAGAGGGGAAGAAGGGTACCCTGCCTCAGCCAGCTGCCCAGGCGTGCAGTGGGAAAGGGAAAATGGCCAGAAGCCCCTTGTCCTGTGGTGGCTCTGCTGAAGCCTTTGTGCTGGTGACAGAGTGGGTGGGCAGGGGCCGGGGCTACAGGGATTCCTGCCAGAGCGGTGCCTGGAGATGGCCACAAACCCTGTGCCAGGAAGGAACCACCCTCTGTATCCTCCTGCCTGTGTGCTGCTGGCTGCAGTGCTGAGGGCTCCCAGGTGCCTCTGGATGGGGCTGCTCTGCAGCTGCTGTGGGGCTGCGGCGCTGCTGCCGGGCAGCTTGGCCGGGCTGGGGCAGCCTCTGAGGGGCTGGGGTGCTGGCAAGCCCTGAGCAATGGGCTGGCAGAGGCCACAAGCAGCCCCCCAGCAGCTGCCTGCCTTGTTCCTGCCAGAGTTGACTTGCAAGAGGGATCCCGGGCACTCTGGAACTAACAGCATCAGTGTTGTTGGAAACCCAAATGCAGGGAAATCTCAGATCTTTGGTCTTGTCAGCAAAGCTTAGAATTAAACACAGGATTTGATCGGAGACCTTGGAAAGGGCTTCCAAACTTAGGTGCTAGAAGCGAGAATGTGGATTTCTAGTTTATTATAGCAGAGAGACGGGGAGGAAGGTTGAAGTGGAGGAAAGTTTAGAGTTTTAGGGCTAAAGATCTAGAAAAAATAAAAGTAGTTACAATGGTAAACAAGAAGCTTAGGATGCAGTGCTGTAGGTTTGTGTGTCATAACATGATTGGCTAAGGAAGCTTATACTGTAGCAAGAGCCCCTAAGACGAAATATTGAAGGATTGGCTGCAAAACATAAATATCCTTGTTGGCAGTGTCTTCTTGGCCAAGAAATCCTTCAAAGCTCTTGTAACTACAAGTGTTTTGGCCTTGTGAGCCATGCGGTGGAGATGGAGCCAAACTCACCCTTCCTGTCTATGTAGCAGAGAAGAAAAAGCAATGGCATCATCTAAAACACTCAGAGGTCTGCTCTCTAGCTTGTTCCAAACTCCCTCAAATCCCCCAAAGTGGGATTTAGCTACAAAGAGATGACAAGGGCTCTTAGTGCTGGCTCTTTGACTCCACAGCAGCTGTTTTAGAATCTTTCCCATAACCCTGTGTAGTCATGTGCCAAGAATGGATCATTTGAAGAAACTTTCCCAACTGACTTGCATGGAGGTTTGTCTGAAGGGTATTTGAGGAGAAAGGCTCCCAGCAGAGGTCTGGGCTTTGGCCGAGCTGTGTCCCCTGCTGATTGTGAAGTGTGCCATCAGCTGCAGGGCTTCCTGGGCCGAAAAATATCATCGAGTCACTTGGACTTGCTCTTTTAGGCCTCTAAGAGCCGGACCAAATTTCGGGGCACATTTGGAGACCTCATCAATGAGCACGTGGACGACCTCGGATTTTCCCAATTGCTGGGAATGGTTCCCCAGGTCCTTGGTGTAAAATCAGGCTCCCCAGCAAGTGCAGATCTGCAAGATGAGAAACAATTTAGGCAATTGGTGATGCATCTTTCTAAATCACTCTCCTTTCTCTCCTTTTTTCAAATACAAAGCTGTATTTTGTGTCAGGTACATACAGGCAACGTGTGTATTTGTGATTTTGATATGTGTGGAAACCAACCATGGGACACTTATAAAGACGAATTCTAATATAACTGAGGAAAGCAAAGCATGGAAGAAGGCCTTTGAACCTATCCTTTGTTCCTAATTAGCTTTTATATGTCTTAAATTGATTTAGAAGCATTTGAATTAAAGCTTTGAGGATGTTGCTTTTTGACAGGAACTTTCTGCTTGTAGTTAAGCCTTCAAGAGTTTTGCAATAATAACCTTTTGAAGTATTATTTCAGAATATTGCTTGTAGTAAGGATCTCTGAAACTATAGCTTCAGAATATGTAAAAAGGAAATATGCCTATCTCACACCTTGACAAAACAGTGAAAAGCAGCTTGAGAAATGAATATGAATATCAACGCAAGGACTAACAATTTTGACCAAGGGAAGCTGGACATCACTGTTGTGAGATTTATAGTCCTTGCAATCAAAAGGTAAAGCCATGTCTGGAATCTGGACCCCACCAGCTGGGAGACTTCTTTCTTCGTTCAGAAGTTGGACCCCCCACCACCTGGGATATTCCTTTTCTGGGATACATCCTGAGAAAAAATAATCACAATACTGTATAGAATTGTGATGTAAAAAATGGGAAAGGAAATTACTGATGAGTAAAAATTTGGACTAGAAACTGCTGAGAAAGCTTAGGAGTGCCCCTATAAATACTGGTAAGCCTCAACTATCTGTGTGCAGTTGGAGGGAAAATTTCCCCCACTGTACTCAGCACTGTATTGCTCATACTTTACCAGAATAATTAATAAATTGATTGCTGCTTGAATAATGACCTAGTCAAACTTCTCATTTCTAACTTTATAGTACTGTTTACTGTATAGTACTCTGCCCAGGGGCAGAGCCCGCGCCGAGCCTTCCCTGCCGGCACTCCCCGCAGCTGCTGCAGGACGAGAGCCGAGCGGCCGAGCACCTGCGCTGGGCCCTGCCGCACCTGCAGAGCCCACAGAGGCCCCTACGAGAGGCGGCCGTCAGGCTCATGGGTGAGCCGGCAGCCCCGCACCCCTCCCTGCCCCCGGCCCGGCTGCTGCCCCGGCTACAGCGGGAGCCGCGCCCCGGCCGCTGCAGCCCCGCCCGCCCTGGGCATTGCTGCCGCCGCCCTCCCGCAGCTGTGCCCTGGGGCGGCAGCGGGCGGCAGGGCCCGGCAGCAGCCCTGCCCGCCAGGAGGGCGTGCGGCCGCAGGGCTGGCAGAGCCCGTGTCGGGCAGCTGTGCCGCCTGGCGCCGCCACATGCTCTGTCTTGCCAGGGCTGGCCGGAGTGCTCGTGATGGGGCAGCAGGAGGAGCTCCAGGTCCTCACTGAGGGTGAGTCAGGGCAGCCGCGTGGCAGCGAGCACTGCCGGGGGTGTGGGGGCAGCTGCAAATCCCGGCTCCGCAGCTACAATCCGTGCCCGGGCTGCGAAGGGCTCTGCTGCCTGTGCGGACCAGGGGTGGTGGGGGCACAGGCCGGAGAGCTTTCAGGGACACATGGGGGATCCGTGGCCAGCACCTTCCGGCCGAAGCCCTTGTCTCCCGCTCCCTCCTGGCCATGGCAAGAGCTGGCTGGGATGGCCCTGGCAGGAGGCTTTCCTTGGATTCCCTCAATCTGGCCTCTGACCTTGGCTCTGTTCCACTCTTCCAGCTCCTCAAGCGCTGAAGGAAGATGAGAATCCATCATGCATGAGCAAAGTGCTTTAGATGACCTTTGAAAGAAGATGTGCACGACTTTGTTCATCTGCTGGATGAGATGTACCAGCGTCCATCAGCGATTTCCAGTGCCCATTGAAGATGGGAGCACCTGCAGAGCAGAAGTGACCAGCTGGAGCTCCACGCACGGCTCTGGCTGCTCACAGCTGAGCCTGTGCGAAGCTCCAGCAGCTCCTGCCATCTCTCTCCCTGTTGGCATCTCCCTCCCTGCAGCCCTCCGGCCCTGCCCATCCCCTTTTCTGCCTCCCAGCTCACCCCTTACCTTCGCTTTCCCTTAATAAACTGTTTGTGTTTTTCACTTGACCCGCGTCTCCGTGGAGCTGAACCGGCGCAAAACCTGAGCCCGGGGACACGCAGGGCCCTGCTGCCCTTCTCCTCCGCGCTGTGTTCCGGGCACGGACAGAGAGGAACAAGGGCAGCTCAGGCTGCAAGGGTGCCTGTCCCGCTGCTCCAGGGGCCGTTTCCAGCCAATCAGAGCGTTTGTCGCTGATGACTCATCAGTTGCCAGGAGCGGAATTTGGGGCGGGGGGAGGTGACCCCGGGGATGGGGATGGGGCGTGCGGGGGTAGCCGGGGCCGCACTGGTGGCACTGGGGGTGCTCGGAGCCCCCCCAGCTGCGGGGGGAGGGGAGGGCGCGGTGAGAAGGGGGCAGGGCCCCCAATTAACCCAAAGTGGGGTCGGGACCCCCAAAGGGAGCAGGAGGCGGCTGGAACCTGCAAAACCAAGCACGGGGGAGGGGATTGGGGACTGGGAGAACAATGGGGAAGGGGCGGGAGAGCGGAGGGAAGAGGGGGATGGGACCCCCAAACAGGATATGACCAACTTGATATGGCTGCCTTCAGATGTGCATGGCAGCCAAAGGTAGCCTATGGTAGCCAAAGCTTTTTCCCAGTCCATGTGATTCCAGTCTGTGCAATCCCAGTCTGTGCAATCCCAGTCCATATGGCCCAGTCCGTATAATCTCAACCCAGTTTATCCCAGTCTGTCTCATCCTGATCTCTATGGTCCCATTCCATATGGTCCCAGCCCATATTTGATCCCAGTCCAGTTTATCCCAAGCTGTGTGGTCCTGATCCCTATGGTCCCATTCTGTGCCGTCCTGACCCATAGGATCCCAGTCCATATTTGATCCCAGTCCATATTTGATCCCAGTCCATATTTGATTGCAGTGTATGTGGTCTGGCACACACTCCCAGGGTCTGGAATTCCAGTTCCCAGCCAGGAAAAAATGTTCCTGCCCTTGAACTTCCTTCCTATTCTCTCAGCAAATTATAATAAATTAAACATCAAGAAATTATAATTAAAATTAAACACATTGGAATAAAAATGAAATATAGAAATGAAATATAATTTCAACTCTTCCTTACAATACTCCAATAATGACTCAAGCCAAAACAACAGTAAACTATTAATATAACATTACCAAAGAAAAAAAAATTACATACAAAGAAATACCTTTTGTAAGTTTTAACTCAGTAACCAATACACTTTAGATAAAAAATATCTCAAAAACTAACATAGAATCTAACACACCTTAGTAAAAAATTCCTGTTACAAATATACTAAACACAAAACCAAACACCACTGTAATTTCTCACACATTTGAACCAAACAATTAAACTTTATTAACATCCTTAAGTACTCTAAAAAAAATTTTTTTTTTCGAAATTCTAATTTCAGGTGCGTGGTTTTATTTGGATATTGGGTTTTGAATTGTTTGGGTTAGAAGATTTAAAAAATTAGATTTTTATAGGAATTGAAACAGTTGAGAAGGCAGTACTCTGCACACAGAACTGACTGAAAATGAATGGGACAGAAGTCAGTAACTCTGAAAATTTTATTTGCTGTCAAATACATCCCACCCAGCCACCCCACACAATCCCCATCCCACTGCTCCAAATTGGGATCCCACTTCTACCAATCACCTCCCAACCCCAACTCACCCTGGTGGCTGTGGAATGGAGCGAGTCTGGCACAGGATTGAGTTTTTGTGAGGCGGGAACAAGCAATTTGAGGTGAGATTGAGCCCTGATGGGTTAAAATGCAGTTGTTTTCATTGGGATTTGAGTGGTATTGAGGTGACAGATTGATCCCTCTTGGCTTTTGGAGTGCAAAGACATGGAGAAGAGAAAAAAATTTAAGCCAAACCAAAAGGAGAAGCAGCCAGGTGTGTTCCCAACATGGATCACAGGGAATGTGAGTGACCAGGGCTGTGCCCAAAGTGCCTCCTCCAGTGGGGGATGGAGCTGGAGCAGCGCACGAAGCTCTTCCCGCACTCGGGGCACTCGCAGGGCTTGCCTTACCGGTGCCTCCGTTGGTCTTTGGGTCAAGTTAGAGCTGCTGGAGAAGCTCTTCCCACACTGGGGACACTCGTAGGGCCTCTCCCCTGAGTGGATGTGCCGGTGGGTGATGAGGGTGTAGTTGTGTAGTTGTGCTGGAATCCCTTCCCACAATCAGGGCATTGGAAAGGCCTCTCCTCTGTGTGAATCCAATTGTGCCGGAGGAGATCTGACTTGATCCGAAACCCCTTCCCACACTCCCCACATTCGTAGGGCCTCTCCCCCGTGTGGATCTTTTGGTGGCGGATCAGTTGGGAGCTCTGGCTGAAGCTCTTCCCACATTCCTCACACGCGTGGGGCCTCTCCCCAGTGTGGGTTTGTCGGTGCAGAACAAGACAGGAGCTGTACCTGAAGCCCTGCCCGCAGTCGGGGCAGCGGAAGGGCCTCTCCTTTGTGTGCGTGTGCTGGTGATCAAGGAGATTGGAGCTGGTCTTAAACCTCTTCCTACATTGATCACACTCATAGGGCCATTCCCCAGTGTGGGTCCTCTGGTGCCTGATCAGGTTGCAGTTCCTCCTGAAGCTCTTCCCACACTCCAAGCAGGCGTGGGGCTTCTCCCCATCATGGAGCTGCTCGTGGAGCACCAGCTCCGAGCTCTGGCTCCATCTCCGGCCGCCTTCCCAGCTCAGGCTGGCTCTTTCTCCCTCAGATCCCCGCCAGCTGCGTTTGCAGCCCCTCCTCGTGCGGCATCTCTGGGCCTTTTCCTCCCCGTTGGCTTCCTGCACCGTGGAGCCGGCAGCCGCCACCGGCACCCCCCGATGTCCCCCCAAGGGGCCTTTTCCGCTCAGCCTTGGACTGCTTCATTCTCCAAACATGCCCCCAGAAAGCCAACTGGGAGATACTGGGAGTGACTGGGAACATGCTGGAGAGAACTGGCATACACTGGGAGATACTGGGAGGGACAGGAACAAAAGTGAAGGTGAAAGAGAGCAACTGGAACCATGTGGAGCACAACTGGTTCATAGTGGCAGGGACTGGGAGCACACTGGGCTCACCTTTGGATCGTACTGGGAGGGACTGGACTAATACTGGGAGGATCTGAGAGCGACTGGGAACACACCCTGCACATCATCCGCCATACTGGGCCTGACTGGGAGCAACTGGGAGCAAATGGCATCATACTGGGACTGACTGGGCTGATCTAGGAAGCAACTGGAACCATGCTGGAGGCAGCTGGGACCATACTGGCAAAGATTGGAAGCAACTGGGATTATACTGGAACCACACTGGGAGGGCTGGCATGTGACTGGGATCAAACTGGACCATACTGGGATCATACTGGGGCTGAAAGGGAAAGACTGGGATCACACTTTGGGCTACTGGGAGCAGCTGAGAGAAACTAGGATGATGCTGCAAGCAAACTGGAGGAACCGGGAAGGACTGGATGCATGCTGGAAGCAACTGGGATATACTGGGCATGACTGGGGGATCATACTGGGAGAACTGACACCTTACTGGGGCCACTGGCAGTGCCTGGAAATTACT
This sequence comes from Melozone crissalis, assembly GCF_028551555.1. NCBI lineage: Eukaryota > Metazoa > Chordata > Aves > Passeriformes > Passerellidae > Melozone > Melozone crissalis. The sequence goes on from NW_026535823.1 coordinate 1,882,439, forward strand.
ATAGACATGCTGGGGGCAACTGGGATATACTGGGAGTGTCTGGAACCATACTGGAATGACTGGAACCACACTGGGAACAACTGGGACCATGCTGGGGAGAACTGGGACCACACTGGGGGCAACTGGGAGTGAATGGGACCATACTGGGGGGACTGGGATCATCTGGGGAGTGACTGGGACTAGAGCAGGGGCAACTGGGTCCAACTGGAACCATACTGGGAGTGTCTGTAACCATAGGGGAGTGATGGCACCACACTGGGAACAGCTGGGCCCATGCTGGGAGCAACTGGGATCACACTGGGGACACTGGCATCAGACTGGGAGTGACTGGGAGACACTGGGATTAGACTGCAGGTGACTGGGATCATACTGGAGTGGCTACACTCATACTGGGATTATACTGGGTGTGAATGAAACCTGACTGGGGCTTGCTGGGAGCTACTGGGCCATGTTGGGAGGAAAATGTGACACACTGGGAGCAACTGGGAACAGCTGGAAGGAACTGGAACCGTGCTGAGAGGACTGAGACTATAACTGGGGCAACTGGGATCATACTGGGAGCAACTGGGGCCACCCTTTGAGCAACAGATGGAAACTGGGATTATGCTAGAGGAAACTGGGAGTAACTGGGCAAGACTGGGATCATTCTGAGGTAACTAAAACAAACTGGGAGTGTCTCTAACCATACTGGGGGCACTGGAACCACGCTGGGAACAGCTGGGATCATGCTGGGAGCAACTGGGACGATGCTGGGGGAAACTGAATCTACCCTGGAGGCAACTAGGCACAACTGGGACCCTGCTGGGAGGGACTGGGAGTATTCTTTGGGAAACTGGGATCATAATGGGAGGAACTGGGAACAACTGGAATTATTCTGGGAGCAACTGGGATCACACTGGGATCACAGTGAGAGCAGCTGAGTCCATACAGGGTTACACAGGGATCACATTGAGAGCGACTGGAATCATACTGGGATGGACTGGGAGTGGCTGGTTTTGTAGATTTTGGGGGGTTTAGATTTTGGGGGATTCTATTGGCAGTTTGAGGGGGAGTTTTTCTGGGGGTGTTTGGGGGTTTATTGAATTTTTTGTGGCTTTTTTTGAATTTTGGGGGTTTTACTGAGATTTTGTTGGGATTTTTGGCATTCTCAGAAATTCTGGGGGTTTTATAGGGATTTTTAGGAGATTTTGTGGGGATTTTATTGGAATTGCGGTGGCATTTAGCGGGATTCCTTGGGGATTTGAGAGTTTTTAGATTTTTGGTGGGTTTTGTGGGATGTTTTGGGTGTTGCCAGGATTTCTTTGGATTTGGGGCAGATTTTCTGGGACTTTTTATGGTTTTGAGATTTTGGGGGGATTTGTGGAGTTTAATTAGGATTTTTTTGGTTATTGGGATTTCAAAGGATTTTGTGGGCTGTTATTGGGATTCTAGGGTGTTTTAATGAGATTTTGAGAGATTTAATTGGGATTTAATGGGTTTTATTGGGACTTTCAGGGGTTTCAAGGAGATTTTGGTGCCTCTCAGCCCTTCCCCACACCCAGGGAATGCCACAAAGCCCTCCTAAAATTCCACTAATACCTCACAAATTCCCCAAAAGTTACAAGAAAACCCTCAAAACCCCCAGAGAATCTCCGAAAATCCCAATGGAACTCACCAAAATTATAAAAAACTCCCAAAAATTTCAATAAATCCCCTCCCCATCCAAAAAACCCCCACAACCCCAACAAAATACCCAAAATCCAAAATCCCCCAAAATCCTCTAGTCATCCCAAAACCCAATAATTCCCCTCAAAAACCCAATAATTTTCCCTAAACTCCCCAAAAAATCCCACCAAGCCCAAAAAAGCAACTCTGAAATCCCTAAAAACCCACTCAAAACCCAAAAATCCCCCAGAAGCCCCCCAGACTCAGTGGGGCCGTCCTGGATCAGGGGGCACCGGCCGGTGGAACAGGAGCCACTTCAGGGGGCCCTCAGAGCTTTTTGGGGAGGGGGCACCATGGGAGACCCCCCAAAAACTGGGGAGGGGGGGAACCCCTGCTGTGCCCCCTTCCCCTGAAACCCCCAGACCCCGGTTCAGGGTGGGCCTGGGACCCCTCAGGACCCCCAAATCTTCCCCCGGGACCCCTCCAGGAACCCCAAACCCCCCAGAGCTCCCCAGTTTTGGCCCAGAACCACCCTGGACCCCAAAAACCTCCCCAGGACTCTCAGACCCCCCCATTTCTCCCCAAAATTCACCCCAGACCCACCTGAGACCCCCCCCCCCAATTCCATCAGGATGCCCCACATCCCCCTCAGACCACTCAATCCCCCCCAAACCCTATGAAATCCCCTGCAGACACCCCAAAATTACCCCTACAGCCACCTCAGACCCCCCCAGATGCCCTCACAACACCCCAGTTCCTTTCACAATCCCACAAAATCCCCTCTGACCCACCCAATTCTCCTGAGATCCCCCTAAACCCACCTGAGAACGCTCCAGACACTCTCAAGCTCCCCCCCAAGCTCCCTAAAGCTCCCTCTGACCAACCAAAGCCCCCTCAGACTCCCTCATTTACTCCAAACCCATCGCCCACCCCTGTGTTTCCCGTCGATGCCCCCAAAAATTCCCAATTTCCCCTCAGACCCGCCCCAAACCACCCCAGTCTCCCCCCGTCCCCACCTCAGCTCCACTCTCCCCTCACAATCTCCCGCCTCTGCCGTGCACGCGGACTCTCAAGAATGGCGGCGCGCCCCGCCCCGAAACAACCAATCACCGTGCTGCACGTCCCTAAAACAACCAATCACAGCACGGCTCCCCTCAGTAATGCCCGTCTCGCCCGTGCCGCCCCAGCCAATCAGAGGAGAGCCGGAAGCGGCGCCCCCTTCTTCCCCGCCACCGGGACCCGCCGGGCTCGGGACAGGAACGGGAGGGGCCTGCGAGGGGATCGGAGGGGGGGGAGGGTCTGGGGAGGGGTCCGGGGGTTTGGGGGGGTCTGGGGAGGGGTCCTGGGGCATTGTGGGGGGACCTGGGGGGTGCAGATGGCTCCTAAGAGGGGTCTCGTGGGGGGGCGGAGGGGTCGTGGGAGGGTCTGGGGGGGTTTTGGGGAGGGGTCGTGGAAAGGTCTTGGGAGGGTCTGAGGGTGTTGGGATGGTCCTGGGGGGAGTTTGGGGAGGGCTCTGGGCGGTGCTGAGGGTGTCCTGGGAGGGTTTTGGAGGTTTTGGGCAGGGGCTCTGGAAGGGTTTGGGGAGAGGGTCTGGGGAGGGTCTCAGGGGACATCAAGGGCTGGGCCCGATTGGGGTTTGGGGGCAGGTTCCTTCCAGCCACAAGCATTCCAGCATTCTGTCAGGGACTCCCTGCCCTTCTTCCCTCTGCTCCCGGCTGCAGAATGTGCAGCAAAGCCGCCTTTGCTGTCTGCTTGGGGAGCCCAGCCAGCTGCTGCAGCCTGACCCTGCCCTGCACAGCTCCCCTGGCAGGCACGGCAGGAGCAGCGCCCCGGCAGCCTCAGCAATTGCCCTCTGACATCTCTGGCACACACTGCCATGGGCTGCAATTCCAGCTGCAAGCAAGGAAAAGATGGTCCTGCCCTTCAAGGCCAAATTCTGAAGGGGCCAAGACACAAGTGCAGCAAGATCTTCCACAGACATTTCACTGCCAGCCTCCAAAACTTCATCCAGGGCTGTTTGAGCACCTGGATGGGGAAGAAAAAAAAATCAGGGGAGGGTCTTTGGCTGGGAGCTGCCACAGGTAAAGACAGACCCTGTGGAAGGGAAAAGCAGCAGACCAAGGAAGGCAGGAGAGAAAGCAGGACACAAACGGCAACCAGCTGAGAAGGTGGCACTCTGAAAACAAACCTGAACTTATGGAACAGGAATTGGACAGAAAGGAAGAATTCTGAAACTTTATTTACTCGGCTTCTCTGAGCAATCTGTGAAGCCAGGACTTCACCATCCTGACAGGGAAGAAGCATTTTCTAGATCAAACCTGAATTTGATCCCTTTTACTCTGAGCCCAGTAAATCCCAAGGAACTCATTTGTGGTCATTTTCATCAAGGGCCCAAGCTCTTTGTGCCAGCACATCCAGCAAGCACCAGGCAGGACAGCACGGCAACCAACTCACAGCTGAGGGACTCAGAACATCTAAACACCAGCAGGGCACATTGCTCATTTTTGCTCCAATAGACAGCACTGAAAAGGATAGGTAATGACAGCCTCTTCATCACCCCAATCCCTTCTCCCTTTTAAACTTTCTCTGAAATAACCAAAACCAGCTCTTAAAATTCCTTTATCTTTGTCAATCCCCGATCTTTTGGGAGCAGACTTAGGAAGAGAGCACAACATTAATCTGTTGTTATTCAGACATGGCTTGTTGTTCGTCTTTCCCTACTCAATGGCAGCAGTAGAGCTTGAGAATAACCAGGTATCCTGAGGAATTTTTCCTGCAGCAAATTATTTTCCTATCATGGTCCATCTGTAATTTTATTGCTTATTAGAAGACCACTATAAATACAGTACAGCACCTTGCAATTACTCCCCCTTCTATTTATAAACCTCAAAGTCTTCCAGGTCTGAACAAAAGGAAAAACCCTGCATCACCCTTTGGGGATATGAACATCTTTAGGGTTTGGACACATGCCAGGATAGCCACTGTAAGAGCTGGATGGACTGGAAAACCAACTGATGTAACAGTATTTTATGGTGAGAGGCAAATCCTGCTGCTGCTGCCCCAGGAATTTCTTTTCATTTGAGAAGCATCAAGAAAGGCCAAGAGCGTTGAAATACACAGAGCCTGGGGGAGGCATCAGGGTATTTCTTGTAGCAGCTTCTCCCTGTCAAGAACCCCCTGCCAGGCTCAACTTGAGAGAAATTCTCCAATAATATCCAACCACCAGCTTCTTTTGGGTGGGATGAGGAACAGCCATCAGCCCACTCCAGCACTGGAAATGTTTCAATGCACCGGAGCAGCAGTGCCTGCAGGGGAGAGGCTCTTTGGCTCTGGGCTCTCTGGGCACTTTCTGCTTCAAGGTCATTCCCCTCTGGAGCCCTGCCCAGCAGCCACACACTGCCCACAGGGGCTGGGGGCACAGGCACAGCCTGGGGCTGCTCCCCTCTGGCCAGCCCTGCTGGAATGGGCATGGGCAGGGCCAAGAGCCAGCCAGGTGCTGCTTCTGGAGGTGCTGGGAGCAGCCAGGGAGGCAGCACCAAACGGACCCATCTGAAGGTCTCCTCTGGTCCCGCAATCCCCACCCTCAACCCATTTTCCCATCCAAATCCCCTTTTCCCACTGAAATCTCCTTTTTCCACCCCAAATCCTTCTTTGTATATCCCAAATCCTTCTTCTTTCACCCCAAACCCTCTTTTCCCACTCCAGATGCCTTTTCCCACCCCAAATCCTCCTTCTTTCACACCAAAAATCTCCTTTTTCCATCCTAGATCCCTCTTTTTCCACCCCAAATTTCCTCACTCCAAATCCTTCTTCTTTCACCCCAAATCCCCTTCTGCCACCCCAGATCCCCACTGCAAATCCCCTTTCCCAGCCCCCAGGGATTTTGGGGTTCCTGAGGAGTTTTTGGGGTTTTTCCCAACATTTTACCCAGGGTCTACCTGCAGATATTGCAGCTGGAGCTGCTCCAAACAAACCCCACTGTGCCCCCCAGGGTTGCAATGGGTTTGGGGGGATATGGAGACTGGGGGGCTCATGACCCCAAATTTTGGGGGTTGGGGGGTTTGATCCTAAAATTTGTGGGTTGAGAGGGTTTGACACCTTGGGGTTTAGGATTTGGAGACTTGGGGTTTGGGGATGTTTGGCCCCAGAATTTGGGATGTGGGGGTTTTTGACCCTAGGATTTGTCAGTCAGGGGGTTTGACCTCCAAATTTTGGGATAAGGACAGTTGGACACCCCAGATGTTTCAAACCCCAGGATATGGGGTCAGGGGGTTTTCCTGCCAAAGTTTGGTAATTGGGGGGATTCACCCCAGGATTTGGGGGGATTTAACCCCAAAGTTGGGGGATCAGGGGGATTTGACACCCCAGAGTTTGGGATCGACGGCCTTTGACCCCAAAGTTTGGGGATTGGGGGGTTTGACTCCAGACTTTGGGGGTGAGGAGGGTTGGACACCCCAGATATTTCAAACCCCAGGACTTGGGGATTGGGGGTTTTAACCCTAAACTTTGGGGGTTGGGGGTGTTTGACACTTCAAGATTTGGGATTTAGGGGATGTTTGACCCCAGACTTTGGGAATGGGGGGGTGTTGGACAGCCCAAATGTTTCAAACCCCAGGAGCTGGCTTCGAGGGGATTTAACCCCAACGTTTGGGAATTCGGGAGTGTTTGACACCCCAGGATCTGAGATTTGGGGGATTTGATCCTTAAATTTGGGGTTCGGGCTGGGGTACGAGTGTTGAAATCCCAGAGTCTGGGTTTGGAGGTGTTTGATTCCCCCAGTGTTTCAACTCCCAGGATTTGGGGTCACAGGGAGTTGACCCCAGGATTTGGGGTGCTTGATCCCAATGTTTGATTCCCTGGGTTTGGCGTCAGGGTTGAGATCAGAGCCACTCCCTGGAAACAGTGGCGGGACCGGGATTGGGAACGGGATCGGGAAGGAGATTGGGATCAGCATCGGGATCGGGATTGGTAACAGGATGGGGAATGAGATTGGGATCAGCATCGGGATCGGGATTGGGAACGGGATCGGGAATGAGATTGGGATTAGGATTGGGATCAGCATCGGGATTGGGATTGGGAATGGGATCGGGGGAAGACCCTGACCCAATCCCGGACCCCAATCCCAGGTAGAGGCCCCGCCCCAGTCCCGGAATGGACCCATCCCCACAATCCCGGACCCCTCCCCAGTGCCAGCCCCTCCCCAGCCGCTAAACGAACCCTCCCTCAATGCCAGCCCACCCCGATCCGGACCAGAGCCATCCCCAGAGCCTCCCCCATTCCCGGCCCAGACCCTTCAATCCCTTTTTGGGGCGGCTCCTACTGCTCCCCGCCCATTTCTGGGGGTTCCAAGGCGCCCCGCAGACCCTCCCCATTTTGGGGGTGTTGCGGCGGCCCCAGGGCCGCCCCGAGGGCCGAGGGGGGATCGAAAGCCCCAAACCTGAGGGGCTCCTGGGGGTGCCCAGTTCGTCCCGTCCCCACCCCAAAACAGATCCTGGCCAATCAGAGCGTGGGGGCCCCAAATTAAACCCAAGGGGGTTGGGACCCCCAAAGGGAGCAGGAGAGGCCTGGAACCCCCAAAACCAAGCACGGCGGAGGGGATAGGGGGCTGGGGGAACGATGGGGAAGGGGCGGGAGAGCAGGGGAAAGAGGGAGATGGGACTCCCAAACAGGATCAAGCCAACTTGATGTGGCTGCCTTCAGACGTGCATGGCAGCCAAAGGCAGCCAAAGCTTTTTCCCAGTGCGTGTGACCCCAGTCTGTGCAATCCCAGTCCATAAAATCTCAACCCAGTTTATCCCAGTCCTGATCTGCATGGTCCCATTCCATATGGTCTCAGCCCATATTTGATCCCAGACCACTTGATGGTGGTCTGTTTGTGTGGTCCCAGTCCACTGGATCTCAGTCCATACAGTCCCAGTCCATACTTGATCCCACTCCAGCCTATCCCAGTCTGGAGGTTTCTGATCCACAGGATCCCAGTGAACGTGATCCTCGGCCATGTGATCCCAGTCCATTTGATCCCAGTCTGTGTGGTCCTGATCCATATGGTCCCACTCTGTGCAGTCGAAACCCATTGGATCCCAGTCCATATTTGATCCCAGTCCATACTTGATCCCAGTCTGTGGTCCTGCACACACTCCCAGGGTCTGGAATTCCAGTTCCAAGCCAGGAAAAAATGTTCCTGCCCTTGAACTTCCTTCCTATCCTCTCAACAAATTATAATAAATTAAAAATCAATAAATTATAATTAAAATGAAATACACTAGAATAAAAATGAAATACAAAAATTAAATATAATTTAAACTCTTCCTTACAATACTTCAATAATGATTCAAGCCAAAACAACAGTAAACTATTAATATAACATTACCAAAGGAAAAAAAAAATTACATACAAAGAAATACCTTTGTAAGTTTTAACTCAGTAACCAATATACTTTAGATAAAAAATATCTAAAAAACTAAGAATCTAACACACCTAAGTAAAAAAAATTCCTATTACAAATATACTAAACACAAAACCAAACACCACTGTAATTTCTCAGAAATTTTAACCAACAATTAAACTTTAATAATTCCCTTAAGTACTCTAAAACAAATAAAATTACTTTTAAAAAATTTAATTGTGGGTGAGTGGCTTTATCTGGGTATTGTTTTTTGGATTGTTTGGGTTAGACTTTAAAAAAAGGATTTTAATAGTAATTAAATCATCTGAGAAGGCGGCACTCTGCAAACAGAACTTACAGAAAATAGGACAGAATCAGTAACTCTGAAAGTTTTATTTGCAGTCAAACACATCCCACACACCCAGCCCCACACAATCCCCATCCCACTGCTCCAAACTGGGGCCAAACCAAAAGAGGAAGCAGCCAGGTGTGTTCCCAAAATGGATCACAGGCAATGTGAGTGACCAGGGCTGTGCCCAAAGTGCCTCCTCCAGTGGGGGATGGAGCTGGAGCAGCGCACGAAGCTCTTCCCGCACTCGGGGCACTCACAGGGCTTCCCTTACCGGTGCCTCCGTTGGTCTTTGGCCAAGGTAGAGCTGCTGGAGAAGCTCTTCCCACACTGGGGACACTCGTAGGGCCTCTCCCCTGAGTGGATGCGCCGGTGGGTGACGAGCTCTGAGTTGCGCTTGAATCCCTTCCCGCAGTCGAGGCAGCAGAAGGGCCTCTCATCCGTGTGAATCCGATAGTGCTTGAAGGGACTGGAGCTGGTCAGAAACTTCTTCCTGCATTTATCACACTCGTAGAGCCTCTCTCCTGTGTGGATGCGCCGGTGGGTGAAGAGGGTGGAGTTGTCCTTGAATCCCTTCCCACAGTCGGGGCATTGGAAGGGCCTCTCCTCTCTGTGACTCTGATAGTGCTGGAGGAGACGGGAGCTGGTTGGAAACCCCTTTCCACACCTGGAACACTCATAGGGCCTCTCCCCAGTGTGGGTCCTCTGGTGCTTGATCAGGTTGGAGCTCCACCTGAAGCTCTTCCCACACTCCACGCATGTGTGGGGCTTCTCCCTATCATGGAGCTGCTCGTGGAGCACCAGCTCTGAGCTCTGGCCCAATCTCCGGCCGCCTTCCCGGCCCAGGCTGGCTCTTTCCCCCTCAGATCCCTGCCAGCTGCGTTTGCAGCCCCTCCTTGTGCGGCATCTCCGGGGCTTTTCCTCCCCATTGGCTTCCTGCACCGTGGAGCCGCTCAAAACGGCCTCTTCCACCAGGTTCTGCCGTGGGCATTTGTCCTCCCTGCTCTCCATGCTCAGCTTCTGCTCTGGGGGAGGAAGGACAAGGACAGGATGGGATTTGCTTCCGTGTCACAGGCAAGGGCAAGGAGATCCCCCAGGGCTGTGCTGCAGCCGGGGCCGTGCTGGGCTGGGAGATGGAGCAGCACAGAGGGGAAAGGGGCGCTGACCTCCTCCTCACCTGCATCAGTGTCCCGGGGCATCTTCCTCTTCCTCGCAGCCTTCCTCACAATGGGAAATCCTGGTTTGGGGAAAACAAGGGATGAGCACGTTTGTAAGAGTGTCGGGGGTAGGATGGTCGCAACTGACAGAGACGAGAGATATCTGAAGCCAGGTTGTGGAAGTTGCGGTTTATTGCAAAGGGCCTGGGTGCAGGGCCCTGCTTGGAGCTGCCAGCCACAGCTCAGAGCCGGCCCCAGAGAAGAGAGGGGCAGAGAGGATGAGAGGGTGAGAGAGTAAGAGGGTAAGAGCGTAAGAGAGTAAGGTTCCTGTTACAATACAATAAATCTTCGTCTGTGTTGAATATTCTATTTCTCACTAACCAATCTAGTACAAGATACAAATCCTACAGCATTTACATGCAGCCTGAAAGAATCATTACATCACCATATAGTGTTACATTTTAAACCCTGAATACTACTCTTTGGATCCCTTCTGCTGAGGTAGTAGGGTCTCCTCTGACCCGTAGACCTGTCTGCAAGCAGAGGGAATTGTTTCATCAAAAGGAGATTACCTTCAGTCAGGTCACACCATTGTTTTCCAGTTGTTCAGTAAATAAGGTATCTCAAAGCTTGCTTTCATTTTATCTTGCTTTTAATTTTCTATATTCTCAAAATCATTTGCCAGACAATCATATTTATAAGGCTTTCCTGTTTCTTCTTCCCCAACACATGTTGAGTTTCAAGGTCCCTCTGCCCGAGTCCATCTCTACAAGGCACCGGAGAGGTGAGCTGCATAAAACCTCCCAAACACCAAGATTAAGCCCTGAAAAAGCCTCCCAGGAGTTCCCCATCCCTGGTCCCTCCCCTCGGGTGTTCCCCCTGTGCCCGCTGCTGGGGTCACGCTTGGAGTCGGGGTCCCCCTTCTCCTCGGTGCCCGCCCCGCCCAGGCTGCTGGCAGTCCCAGCAATGCCAAAAGCTCCCCCCGATTCGCTCACCCCATTTCGGGATGCCGGGGCTGTTTGGACCTCCGGGCTCCCTTCTCCCCTCATTCTCTGCTCTGGGCTGCAGCGGCTCCAAGGAGTCCCCCCTGCCCCTCTCCAGGCTCTTGAGGCTCCCGCCCATGGCGGCGCTCCCCCCTCTCTGGGCTCCCCACTTTGGGCTCCTGGGGGACACAGGGCTCTGCTCCTCCAGGCTGCCTCTGCCGGCAGCTGCCACCAGCACCCCCCGATGTTCCCCCGAGGGGCCTTTTCTTCTTAGCCTTGGACTGCTTCATTCTCCAAACATTCCCCCAAAAACCCAACCCAGGGACCCCCCGGGATATCTGGGCCGAACTTCCCCTGCCCCCGCTCACCTGCGCGATGGGGGGGGGGGGGGGCGATGATACCACACGTGGGGGCTGCGAATTCAGGCCCAGCTCGGAGTGACCGCGTGCTTCCCTCAGCTCAGCCTTGATCCGCCTTTGCCCCTCCTCTTCCTCCCGCTCCTCCTCTTCCATCCCCCCTCCCCCTCCTCTGTGTTATCTCCACCTCCTTCTCCTCTTCCGTCCTGCCCCTTCCATCCCCTTTCCCCGTCCTCCTCCCTTACCCCGCCTCCTCCTCCCCCTCCATCCCTGCCCTTCCCTCCCTCCTCCTCCTCTCCCAGCAGCAGCCACACCCTCGCTGCCCCGTTCCCGCAGCCATCGCAGCCCGCAGCAGGAGCGGGGATGGAGCCGGGACAGGTCGGGATGGGCAGCGCGGGGCTCTCGGATGCTCCCAGCCGCTGCGGGCGGGGGGAGCCCGGCCCGGGCCAAAGGAGAGGCAAACTGGGCAAACTGGGGGCTGCACATCCCAACTGGGCCTTGCTGGGGACCCTGCCTGGCCACTGCCAGCCCTTGGGGCTCCTCTCGGCACATCCGCCGGGGGGGAACGCACACAGGGCAGGGAGATCCCAGCTGCATACTGGCAGCACTGCCAGGGACTGGGCTGCACTGGGATCGTACTGGGAGTGACTGGGGCTGTACTGGCTTTGTACTGACACCATACTGGGATCGTACTGGGAGTGACTGGGGCTGTACTGGCTTTGTACTGACATCATACTGGGATCGTACTGGGACTGACTGGGATGGTTTTGGGTTTGTATGGACATCATACTGGAATCATACTGCTATACCAGGGCAGATTGTGATCACACTGATGGAGACTGGGATCATGCTGGGATCATACTGGGAGTGAGTAGGAGCCGGCAGTGAGCAATTGAGACCATGTTAGGGGCAAATGGGATATACTGGGAGTGATTTGGATTATGCTGAGGGTGACTGGGAGAAGCTGTGAGCAACTGGGAACACGCTAGGAGCAACTGGGAGGAACTGGGAGTGCCTGGGTGCATGCTGGGGGGATTGGAAACTGCTGGGTTTATACTGGGATGAACTGGGATCATGCTGGAGGTGACTGGGATCATACTGGCAGTTAGTGCCACTACACTGAGGTTGACTGGGAGTGCTTGGGAGCAAATGGGATCATACTGGAAGGAACTGGAAAGATGCTGGAGGGAACTGAGGTACACTGGGACATGCTGGAAGTGACTGGAACGAAAGTGAGGGGGAGAGCAACGTGAACCATGTAGAACAAAACTGGTTTATTCTGGCAGGGATTGGGAGAACACCGGGACCATATTTGCATCATACTGGGAGGGCCTGGACTAATACTGGGAGTATCTGAGAGTGACTGGGAACACACCCTGCACATCATCCCCCATACTGGGCATGACCGGGTGTAACAGGGAACACGCTGAGAGCAAATGGCATCATACTGGGACTGACAGGGTTGATCTAGGAAGCAACTGGAACCATGCTGGAGGCAGCTGGGACCATACTGGGAGAGACTGGAAGCAACTGGGATTATACTGGGACCACACTGGGAGGGCTAGCATGTGACCAAGATCAAACTGGAGCATACTGGGATCATACTGGGGCTGAAAGGAAGCGACTGGGATCACACTTTGGGCTACTGGGAGCAGCTGAGAGAAACTGGGACGATGCTGCAAGCAAACTGGAGGAACCGGGAAGGACTGGATGCATGCTGGAAGCAACTGGGATATACTGGGCATGACTGGGGGATCATACTGGGAGAACTGACGCCTTACTTGGGCCACTGGCAGTGCCTGGAAATGACTACAGACATGCTGGGGGCAACTGGGATATACTGGGAGTGTCTGGAACCATACTGGAATGACTGGAACCACACTGGGAACAACTGGGACCATGCTGGGGAGAACTGGGACCACACTGGGGGCAACTGGGAGTGAGTGGGACCATGCTGGGTGGGACTGGGATTATATGGGGAGTGACTGGGACTAGAGCAGGGACAACTGGGTACTACTGGCATCACACTGGGAGGAACGGGGAGCAACTGGAACCATGCTGGTGTCAATTGGGATCCTACTGGGATCACAGTGGAAGCAGCTGGGCCCACGCTGGGGGAGAATGGGATCATACTGGATCACACTTTCAGCAACTGGGACTGCACTGAGGGTGACTGGGAGTGGCTGTGAGCAACTGGGATCAGGCTGGAAGCCACTCCAGCCAACTGGGAGTGACTGGGAACATGCTGGGGCAGCTGGGTTTTACTGGGAGAGACTGAAACCATAGTGGGGGTAAATGGGAGCAACTGGAACCGTCTGAGAGATAATGGGAGCAGCTGTGTCCATGCTGGGGTCATACTGGGATCACACTGGCACTGATGTGACTGGAAGAGTACTGGGAGTATCTGAGAGTGACTGGGATCCTACTGGAACCAGACTGGGAGTGACTGGAAAGGTGCTGGCCATGACTGAAACCATACTAGAGGTGAATGGGAGCAACTGGGCCCACACTGGGAGTGACAGGGAGTCACTCTGGCCATGACTGGAATAACACTGGGAGGATCTGGGAGTGACTGGGGTCATACTGGGGGTGACTGGGAGCACCTGGGATCATAGTGAAACTGACTGGGATTGTAGCAGGAGTTACTGGGATCATTCTTGGAGCCACTGGGATTGCAATGGGTGTGAATGGATCCTGACTGGGGGTTACTGGGAGCTACTGGGCCCATGTTGGGAGGAAAATGTGGAAACATTGGGAACAAGTGGGATCAGCTGGAAGGAACTGGAACCATGCAGAGGAGACTGAGACTACAACTGGGATCATACTGGGAGAAACTGGGACTACACTTTGGGCAATTGACAGAAACTGGGATCATGCTGGAGGCAACTGGGAGTAATTGGGAAAGACTGGGATCATTCTCAGGTAACTAAAGCCTTACTGGGGCAACTGGGATAAACTGGGAGTGTTTGTAACCACAGTGGGGGGACTGGAACCACACTGGGAACAGCCGAGACCATGCTGGGGACAACTGGGAGTGACTGGGACCATGCTGGGAGGGACTGGGACTATTCTAGGGACAACTGGGATCATGCTGGAATCACAGTGAGAGCAGGTGGGTCCATGCTGGGTTAGACTGGGATCACACTGAGGGTGATTGGAATCATGCTGGGATTGACTGGGAGTGGCTGTGAGCAACTGGAATTGATCTGAAAGCAACTGGGGGAAAGTGGGAGTGACTGGGAGCATGTGTGGGATCTCAGCCTCTCAGGGCTGAGGTGCAGGGTGACCAAGACCATCCCTGGGGGGCTCGGGAGTCCTGGAATGTTGCCAGAAATGTCTGGTGGCTGGACTTTGATCCCACATGGGAGACGACATCAGTATGAGGATAGGAGGATTTCACCGGGGTGAATGGTGAAGGGATAAGTTAATTGGAGTGTGAGATACAGGGTTTAAGATTTCTGTACAGGGAGGTCTAAAGAAGTAAGATGGAGGAATTGGGGCGTGCCCTTCTCCTTCTTCTTCTTCTTCTTGGCCTCCATCTTCTGTGGTGATGTTGGCACTTTGGGATTGGTCCTTACCAAAAGTGCACTGGTTAATAAGGGTAGAGGGTATTGGAGAAAAATGATAAATATTGTATACGTAACTCCGAGTATAAAGATAAGTGACCACCCCGGGGGCTCTTAGTGTGTGCCCATGGCTGACTGCTGAGCAGAACTCTGTCAGGCCAAGAGAAAATCTTTTAGATAAGCAATTAATAAACACCGAGACCAAGAAAAGATCTGAAGTCCCTTCTCGTCCTTTGGAGCGCGGGCTGCCCAAGGCCATCCCGGGCCTTTCCAGACCATCTAAACAGCCGGAAATCCGACAAGTGGCGTTCGCTGCGTGGGCTACTTCCCACCAAACCTTTCGGGGGGGGGGAAAAGCCCTGAAGAGCTGAAGAGCTGAAGAGCCAAGAGGACAGCACTGATAACTCCTGAGAAGAGAAGCCCGAAGAAAGAAAGAAGAAAAAAAAAACGGCCAGGAGAATCTGCAAAATCAGCAGTCACTGAGAATTCCATCTCTCAGCTTCTGCCGAAGACAGTTCGTAGCAGAGTGGCCTGGACTGGGACCAGAAAGGCGCCTCTGGATCCATCTCTCGTGACCTGCTGGACAGAGATCAGGAGCCTTCAGACCGCTCTGACGACAAATTCGGTAAGAAGGCCAAAAATAAGAATATGGGGGGCACACTCTCCCAGGAACAATGGGAAATCTTGTCCGCCTTACAAGGCGAGGCCGAATTATATACAGAAGGGATCCCAAAGAAAAAATTAAAACAGTTATTGTTGTGGGCAAGGCTCAACTACCCACTTGCAGAAACATGCCTGCTATTCGAAGTGGGGTTTTGGCAAGAAATCATAAGACATTTATATTTCTTAGCAACGAAAAAAGATGAGACAGCGTTAAAGCTGCTCTCGCCGGCAAGAATTATGCTAGAAGGCATTTCAGTGCAGTCTAAAAGACTGGAAAAGCAGCGAAAAACTGCGGCACCCTCAGAGGGGGGGGTGGAGCAAAACTCCGGGAAAAAATTAGCTCTGGCTTCAAGTAGCCAGGGGGAGAGGGCTCTCGAGAAAAGAGAGCAGGAAATAATATTAAACCCCCTGGTCGAAGATCCTAAGAAACCCCAAAAGCGTCCTGAAACCCCAGAGAGTATAGAGGAGTCAGGAACGGAAGGGGGGGAGCAGGAGGAAGACAAGGGATCGGGGGGAGCGCTTTCTCGCGAAGGGCACGGCGGTGCGGGAGCGGCGGTGCAAACGGGCAGCGCGGATGAAGATGAGCTGATGCGCTCGGTGGGCAAAACTCGCAAGAACCCGGGAGGGGGGTCACATACCAGCGTGGGGGCGGCAAATGCGGGCGGCGAATTGGGGGAAACTGCACAGCCCCAGAGGGCCACCATACCGAGATGCAGGAGGCACGCGGTTGTGACGTCAGACCCAGTGCGGAGGTTGGCCAGAATCGCGGGGCGGGCCGGAATGCCGGCGGGAGGCGGGCTGTACACACCGGAGGGAGGAGTGAACACAGTGTCAGAGGAGGAGGAGACAGAGTCAGGGACAGACCAAGGGGAAGAAACCTCGGGGGTGGAACGAGGAGGAGAGGATGACGTCAGCTCGGGAGAGACAGGGAGCGGCTCGGAGAGCACGCATGCGCAGAGAGTGGAGCGCGGGCGGCGGCGGGCCTGGTCCCCTGTGACGTCTCGGGCGAGGAGGGGCCGTGCTAGGGGCCCCACACCCTCTCCAGACTCGGTGCCTCTGGTTGAAACTCTCGGAGTCCCAGTCTCTTCCCTTCAGGGGAAACGTTTTGGTGTTCAAGCCCCATTTTTAGCTGAATTAAAAGCCAAGCAAACACGGTCTCAAATGAGATCGCCGGCATGTCGGACCGGAAGAGGAAATGGGGCAGTTGAGCTCATTCCGTCATCCAAGCCAGGGAGGCCGGTGACAGCGCCACCTAGTGGCAGGAGGACAGAAGTGCACGACATGCCGGATCGGTTTGGCGGAGCCACAGCGCCATCTCGTGGCGAGACTGCAACAATGCAGCAATTTTTTCCAACAACATATAAAAAGAAAAGCACTTTGAAGAAGAAAATTTTAACACAACAAAGGGATTATCCATCCACTTCGGGATTTCATGAAGATGATGAAAGCTCAGATGAAGAACAGCTACAAGGAGAAGATGTCGTAAGGATCACAGCATCGGAAGGTGTCCCGACATGGATGCTGTCAGCAGCAGAAGCAGCAAAAAGCTTCTTGCATTCATTTGATACAGCAAAAAAGAAATATCAACAGGATCCTCGAGTTTCCTTTTCGGATTTAGGAGCAAGGCCAAAAACCTCAAGACGAAAAATGAGACACGATGAATCACCGATGACGTCCACAACACCATTATTCATGCAAATCCCAATGGAGTCTCAAGAAGAGGAATTTCAAGAGCCGGTGAAGATGATGGATTGGAAGCGAATCAGAAAAGTGTTGGCAAAGAAAAAGCATTTATTCCCGGGATCAGGAGATTTGACAATGCCGGTGACATATGATGCCCAGGGACAGAATCCAAGGTGGGAAAGGATGGGTCATGAGACACTCAGGGAAGGCGGCTCAAACTTTTGGGCTGAACTCACAATACTTCAAACAGCTACTCAGAGGGACATTCACTATGTATGATCGCACACCATATGATATTTGAAGTATTGTGGCAATGATCCTCACTGAAACACAGAATCTTATCTGGGAAAAAAGGTGGAGAAAATATCTTGCTGAGTTGCGGAACAGATATCAAGGTGGGCCAAATACGAACCTCACAGAAGGGCAATTAGCAGGGGATCCTCCAGATGACAACCCAGGGGAACAAGCAGCGCGGCTTCCACGGAGAGTGTTAAACAACATCAAAGAAGCAGCGCGATTGGCAATCATACAAAGTACACCGACAGGAGCTCCGGATGTTCCGTTCTCTTGCATCAGGCAAGGTCCCGCAGAACCATTCATGTCGTTCATCGACCGACTCACGCAAGCCGTGGATCGACAGGTGACGACAGAAGAAGTGAAGAGGCCTCTCTTGGAGAGTTTAGCTTTCGGCAACGCCAACCCGGATTGTCAACGGGTGATTAGCACCATGCCAGGACGGCCATCCTTGGCAGAGATGGTGGAGGCATGCAGCAAGGTGGGGACACCTCAGCACGTCGCAGCGATTGTGAAGAATGAATTAAAAGAGGAATGGGAAGAACAGCTAAAGGGACGCTCAGAAGGGCAATCGGAGGACAAGACATTGGAGAAGATGTTCGAGAAATTACTCCATCAACAGGACGAAAACGTCAACAAAGTTCTTGCGACAATGCAGAAAAAGAACAAACCCCAAGGAGGACAGTGCTACAGATGCGGGGAGTCTGGGCACATGAAAAGGAATTGCCCACGGACACATATACCAACGCCAGCCCAGAAAGCAGAAAGGCCAATTTGTGCACGGTGCGGAAGAGGAAGACACTCTGTGAAAGAATGTTATTCCCGGACAGATGTGGAAGGAAATCTGTTACCACATCCAGGAAACCGAAAATGCAGCGTGGGAAATCCCCAGCACGCTCAGACACAAGTACTGGCGGTGTCACAAGAACAGACAGGGCAGTCATCAGTGAGCGACAAGCAGATACCCTCAGCAAAACCCTCAGTCGATTCCACAGTGACCCAGACCTCCTCCCACCAGGGGCACAGTGTGCATTGGCAGCTTCAAAACTAGTATGCTTTCTAGATGAAAGTCATGCAGAGATACCAACAGGAATCCGCGGGGACTCATACAAGAAACAAGATTTCTTGATAATTGGACAAGATAAGTGCAGTATTCTTGGACTCATTGTTTATCCAACAGTTGTCTCAGCAGACAAAAATACAGAGTTAACAGTTTTGGCAAGAGCGCTTCGTCCACCATTGACTGTGCCGGAAAATACTGTGGTTGCGAGAGCCTTCGCATTGCCGCCACACGCAGTTGGAGAGATCATGTCAATCTTCGACGAAGAAGGTTTCCCTATGAAAGACCATGTTGAAGTACATACAACATGGGTGAAGCACATAGGTCGAGACCGACCCACGCTTACGTGCCAATTGACATGTGGGGACAGGACAATATCGATCAGAAGTATGCTCGACACAGGGGCGGATGTAACGGTAATATCGTACATCTTTTGGCCACGCAATTGGAGCTTGGTCGCGCCATTGGATTCTCTCTCAGGCATCGGGGGAGCATCTCTGTGTCTGAAAAGTGAGAATTCCGTCGTTGTCACGGGACCAGGAGATAAGACGGCGATCATTCGTCCTTTTGTCATCCAAAAGCCGATCACAGTCTGGGGTCGGGACCTTTTGGCACAATGGGGCGTGAAGATCGAAGTGGATTTTTAATAGGGGTCACTGCAGCACTCGCCACACTGAAGCTGACATGGAAAACAGATGATCCAGTTTGGGTGGATCAGTGGCCCCTTGAGCGGAAAAAATTGAGTGCTTTGAAAGACCTGGTCCAAGAACAATTGCAGAAGGGACACATCAAACCAACAGACAGCCCTTGGAATTCTCCGGTGTTTATCATCAAGAAAAAGCTATCAGGCAAATGGAGGTTGTTACACGATCTCAGGAAGATCAACGAAGTCATAGAAGACATGGGGCCACTTCAGTTGGGACTTCCATCTGTCTCAATGATTCCCAGAGACTGGCAGCTTGTGGTCATTGACCTCAAGGATTGTTTTTTCAGTATCCCACTCCATCCAGATGATGCTCCGAGATTTGCCTTTTCAGTTCCGAGTATCAACAGGGAAACGCCTCTGCAGCGGTACCATTGGGTCGTTCTTCCACAAGGTCTAAAGAATTCTCCGACGATCTGTCAATGGTACGTGGCACGAGCTTTGGCACCAGCACGGAAGAAATTTCTGAAGGCGAAGATCATTCATTACATGGATGATTTGCTCATTGCAGCATCAACACGACAGGAGCTGCAAGAAGCTCGCGACTGTGTGATCGCAGAGGTGCAAAAGGCAGGTCTGGAAATCAGCATTTCGAAGATTCAAGAGGTTGCACCTTGGAAATATCTAGGGTGGAAAATTTCAGAGAAAACGATAAAGCCTCAAAAAGTGGAGATCAGCACTAAGGTCAACAATTTGCATGATTTGCAACAGCTTTTGGGAGAAATCAACTGGATGAGACCAGTTTTGGGAATCACAAACAGCGACATTCCAGCGCTGCTTGATCTCTTGAGAGGAGACACAGACATTCGTTCTCCCAGGACACTCACGCCAGAAGCGAGAAAAGAGTTGGAGAAAATCACGAACGCGATACAGAAAAGGCAGGCACATCGATTTGTTCCAACGTTTCCTTTTCAGTTGGCAGTTCCATGGTTTGATCTTCCAATGGGATGAATCGCAAAGGGACTCTTTGATAATCATAGAGTGGATTTTCCTACCACACAGACCCGCAAAAACGATTCTCACAGATTTGGAGATGGCAGCACAAATCATCATAAAGGCGAGAACAAGGTTGCTGACAATGGCAGGAAGAGAATTCTCAGTCATCAGATTACCTCTGAAACAAGACTATTTCGATTGGGCAATGCAACAATCGAAAGACCTGTTAATCGCGTTGTTAGCGTTCCCAGGAACTTGCACAGTCCACTTTCCACAGCATAGAATACTGCAATCGCAAATATGCTATAGAGCAAAACCACGAATAAGTGAAGAACCTTTGGACGGGGTCACAGTGTTCACGGATGGCTCAGGGAAGACACACAAGTCAGTGATCACGTGGAGAGACTCAACGACAGGGGATTGGGAATCAGATGTGAGGATGGCTCAGGGCTCTCCACAAATTGTGGAGTTGGCAGCCGTTGTCCGAGCATTTCAGTTGTTCAAACAGCCTCTCAATCTGGTGACAGATTCCGCATATGTTGCGGGTGTGGTCAAGAGATTGGAGGGTTCGCTCTTGAAAGAAGTCAGTAATGAGGTTTTATACTCATACCTGACAAGCTTGAAAACACTGCTAGAGAGCAGGGAAAGAGAGTATTTTATCACACACATTAGAGCGCACACGACACTTCCGGGATTCTTAGCGGAAGGGAATGCTCGGGCGGACAGGTTGACAATGCCCATTTTGCAAACACTGCCAGACATTTTTGAGCAGGCAAGATTAAGTCATGCATTCTTTCATCAGAATGCGCAAGCGCTAATGGAGTCCTTTCGTCTCACAAAGAGTCAGGCGAGGGAGATCATTAGTGCTGGTCCAGACTGTCAGCTTGTGCAGCCACCTTCTTCTACCGGGGCCATCAATCCGCGGGGGCTGCAAAGTCTTCAGTTGTGGCAAGCTGATGTCACGAAATATCCATCTTTTGGGAGGCTCAAAAATGTTCATGTTTCTATAGATACATTCTCAGGTGTAGTCTTTGCTTCAGCACAGGCTGGGGAAACAGCAGACCATGCTTGCCGACATTTTCTGCAGGCATTTGCAGCATTAGGTGTGCCTCAGGAGATAAAAACAGATAATGGTCCAACGTATACAGGCAGGGTGCTTGACAGATTCCTGAAAAGATGGGGTGTCAGACACACGTTTGGTATTCCACATTCACCCACAGGTCAGGCGATCATTGAGAGAACACATCACACCCTGAAATCCCTTCTGGACAGACAGAGAAGGGGTGAGCCAGAGGCAACACCTCACATGAAATTAAAGAAGGCACTGTACGTGCTGAATTTCCTAAATAGCTCATCCTCGGAACCTAATCCACCGATCGTGAGACATTTTCTAAACAACACACAGGCAAAGCTAAGGGAAAATCCTTTAGTTTTGATCAGAAACCCAGAGACAGGACAAATAGAGGGTCCTTTCAAACTAATCACTTGGGGCAAGGGTTTCGCTTGTATTTCCACAGATCGAGGTCTGAAGTGGGTGTCGGCGCGGCACGTGAAGCCATTCCGAACGCGAGAACACGAGAACGCTGATCCAAGAAACAAAGAGACGAGTACTCAGACAGAAGTCGAGACTCAGACTGCGAAAAACGACCCGGAAGAGAAATAAAAAGAAACTAAGGACTTTGGGGGTTTTCACATAAAAGCGAAAGAGATCTTCTTGGTGCAAACAGAAGGGGGAGATGTGGGATCTCAGCCTCTCAGGGCTGAGGTGCAGGGTGACCAAGACCACCCCTGGGGGGCTCGGGAGTCCTGGAATGTTGCCAGAAATGTCTGGTGGCTGGACTTTGATCCCACATGGGAGACGACATCAGTATGAGGATAGGAGGACTTCACCGGGGTGCATGGTGAAGGGATAAGTTAATTGGAGTGTGAGATACAGGGTTTAAGATTTCTGTACAGGGGGGTCTAAAGAAGTAAGATGGAGGAATTGGGGCATGCCCTTCTCCTTCTTCTTCTTCTTCTTGGCCTCCATCTTCTGTGGTGATGTTGGCACTTTGGGATTGGTCCTTACCAAAAGTGCACTGGTTAATAAGGGTAGAGGGTATTGGAGAAAAATGATAAATATTGTATACGTAACTCCGAGTATAAAGATAAGTGACCACCCCGGGGGCTCTTAGTGTGTGCCCATGGCTGACTGCTGAGCAGAACTCTGTCAGGCCAGGAGAAAATCTTTTAGATAAGCAATTAATAAACACCGAGACCAAGAAAAGATCTGAAGTCCCTTCTCGTCCTTTGGAGCGCGGGCTGCCCAAGGCCATCCCGGGCCTTTCCAGACCATCTAAACAGCCGGAAATCTGACAAGCATGCAGAGGGGGGGTGACTGGGATATACTGGGAGAGACAGGGAGTCACTGGGATCACACTGGGGCACTGGTATCAGACTGGGAATGACGGGATCATACTGGGAGTGGCTACAATCATACTGGGAGCAGAGTGGGTGTGATTGGACCCTGACTGGGGGTTCCTGGGAGCTACCAGGCCCATGCTGGGAGTCAACTGGGGACATAATCAGAGGAACTGGGAGCAACTGGGATAAAACGGGGGGCAAGTGAACCACACTGAGGTAACGGGGAGTGCCTGGCAATGACTACGAGAATGTTTCAGATATGGCAACTGGGATATACTGGGACTGTCTGAGACCATACAGGTGGTGTGAAATACAAAGTTGTGTTTCGTGACTGGTACAAACAGGTGATGTGTGTAGTTGTGAATGTGAAATGTGTGGACCCCAACAATGGGAGAGCTGTGAATTCTAATAATAACTGAGGAGAATAAAGCATGGGAAAAGGCCTTTGAACCTATCTTTTGTTTGCAATTAACCCTGGTTGATTTAGGAGCATTGGAATTAAGGTGTTAAAGATGTTGCTCTTTGCTTGCATTTAATCCATAACAAGCTCTGCAATAATAACCTTTTGAAGTATGATTTTAGACTATTACTTGTATCCTTGAAACTATAGCTTTGGAATATATATAAAGGAAATATGCCTATCTCGTGCCTTATTAAAGCAGAGAAAAACAGCTTGAGAAAGGAAGATGAACATCACCTCAAGGGTTTATGGTTTTGACCAAAGGGAAGCTAGACATCACTGTTATGAGATTTATAGTCTTTGCAATTAAAAGGTGGACACACATCTGGGGAGCTGGACCCCATCAGATGGGATTCGTCTTTCTTCTTTCGGAAACTGGACCGTCACCATCTGGGGATACTCCTTTGAGATACATCCTGAGAAATTAAAATCACAATAGTGTATAGAATTGTGATGTAATAATTTGGAATAAAAATTGCTGATGAGTAAAAGATTGGAAATAGAAACTGCTGAAAAAAAAAGCTGATGAGTACCCCTATAAATACCTGTAACCATCAATTATCGGTGTGCAGTTGGAGGGAAAACTTCCCCCACTGTACCCAGTGCTGTATTGCTCATACTTTACCATATTAATTAATAAATTGATTGCTGCTTGAATATTGGCCTAGTCAAGCTTCTCATTCATAACACCAGTCCTCCCCAGTGTTTCCAAGGACAGTTTAATTTCTCAGGGTGGCCATGGCAGCCAAACCCAGCAGTGGGGTCAGTGCAGTGCCCATGGCTACAGCCCCTTGCAGGGGCCCAGTGCAGCTTGGGCTGATGATCCACCCTCACAGCTGGCCCAGGGCAGCTCTGCAGTGGCTTTGGTGGCACCTGGGGCTGGCACACACCTGAACAGTGTGTCTGTTGCAGTGGGTAAACTCAGGAGGTTCAGATTGCTTCAAAAAACCCCAAAAAGGGAAAACCCCTCTTAGGCTGAGGGCAGCCAGCTCTGCAAGCACAGCAGGTCCCAGGGGAGTGAGGACAGACAGGATGGGGCTGGGCAAAGTGGAGCAAGGTTGTCCACACTGGGTCAGAGCTCCAGGCACAGCTTCTGTGAGCAGGCCAGAGCTGCTGAGGAGAGACCCTGGGTCAATATCAGTCACAGAATGCTGCAATCAACTCTGCTCCAAAGAGAAATAAAATAAAATACTTCCTTTAAAACGGGAATGTGTATTTTTTTTCAAGGTGTTTGAAATCTTTCTCCATAACAGGACTTGGAAAATTTTAATGACCCTCTCAGGGTTTGGTGTTGTTTACATCAGACTCAGTCCCTGAGAGAGTGTTCAAAAAACTTCTCAAGCACTCAAAGTTAAATTTAGACTCCAAAGTTTCTTGAAGTTTTTATGGGTCCCACTGAGGAACTCAACTCAGAAAGTGTCCCCAGGTTCCAGTTAGAGCAGAACATTGGAGGCAGTGATGACAGCTGGGGACAAACAAGGCAAAGCTGTCTCTGGTGCTGAGCAAAGCTGGATGTGTTTGAGGAATGCAAAGGGCCAAGGGCTGAGCCACAGCCCCTGGCCAGGCAGATCCTGTCCCTCCCTCCTTGCTCAGGCTCTTCCCGGGATGGGCACTGGCATGTGGGGATGTGCAATGGCAAGGGCAGGAGCATGGGGCGGCCCCTGCCAGGCTGCTGAGCAGGGACAAGGAGGCAATGAGGCCCCAAGGGTCACTTGTCTCCTGCTCCTGCCTCAGGCCCAGGCCCAGCAGCCATGGACAAAGTTCTGCCCAAGGTGGCTCTGGCAGGGCTGTCTTGCAGCTGCTGCCCATCCCTGTGCCCTGTGCAGCCCAGGCTGTCCCACGGTGTCCCTGCCCTGCACCTCTGTCCCTGCAGGCTTTCGGCATTTTCCCCCTGCCCCACCTGGCTGGGCCCTTCCTTTGCTGACAGCTCTGCCTCCTGCCTGCCTCTGCCTGCCCACACAAAGCCTGGGGCTGATACCAAAAGGGTTCATTCCATTTTTACCCTGCCTGTGAACTTTCAGCACAGGAACAAGGCATGCAGGGGCTGCTTTCCCAGCAAGGATGAGTGGAAGAGAAGAAGAAGACATCTGATTCAAGGGTGCAGGGATAGAGGAATCAAGGAGTGAATCTGGGAACTTGGGGTGGGTTTTATGGAAATGGGTAAATTGTAATTCACATTTAGTGACTGTGTATAAGCAACACCCTGGTAGAATTACATGTCGATGTAGGGTTGGGAGTTATCCCTCACCAGACCTCAGGCCTGAATAAATGACACCCTCTGAAATAGCAAATTAGTGTTATGGAGTCTTGTTCTGATATTTCAGAGATTTGCTGACCGTGGTTCCTCACAGACCCAAGGAGTCAGCTGTGACACTGTGGAACCCCATGGAACAAAGGGTCCATTGTGACACAGCAGAACCCCATGGAACCAAAATCCATTTTGGCACATTGGGGCCACATCGAACCAATGGTCCATTGTGATACTGCGGATCCAAGGAGACCATTGTGACCCTGAGGAACCTCTTGGAACCAAGGGGCCATTGTGACACAGCAAGGCCTGGTGGAACCATGGGTCCATGTCACATGGTGACACTGCAGAACCTCACGGAACCAAGGTGACCATGTTCTACTGCAGAGCCTCGTGGAACAAAGGGTCCATGGTGACACTGCAGAACCAAGGAGACTGCTGCTGGCAGTGTGAGAGCTCATGGAACCAGAGATCCATTGTTACACAGCAAGGCCTGATGGAACCAAGAGTCACTTGTTAAACTGTGTGGCCTCATGGAACCATGAGCCATTGTGACACAGCAGGGCCTCATGGAACCATGGAGGCCATTTTTACACTTGGAAGCCTAGTGGAACCAAAGGGCCATTGTGGCACTTCAGAGCCTTGTGGAGCCAAGGGGACCATGGTGACCCTGCGGGGCTGCATAAAGCCAATGGTCTGTTATGGCATGGCAAGGCCTTACGGGAGCATGGAGACCATTCTGACACCACAGGCCCCATGCAAGCAAGGAACCATTGTGACACTGTGGGTTCTTGGCAGGCCAAGGAGCTATTGGCTCACTGTGTTGCACCATGGAACCAAGGAGGCCATTGTGACACTCCAGGGCCCCATGGAACTAAGGATCCATGGAACATTGCAGGACCCCATGGAACCAAAGTCCATTGGGACATTGTGGGGCCTCATGGAATCCTGGGGGCCATGATGACACTTGGAGGCCTTGTCGAATCAAGGGGCTCTGCAGGGCCTCATGGAATCAAGGAGACTATTCTGACATTTTGAGTGCCCATGGAACCAAGGGTCCATTGTGACACTGTGGCACCGAGGAGATCTCTGTGACACTGCAAGGCCTCATGGAAGCAAGGGACCATTGCGACACTCTGGAGCCCCATGGAAACAAGTCGCCAGTGTGACGCATCTGGGCCTCATGGAACCAAGGATCCAATAGGACACCTCACTGTGACACTGCAGGGCCCCATGGAAACAAGGGGACAGGGAACTGGTCTGGTTGGCTTGGCCTGACTGGTCCAACTGCCCTTGGCATGTCGGGGGTCTCTTCTCATGTACCCCTGAAACCCTGGGGCTCTGGGCTTTCCTTCAATTGGAAAAGAACGGCTCTTCTCATTCAAGCATCCATGAGCAAAAGGGGATTTCCCCTCCAAATTTCCCAATATCCAGGGATTGTTCCCAGACAAAAGCTGCCATTACCAACAAGTCTGGCTGACCTAGTCTTCCTGAGAGCTGGGTCTCACCTGCCCTCAAACACTGAGGCTCTGTGCTTTCCTTCCTATGGAAAAGAGCTGTCCCTCCTGCACAGGCACCCATGGCCAAAGCTGGTACTTGTCCTCCAAAATTCCTTCATTCAAGGGTTTTTTCTCCCAGACAAGATCTCCCAGTACAGGCAGGTCTGACTGGCCTTGGCTTCTGGTGGTTGCCTGAATTCTGCCCTGAAACACTGGGGCTCTGCCCTTTCCATCCTAAGGGAAAAGAACCATCCTTCTTCTCCAGGTGCCCATGGCTGAAATTGGGATTCCACCACCAAAAGTCCTATATCCAATTATTGCTCCTACACAAAAGCTTCCATTACAGACAGGTCTGGCTGGCCTTGGTCTCTGGTGCCTGCAGTTCATCAGCCCCTGAAGCACTGGGGTTCTGTGCTTTCCTTCCTATGGAAAAGAATCTTCTTCTTCATCCACGGCCAAAATTGCTACTCCTCCTAAAATATTCACTACGTGAAAAGTTTCTCGCAGACAAACCCTGCCAGCTCTTGCTGGCACTGTGGGCTCTGATGGCCACCTGTCATCTGCGCCTGAAACACTGGGGCTCTCTGCCTTCCTTCCCATGGAAATAGAACAGTCTCCTCGTCCAGGGGCCATGGCCAAATTTGAGATTTGGCCCCTAAATTTCATGTATCCAAAGATAGCTCCCAATCAAAAGCTGCCAGGAGAGACAAGTTTGGCTGGCTTGGCCTCCCAGGGGCTGCTTCTCATCTACCATCAAACCCTGGGGCTCTCTGCTCTCCTTCAGATGGAAAAGAAATGACCTTTTGATCAAGGGACCAGTGGCCAAAACTTGTATTCCACCTCCCAAATTCTGTGTATCCAAGGATTTCTCTCAGGCACAAGCTGCAATTCCAGAAAGGTCTGGCTCACCTTAGTCCTTGGTGGCCTCTGCTCATCTGCCCCTGAAACACTGGCCCTCTGTTTTCCTTCCAATGGAAGAGAATCGTTGTTCACATCAAAGTGCCCATGGGCAAAACTGAAATTCGGCCTAAAAAATTCTATCTATCCAAGGATTGCTCCAAGGCAAAAGCAGCCAGGACACACAGGTCTGACTGGTCTTGTCCTGAGGTGATTTTCTTAGACTATCAGCAGAATGTTTTCATTTGCCAATACCTTGGAGAGGGCTGAGAGATCTCCCAAGATGGGGTTTGGAGGCCTCAAGCACATGAGCACTGTACAGGGACAGTGGAGCTCTGTGCTCAGTGGGGTGGAGAAGGAGGACAGCAGAGGAGAGCCCTGGGAGGGACTGAACGGTGGTTTCAGAGGTGGTGGATCCTTTTGACAAGGTAGAGAACAGACAGAGAAAGCAAGAATTAATGCAAAGGACAGATAGGGAGGGCCAGACAGGACCCAAAGAGAAAGGAATTTCCCTCCCAGGGCAGGGCTGTGGTGCAGCACATCACCCAGCAGGAGCCTGTAGCAGCCCCAGGCTCTATGTGGGCAGGCAGAGGCAGGCAGGAGGCAGAGCTGTCAGCAAAGGAAGGGCCCAGCCAGGTGGGGCAGCCGGGGGATGCTGACAGCCTGCAGGGACAGAGGTGCAGGGCAGGGACACCGTGGGACAGCCTGGGCTGCACAGGGCACAGGGATGGGCAGCAGCTGCAAGACAGCCCTGCCAGAGCCACCTTGGGCAGAACTTTGTCCATGGCTGCTGGGCCTGGGCCTGAGGCAGGAGCAGGAGACAAGTGACCCTTGGGGCCTCATTGCCTCCTTGTCCCTGCTCAGCAGCCTGGCAGGGGCCGCCCCATGCTCCTGCCCTTGCCATTGCACATCCCCACATGCCAGTGCCCATCCCGGGAAGAGCCTGAGCAAGGAGGGAGGGACAGGATCTGCCTGGCCAGGGGCTGTGGCTCAGCCCTTGGCCCTTTGCATTCCTCAAACACATCCAGCTTTGCTCAGCACCAGAGACAGCTTTGCCTTGTTTGTCCCCAGCTGTCATCACTGCCTCCAATGTTCTGCTCTAACTGGAACCTGGGGACACTTTCTGAGTTGAGTTCCTCAGTGGGACCCATAAAAACTTCAAGAAACTTTGGAGTCTAAATTTAACTTTGAGTGCTTGAGAAGTTTTTTGAACACTCTCTCAGGGACTGAGTCTGATGTAAACAACACCAAAGCCCTGAGAGGGTCATTAAAGTCCTTGTGCTGTGTCTGTGCTGCTGAGCTGGGCTGGGCTCTTGGCCCAGAGGCAGCTCCTTGCAAACCAAGAAGAGCTTCAAAAAGACATTTCTCCTGAGGAGCAGCTCCTCTCCCAGCCCAGCAGGGCTGAGGCACTGCCTGCAGCCACCCTGGGCACAGCACAGAGGCACAGAGAGCTTCAATCAGTCAGGGCTGGGAAGATGCTGAGAAGTGCCTGGGGCACAATCACTGCCAGCCCTTGGCACAGGAACCTCTGACTGCAGGACAATGCAGCTGCAGCTTCTGGAGTGATCTCCTAAAGCTGGACATCCCAATGCCTGCAGACTCTGTGAGTAAAAGACTGAATATTTCTGGTGCAGGGGAGGTGAAATGCTCATGAAGCTTTGACATGCTGAGGAATGCATGTCAGCCATAAAATATTTCCAATACAAGGATTTCATTAAAAATTAGGACATTTCCAAGGACTTTGTATTCAGTTCCCTAATATCAGAGAATGGCAGGGAGCGGGGGATTGACATTAAAGATTGATTTTGAATTATTAATTATGAAATTTTAAAAGTTCCCAAGACATTGGAACTGTTATTTTTATGTTCTGTAGATTCACAGGAGATCCCTAATGTGCTTTCAGCCACTCTGCCCAAGCACAGCAGCAGCATCACCTTTGCTGGAGCCATCAGGCTCAGTCTGACCTGTCCTTTCTACCACCTCCAAACAGAACCTGCCCCAGCCAGTGCCCTGCAAACAGGCAGGGTTCTGTAGGGCCAAGGAGAGGGCACAGAGATTTGGGGTCTGTGAGTGCTGGCACAGAGAGATCAGGCACTGGGAAACACCTGCAGGAGGAAAATCTCCAGCAAGCAGAGAGAAGATCAGGGAAGGAGAGAAAACAAAACCCAGCAATGCTGTGGCAGGGAGAGTTTAGAGATGCCCACAGGATCCCCTCCAGTGCAGCCCCTCCCTCTGAACAAGTCCCCTCCCTTCTGTGCCCCAGCCCAGCCTCTGCCCTCAGGGCTGGGGCTCCAAGGCGTGCAGCGCCTCCTGTGCAGGCAGAGCTGCAGCAGAGCCGTGGGGCAGCTCTGCAGCCCTGGGCCCAGTTCCCTCTGCAGAGCACAGGGCTGGGAGCAGCTGCCCGGCCCTGGGGGCTCTGGAGGGGGAACCGCTGGCTAAGGGTGACGCTGTGCCCAGTGCCCGGCTCTGGGCAATGCTGTCAGGGCAGCCAGGGAAGGAGCTGCATCTCCCTTCAACCAATGCCAGCATAAGGACACTTGGGAGTTTCTCTTAGATTTCAGCCAAAGCTGGGAGCCTCAATCAAGGGTGCAAACCTATCCTAGAACAACTTTGAGTTATAGGATTGATGGGGA
Source organism: Melozone crissalis (assembly GCF_028551555.1). NCBI lineage: Eukaryota > Metazoa > Chordata > Aves > Passeriformes > Passerellidae > Melozone > Melozone crissalis. The sequence goes on from NW_026535823.1 coordinate 1,912,358, forward strand.
AAGGCAGAGGTGTTGTGACACTGAAAGTGCTGATGGGTTGGTGGAACGAGCAACGTGAGTCCTTGGCTACAAAACTGAAGCTGGGCTGTGGTGGATCCATCTGCTCTCAGCAGTACCTGACGGTTGGTAAGAGAAACTTGGGAGTGTGAACATTCTCCATTTAAGAAATTGAAAGCCCAGAGAAACTCAAAACAGAATGAAGTGACAGATCATCTGCTCCCAGTCTGCACTCACCATTTGGCTGCAGGGAACTCACTTTGTTCTGCCAGAGGGCAGCAGAAACGCTGAGTGTATCTGATATTGAAGAGCAGGATAGACAGGGGGGGAGCTCAAAAAGAAAACCTCACAACTCTTAAACACAAAACAGTGTCTGTGTATGTTACAGTGGAGGGTGTATGGGAAATGCCTTTGATTTTGGTTACAGATATCTCCTCTGACTCGTCACTGTCCCTTTCTGCATGAACAGGTGCCCATGTGCTGCCACAGCAAATGTCCAACAGCAGCTCCATCAGGCACTTCCTCCTGCTGGCATTGGCAGACACGGGACGACTGCAGCTCCTGCACTTCTGCCTCTTGCTGGGCATCTCCCTGGCTGCCCTCCTGGGCAACAGCCTCATCATCAGCGCCGTAGCCTGCGGCCACCACCTGCACACGCCCATGTTCTTCTTCCTGCTCAACCTGGCCCTCAGCGACCTGGGCATGATCCGCACCACTGTCCCCAAAGCCATGCACAATTCCCTCTGGGATGGCAGGAACATCTCCTACTTAGGATGTGCTGCTCAGCTCTTTTTCTTTATGTTCTTCATTTCAACAGAGTTTTATCTCCTGACCGTCATGTGCTACAACCGCTACGTGTCCATCTGCAAGCCCCTGCACTATGGGACGCTCCTGGGCAGCAGAGCTTGTGCCCACATGGCAGCAGCTGCCTGGGCCATTGCCTTTCTCAATGCTCTGCTGCACACAGCCAATACATTTTCCCTGCCCCTGTGCCATGGCAATGCCCTGGGCCAGTTCTTCTGTGAAATGCCTCAGATCCTCAAGCTCTCCTGCTCCAAATCCCTCCTCAGGGAAGTTGGACTCATTGCTGTCAGTGCCTGTTTAGCACTTGACTGTTTTGTGTTCATTGTTTTCTCCTGTGTGCAGATCTTCAGGGTCGTGCTGAGGATCCCCTCTGAGCAGGGACGGCAGAAAGCCTTTTCCACCTGTCTCCCTCACCTGGCTGTGGTCTCCCTGTTCATCAGCACTTGCACATTTGCCTACCTGAAGCCCCCCTCCATGTCCTCCCCATCCCTGGATGTGGCCCTGTCAGTTCTGTACTCAGTGGTGCCTCCAGCCCTGAACCCCCTCATCTACAGCCTGCGGAACCAGGAGTTCAAGGCTGCGGTGTGGAGACTGGTGACTGCATGCTTTCAAAAACATTAAACTGCTGGGCAATATCTGCAAATAACTTGCAATCAAAGTCATATTTGCTGCTTCTTGTTGGCTTCATTTTAGAGTTTCTTTACCTTTGTTTTACTTTTTCCTTATTGTCCAAAAAGAAATGTCATTGTTTGTTGCATTGGTCATTTTGTTCCTCTCCACCATCCCTGTGGCCACAGACTGTGGCAATGAGGGGCTGTGGTGTTGGTGCCTTTAAATGAAATGATGATTTCTCCCAACAAGGTTTTCTGCAGAGATGCCCTTTTGTTGCCTTCTCTGGAGCTGCAGCAGCAATGTCTGTGTGCAGAGCTGGGGGCAGATCAGGGCTGGCCCAGCAGCTGGGCCCAGCAGCAGCAGCAGCACTTGGTGTTGCCAGTGCTGCTGCTGTGGCCCTGCCCCGCTGCCCTGGTGGCCCTGGTGTTGCTGCAGAGCCTGAGTGCTCTCAGGGCCGGGCACAGCCCTGGGGGTGGCAGTGCCGGGGCTGCAGCAGGGACAGGCCATGGGCACTGCTGGGGCAGCGCTGACGCCTCAGGCCAGGGCCTGGGGGCTCCAGGCTCCTTGCCCAGGCTCTCTCAAGAACACAGCCAGGCCAATGCTCAGAACAGAAAAGCACTGTGAGCAGCCCCAGGCTGGCTGTGGGCAGACTGGGGACAAACAGCATGGCTGGGGCTCTGCAAGGGCCCTGGGGCAGGCAGGAAAGAGCAGCAGGGCAGGGACTGATCCATCCCCAGTGCGCTGCAAAGCCCAGGGCAGCGTCCCAGAGCGTCCTCATGGAGCTGCCAACAACATCCCCCCTCTGCAGCCCTGGCCTCTCCCCCAGCTCACACAGGTGCCCCATCCTTGCAGGCACAGACACGGCAGCACTGGCTCAGCAGCCCCTGTTTGCATTGCACAGAGCAGGCAGGAGCACCCCATGCTGTTGTTGTGGGGACATGAACCTGAGGGAGCACAAATGCCATCAGCCCCTGGGGCCAGCAAGGGCTGAAGGACACCAGGGAAACAACTCAGGTTTGTCCTGGCCTCTGCAGTCAGCCAGAAAGTTTGTTCCCATCAGCTGGGAGTTTCCTGTCCCACTGCAGACGTTGTTGCTCAGAGCCAGAGCTGCCTGGCAGCCACCCCCAAACTGCCCTGAGCATTTCCTTGGCTTCACCTTTGATTTCTTTACTCTTCACTGGTACAAATTTCTTCCTGTTGCCCACCCCTGCTCCCTCCCCTGCAAACAGCCCATCCCTGTTTGCCCTTCCCTCTCTGGCCCCACTCCCCATTGCAGTTCCTGACTTGGCCCAATGGGAATGTCCCCGGAGCAGCAGGATCATCCTACAAGTGCTGCAGGAATTGTCTGCAGGCTCCTGCAGTGCCTGGTGCAGCTCCCTTGCCAGAGGCACCCCAGGCCAGGGGGGCACATCTGGGCTGCTGTGTCTGGCTCTGGGGCTCCCTGTTCTGGGCAGTGAGGAGGAGCAGCAGAGGCTCTGCAGGACTGACAGGATGGGCTTTGGGGCTGGCAGGAGAAGCTGAGGGGGGTGGGCTGCGGGAGGTTCTGAAGAGGATGCCCAGGGCTCCTCCTGCAACAGCTCCAAGGGTACTTTCAGAGAATCCCAGAATCAGCAAGGTTGGAAAAGGCCATGGAGATGAAGTCCTACCCATGGCCGCATACGGTCCTGTCTCCCTTTCCCTTCCCTTCCCTTCCCTTCCCTTCCCTTCCCTTCCCTTCCCTTCCCTTCCCTTCACTTCCCGGAACCTTCCCTTCCCGGAACCTTCCCTTCCCGGAACCTTCCCTTCCCTTCCCTTCCCTTCCCTTCCCTTCCCTTCCCTTCACTTCCCGGAACCTTCCCTTCCCGGAACCTTCCCTTCCCGGAACCTTCCCTTCCCTTCCCGGAACCTTCCCTTCCCGGAACCTTCCCTTCCCGTCCCTTCCCTTCCCTTCCCTTCCCTTCCCTTCCCTTCCCTTCCCTTCCCGGAACCTTCCCTTCCCTTCCCGGAACCTTCCCTTCCCTTCCCTTCCCGGAACCTTCCCTTCCCTTCCCGGAACCTTCCCTTCCCTTCCAGGAACCTTCCCGGAACCATCCCGGAACCTTCCCGGAACCTTCCCTTCCCTTCCCGGAACCTTCCCGGAACCATCCCGGAACCTTCCCGGAACCTTCCCGGAACCTTCCCTTCCCGGAACGTTCCCTTCCCTTCCCTTCCCTTTCCTTCCCGGAAACTTCCCTTCCCGGAATAGTCCCGTCCCTTCCTTTCCTTTCCCTTCCCTTTCCTTCCCTTCCCTTCCCTTCCCTTCCCTTCCCTTCCCTTCCCTTCCCTTCCCGGAACCTTCCCTTCCCGGAACCTTCCCTTCCCGTAACCTTCCCTTCCCTTCCCGGAACCTTCCCTTCCCTTCCCTTCCCGGAACCTTCCCTTCCCTTCCCTTCCCTTCCCTTCCCTTCCCTTCCCTTCCCTTCCCTTCCCTTCCCGTCCCGTCCCTTCCCGGAACCTTCCCTTCCCTTCCCTTCCCTTCCCTTCCCTTCCCTTCCCTTCCCTTCCCTTCCCGGAACCTTCCCTTCCCTTCCCTTCCCTTCCCTTCCCTTCCCTTCCCTTCCCTTCCCTTCCCTTCCCTTCCCTTCCCTTCCCTTCCCTTCCCGAAACCTTCCCTTCCCGGAACCTTCCCTTCCCTTCCCGGAACATTCCCTTCCCGGAACCTTCCCTTCCCGGAACCTTACATTCCCTTCCCTTCCCTTCCCTTCCCTTCCCTTCCCGGAACCTTCCCCGAACCTTCCCCGAACCTTCCCGGAACCTTCCCTTCCCTTCCCTTCCCGGAACCGTCCCTTCCCTTCCCGGAACCATCCCTTCCCTTCCCGGAACCTTCCCGGAACCATCCCGGAACCTTCCCGGAACCTTCCCTTCAATTCCCGGAACCTTCCCGGAACCATCCCGGAACCTTCCCGGAACCTTCCCGGAACCTTCCCTTCCCGGAACGTTCCCTTCCCTTCCCTTCCCTTTCCGTCCCGGAAACTTCCCTTCCCGGAAGAGTCCCGTCCCTTCCTTTCCCTTCCCTTCCCTTCCCTTCCCTTCCCTCCCCTTCCCTTCCCTTCCCTTCCCTTCCCTTCCAAGAACCATCCCTTCCCTTCCCTTCCCTTCCCTTCCCTTCCCTTCCCTTCCCTTCCCTTCCCTTCCCTTCCCTTCCCTTCCCTTCCCTTCCCTTCCCTTCCCTTCCCTTCCATTCCCTTCCCTTCCTTTCCCTTCCCGGAACCTTCCCGGAACCTTCCCGGAACCTTCCCGGAACCTTCCCTTCCCTTCCTGGAACATTCCCTTCCCTTCCCTTCCCGGAACCTTCCCTTCCCTTCCCTTCCCGGAACCTTCCCTTCCCTTCCCGGAACCTTCCCTTCCCTTCCCGGAACCTTCCCGGAACCATCCCGGAACCTTCCCGGAACCTTCCCGGAACCATCCCGGAACCTTCACGGAACCTTCCCGGAACCTTGCCTTCCCGGAACGTTCCCTTCCCTTCCCTTCCCTTTCCTTCCCTTCCCTTCCCTTCCCTTCCCTTCCCGGAACCTTCCCTTCCCTTCCCTTCCCTTCCCTTCCCTTCCCTTCCCGGAACCTTCCCTTCCCGGAACCTTCCCTTCCCTTCCCTTCCCTTCCCTTCCCTTCCCTTCCCTTCCCGGAACGTTCCCTTCCCGGGACCTTCCCGGAACCTTCCCTTCCCTTCCCTTGCCGGAACCTTCCCTTCCCTTCCCTTCCCTTCCCTTCCCTTCCCGGAACCTTCCCTTCCCGGAACCTTCCCTTCCCGGAACCTTCCCTTCCCTTCCCGGAACCTTCCCTTCCCTTCCCTTCCCTTCCCGGAACCTTACCTTCCCTTCCCTTCCCTTCCCTTCCCTTCCCTTCCCTTCCCTTCCCTTCCCTTCCCGGAACCTTCCCTTCCCGGAACCTTCCCTTCCCTTCCCGGAACCTTCCCTCCCGGAACCTTCCCTTCCCGGAACCTTACATTCCCTTCCCTTCCCTTCCCTTCCCTTCCCTTCCCTTCCGGGAACCTTCTCTTCCCTTCCCTTCCCTTCCCTTCCCTTCCCTTCCCTTCCCTTCCCTTCCGTTCCCTTCCCTTCCCTTCCCTTCCCTTCCCTTCCCTTCCCTTCCCTTTCCTTCCCGGAAACTTCCCTTCCCGGAAGAGTCCCGTCCCTTCCTTTCCCTTCCCTTCCCTTCCCGGAACCTTCCCTTCCCTTCCCTTCCCTTCCCTTCCCTTCCCTTCCCTTCCAAGAACCATCCCTTCCCTTCCCTTCCCGGAACCTTCCCTTCCCGAAACCTTCCCTTCCCTTCCCTTCCCGGAACCTTCCCTTCCCTTCCCTTCCCTTCCCTTCCCTTCCCTTCCCTTCCCTTCCCTTCCCTTCCCTTCCCTTCCCTTCCTTTCCCTTCCCTTCCCTTCCCTTCCCTTCCCGGAACCTTCCCGGAACCTTCCCGGAACCTTCCCGGAACCTTCCCTTCCCTTCCCGGAACATTCCCTTCCCTTCCCTTCCCGGAACCTTCCCTTCCCGGAACCTTCCCTTCCCTTCCCTTCCCTTCCCGGAACCTTCCCTTCCCTTCCCGGAACCTTCCCGGAACCATCCCGGAACCTTCCCGCAACCTTCCCGGAACCTTCCCGGAACCATCCCGGAACATTCACGGAACCTTCCCGGAACCTTGCCTTCCCGGAACGTTCCCTTCCCTTCCCTTCCCTTTCCTTCCCGGAAACTTCCCTTCCCGGAAGAGTCCCGTCCCTTCTTTCCCTTCCCTTCCCTTCCCTTCCCTTCCCTTCCCTTCCCTTCCCTTCCCTTCCCTTCCCTTCCCGGAACCTTCCTTTCCCTTCCCTTCCCTTCCCTTCCCTTCCCTTCCCTTCCCTTCCCTTCCCTTCCCTTCCCTTCCCTTCCCTTCCCTTCCCTTCCCTTCCCTTCCCTTCCCTACCCTTCCCTTCCCTTCCCTTCCCTTCCCTTCCCTTCCCTTCCCTTCCCGGAACCTTCCCTTCCCGGGACCTTCCCGGAACCTTCCCTTCCCTTCCCTTGCCGGAACCTTCCCTTCCCGGAACCTTCCCTTCCCTTCCCTTCCCTTCCCGGAACCTTCCCTTCCCTTCCCGGAACCTTCCCGGAACCATCCCGGAACCTTCCCGGAACCTTCCCTTCCCTTCCCGGAACCTTCCCGGAACCATCCCGGAACCTTCCCGGAACCTTCCCTTCCCTTCCCTTCCCTTCCCGGAACGTTCCCTTCCCTTCCCTTCCCTTTCCTTCCCGGAAACTTCCCTTCCCGGAAGAGTCCCGTCCCTTCTTTCCCTTCCCTTCCCTTCCCTTCCCTTCCCTTCCCTTCCATTCCCTTCCCTTCCCTTCCCTTCCCGGAACCTTCCTTTCCCTTCCCTTCCCTTCCCTTCCCTTCCCTTCCCTTCCCTTCCCTTCCCTTCCCTTCCCTTCCCTTCCCTTCCCTTCCCTTCCCTTCCCTTCCCTTCCCTTCCCTTCCCTTCCCTTCCCTTCCCTACCCTTCCCTTCCCTTCCCTTCCCTTCCCTTCCCTTCCCTTCCCTTCCCGGAACCTTCCCTTCCCGGGACCTTCCCGGAACCTTCCCTTCCCTTCCCTTGCCGGAACCTTCCCTTCCCGGAACCTTCCCTTCCCTTCCCTTCCCTTCCCGGAACCTTCCCTTCCCTTCCCGGAACCTTCCCGGAACCATCCCGGAACCTTCCCGGAACCTTCCCTTCCCTTCCCGGAACCTTCCCGGAACCATCCCGGAACCTTCCCGGAACCTTCCCTTCCCTTCCCTTCCCTTCCCGGAACGTTCCCTTCCCTTCCCTTCCCTTTCCTTCCCGGAAACTTCCCTTCCCGGAAGAGTCCCGTCCCTTCCTTTCCCTTCCCTTCCCTTCCCTTCCCTTCCCTTCCCTTCCCTTCCCTTCCCTTCCCTTCCCGGAACCTTCCCTTCCCTTCCCGGAACCTTCCCTTCCCTTCCCTTCCCTTCCCTTCCCGAAACCTTCCCTTCCCGAAACCTTCCCTTCCCTTCCCGAAACCTTCCCTTCCCTTCCCTTCCCTTCCCTTCCCTTCCCTTCCCTTCCCGAAACTTTCCCTTCCCTTCCCTTCCCGGAACCTTCCCTTCCAAGAACCTTCCCTTCCCTTCCCTTCCCTTCCCTTCCCTTCCCGGAACCTTCCCTTCCCTTCCGGGAACCTTCCCTTCCCTTCCCTTCCCTTCCCGGAACCTTCCCTTCCCTTCCCTTCCCTTCCCGGAACCTTCCCTTCCCGGAAACTTCCCTTCCCTTCCCTTCCCGGAACCTTCCCTTCCCTTCCCGGAACCTTCCCTTCCCTTCCCGGAACCTTCCCGGAATCATCCCGGAACATTCCCGGAACCTTCCCTTCCCTTCCCGGAACCTTCCCGGAACCATCCCGGAACCTTCCCGGAACCTTCCCTTCCCTTCCCTTCCCTTCCCTTCCCGGAACGTTCCCTTCCATTCCCTTCCCTTTCCTTCCCGGAAACTTCCCTTCCCGGAGGAGTCCCGTCCCTTCCTTTCCCTTCCCTTCCCTTCCCTTCCCTTCCCGGAACCTTCCCGGAACCTTCCCTTCCCTTCCCTTCCCTTCCCTTCCCTTCCCTTCCCTTCCCTTCCCGGAACCTTCCCTTCCCTTCCCTTCCCTTTCCGGAACCTTCCCTTCCCTTCCCTTCCCTTCCCTTCCCTTCCCTTCCCTTCCCTTCCCTTCCCTTCCCTTCCCGGAACCTTCCCTTCCCGGAACCTTCCCTTCCCTTCCCTTCCCGGAACCTTCCCCTCCCTTCCCTTCCCTTCCCTTCCCTTCCCTTCCCTTCCCTTCCAAGAACCATCCCTTCCCTTCCCTTCCCTTCCCTTCCCTTCCCTTCCCTTCCCTTCCCTTCCCTTCCCTTCCCTTCCCTTCCCTTCCCTTCCCTTCCCTTCCCTTCCCTTCCCTTCCCTTCCATTCCCTTCCCTTCCTTTCCCTTCCCTTCCCTTCCCGGAACCTTCCCGGAACCTTCCCGGAACCTTCCCTTCCCTTCCTGGAACATTCCCTTCCCTTCCCTTCCCGGAACCTTCCCTTCCCTTCCCTTCCCGGAACCTTCCCTTCCCTTCCCGGAACCTTCCCTTCCCTTCCCGGAACCTTCCCGGAACCATCCCGGAACCTTCCCGGAACCTTCCCGGAACCATCCCGGAACCTTCACGGAACCTTCCCGGAACCTTGCCTTCCCGGAACGTTCCCTTCCCTTCCCTTCCCTTTCCTTCCCTTCCCTTCCCTTCCCTTCCCTTCCCTTCCCGGAACCTTCCCTTCCCTTCCCTTCCCTTCCCTTCCCTTCCCTTCCCTTCCCTTCCCGGAACCTTCCCTTCCCGGAACCTTCCCTTCCCTTCCCTTCCCTTCCCTTCCCTTCCCTTCCCTTCCCGGAACGTTCCCTTCCCGGGACCTTCCCGGAACCTTCCCTTCCCTTCCCTTGCCGGAACCTTCCCTTCCCTTCCCTTCCCTTCCCTTCCCTTCCCTTCCCTTCCCTTCCCGGAACCTTCCCTTCCCGGAACCTTCCCTTCCCTTCCCGGAACCTTCCCTTCCCTTCCCTTCCCTTCCCGGAACCTTACCTTCCCTTCCCTTCCCTTCCCTTCCCTTCCCTTCCCTTCCCTTCCCTTCCCGGAACCTTCCCTTCCCGGAACCTTCCCTTCCCTTCCCGGAACCTTCCCTCCCGGAACCTTCCCTTCCCGGAACCTTACATTCCCTTCCCTTCCCTTCCCTTCCCTTCCCTTCCCTTCCGGGAACCTTCTCTTCCCTTCCCTTCCCTTCCCTTCCCTTCCCTTCCCTTCCCTTCCCTTCCGTTCCCTTCCCTTCCCTTCCCTTCCCTTCCCTTCCCTTCCCTTTCCTTCCCGGAAACTTCCCTTCCCGGAAGAGTCCCGTCCCTTCCTTTCCCTTCCCTTCCCTTCCCGGAACCTTCCCTTCCCTTCCCTTCCCTTCCCTTCCCTTCCCTTCCCTTCCCTTCCAAGAACCATCCCTTCCCTTCCCTTCCCGGAACCTTCCCTTCCCGAAACCTTCCCTTCCCTTCCCTTCCCGGAACCTTCCCTTCCCTTCCCTTCCCTTCCCTTCCCTTCCCTTCCCTTCCCTTCCCTTCCCTTCCCTTCCCTTCCCTTCCTTTCCCTTCCCTTCCCTTCCCTTCCCTTCCCGGAACCTTCCCGGAACCTTCCCGGAACCTTCCCGGAACCTTCCCTTCCCTTCCCGGAACATTCCCTTCCCTTCCCTTCCCGGAACCTTCCCTTCCCGGAACCTTCCCTTCCCTTCCCTTCCCTTCCCGGAACCTTCCCTTCCCTTCCCGGAACCTTCCCGGAACCATCCCGGAACCTTCCCGCAACCTTCCCGGAACCTTCCCGGAACCATCCCGGAACATTCACGGAACCTTCCCGGAACCTTGCCTTCCCGGAACGTTCCCTTCCCTTCCCTTCCCTTTCCTTCCCGGAAACTTCCCTTCCCGGAAGAGTCCCGTCCCTTCTTTCCCTTCCCTTCCCTTCCCTTCCCTTCCCTTCCCTTCCCTTCCCTTCCCGGAACCTTCCTTTCCCTTCCCTTCCCTTCCCTTCCCTTCCCTTCCCTTCCCTTCCCTTCCCTTCCCTTCCCTTCCCTTCCCTTCCCTTCCCTTCCCTTCCCTTCCCTTCCCTTCCCTACCCTTCCCTTCCCTTCCCTTCCCTTCCCTTCCCTTCCCTTCCCTTCCCTTCCCTTCCCTTCCCGGAACCTTCCCTTCCCGGGACCTTCCCGGAACCTTCCCTTCCCTTCCCTTGCCGGAACCTTCCCTTCCCGGAACCTTCCCTTCCCTTCCCTTCCCTTTCCGGAACCTTCCCTTCCCTTCCCGGAACCTTCCCGGAACCATCCCGGAACCTTCCCGGAACCTTCCCTTCCCTTCCCGGAACCTTCCCGGAACCATCCCGGAACCTTCCCGGAACCTTCCCTTCCCTTCCCTTCCCTTCCCGGAACGTTCCCTTCCCTTCCCTTCCCTTTCCTTCCCGGAAACTTCCCTTCCCGGAAGAGTCCCGTCCCTTCCTTTCCCTTCCCTTCCCTTCCCTTCCCTTCCCTTCCCTTCCCTTCCCTTCCCGGAACCTTCCCTTCCCGGAACCTTCCCTTCCCTTCCCGGAACCTTCCCTTCCCTTCCCTTCCCTTCCCGGAACTTTCCCTTCCCTTCCCTTCCCTTCCCTTCCCTTCCCTTCCCTTCCCGAAACCTTCCCTTCCCGAAACCTTCCCTTCCCTTCCCGAAACCTTCCCTTCCCTTCCCTTCCCTTCCCTTCCCTTCCCTTCCCTTCCCGAAACTTTCCCTTCCCTTCCCTTCCCGGAACCTTCCCTTCCAAGAACCTTCCCTTCCCTTCCCTTCCCTTCCCTTCCCTTCCCTTCCCTTCCCGGAACCTTCCCTTCCCTTCCGGGAACCTTCCCTTCCCTTCCCTTCCCTTCCCGGAACCTTCCCTTCCCTTCCCTTCCCTTCCCGGAACCTTCCCTTCCCGGAAACTTCCCTTCCCTTCCCTTCCCGGAACCTTCCCTTCCCTTCCCGGAACCTTCCCTTCCCTTCCCGGAACCTTCCCGGAATCATCCCGGAACATTCCCGGAACCTTCCCTTCCCTTCCCGGAACCTTCCCGGAACCATCCCGGAACCTTCCCGGAACCTTCCCTTCCCTTCCCTTCCCTTCCCTTCCCTTCCCGGAACGTTCCCTTCCATTCCCTTCCCTTTCCTTCCCGGAAACTTCCCTTCCCGGAAGAGTCCCGTCCCTTCCTTTCCCTTCCCTTCCCTTCCCTTCCCTTCCCGGAACCTTCCCGGAACCTTCCCTTCCCTTCCCTTCCCTTCCCTTCCCTTCCCTTCCCTTCCCTTCCCTTCCCGGAACCTTCCCTTCCCTTCCCTTCCCTTTCCGGAACCTTCCCTTCCCTTCCCTTCCCTTCCCTTCCCTTCCCTTCCCTTCCCTTCCCTTCCCTTCCCGGAACCTTCCCTTCCCGGAACCTTCCCTTCCCTTCCCTTCCCGGAACCTTCCCCTCCCTTCCCTTCTCTTCCCTTCCCTTCCCTTCCCGGAACCTTCCCTTCCCTTCCCTTCCCTTCCCTTCCCTTCCCTTCCCTTCCCTTCCCTTCCCTTCCCTTTCCTTCCCGGAAACTTCCCTTCCCGGAATAGTCCCGTCCATTCCATTCCCTTCCCTTCCCTTCCCTTTCCTTCCCTTCCCTTCCCGGAACCTTCCCTTCCCTTCCCTTCCCGGAACCTTCCCTTCCCTTCCCGGAACCTTCCCTTCCCTTCCCGGAACCTTCCCGGAACCATCCCGGAACCTTCCCGGAACCTTCCCTTCCCTTCCCGGAACCTTCCCGGAACCATCCCGGAACCTTCCCGGAACCTTCCCGGAACCTTCCCTTCCCGGAACGTTCCCTTCCCTTCCCTTTCCTTCCCGGAAATTTCCCTTCCCGGAATAGTCCCGTCCCTTCCTTTCCCTTCCCTTCCCTTTCCTTCCCTTCCTTTCCCTTCCCTTCCCTTCCCTTCCCTTCCCTTCCCTTCCCTTCCCTTCCCTTCCCTTCCCTTCCCTTCCCTTCCCTTCCCTTCCCTTCCCTTCCCTTCCCGGAACCTTCCCTTCCCGGAACCTTCCCTTCCCGGAACCTTCCCTTCCCGGAACCATCCCTTCCCTTCCCGGAACCTTCCCTTCCCTTCCCTTCCATTCCCTTCCCTTCCCTTCCCTTCCCGGAACCTTCCCTTCCCTTCCCTTCCCGTCCCTTCCCGGAACCTTCCCTTCCCTTCCCTTCCCTTCCCTTCCCTTCCCTTCCCTTCCCTTCCCTTCCCTTCCCTTCCCTTCCCTTCCCGGAACCTTCCCTTCCCGGAACCTTCCCTTCCATTCCCTTCCCTTCCCTTCCCTTCCCTTCCCTTCCCTTCCCTTCCCGAAACCTTCCCTTCCCGGAACCTTCCCTTCCCTTCCAAGAACCTTCCCTTCCCGGAACCTTCCCTTCCCGGAACCTTACATTCCCTTCCCTTCCCTTCCCTTCCCTTCCCTTCCCTTCCCTTCCCTTCCCGGAACCTTCCCCGAACCTTCCCCGAACCTTCCCGGAACCTTCCCGGAACCTTCCCTTCCCGGAACCTTCCCTTCCCTTCCCGGAACCTTCCCTTCCCTTCCCGGAACCTTCCCGGAACCATCCCGGAACCTTCCCGGAACCTTCCCTTCACTTCCCGTAACCTTCCCGGAACCATCCCGGAACCTTCCCGGAACCTTCCCGGAACCTTCCCTTCCCGGAACGTTCCCTTCCCTTCCCTTCCCTTTCCTTCCCCGAAACTTCCCTTCCCGGAAGAGTCCCGTCCCTTCCATTCCCTTCCCTTCCCTTCCCTTCCCTTCCCTTCACTTCCCTTCCCTTCCCTTCCAAGAACCATCCCTTCCCTTCCCTTCCCGGAACCTTCCCTTCCCGAAACCTTCCCTTCCCTTCCCTTCCCTTCCCTTCCCTTCCCTTCCCTTCCCTTCCCTTCCATTCCCTTCCCTTCCCTTCCCTTCCTTTCCCTTCCCTTCCCTTCCCTTCCCGGAACCTTCCCGGAACCTTCCCGGAACCTTCCCTTCCCTTCCCGGAACATTCCCTTCCCTTCCCTTCCCGGAACCTTCCCTTCCCTTCCCTTCCCGGAACCTTCCCTTCCCGGAACCTTCCCTTCCCTTCCCTTCCCGGAACCTTCCCTTCCCTTCCCGGAACCTTCCCTTCCCTTCCCGGAACCTTCCCGGAACCATCCCGGAACCTTCCCGGAACCTTCCCGGAACCATCCCGGATCCTTCACGGAACCTTCCCGGAACCTTGCCTTCCCGGAACGTTCCCTTCCCTTCCCTTCCCTTTCCTTCCCTTCCCTTCCCTTCCCGGAAGAGTCCCGTCCCTTCCTTTCCCTTCCCTTCCCTTCCCTTCCCTTCCCTTCCCTTCCCTTCCCTTCCCTTCCCTTCCCTTCCCGGAACCTTCCTTTCCCTTCCCTTCCCTTCCCTTCCCTTCCCTTCCCTTCCCTTCCCTTCCCTTCCCTTCCCTTCCCGGAACCTTCCCGGAACCTTCCCATCCCTTCCCTTCCCTTCCCTTCCCTTCCCGGAACCTTCCCTTCCCTTCCCTTCCCGGAACCTTCCCTTCCCTTCCCTTCCCTTCCCTTCCCTTCCCTTCCCTTCCCGGAACCTTCCCTTCCCGGAACCTTCCCTTCCCTTCCCTTCCCTTCCCTTCCCGGAACCTTCCCTTCCCTTCCCTTCCCTTCCCTTCCCTTCCCTTCCCTTCCCTTCCCTTCCCGGAACCTTCCCTTCCCGGGACCTTCCCGGAACCTTCCCTTCCCTTCCCTTGCCGGAACCTTACCTTCCCTTCCCTTCCCTTCCCTTCCCTTCCCTTCCCTTCCCGGAACATTCCCTTCCCGGAACCTTCCCTTCCCTTCCCGGAACCTTCCCTTCCCTTCCCTTCCCTTCCCTTCCCTTCCCTTCCCTTCCCGGAACCTTCCCTTCCCTTCCCTTCCCTTCCCTTCCCTTCCCTTCCCTTCCCTTCCCTTCCCTTCCCTTCCCGGAACCTTCCCTTCCCGGAACCTTCCCTTCCCTTCCCGGAACCTTGCCTCCCGGAACCTTCCCTTCCCGGAACCTTACATTCCCTTCCCTTCCCTTCCCTTCCCTTCCCTTCCCTTCCCTTCCCTTCCCGGAACCTTCCCCGAACCTTCCCCGAACCTTCCCGGAACCTTCCCGGAACCTTCCCTTCCCGGAACCTTCCCGGAACCTTCCCTTCCCGGAACCTTCCCTTCCCTTCCCGGAACCTTCCCTTCCCTTCCCGGAACCTTCCCGGAACCATCCCGGAACCTTCCCGGAACCTTCCCTTCACTTCCCGGAACCTTCCCGGAACCATCCCGGAACCTTCCCGGAACCTTCCCGGAACCTTCCCGTCCCGGAACGTTCCCTTGCCGGAACCTTCCCTTTCCTTCCCGGAAACTTCCCTTCCCGGAAGAGTCCCGTCCTTTCCTTTCCCTTTCCTTCCCTTCCCGGAACCTTCCCTTCCCTTCCCTTCCCTTCCCTTCCCTTCCCTTCCCTTCCTTTCCAAGAACCTTCCCTTCCCTTCCCTTCCCTTCCCTTCCCTTCCCGGAACCTTCCCTTCCCGAAACCTCCCCTTCCCTTCCCTTCCCTTCCCTTCCCTTCCCTTCCCTTCCCTTCCCGGAACCTTCCCTTCCCTTCCATTCCCTTCCCTTCCCTTCCCTTCCCTTCCCTTCCCTTCCCTTCCCTTCCCGCAACCTTCCCTTCCCGGGACCTTCCCGGAACCTTCCCTTCCCTTCCCTTGCCGGAACCTTCCCTTCCCTTCCCTTCCCTTCCCTCCCCGGAACCTTCCCTTCCCTTCCCTTCCCGGAACCTTCCCTTCCCGGAACCTTCCCTTCCCTTCCCGGAACCTTCCCTTCCCTTCCCTTCCCTTCCCTTCCCTTCCCTTCCCTTCCCGGAACCTTCCCTTCCCTTCCCTTCCCTTCCCTTCCCTTCCCTTCCCTTCCCTTCCCTTCCCTTCCCTTCCCTTCCCTTCCCTTCCCTTCCCTTCCCTTCCCTTCTCTTCCATTCCCGGAACCTTCCCTTCCCTTCCCGGAACCTTCCCTCCCGGAACCTTCCCTTCCCGGAACCTTACATTCCCTTCCCTTCCCTTCCCTTCCCGGAACCTTCCCTTCCCTTCCCTTCCCGGAACCTTCCCCGAACCTTCCCCGAACCTTCCCGGAACCTTCCCGGAACCTTCCCTTCCCGGAACCTTCCCGGAACCTTCCCTTCCCGGAACCTTCCCTTCCCTTCCCGGAACCTTCCCTTCCCTTCCCGGAACCTTCCCGGAACCATCCCGGAACCTTCCCGGAACCTTCCCTTCACTTCCCGGAACCTTCCCGGAACCATCCCGGAACCTTCCCGGAACCTTCCCGGAACCTTCCCGTCCCGGAACGTTCCCTTCCCGGAACCTTCCCTTTCCTTCCCGGAAACTTCCCTTCCCGGAAGAGTCCCGTCCCTTCCTTTCCCTTTCCTTCCCTTCCCGGAACCTTCCCTTCCCTTCCCTTCCCTTCCCTTCCCTTCCCTTCCCTTCCCTTCCCTTCCCTTCCTTTCCAAGAACCTTCCCTTCCCTTCCCTTCCCTTCCCTTCCCTTCCCTTCCCTTCCCTTCCCTTCCCGAAACCTCCCCTTCCCTTCCCTTCCCTTCCCTTCCCTTCCCTTTCCTTCCCGGAAACTTCCCTTCCCGGAAGAGTCCCGTCCCTTCCTTTCCCTTCCCTTCCCTTCCCTTCCCTTCCCTTCCCTTCCCTTCCCTTCCCTTCCCTTCCCTTCCCTTCCCTTCCCTTCCATGAACCATCCCTTCCCTTCCCTTCCCTTCCCTTCCCTTCCCTTCCCTTCCCTTCCCTTCCCTTCCCTTCCCTTCCCTTCCCTTCCCTTCCCTTCCCTTCCCTTCCCTTCCTTTCCCTTCCCTTCCCTTCCCGGAACCTTCCCGGAACCTTCCCTTCCCTTCCCGGAACCTTCCCTTCCCTTCCCTTCCCGGAACCTTCCCTTCCCTTCCCGGAACCTTCCCTTCCCTTCCCGGAACCTTCCCGGAACCATCCCGGAACCTTCCCGGAACCTTCCCGGAACCATCCCGGATCCTTCACGGAACCTTCCCGGAACCTTGCCTTCCCGGAACGTTCCCTTCCCTTCCCTTCCCTTCCCTTTCCTTCCCTTCCCTTCCCTTCCCGGAAGAGTCCCGTCCCTTCCTTTCCCTTCCCTTCCCTTCCCTTCCCTTCCCTTCCCTTCCCTTCCCTTCCCTTCCCTTCCCTTCCCTTCCCGGAACCTTCCTTTCCCTTCCCTTCCCTTCCCTTCCCTTCCCTTCCCTTCCCTTCCCTTCCCTTCCCTTCCCTTCCCGGAACCTTCCCTTCCCTTCCCTTCCCTTCCCTTCCCTTCCCGGAACCTTCCCTTCCCGGAACCTTCCCTTCCCTGAACCTTCCCTTCCCTTCCCTTCCCGGAACCTTCCCTTCCCGGAACCTTCCCTTCCCTGAACCTTCCCTTCCCTTCCCTTCCCTTCCCTTCCCTTCCCTTCCCGGAACCTTCCCTTCCCGGAACCTTCCCTTCCCTTCCCTTCCCTTCCCTTCCCTTCCCTTCCCGGAACCTTCCCTTCCCGGGACCTTCCCGGAACCTTCCCTTCCCTTCCCTTGCCGGAACCTTACCTTCCCTTCCCTTCCCTTCCCTTCCCTTCCCGGAACCTTCCCTTCCCGGAACCTTCCCTTCCCGGAACCTTCCCTTCCCTTCCCGGAACCTTCCCTTCCCTTCCCTTCCCTTCCCGGAACCTTCCCTTCCCTTCCCGGAACCTTCCCTTCCCTTCCCTTCCCTTCCCGGAACCTTCCCGGAACCTTCCCTTCCCGGAACCTTCCCTTCCCGGAACCTTCCCTTCCCTTCCCGGAACCTTCCCTCCCGGAACCTTCCCTTCCCAAAACCTTACATTCCCTTCCCTTCCCTTCCCTTCCCTTCCCTTCCCTTCCCTTCCCTTCCCTTCCCGGAACCTTCCCCGAACCTTCCCCGAACCTTCCCGGAACCTTCCCGGAACCTTCCCTTCCCGGAACCTTCCCGGAACCTTCCCTTCCCGGAACCTTCCCTTCCCTTCCCGGAACCTTCCCTTCCCTTCCCGGAACCTTCCCGGAACCATTCCGGAACCTTCCCGGAACCTTCCCTTCACTTCCCGGAACCTTCCCGGAACCATCCCGGAACCTTCCCGGAACCTTCCCGGAACCTTCCCGTCCCGGAACGTTCCCTTCCCGGAACCTTCCCTTTCCTTCCCGGAAACTTCCCTTCCCGGAAGAGTCCCGCCTCTTCCTTTCCCTTTCCTTCCCTTCCCGGAACCTTCCCTTCCCTTCCCTTCCCTTCCCTTCCCTTCCCTTCCCTTCCCTTCCTTTCCAAGAAGCTTCCCTTCCCTTCCCTTCCCTTCCCTTCCCTTCCCTTCCCTTCCCTTCCCGGAACCTTCCCTTCCCGAAACCTCCCCTTCCCTTCTCTTCCCTTCCCTTCCCTTCCCTTCCCTTCCCTTCCCTTCCCTTCCCTTTCCTTTCCCTTCCCTTCTCTTCCCTTCCCTTCCCTTCCCTTCCCTTCCCTTCCCTTCCTTTCCCTTCTCTTCCCATCCCGGAACCTTCCCGGAACCTTCCCGGAACCTTCCCGGAACATTCCCTTCCCTTCCCTTCCCGGAACCTTCCCTTCCCTTCCCTTCCCGGAACCTTCCCTTCCCGGAACCTTCCCTTCCCTTCCCTTCCCGGAACCTTCCCTTCCCTTCCCGGAACCTTCCCTTCCCTTCCCGGAACCTTCCCGGAACCTTCCCGGAACCTTCCCTTCACTTCCCGGAACCTTCCCGGAACCATCCCGGAACCTTCCCGGAACCTTCCCGGAACCTTCCCTTCCCGGAACGTTCCCTTCCCGGAACCTTCCCTTTCCTTCCCGGAAACATCCCTTCCCGGAAGAGTCCCGTCCCTTCCTTTCCCTTCCCTTCCCTTCCCTTCCCTTCCCTTCCCTTCCCTTCCCGGAACCATCCGTTTCCCTTCCAAGAACCATCCCTTCCCTTCCCTTCCCTTCCCTTCCCTTCCCTTCCCGAAACCTTCCCTTCCCTTCCCTTCCCTTCCCTTCCCTTCCCTTCCCTTCCCTTCCGGGAACCTTCCCTTCCCTTCCCTTCCCTTCCCTTCCCTTCCCTTCCCGGAACCTTCCCTTCCCTTCCCTTCCCTTCCCTTCCCTTCCCTTCCCTTCCCTTCCCTTCCCTTCCCTTCCTTTCCCTTCCCTTCCCTTCCCTTCCCTTCCCTTCCCTTCCCTTCCCTTCCCTTCCCTTCCCGGAACCTTCCCGGAACCTTCCCTTCCCTTCCCGGAACATTCCCTTCCCTTCCCTTCCCGGAACCTTCCCTTCCCTTCCCTTCCCGGAACCTTCCCTTCCCGGAACCTTCCCTTCCCTTCCCTTCCCTTCAAGGAACCTTCCCTTCTCTTCCCGGAACCTTCCCGGAACCATCCCGGAACCTTCCCGGAACCTTCCCGGAACCTTCCCAGAACCATCCCGGAACCTTCACGGAACCTTCCCGGAACCTTGCCTTCCCGGAACGTTCCCTTCCCTTCCCTTCCCTTTCCTTCCCGGAAACTTCGCTTCCCGGAAGAGTCCCGTCCCTTCCCTTCCCTTCCCTTCCCTTCCCTTCCCTTCCCTTCCCTTCCTTTCCCTTCCCTTCCCTTCCCGGAACCTTCCCGGAACCTTCCCGGAACCATCCCTTCCCTTCCCGGAACATTCCCTTCCCTTCCCTTCCCTTCCCGGAACCTTCCCTTCCCTTCCCTTCCCGGAACCTTCCCTTCCCGGAACCTTCCCTTCCCTTCCCTTCCCGGAACCTTCCCTTCCCTTCCCGGAACATTCCCTTCCCTTCCCGGAACCATCCCGGAACCTTCCCGGAACCTTCCCTTCACTTCCCGGAACCTTCCCGGAACCATCCCGGAACCTTCCCGGAACCTTCCCGGAAACTTCCCTTCCCGGAACGTTCCCTTCCCTTCCCTTCCCTTTCCTTCCCGGAAACTTCCCTTCCCGGAAGAGTCCCGTCCCTTCCTTTCCCTTCCCTTCCCTTCCCTTCCCTTCCCGGAACCTTCCCTTCCCTTCCCTTCCCTTCCCTTCCCTTCCCTTCCCTTCCCTTCCCTTCCAAGAACCATCCCTTCCCTTCCCTTCCCGGAACCTTCCCTTCCCGAAACCTTCCCTTCCCTTCCCTTCCCTTCCCTTCCCTTCCGGGAACCTTCCCTTCCCTTCCCTTCCCTTCCCTTCCCTTCCCTTCCCTTCCCTTCCCTTCCGTTCCCTTCCCTTCCCTTCCTTTCCCTTCCCTTCCCTTCCCTTCCCTTCCCTTTCCTTCCCGGAAACTTCCCTTCCCGGAAGAGTCCCGTCCCTTCCTTTCCCTTCCCTTCCCTTCCTGGAACCTTCCCTTCCCTTCCCTTCCCTTCCCTTCCCTTCCTTTCCCTTCCCTTCCCTTCCAAGAACCACCCCTTCCCTTCCCTTCCCGGAACCTTCCCTTCCCGAAACCTTCCCTTCCCTTCCCTTCCCTTCCCTTCCCTTCCATTCCCTTCCGGGAACCTTCCCTTCCCTTCCCTTCCCTTCCCTTCCCTTCCCTTCCCTTCCCGGAACCTTCCCTTCCCGGAACCTTCCCTTCCCTTCCCTTCCCTTCCCTTCCCTTCCCTTCCCTTCCCTTCCCTTCCTTTCCCTTCCCTTCCCTTCCCTTCCCTTCCCGGAACCTTCCCGGAACCTTCCCGGAACCTTCCCTTCCCTTCCCGGAACATTCCCTTCCCTTCCCTTCCCGGTACCTTCCCTTCCCTTCCCTTCCCGGAACCTTCCCTTCCCTTCCCGGAACCTTCCCGGAACCTTCCCGGAACCTTCCCGGAACCTTCCCTTCACTTCCCGGAACCTTCCCGGAACCATCCCGGAACCTTCCCGGAACCTTCCCGGAACCTTCCCTTCCCGGAACGTTCCCTTCCCGGAACCTTCCCTTTCCTTCCCGGAAACTTCCCTTCCCGGAAGAGTCCCGTCCCTTCCTTTCCCTTCCCTTCCCTTCCCTTCCCTTCCCTTCCCTTCCCTTCCCTTCCCTTCCCTTCCCTTTCCCTTCCAAGAACCATCCCTTCCCTTCCCTTCCCTTCCCTTCCCTTCCCTTCCCTTCCCGAAACCTTCCCTTCCCTTCCCTTCC
Organism: Melozone crissalis; assembly: GCF_028551555.1. Taxonomy (NCBI): domain Eukaryota; kingdom Metazoa; phylum Chordata; class Aves; order Passeriformes; family Passerellidae; genus Melozone; species Melozone crissalis. The sequence continues at coordinate 1,932,345 of NW_026535823.1, forward strand.
CTTCCCTTCCCTTCCCTTCCGGGAACCTTCCCTTCCCTTCCCTTCCCTTCCCTTCCCTTCCCTTCCCTTCCCTTCCCTTCCCTTCCCTTCCCGGAACCTTCCCTTCCCTTCCCTTCCCTTCCCTTCCCTTCCCTTCCTTTCCCTTCCCTTCCCTTC